>NC_072427.2:7803928-8484642 GCF_028878055.3 Symphalangus syndactylus
TTGCCCTACAATGCTCCAGTTTCCTTAAGTGACCTGTACTCTTTTCAATCAGCCAGTTATCTAAGTCTAGCTGATAACAGTGTAGAAATCCCACTCATCTGTTCCCCTACCCTGCGGTGTGATTCTTCATGGATGTGGTGTCAAAACAGAAGCTTCTTGAAATACTGAGGCTTTCTATCTGATCTGGGGACTTTCCTAGAGAGGAGAAGGACTGGGCTAGTATTCAGAGACCAGCTACCTCTTGGTTCCATCACTAACCACCCACCACATGGCCAGAGGTCAGTCCCTGCATCACTCTACTACATGCACAGGAAGGAAATCCTCTCACATGCAACAACCTGGATGAAGCTTGAGGACATTATGCTAAGTGAAATAAGGCAGTCGCAAAAGGAGAAATCCTGCCGATTCTGCTCATAGGTACTCAAAGTAGTCAGACTCACGGAGACAGCAGAAAGTGGTTGCCCGTGGCTGTGGTAGGAGAGAATGGGAGTTATTAATGGGTACACAGTTTCCATTTTTCAAGATGAAAAGTGTTCTAGAGATTGACTCGACAGTAGTGTAAATGTACTTAAACCGTACACTTTAAAATGTTAAGATGGGAGGCCGGTGGGCGTGGTGGCTCACGCCTGTAATCCCAGCACTTTGGGAGGCTAAGGCAGGGGGATCACGAGGTCAGGAGTTCAAAACCAGCCTGGCCAACATGGTGAAACCCCATCTCTACTAAAAATACAAAAATTAGCTAGGCATGGTGCCTGGCGCCTGTAATCCCAGGTACTCGGGAGGCTGAGGCAGGAGAATCACTTCAATCTGGGAGGCAGAGGTTGCAGTGAGCCAAGATCACACCACAGCACTCCAGCCTGGGCAACACAGCAGGACTCCATCTCTTAAAGAAAAAAAAAAAAAAAAAAAAAAAAAAAAAAAAGAAGGGAGGCCGGGCGCGGTGGCTCACGCCTGTAATCTCAGCACTTTGGGAGGCCGAGGCGGGAGGGATCACTTGAGGCCAGGAATTCAAGACCAGCCTGGCCAACATGGCGAAACCCCATCTCTACTAACAATAGAAAAGTTAGCCAGGCATGGTGGCACACACCTGTAATCCCAGATACTCAGGAGGCTGAGGCATGAGAATCGCCTGAACCCAGGAGGCAGAGGTTGCAGTGAGCTGAGATCGTGCCACTGCACTCCAGCCTGGGTGACAGAATGAGATCCTGTCTCAATAAAAAAAGGTTAAAGATGGTAAGTTTTATGTTGTATGTATTTCACCACAATTTAAATATAGAGGGAAAGTTCTGCCGCATTTTAACACAAGTGCAAGTGGACAGCTGAGGGCAGACCACACAGCCCGTCCACCACCGAGAACCAAGGGGAACCCAGATGGAAGGAAAGCAGGTTTGGCCACAGCTCTGCTGCAGATACAGCACATACAGGCCAGGCATTTAAAGATGCCACCCATACCAGGTGTGGCTACGGGCCTGCATCCAGCACAGTCAGATTCGTCAGGACACAAATAGAAGGGTCCCCCGGGAGTGCTGCACTGACTCCCCAGGGAAATGGGCTCTGGGCACACAGCCACAAGCAGGCAGAGGTGGCAGAGCAGGTGGACGCCCGCATGCAACCTCTGTATTGAGTGGGCAAGAGCTAAAACACTGTATGCAACCAACCATTCTGCAAACTGAACTGTGGCAGGTTCTCACTATCTGTTATGTTTCAAGGGCAGAAGCTACAACCCATTGCATTGATTTTCTAACTTTGAGTGTTTGGCACATCTGTACCCCAACAAAGTTCTTCCTTTGTAAAATGCAGCAGGGTTACTATGAGGGTCGATCACGGCTCCAGCCTGTCCCAGCAAGCCCCTGCCTTCCCTTCAGTGATCACTCCCACTCTTGCCAAAGCTTCTGTATCTGCTACAACTTCTGCATTTACTCTTCTGCTCTAACACCTCCAGATTCACCTCCTCCCTCAAAGGAGTACTTTTTCTACTGCATGCTCATCTGAGCATCCGGAGGACAGTCCGCATCCCTGACTTCTTCACTGACGCATCCTACAATTTCTACTAAGACCAGGTACCCTCGGCATTTAGGACTTCTCCATCCACACGCACAGGAACCTCTGCCCACGAGCCCAGCCAGACAGCAGCCCCACGGAGGCCAAACCCATCATCAGCCAGGAGAGGATGTCTACAACCAGTACTCTCAGCTTCCCCAAAAAAATCACCTAAAGACCTTTCTCCCGAGCAGCTCAATCCCGCTCTGCTCCAGATGACAGCCAATCACAGGCCGACACTCAAGCCCCTGGTAGTAACATTCTCTTATCTGCACTCTAGCAGTGGTATCAACCAAAGGCAAAAACAGAAGAAAAACACTGCTACAAAGTGAAGCCCTGGGTCAGAAGCCACAAACCACAATAACCTGGGTTTTGGGGATGTGCCCATTTTCTTGGTATAAGGATTTTTTTTTAATAGGTATATTCCAGGAACACATACTTTGTCTACAATGCCTTGCTAAAATCTCTTTGTTGACAAGGTGAAGAAATATGAACCACATCTGAATAGCTTAGTAAATGTTCAATTTACCCTCCAAAGTGCTGATTAATGAAGAGACCAAGGAAGGTCTCTAGTGGAAGGCCACAGGTCTCTTTCTGAGTACTGTATATTTCAACATTTTTATCAATTACTTGAACGATGGCACAGATAAAATGTTTATCTAATTCAAAGATGACAAGTTTCCAGGAGCAATGGCAAATACATTGGATGACAGAGTCAAGAGCTAAAAAGATCAACAGATTGGAATTGCAATAGAGAGGAAATAAATGCTATTTGGACACTTGGGTGCAAAAAAAGAAATGCACAAATGTAGGAGGTGTGAAAAAGACTTAGGAGATTTAATTGGATATAATTTCTCTATGTGACGATGTGATGTTGTGGCTGCCAAAAAAAAAAAAAAAGAAAAAGTCAGGCAGTCTTAGACTGTACCTAAGGGCGACTTAGTAAGGGGCCAGGGGAAGAGACCCTGAAAACTGGGTTTCTGCCTCCACACATTAAGAGAGATAAGTCAGTGGAAGAACATCCAAGTGACAGCAGGGACCGAAGTCCCTTCTCATGGAGAACGGCTGCAGAAACCCAGCACACAAAGGTCTCCAGGGAGGGGGACTGGTCAGGCTCTTTATGACCCTGCTGGGGGAGAGAAACAGAGAACTTAGATCAACACAGGGTGAGGGACTGTGGTTCCATATAAGAACAGACAGTAGGATTCATTTGAAACCAGACTGGACTGCCTAAAGAGGTAATGAAGATTTCTGTGGAGCTGCACATTTCTGAGATTGTATAAGCCTGATGTGATTTACTATGATAACTCTTTTGGGGTGTTATTTGCTCTGTTTTGCAGCTAAGGAAACTGATAGTTAACAATGAGCAAATGACCTACCTGGGATCACTCAGTTAATTTAGGGAGCAGAGCTGGGGCTTAAATTAAGATGACCTCACATGATTCTAGGGGTAGAAAATTCCTCTTTGGCGGTATCTCTTAAGGCTGACAAGGATGCTACAGCCAGGTGCATATGATTGAAGAGGGGCTCTCTCACACACATGGTGCATGCTGACAGCCATCTGACCAGAGTGGGCACCTCTTTAAAGCCTCTGAGAGTAGAAACCTCTGTCAACCCCAATGCCTTGACCCGTCAAAGGAAGGCAACATAGGGAGCTCGTAAAAAGCTTTACAGAGCTTCACTTTGTATCTCATAACCCATATGTAAAGGAATAAAACTGACTTACTAGGGAAAATGCTATTATTTCAGACCTTATATTCCACTGAAAAGCATACACGTTTGCACAAGTTAACTATACAGCAGAATATCAAATTCTTGTTTTTGTTCACAACCCACAGAGGGAGGAAAAAAAATAAAGACAGAAAACACAATCTAACCCAACTGCATGAACTCCTCCTGCACATACAACATTTTCCTTAGAGGACAGAAATGGATCTCACAAATTTGGAACACCAAGATTTCCACTTCATCAGGCAACTGCCACTCATCACACCCTGTTTCTATTAAATCCCATTCCCTTCGTTATCTCCACACTTAGCTTTCCTTCCACGCACTGCTTACACACAGTTCAAACTTTCCCCAGCAAGCCACAGGAAAGTCGGCCTCCCCGACTTCAGCGCACCCATTCTTTATTCAGTGCTGATGCTCAGATCACACAAAGATCCCTTCATGCAAAGAAAGTTTCCACCCCACCAGAAAATCTATACATTCTTCCATGGAAATTGAGAAGTACATTTTTTTCTCTTTTACAAGTTCCAGTTGAGAACAATATAATTCTCAAACAGATGGAGAGCTCAGACAAACATGAGCAGCCCCTGCCTTTAAAGCAAAGCAGGCAGTGAAGTGTGAGGGGCCAAGTGTCAGTCACTGGCACCTGCATCCCCCCACCCTGAGTCTGGCCCAGGAGCACTGGAGGCTGAGGTCCAAAAAAAAAAATGGGGAAAGTCAGGCTGCCACAACCACATCACTCCAGGAAGATGGGGATGTTCACAGAGCCACACAGCAGTCCAAGTGGGGGTCCCTAAGCCTTCCTATGGCTCATCTTCTCTGAAGGGCTGACAGGCATGCTAACGGATTGTCGTGGAGGATTAATGAGCCTGCTATGGGCCAGGAACACATGAATGAATGGTGCAGTGACATCTTTGAGGAGCCGCCTCACCCCTTTAATAACCCTCCAATTTTGTTTCCCTGCACCCTTGCGCTTCAGCACGAACTCTGTTAATTTGCTTGAAAGTCAGCAGCATGTTACATCATGTAGACAAGAACAATTATGCTTTAAAAAAAAAATCCAGAGGAATAAAAGTATGCCAATTAAGTGCAAAGGGATCAACGTAAATGCTCCTTGGTACCAGATAAAGGACACATTTCCAAATGGTCACCAGAAACGAGGCAGGTGCTGCCAAGCAGCACACTGACAAAGTCAGAAATGTCTCCCATCACTCCTCTTTAGGACAGCACAAGTTCAGCCTTGAAGAAGTCTACCCTTGACAGTGGGCAAAAACAGAAGACAGAAGGTCAGGCCGGGCACGGTGGCTCACGCCTGTAATCCCAGCACTTGGGGAGGCTGAGGCAGGCGCACTGCTTGAGGCCAGGAGTTCAAGACCAGCCTGACCAACATGGTAAAACCCCATCTCTACTAAAAACACAAAAATGAGCATGGCATGGTGGCATACACCTGAGGTCCCAGCTACTCAGAAGGCTGAAGCACGAGAATCACTTGAACCCGGGAGGCGGAGGTTGCAGTTAGCAGAGATCATGCCATTGCACTCCAGCCTGGGTGACAGAGCAAGACTTCGTCTCCAAAAACAAACAAAACAGGAGGTCATTCAAACAAAAACATCCCTGAGAGGTGGAGATGACCCAAAAGGCAGGCAAGCCGCTGTGCCCAGTGCACCAGGGAGGCAGAAATCCCCAGGCACCCACCAAGTAAGTCTACAGCGTCCTCTGCATTCTGCAGCAGGAGGCAGGGCTGCTGGACAGCAGCCCCATTCAGCAGCTTTGTGGACCAGTCTTCCCAGGGACCTGCTGTAGAACAAAGCTCAAGGTATAAAGGAAAATAAAACCCAAAGTCTCAAATCCCCACAACGGGGTGGTAAATCCTGCCCCCCTACATGGAACTGGCACTACTCCGAGGCAAAGCAAACGCTCCCCTGCCCGTAGCCAACATCACCTCTATGCCTGCCTCATTCTGCTCATCCAGGACCCAGCTTCCAAGACCAAACAGGTCTCCCAGCCACAGCACAGCAGCCTATGGTTGCTGGATGGCACAGCAGGAAACAGCAAGGACATTCATATGGGGTCAGGGCGGTGCTGCAAGCTCTCCCCACACAGCCCTGGGTTAGGGAACCACAGAGCATGCTCCACCAGCCCTTCCATGCTCTCTAGGCAACACCACGGGCAAATGGAACATAGGACAAAGGGACATGGGACAAAGCCTTGGCAAAATGCACTCACGCTGGAGACTAAGGATCCAGGGTCTCCCACTGCTCCACCACTCATACCTCCCACCCAGGCTTACCCCACCCTGAGGCCCCTAGTATCGAGGGCGGGGGTGGCTACGTCTATATCCTCCCTACTGATGTCCCCATACCATCAAGAGGCTCTTACCAATGTATCAGGTGGTAAATAACAGACTCTCACTAACTCCATTTTTAAATGCTGGGGCATATGACCAAGGACAGTAGTATCTCAGGTAGGTGTTGTGGGAAAGAGCTTTTACATAATGGCTTTGATTCCTTGAGGGTAGACCCCTATTTTGTTTATATTGTTAACCAGAGCTTGGTATTAAACAGAGTTTCCAAATGTTACTGGAAAGTCCAAACTCACCATCATCTTACATAAGGTTTCCAGGGTATAGTAAATATACTTCTGACAATTAGAGAAATGCAAACTAAGATATTTTTAGCTTGGCTGGGCATAGTGGCTCATGCCTATAACCCCAGCACTTTGGGAGGCCGAAGGAGCAGGACCGCTTGAGCCCAAGAGTTCAAGGCTACAGTAAATAAACTATGATGATGACACCACTGCATTCCAGCCTGAACAACAGAGCAAGACCCTATCTCAATCAATCTTCTTTTTTTCTTTGGAGCCAGGGTCTCACGCTGTCACCCAGGCTAGAGGGCAGTGGCACGATCTCGGCTCATTGTAGCCTCAACTTCCTGGGCTCAAGTGATCCTCCCACATTGGCCTCCCAAACAGCTGGGACCAAAAGCAAGCACCACCATGCCCAGCTAATTTTTTGTATTTTTGGTAGAGATAGGGTTTGGCCATGTTGCCCAGGCTGATCTTGAACTCCTGAGCTCAAGTGATCTGCCCACCTCGGACTCCCAAAGTGCTGGGATTACAGGCATGAGCCACTCTGTGCCTGGCCAAGGAGGTATTTTTAAAGAAATATTTTTAACTTAACAGATTCACAGGAAAAAAATTACCAATCTAATAACACCAAGCTTGAGTGAGGACATGGGGCAACAGGCACTCTCCTACTTTTGGGAGGAGCATTATGTGTACAGCCATTTTGGAGGACAACATCTACCAAAAAATAGAAATGCCTATAACCTCTGAACAGTGACTCCTCTTCTAGAGATCCAACTCTCATGTAGGTGGGGCAAATAGATATATGTCCCAACACATACACTGCCTCATCCAGGTGGTCAAGGTTAACAACGATGGTGATAAGTCATGCTGACAAATGATTGAAAGGAAGGCATTTCAGCTCTGTGGTCTTGCTCCCAAAAACCCACGGTCCCAGACTAACCATAAGAAAACCATGGGCTGGGCATGGTGGCTCACACCTGTAATCTCCGCACTTTGGGAAGCCAAGGCGGGCAATCACCTGAGGTGAGGAGTTCGAGACCAGCCTGCCCGACCTGGTGAAACCCCATCTTTACTAAAAATACAAAAATTAGTTGGGTGTGGTGGCAGGCACCTGTAATCCCAGCTCGGGAGGCTGAAGCAGGAGAATTGCTTGAACCCGGGAGGCAGAAGTCGCAGTGAGCCGAGGTTGCACCATTGCACTCCAGCTTGGGAAACAAGAGTGAGACTCTGTCTCAAAAAAAAAAAAAAAAAAGAAGAAGAAAACCATGAGACAACTCCAAATTAAGAGGCAGTATGCACAAAACCTGGCCAGTGTCCCTCAAAACTGTCAAAGTCACTAAGGACAAGGAAAGTCTGAGACCCTGTCACAGACCAGAAGAGGTGAAGGAGACAGCTAAATGTAATGTGCTGTGATGTGCTATTCTGCACAGGATCCTGAACCAGGAAAGGAACATTGGGCAAAACTGGTAAAATCCAAAGAAAGTCTTAGTTTAGTTCACCGACAGTCATGGAGTAATGCTGGTTCCTTAGTTGTGGCAAATTACCATGGTGACATAGAATGTTAACAGAGGGGAAGCTGTTAAGAGGTATATGGGAACTCTCTGGACTATCATGGCAACTTTTCTGTAAATCTAAAACTATTCTAAAAGAAAAAGTTTATTTAAAGAAAGAGTGAGTATGTATGAGCATGTAAGCCACAGGACAACAGGGATCTATTTAAATGTTTTTTAAAAAAGTACCCTTACTGCTCTGTGGCTTGCTTCTGCCTGACCTACCAACACCGCCCCACCCTGCCGCCCCCAGTTTCTTATGCAGGTGGACATAAACACATGGAAAAAATGCCTGGAAGGAGACATGCTGATGGGCCAGTAGTTCCTTCTGGGGAGTGAAGCAGACTCATAGAGTAGCAGGAAGAGGAGAGGGTGAGGTATATCACCTATCACCTTCTACTCTGTAACCGTGTATTGTTCTAATTTCCATAAGAAACATACATTCACGTATTAATTGTATACTTAAAATCATTTTAAAAACAAAGATCATCCTGCTATAGGAAGAGAGCCAAGATTTATTAAAATGAAAAACCACAAATTGCAAATCTGTGTTTAAATGACGGCTAAGAATAGCATTTTTGCTTGCATAGGGAGTATCTGCAAAGCTTACCCTTGGGAAGCAGGGTGGAAGAAGGAAGAGTCAGAGGAGAGGAGGAGGGGCCTCGCATGTTTACTCCTTACCTCCTGTTTTAATTTCCTACCATAAGCATGTGTTTTTGTTTTTGTTTTGGGATAGGGTCTTGCTCTGTCACCCAAGTTGGAGCACAGTGGCACAGACATGGCTCACTGTAGCCTTGACCTCTTAGGCTCAAGGGATCCTCCTGCCTCAGCCTCCTGAGTAGCTGGGACTACAGGGGCACACCATCATGCTTGGCTCATTTTTTAATTTTTTTGTAGAGATGGGGGTGTCACTATGTTGCCCAGGCTGGTCTTGAACTCCTGGACTCAAGAAATCCTCCTTAGTCTCCCAAAGTGCTGGAATTACAGGCCTGAGCCACCACGCCCAGCCAAGCAGGTTTTTAAATCATTATCATCATGAAAATGATCATAAATCCTCAAAGTTCATTCCTTACCTGCTCCATCTCCTTGACCCTCAAACCACACCCAAAGGAGCCCACATTCTGGAATTCTGCTTCTACAGCTGTGATGGCATCCCCCTCCTTTGCCGGCAGCGTGAGGACACTGTGAGAGAGCAAGCGCCCTCAGAGGTGGGTGGCCCCTGCCCTCACTCACACCGTTGGCTGAAACGCTGGTGTCTCTCCATCAGACAGGATCTGTTCAACGTCAATGCTGTTCTCCACTGGGGCATCCTGAAAGATCTATATAAGGGGGCAACTCATATCCATCTGTGATGGCAGCAAAGTGTGGCAAGGCAAGAACCTAATGTGCCTTCTGAGTCATCTTTAAACTATGCAAGGTCTCTGCCTGCAATAAATATATTCTAATACTTTAGATTAATACTTTCTGATTAATCAATCTATGACAAACCCCTGAATCCTCAACCATGGCATCTAAAAAAATGTAGTGCAACTGGCTGGGCACAGTGACTCACGCCTGTAATCCCAGCACTTTGGGAGGCCAAGGTGGGCAGGTCGCTTGAGGTCAGGAGTTTGAATAACATGATGAAACTTTGTCCCTACTAAAAATATAAAAATTAGCCAAGTGTGGTGGTAGGCACCTGTAATCCCAGCTACTTGGGAGGCTGAGACAGGAGAATTGCTTGAACCTGGGAGGCAGAGGTTGCAGTGAGCTGACACCATACCACTGCACCCCAGCCTGGGTGACAGAGCGAGACTCCATCAAAAAATGAAATAAAAAAGTAGTGCAACTGTCCAAAGCTGCTTGTCCTTGAACAGGACGCCAAAAACCAACCAAGCAACCAAAAAAAAATCTGCAAGATATCTAGAGAGGGAAAACAGCACAATGAAGATGAAAAACTGCCATTTCATGCTGCTTTTAAGATCAAGTGATTTAATTTCACTAACATTGATTTTTGCAGAGTGATTTAATTTTGCTAACACTGACTGAGCTTCTGCTTACTTAATGTTAACATCTGGGCAGCCAAAGTCGTCACCCGCCACACAGAGGGAGGAGGAGAAACATGAGGCCATCTGAGAGCCCGTCCACATGCATATACTGATGAATCAAAGCATACTGCTTAAAAAGAGGCTTCCAAGATTAATCAGGGTTTATTTTTTAGATCCTGAATCTCTCAGGATGTCTGATAAAAAGTTGGGCCCTTTCTCCAAAAAAAATACACTTAGAAAGAGTTTGCATGCCATTTCCAAAGGTCCTCTGAACCCCATCTACAGGGCCTTTTGAGTGAGTCACAGACCGTCATCAACTAGTCTTGAGCTATAAGCATCTGTGATACCATTTTACAGATTAAAAAAAAAAAATGAGGACTGGAGCGATTGGGTGACTTTCTCAAAATTCTCCCACCAGCTAATGGCAAGGTGGAGAGCTCTGGTCTCATGCTGCTAAGCAGGGTTTTCTAGAAAACATGCAGCACACTCAGCAGTGGTTAGCACCGACCCCCAACGAAAGCATTGTAATAGCATTCCCATATGTGCCAACGCTAGGCAAAGGTATACACATGAAATAACAGTGCCATCACACACACACACACACACACACACACACACACAGGTGTGTGTGGTGAGTCGAAGAGAGAAAGTTGGGAGCGGGGCGGGGGGGAGAGAGTGTGTGGGGGGAAGTGAAAGGCAGAGAGAGGAGGGAGAGTGGAAGAGGAGGGAGAGTGGGAGAGGAAGGAGAGTGGAAGAGGAGGGAGAGTGGAAGAGGAGGGAGAGTGGAAGAGGAGGGAGAGTGGAAGAGGAGGGAGAGTGGGAGAGGAAGGAGAGTAGGAGAGAAGGGGAGGGGGAGAAAATGGGAGGGGGAGAAAACGGGCGGGGGAGAGAAGGGGGTGGTGGGAGAACTATACTACTGACACTAAGAATTTGGGCCAGGGCTGGCCAGGGCTCAATCCAAAACCCTGCCCCCTACTCGTGAAACAAGAATCTAGGTTCAGATCACCAGAGAGCACACTGAGAAGCCACCATGTCCTTCCTTCAGTAAGGTGCAGGCAGGCAGGGGGTCTCAATCACTGGGACTCAAACTCCCAGCCCATCAGCCACTGTTCCATGCTACAAACCACAGAGCACAAGACACCACTGCAATTCAGAAGCAAAGCCCCAAGGTAAGTGGTACCAAGTATCCCATTTCCACAGGCACTCCAGGACCACTACCAAACAGGGGCTGGCAATCATGAGGAGTCCTGCTTTCCAGCAAGGAGATAAGTAACTTCCGCCTTCCACTGGAGGCCAGAGATGGCAAAGACAAAAATCTGAAGATAAAAAGAGGCAGAGAGCTCTACAGCTGGACACTTCTAAGAGCTTTATTTCTTGTCCCAACTTAACCATTAATTACACAATGACAACCTGGGGATGCTTTGGATTCTATGCCAAGTCGTGGCTTCTAACGCCACCACCTCTCTCTCCCCTGGTTACCACACAGCATCTCGCTGGGGGCTGGGCCCTGGTCTAGCCCTCCATAATGCACCCTCCACCCTACTACCAAGGCGGACTTTCCAAACCACAAACCTGACAGTGCCCATTCTTCTGCATTAAGTCCTTCAAAACCTCCCTGTGCCTTCCAGAGAAAAATCCAACCTCCTTGAAATGGCCTAAGACTCTGTGATTTGACCTGTGTCAATACATCCAGTCTCAGCTCCCGATATTCCTTTACCAAGGACAAGACATGGAGCCAACTGAGGTTTCTAAACTCCAAGTCACTGAGTACACATGCTTCCCAGCAGCTCCTTCCATCAAAACACCCATCTTCTCTAGGCCAGGCCTTTAACACTCGCCTGGGTGCAGACTCACCCCTTCACTGCCACAGGACCCCGACTGCACTAATTTCTCTTAAGTTTAGGCACTCACTTACCTACTGGACTGTGATCCCATGCGCAGCTGGAACTGCACTGTATTTACTGTCCTTCACAAGAGCCAAACCAGCACAGGTGTGAGAAATAGCAGGTGCTTAGTAAACACCGGGCAAATGAATGACAAGGAAGTAATCAGTTGCCCTTGTTCACATGCTCCCTCTCTTCCTTCTCCTCCTCCCAAAACCTTTAGGTTTTCCCACATGCTCCCTCTCTTCTCAAAACCTTCAGCTTTTAAGTGAATTCATACTCATAAAAATTTAGTAAGCCAGGCGCGGTGGCTCACGCCTATAATCCCAGCACTTTGGGAGGTTCAGGTGGAAGAACTGCTTGAGGCTAGGACTTCCAGACCAGCCTAGAAAATATATCAAGACCGCATCTCTACAAAAATTTAAAAATTAGCCAGGAGTGATGGCGCAGGAACATAGTCCCATCTATTCAGGAGGCTTAGGGGGGAGCATCGCGTGAGCCTAGGAGGTTGAGACTGCAGTGAACTATGATCACATCACTGCACTCCAGCCTGGACAACAATGTGAGATCCTGTCTCTAAGAAAAAAAAAAGAAAAATACTTCATTGATATTTGCTAAAACTCAAAAGTCCCATCAAAACCATAATGAGATACCACCTCATATCCATTAGGATGGATAGCTACTATAAAAAAATAAAATTTAAAAACAAAATAAATGTTGGCAAGGATGTGGAAAAATTGGAATTCTTACGCAGTCTACATGGAAAACAGTACAGTGGTTCCTCAAAAAATTAAAAATAGAACTGCCATATGATCCAGCAATTCCACTTCTGGGTATATACCCAAAAGAACTGAAAGACTCAAGGAAATATTTGTATATCCATGATCATAGCCATGTTATTCACAGTAGCCAAAGAGGGGGAGCAACTCAAGTGTCCATCAACAGACAAATGGATAAGCATATATACCATGTGGTGATGGACATTATATAAATGTGTTATCACACATACATATATTATTAAATATTATTGGGCCTTAAAAAGGAAGGAGATTCTGGACACATGCTACAACCTGAATGAACTTTGAGGACATTATGCTCATAAAATGAGCCAGTCACAAAAGGACAAACAGTATACGATTCCACTTACATGAGGTATCTAGATAGTCAAATTTACAGACAAAGCGGAGTGGCGGTTGCCAGAGACTAGGGGAAAAAGGCAATGGGGAGTTGTTTGACGGATATGGAGTCTCAGTTTGGGAAAATGAACAAGTTCTGGAGATGGATGGTGGTGATGGTTGCACAACAATGTGAATGTACTTAAGATGCCACTGAACTTATACATTTAAAAAAATTCTTTTAAGTAGACTCAATAGCTGCTGTCTGACACCACCCTTTAAAGTTCAAAATGGTTTCAGACACTGACAGCTGCCACACCATCCAAGGAGGCTGTGGCTCCAAGGCTGGGTAATCAGGCTACCTGAGGTGGAGTGTTGAGCCGCTGATGCCTGGGACCTGCTGCTAGACCTGAATACTGGAAGCATGCTGGTGTTCTTGCACACTCTTGTTCCGTCTTCAACCATCATCTGGAGGAAGCACCACCAGAGGCCCAGCCCACAGAGGCATCTTTGGAGGGACCCTGGACAGACAATGCACAGATATACACATGGTCTGAGCCAGTCAGGGAAAGAGCCACTGGGAAGATACCAAAGGGACACAGAGGAAGAGGTGCCCGGCTGGGTAACAGAGAGTAGACTGGGCTGGAGGAGACTGAGGATGGAAACCCACTGGGAAGCTGGTGCCCTAGATTATTATTAACCTCCCCACACTAAGCAAGCAGAAGTTGGGTTCTGTCCTCTAGTAAGTTACAGCCCCAGTAAGAACCCACAAAAAGCATCTAAGCATCTAGGCATCTAGGCATCTAAAGAACTCAACATCTACCATCCATCCAACGTGTTCATCCACTTTCCAGGAAGTATGGTGATATGACTGTAAACGCAAGCACAGCATCATTCTTCTTAAAAGCCAACAGTTCCAGCCAGGCATGGTGGCTCATGCCTGTAATCCCAGAACTTTGGGAGGCTGGAGGGAGAGGACTGCTTGAGTCCAGGAGTTTGAGTGCAATCTGGGTAACATAGTGAGACCCCATCTCTACAAAAAATGTTAAAAATTAGCCAGGCGTGATGGCACATACCTGTGACCCCAGCTACTCAGGAGGCTGAGAGGCAAGAGGATCCCTTGAGCCTGGGAGGTTGAGGCTGCAGTAAGCCGTGACCATGCCACTGCATTCCAACTGGGGTTACAGAGCAAGACACTATCTCAAAAATTTAAAAAAAAAAAAAAAAAAGGAAAAGAAAGAAGAAATATATACATGGAGGGAGCCTACAGCGTGGGGTCAGACTCCTCACAAAGTTTCAAACATCCTGAAGCTCGGGGAGACTAAATAATTTGCCCAAATCACACTCACTAAATATTAGCGCTGGATAGAATGCAAGCCCAGACTTCCTGAAGCCAAATCCCACATGCGTTCTCTCAGCACACAGAGGGTCTCCCACTGACTGCCTTTCTCATTCTACTCTCTCATCTGCAGCAACCCAGTGGCCAAATTTTGCTCCATTTAAAAAAGAAGGAAAGAAAGGTCCCTGTCCTCATCTGGATAAGCTTTAGTTATGTTTGTATAACATTCAGAAAACGCCATAAAAGATCTTCACTGAGTGCTGTGCTAAGTGTTACTCAATAAACCACAGCATGGAGGTTGCCAACTGACGTTTAGCTATAACCTGGAAAGAGTACTGGCTGAATACATTTCTTTTTTTCCTATTTCAATTTCTAGGTATCATTTATATTCATCAGCCCCCATCCCCCACCTCCCCCATTAGCAAGCATAAAACAAACAAAAAAACCCACAGAGCTACAGTTATAAGACACAACCAGAGTAGGTGGCATATCATGATAAACAAAGATGACAATAAAACATTTTTCCAGCTGTGATAAACATATTTAAGATCTATCATAGAGGCTGCCAGAGCTAAAACTGAAAACTATGAAAATTGCAAGTTGTTCATAACACAGAATTTATGTCTTAGAAGCTTTTATTTTTTAGGCAGAAGTTGTCTCACTAGGAGATCATTTCCTTACCTTTTTAAAATTTGAACTTTTAAAGCTGTGACATGTTGAGGCTGTCACACGTCCAAAGTGATTTAACAACTGGCTGAGGGATGGACTGAGGCTGAGCACGGGCACATGGTACAGCTCAGAGGCCCAGCTGGAGAAGACAATACTGCTCAGGGCAGCCCTACTAAGCCTCCAGGAGGATCCCAAAGATCTACACCCGCCAGGTGATTAGGACATTCACATTTCATTACATCTCAAATACTGTGAACAAGCAATTCAATTAACAGCTGTCTCAGTGTCTTAGAGATCAGAAAAAATTAAGAAGAATGGTGAATTACGTCCAGATTTCCAAATACCCATGCCTTTGTGCCTTTTCTTGGCTTCTGAAACCATCTGTCTTCCTTTCCCAACTTAAAAAAGAAAAAATGAAAACTTTAAACAATAAACCTTGCCATCCAACTGTGACTGATGAGATGTAGTTGTGAAATGGGCTTGTCAGATGCACTTATATAAGAGGATACCCACTTGATTGCAATTAATAACATCTCTAACATCTGAAAAACTTTAACAGACAATGATTTTCTCAATAAACAAAACTGTTGTGTATTACACTAAGCTGAGCTAAGATTACCTCATCCCTTAAAAACCAATGGCTGTAAACAAGTTGTAACACAACTGGGCAATGCCCACACAAGCAAAAGTCCCTTTGCAAAGCCCAGCAGACTTCCCAGCAACTTCCTGGCCTTCCGAGCAGAAACAGCCCCCAATTATGGGACTAAAGGAGGAGACTTAACAGAACTGGAGAATATCAGATTGTGAAAGACTCGGAACAGCACACTTTACTTTTAGAATCCTAAAATAAACACAGCGAGACCACTTGAGGAATCATGGAGGTGTATCCGTGAAAAGGCACTATATCTGCTTTTTAAGTCACACACCCAAACTAGTCAGATCTCTCTTAAAACCCTTGCTATCAACCTTATTCCACCTCTTTTGATGAACACCTACTTATGCCATGCACTTTGTCAGATCCTATGGAAACAAAGAACATGTTTCCGGCCCTTAAAGAATCCCTATAACCACACAAAGAGAAAGGGAGAGAAACCAGTAATCTCAGCACTGTGTGATCAGAATATCTAGCAGTGCACACGAGATACACTGTGACATAGGGAGGTCACTGATATGAGGGGTTAATCAACTCTGGGGAGCGAAGTGGTGCCCCGGAGCCTGCTCCAACTTAAATGCATAGCAAGAAAAGTACAACCACTGATCACATTTGAGACCCAAATAAGACAGTAGGTATGAATTTAAAAAGCAACCCAGGCCGGGTGTGGTGGCTCACGCCTGTAATCCTAGCACTTTGGGAGGCTGAGGAGGGTGGATCACCTGATCAAGAGTTCCAGACCAGCCTGGCCAACATGGTGAAACCCCATCTCTACTAAAAATACAAAAATTAGCCAGGCATGGTGGCACGTGCCTGTAATCCCAGCTAGCCGGAAGGCTGAGGCAGGAGAATCGCTGGAACTCGGAAGGCAGAGGCTGCAGTGAGCCGAGATCACGCCACTGCACTCCAGCCTGGATAACAGAGTAAGATTCTGTCTCCAAAAAAAAAAGGCAACCCAGAGAAAGATATTAGTTTCTGTGTGCCTAAGGAAAATGTAAAAATGTAGACAAGCTCTTCAATTAAACCTCCAATATTTCTAAATCAACTACAGGATTTAAAGAGAAAGACTCCTTTTATAATTACATCTGACACCTTTCCCCATGAAAACATCTCGGAGCACAGATACGCTTCTTCAATGTGAAGGTCGGTCTCCATGGGCCCTAAAAGGAACACTAGCTCACCTTACAGGAACACCCTCAGCAAACATGAGAGGGGCAGTCATCTTTCTCCTGGTACCTTCCCAGCTCCTCCTGGAAAACAACTCAGATAACCTTAGGAGACCAAAGAGTCCTAATATGATTTAGGAGGTGGAAGTTACTCAAAATCATTTCAAACAAGTTCACCACTGAACGCTTCCTGTGACCAAATAACGGTGGCAGGCCCTGAAGGTTTCAACGGTTCTGCTCCATCCACCCTGCTGTTCATTCATCAGTCCTGCCCCTAGAAGACCCTATGCCTGAGGACCTAAGGGTGGTGAATTCCTTCCTAATCGCTCTCTACCCTACACAGAAAATCACTACGCTCAAAAGAAAAAGTATAAGGGCCCCATCCACATTCCAAATTGATTTCACATGACCCAACAGAAATCACAGCATTTCTCCCCTCCACCCACCCATCCTGAAGAGTGACCATCTCCTTGGTCACACATAGCAAACAATAACTCAGATGACACCAGGGACAGCCCTAAATTCAAGTATTAGCCTGATGCAGGTCTAAAGCAGAGATATGAACACAATTTTTGAATCAAAGCAACTGAACCAGACTCACCTTTACTAATACACAGGGTAAAATTCCACTGAGTTTTTATGAAAGCCATGTCATAGCTCCCCCAAGAATAGCCCTGAGGTTGGAGCATGAGCCCCCGACAGGGATGGCATCCAACCACCCCAGGCAGGAGGGTCTGCTGCCTCCATCCCTGCAGCCAGGAAGCATCAGATGCCATCCAAGCTGTCTTCTATGGCTCACATATCCAGCAAATTACAGCACTCCCTAAATTTAGAGGTTTATCCTTGAACTACTCCTTGGAATGAACCCAAATAGGTAAGCATTTTCTCCTCCATAAGGCTACCCATTACCTACACCCATTGCACGAGACTACAATCAATGAAAACCTCCTGATAACTATCAGAATAGCTGGTGGTGAATGCAAAGACACAAGCAGAGAAGCAAGAATTAAACAACAAGGTGTACATGTCATGCGCCAGGTAGACATGCAAAACAAGGTGCAGGCAGAAAGTAGAGCAGCTGCCCTCAAGATGTCACAATCAATCAGCAAAGCAGACTTGTAAAGAGACAGAATCCTAACATAACCAAAGTGCTACAGAGGCTTAAGGAAGCAGAGTTCTGTATCACTTAATGACGGGGATGCATTCTAAGAAATGCACAGTTAGGTGATTTCATCATTGTGTGATCATAGTATACTTACACCTCAATGGTATAGCCTACTACACACCTAGGCTATACAGTATAGCCTATTACTCCTAGGCTACCGACCTGCAAACCTGCAGTGTGTTACTGCACTGAATACTGCAGGCAGTTGTAACACAATGGTAAGTATGTGTGTATTTAAACATACCTAAACACAGAAAAGGTACAATAAAAATATAGTAAGAAGGATAAAAAAAAAAAGTACATATGGCCAGGCTCACACCCATAATCTCAGCACTTCAGAGGCCAAGCACTTGCTTGACACCAAGAGTTCAAGACCAGCCTAGGCAATATAGTGAGATCCCATTTCTACAAAAAATTAAAAAACAAAAATTAGCCAAGTGTGGTGGCACGAGCCTGTAGTTCTAGCTGCTTGGGGAGGCTGACACAACAGAATCATTTGAGCCCAGGAGCTCAAGGCTGCAATGAGCTATAATCACGCCACTGCACTCCAGCTTGGGTGACAGAGCTAGACCCTGTCTCTTAAAAATGAAACAAAAGGCTGGGCACAGTGGCTCACGCCTGTAATCCCAGCACTTTGGGAGGCCAAGGCGGGTGGATCACGAGGTCAGGAGATTGAGACCATCCTGGCTAACACAGTGAAACCCCATCTCTACTAAAAATACAAAAAATTAGCCAGGCGTGGTGGCGGGCGCCTGTAATCCCAGCTACTCGGGAGGCTGAGGCAGGAGAATGGCGTGAACCTGGGAGGTGGAGGTTGCAGTGAGCCGAGACTGCACCACTGCACTTCAGCCTGGGAGACAGAGCGAGACTGTCTCAAAAAAGTATATATATGTATATGTAGGTATATGGGAGTACTACCACGAATAAAGCTTGCAGGACTGGAAGTTGCTCCCCCGGGTGAGTCAGTGAGTGGTGAGTGAATGTGAAGGCTGAGGACATTACTGTACACTACTGTAGACTTTACAAATACTGTATACCTAGGCCTCACTAAATTTATTTAAAAATTTCTTTCTTCAACAATAAATTAAACTTAGTTTAACCACAACTTTTTTTTACTTTTATAAACTATTTTTCTTAAATTTTGGTTCTTGTATATATTTTCTTTATATTCTTATTCTATAAGTTTTTTCTATTTTTAACTTTTTTTTAACTTTTTAAACTTTTTTGTTAAAAACTAAGACACAAACACACACGTTAGCCTAGACCTACAAAGGGTCAGGATCATCCATGTCACTGCCTTCCACCTCCATATCCTGTCCCACTGGAAGTCTACAGGGGCAGTAACCCAGGCAGAGCCATCAGCTCCTATGATAACAATGCCTTCTTCTGGATACCTCTTGAAGGACCTGCCTGAAGCTATTTTACAATTAATATTGTGTTTAATAAGTACAAGTACACTCTAAAATAACAATAAAAAGTACAGCATAGTAAATACATACACCAGTAACATGGTTGTTTATTATCAAGTATTAGGTACCGTACACAATTGTATGTGCTACACTTTTATCTGACTGGAAGCACAGTAGGCTTACACCAGCATCACAACATGTGAGTAATGCCTTGCACTACAACAGACACGATATCCCTAGGGGACAGCACTGTTTTCAGCTCCATTATAATCTTATGGGACTTCTGTTATAGATGAGGTCCACCATTGACCAAAACATTATGTAGAGCATGACAATTAATTCTGGATTTGGATGGGGACACAAAATAAGCACAGCTCTGGCAGGTCTAATAAAGATTAAGAGAGAAAAGCAACTAAAACATCTGAGAAAACAGGGAATAACACCACACAGAAAATACTACACACAACTGAGCTATAATTTTTAATTGACTTGATAGAAATTATTAAATTACTAAAATTGATTTAAAAAGAACCAGAAGGCCAGCATGGTGGCTCATGCCTGTAATTCCAACACTTTGGGAGGCCAAGGCAGGAGGGTCGCTTGATCCCAGGAGTTCAAAACCAGCATGGGAAACACAGCGAGACTCTGTCTCTACAAAAAATTTAAAAATTAGCCAGGTATGGGTCCCAGCTACTCCAGAGGCTGAGGTGGGAGGCTTGCTTGAGCCCAGCGGGCTGGGGCTACGGTGAACCATGACCGCACCACTGTACACCGTCCTGGACAACAAAGCGAGATCCCGTCTCAAAAAAAAAAAAAAAAAAGAGCATCAGAGGAAAGAACCAGAAACCTGGAACAGACCAATACCCATGGAAGACTTTTTTAAAGCTGTCACAAAAACTAACCATTTTTTTACGCCGGGCATGGTGGCTCATACCTGTTAATCCCAGCACTTTGGGAAGCGAAGGCAAGCGGACCACTTGAGCCCAGTAATTCTAGACCAGCCTGGGCAACATGGCAAAACCCCATCTCTACAAAAACTACCAAAAAAAAAAATTAGCCGGGTGTGGTGGCAAGCACCTGTGGTCCCAGCTACCAGGGAGGCTGAGCTAGGAGGATTGCTTGAGCCTGGGAAGTCAAGGCTGAAGTGGGCCAAGATTATGCCACTGCACTGAAGCCTAAAACACACACACACACACGCCAAAAACTATTTTTTTTTTTTAAGTGTCAGCCTCCAGGCATTTAACAAGTGAGTTGTTCTAAACCTTGAAAGGACAGTTTATTGCCACACTATAAAAACTGTTACAGAGAAGAAGGTAAAAAGGAAAAGTCATTAATTCATTTTACAAAACTAGCCTAGGCCTGACAGCAAAATCTGGAAAAGAATGCATCTAAAGAGAACTGTAAAGCTATCTCATTTAAAATAAGAGATTAAAAAATCTGAATATGTTAGCAAACCAAATTTAATTAGGAATTTAAGCAGCCACCCACCGCAACGAAAAATAGTTTAACACAGGAATTTGAGGAGGGATTACTACTAGGTAATCTATTCCTACATCAATTAATAGGTGTAACAACCACATCTGAATCTAAATGAATGCCAAAATGACATCTGATGACATTCAACACCCATCCTTAATAAATCACCCAAGAAAACAAGACAGGCAATTCTTCAACATGATGAAAACCTCTTAAACCAAAAGATGCTTTACATATTGAGAAACAGAGGCATTATCAACAATATAGACAAAAAAGGACAAATATGCCTGTAATCAACATGTAACAATTCTGGATGTGCAGGCTAATGCAGCAAGACCCTATGACCAACCCTAGTTGGTTGGCCCAACCACCATGCCCAACCCACTAGCCATACCCACATTCATCTCCCACCTTCTAGCCAGCTGCATGCAACTCAGTTCTGGCCAAGGAGAAGCAGGGCCTACTGGCTGAGCAGCACTTGCTGACCTGTCATTCTGCCTTTTTTGCCTTTTGTCTTCATCCCTTCCCAACTTCTTCCTGCCTGAAACACAGACATAATTCCTGGAGGTCGTCTTGTGTTCATGAGGACAAAAGCCACAGGCTAAGGATGAAGAAACAGAAGTCAGGAGCCCGGTCCTCACACCCTCTTTGAGCACCTCACAGCAGCCACAGAGTCCTTCCCTCCAGACTGCCTGAACTTGAGAAAAGTCAGCCCTGTCGGCCTACTCCCGTATTAGGCAGGCTTTCAGTTATTTTCAGCCATTTATATTCCTAAATGACACACACCTAATGGTAAGTAAAGACGTATTATGTACCACAAAAATGGAGACCAAATTATCCTTATTTGTCATCAATGATTCTCGGCACAAGAAAATTAGGAAGAGTCAACTGAAAGACTATTATAATGAATAAGAGCAATCAACAAATTGGGTAGATACAAGGTAAGTACAGAAAATACCAGAGCTTTCCTCACACACAACCAATAATCACCTAAGAGAAACAAGAGAGGTCACGCGTGGTGGCTCACGCCTGAAATGCCAGCACTTTGGGAGGTGAAGGTGGGAGGGTCACTTGAGGCCGTAAGTTTGAGACCGGCCTGGGCAACACAGCAAGACCCTGCCTCTAAAAGAAAAAGAAAAACCTTAGCCAGGCATGGTGGCGCAAACCAGTAGTCCCAGCCACTCAGGAGGCTGAGGTGGGGGATCACTGGAGCCTAGGAGCTCAAGGCTGCGGTGAGTCACGACTGCACCACTGCACTCCAGCCCGGGTAACAGAGCGAGACCCTGTCTCAGAAATGAAAAAAAAAGATGTTAATTAAAAAAATTTTTTAAATATAAACAACGGGGAATAAAGACTCCTTCTACATTAGCAACAAAAAAGTGTTCATTAACCAGAAATAACCCAAAAGGAAAAGTATACAACAACCTCTATGACCTTCTGTGATTTCTTCATGGACAGATAAGAGTTGAGTAAATGGAGAAACACGAAATGTCCTTGAATGAGTAATTCAAATATCTGGAAATGTTTTCTCCCAAACTGATTTATTAACAAACAAAATCTAATGAATTTGTGTTTTCTTTTTTGGAAAAGTAGCGGAGAAGAATTGCAAAAACAACACACACACACACACACACACACACACACACACAGTTCACCTGAAATAATGGTGCTTCAAATTTTTTTTTTTAACCTGAGTGGAGTTTCTTCCTAGAAGATGTTAACATGTATAATGAAGCTACAATGTTTAAGACAAAATGATTTTACCACAAACAAAAAGCAGATCAGTGGGAGAAGACAGCTTTCAAATAGTGGCAGAAGACAGCTTTAAAATAGAGTCTCGGCCAGGAGCAGTGGCTCACGCCCGTAATCCTAGCACTTTGGGAGGTCGAGGCAGGCGGATCACAAAGTCAGGATTTCAAGACCAGCCTGGCCAACATAGTGAAACCCCATTCCTACTAAAAATACAAAAATTAGCCGGGCATGGTGGCATATGCCTGTAGTCCCAGCTACTCGGGAGGTTGAGGCAGGAGAATTGCTTGAACCCAGGAGGTGGAGGTTGCAGTGAGCCGAGATGGCGCCACTGCACTCCAGCCTGGGCAACAGAGTGAGACTTTGTCTACAAAAAACAGTAATAATAAAATAAAATAGAGTCTCTAGGCTGGGCGCAGTGGCTCACGTCTGTAATCCCAACACTTGGGAAGGTGAGGTGGGTGGATCACCTGAGGCCGGGAGTTCAACACCAGCCAGGCCAACATGTGGAAACCCCATCTCTACTAAAAATACAATAAAAAAATAGCCAGGCGTGGTGGTGCACGCCTGTAATCCCAGCTACTTAAGAGGCTGAGGCAGTAGAATCACTTGGACTGGGGAGGCAGAGGCTGCTCTGAATAGAGATCACACCTCTGCACTCCAGCCTGGGCAACAGAGCGAGACTCTGTCTCACAAAAAAAAAAAAAAAAAAAGAAAGAAAAAAAAAGAAAAGATATTGTTAGATAATCCAGTGAAGAAAAAAACAGCACAATGTGGGGAAACTAAATTGTCAACAGGAGGAGGTAACTTACTTAAGTACAAATACATTCTAGAAGTATTAAAGAATTAAAAGAAAAAGATAAACAAGGAATCAATATGCGTGATTAACCGATTTTGACTTGAGTATAAACTCACTAAGCAAGGCAATTAAAGATCACAATGAAGAGACTGCTGTTCTATATTAAATGACACAACCTTTTAAATGCTAAAATTGCAAGGCTCAAGTTAGTGTTCAATTCTGGTGGAGTATGGATGACAGACACTGCTTCTGGAAGCTGAAACTAAGAATTTTCTGCAAAATATTTTGGCAATATTTATCTAGGATCATGCACACTTAACACAATTCTTATTCCTTACTTTCCACTTTTAGGAATCTAGCCCAAAGAATTAATCAGAGTAGCGTATCAACAACAATACACAAAAATTTTATCACATCATTTTTTAATGATCAAAATTATAAAATGGGCCAGGCACAGTGGCTCACACCTGTAATCCCAGCCCTCTGGGAGACCAAGGTGGGCAGATCATTTGAGGTCAGGAGTTTGAGACCAGCCTGGCCAACATGGTGAAACCCCATCTCTACTAAAAATACAAAAATTTGCCAGGCATGGTGGCATGCACTTGTAGTCCCAAATATTTGGGAGGCTGAGGCAGGAGAATTGCTTTAACCTGGGACGCAGAGATTGAAGTGAGCTGAGATTGCACCACTGCACTCCACTCCAGCCTGGGCAACAGAGCAAGACTTTGTCCCCCCCCCAAAAAAAAAAAAAAAATTGTAAAATACTTAAATTTAGCATTTATAGAATAATTTTAATTTTAATAATTTCATTAAAGACCACCTTCCAGGTGATAAAGATATAATGTTATGGGCAGAAATTCACAATATGTGTGTACGTAGTATACTACTAATTTCATTTTTTAAAATATATAGATACACATATAAGTTTAGGGGGAAAATCTCAGGAAAATACAACAAAATATTAACAATGGTTACCTTGAGATTAAGGATAATTTTTATTTTCCTTTTATAGAGAGACAGAAAACTTATTTTCTAATTTTCTCCTCATAATCATCTATTACTATTATAATTTGAAAAAAGCAATACACATAATACTTGTAGTGTCTGGCGGCAGGCAAATGTGTCCCTAATCAAAGGTTCATTGTTCGTCATAGCTGCACGTTATTTTTAAACAGGTCAAATATGTGAAGTCATTCTAGTGCTATGTGTACACGTGATTGTTGAATCAATGATAAGAGCCCTCTGAACACACTCTGTAGACCTCATATAAAGGAGGCAATGGGCTCTTCTGGAAGAGAAGTAACTGGAAGGACAAGGAAGCCTAGGGTTATGATATTGGCAGTGATCTTGGAACTCTAAGGACCTCCATTTCTTTAATATACATTTACAGAACATCCACCACGTGCAGGTAGCAGGCATTCAAGAGTGAACACAGTTCTTGCTTCTAACAGTTTCTACTCCAAAATTTTATGTAAAGCAATCATGACCAGTGTAATTTTGCCTTTTGGGTATGTCTAAACCGTGATGTGATAACAAATCCTGTTTCAGCGCAACAATCAGATTTCCTGTATAGTGATATTTTAAAATATGTCTGAAACCCACTCTCTCAAAAAGCTGAGGCTTTATCGCTATGACTTTTAAAGACACAGATTTTCTAGAACCTATAGATACCATTAACATTTCAACTATTCAGAGGCCACCACTCATTCACTCTGCCAATGAAACTTGTCTAAGTCCTTAAGACAGCTTCTCTAGACAAGAGAAACATGGCTGTACATTTTTGCCAAACCTTTTTCAGACAAACTACAACCACAGTGGAAAGTTCACTGGATGAGGAGAAAAAGGAACAGGGAAAAAGATGCTGGCCTCAGACATGCAAAATACAAAATACAGCGCCTGGCACAGACCTGGTGCTTATCAGGTATTTGCACAATGACTATTTTGCAGAATGAACAGCAGGCTTAAAAAAGCAGTTGCCCATCTGCTCATTCAGAGCACCCAGCTCCCAAGAGCACTACGCCATCAGCAGAAATTGGAAAGATTCCTTCATCACCAAAGGTGAGGCCAGGAGTGTCTGTGACTGCAGAACATGTACCCAGCATGGGAGAATCCAGTGGTTACCGCCCCATTCAATGCAAGCACAGGTGTTTTCAAAGATGATCTATAAGGCTACTAAGACTTAAAGGTCCTTCTGCTTTAAAAACAAATGAAACAACTAAAAAGTCACTGCCCAGGGATTTGAGTCTTTTCTTTCCATTTCTATTATTGAGAGAGCCTCCAGAAGACTACAGCTCAGAGAGCTGTTATTTTCTTACTAGAAGAGCAGCTGAGGAAAGGTAAAACAGAGCGAGAATGATTATCTATTTACTATACAACCGCTAGTCCACCACTAAGAGAAGTATGCCAACAAGAGCCTCCAGAAGATGGCTATTCCACTGGTACATCAATTAACCAAATAGTGTGATGATACACACAATGTCACTGACATGCCAGTACATCAATCAGCTATAGAGTATAAAACCATGTGTGGTCCAAAAGGACCCTACAATAATCCCCAAAAATGCTAGGTGGCGCAGTAGCTCGTGTCTATCAGCCCAACTACTCGGGAGGCTGAGGCAAGAGGATCACTTGAGCCCAGGAGTTCAACGCTGCAGTAAGCTATGATCGCACCACTGCACTCCAGCCAGGATAATAAAGCAAGACCTCATTTTTTTAAGAAAGTAAAATAAAAAGATGCTCCCATGTGACAGTCTTACAATGCAGGCTGGTGTCTCCAAAGAAGACTTACTGAGCTACACAGAGGAAGCTGGACATTAGGAATCCCACCCAGAAACGTTTGTGTGAACCCTTATGAAATCACTGATTAAGTATCACCAGATTCACTGCTTCAACTTTCTAGGAATCTGTATTTAGGGAGGAAAAATCCATTCATCACAAATGAAATGATTATTGGCCCAAATTAGTTAACCCAATCACAACTATTTGAGTGGCCATTATCATCCTATAAAACTGTAAAGGTTTTTGTATTTCTCAATATTTTATGACTCTCATCACAAATGAGACCAGAAGAAATACAGTGTTTAGCATGGAAGCATTTGAACTGTAGGCACTTTTGCTAACCTACACTTTTTTTTTTTTTTTTGAGATGGAGTCTTGCTCTATCACTCAGGCTGGAGTGTAATGGCGCCATCTTGTCTCACTGCAACCTCCGCCTCCCAGGTTCAAGTGATTCTCCCACCTCAGCCTCCTGAGTAGTTGGGACTACAGGTGCATACCACCACACCTGGCTAATTTTTGTATTTTTAGTAGAGACGGGGTTTCGCCATGCTTGCCAGGCTGGTCTCAAACTCCCGATCACAGGTGATCCGCCCGCCTCGGCCTCCCAAAGTGCCGGGATTACAGGCATCAGCCATGGCACCCAGCCTTATCTACATTTTATTTCATGAAGAGTTGTGGGAAAATGTGAAGCCTGCCAGTCTATCATTTTCTTGGTTACTTTGGATCCTTCTCCTTTGTTGCAAGAATCATAAATATTCTCAATTCTTTTACAGGCAAAAATGAAACTTGTGCCCAAATATGTCCTTTAAAAATAAACATTAAACATTATGAGGGAAACAACTGGCATTGTGGAAAATGTCTGTGCACCCTGGCTAAGTAACTCACTATTGCTTGGATTATATTAATATACACACCATAAAGCTAAGAAAGAACTTAAATTTTAGCCTCTGCATTTCTGTGCTGATTAAGCTGCAGTTCTTTCAACTTACCGCCTTCATACGTGCCTGTCCAAACAAAAAGATCTCAAGAATTCCATTGAAATAGCCCAAACAAGAGCCTAAACTTACAAAGCTATTTTTCAGAGCTCAATAGTACAACAACAGGAAGTAGAACTTCTGGGATGGGGATTTTGCTATTTATTTTTTCTTTCAATGGCCGCTTTTAAGCAAGAGAGAAAAAAGTCTACAGGCATTACAAATCCTGGAAGCTATGAATCAGGAAGTGGGAAATGGCTGATCCTGAAATGGCCAGCCTGAAAATCCTGGCTCTTTTATGTAGTCAAGTCTCTGAAGCCAGGAATTTCAGAAATCTTAGGCATTTTGCATTATTTTCTGAATCTTAAAAGAGCTGAGACTTGAGAGAAAAGAGAAGGGCCAGGATAAATGAACCAATAAGGAAGGCCCCAGTCTCCAGCTCCATGCCCCCCCACCACACAAATCTTGCCCCATCATTACAAGCTCAGTTGGGACGTGCTCCTTACAAATGGAGTTTTATTTACAATGCTGCTAAGGAGAGGGGGGTGATAGCCCATGGTTTCTGAAGACAGAGCCTGCCCCAGGCTTCAGCTTTCTCATTCTTTCCCAATGTTGAATCTGGAATGGACTCGGGACCCTAAATATTTCACAACTCCAAACACCCTACAGTTGATTAAAAACAATGGTCACTTTTGTTTTCAGGAAAGACTATACCTGATTTTTGCTAAGTCTAAGTAAAATGCAAAGACCCACGCAATGAACCTGCATGAATGCTTTCAGACACGCAGATTTGGAGGGGGACACTGCTCTCTTTTGAGCAAATGGAGATCCAGTAACAGAGCAGGATTCACTCTGCAATGGCTGCATTTGCATCAACGTGAGACACCAAACAAATGCCTGCACACAGGAGTCTACTATGTGCATCGAAGGAAAAGAGGGCACCTTTAGCCTTCCAAATATGACAACTCAATAGAAAACTTCTCATTCCAAAGTCCTAAGGGTCCTACAACAGCAAGCTACTGGAGCTTATGAAATATTTCCAATTATTTTCTACAGAAATTAAACATATCAATTCTATTGGCAGGTCATGTGAGATGACAGGTTTAAAAATGTATGTTGATTGGGGGAGAAAAGCAAAGAAAAAAATAGAAGAAAATAAAGTCATTTCCTGTGTCAGTTGTAATTTGAGAGGCTTTTTTCCAGTGTCCTTCTAAGTGAATCTGCAATAATCAAATGTAGTCAAATATAACTGCAATGTGCAAAAGCACAGTGATGACCTGAGAGGAAGGTGCCACCTGGAAAACCCCTGGGACCAGTCTTCTATCTCTTCCATCAGACATCCACTACTACCTCTCTAAAAAGGCTCAGGGTTATTTCATAAACACCAGTAACCTCCCATGTATTTAACTTAGCACAAATTAAGAGAACCAACATGTAAGGGATTTTTTTTTTGCTCTTAAGAACCAACCATTCCTCTTACCCCGGCCTCTACAGACCTGGAAAACCATCCCCGATTTGCCCCCAGCCTCATCCCCCACTATAACTTAAACAAACCTTCCTCTCCAGCCCCAACATACATTTTTAGAGTTCTGATGCCAAGACCACGCCATCAAGTCTAGTATAATCCTTCTGATCATCTAAGCACCCTCCTCCAGGAGACCTCCAAGATCCCTCTGGGCAAAATGATCTCTTCCTCCAATTCCAGAGCTCTTTCCCAGTGCGCTCACACTGTCCTCACTCATAAAAGCATCTGGTTCCATTCCACAGCTGTGCACACCTTATCTTCTCAAGAGACAATGTCAGCTCTTTTTAAAACAGGGGCTGCATTTTACACACCTCACATACCTCCTGCAGCTCCCCGAACATCCAAACACTCCAAATTTGTCTCTGTCTCCAAATCCTACAAAACCAAATTCTCTCTACCCAGCTCAGCTCAGCATCCCTGGGGCCCCAATCTACCTCATCTGCCTCCTCTGCTCTAGAGTAAAAGCAACACCAGTCACCCCCACTCTGCTGCCCACTGCAGCCGAATCCAAGTGGCACTCTCAGCCCATGCTCTTATCAGTTGCACCGGGGGCAGGCCTGGCATCTACCAAGCACCGGAAATGCCCCTCCGAGCTTTGTGCAGCCTCGCCAGGCAGACGGCCTCCAGGGCCAGGTTCGGCATGGGAAGCTAGAACACGGGGCTGACTGCACAGCCTGGGGCAGACACACCTCAGCTTCCACACCCACCTGACAAGGCTGCCCAGAGGATTGAGGGAAGGCAGTGTTTCACCCATTGCCCTAATGGGAAGACAGTGTTTCTCACCCACTGCCCAAGCCTGGAAGCAAAAGGTCCCAATGTTCCTACTGGATGTCCCGCCCTGTCATGCTCTGTCCAGATATCTAACCCTCACCTTTCTCTGTCCATCAAGCAGTAAGAATTCATAGCAGCCAGCACATATGACCCTGAGGGCAACGTTCTAACGAAGCCAAAGAAAAGGTGGCACACTGGCCTTCAACTCAAAGCCCAGGGTGGCAAGAAAAGGGTCACTAGTTCCCTGAAAATAACTGGCATGCAAAATTCAAAGGTAATTGGGGTGGAGTTCATGAAACAAAAGGGAAGAGAAAACCTCACATGGGCTCGTATACCCTTCATTTAAGCACACTGTCTTCAGGCAGCAGAGGCTTCAAGGTGCATGCTAAACACCCTTGCGCAGGTTTCAGAGCAGCAGATAAAAGGGGCTAACCAGGCTCTCAAGAAGCCCAACCCGCACACGCAGGGAGCCAAGCCGGTGGAAACCATAAGCCTGTCTCATCTGTCTCTAAACTGCTCATAGGATTAACAGGAAGGCTTGATCGATACTGATCTTACAGTCATGGGAGTGACTCATCACGAAATTCTACCCAGCTTAAAGCTCAGCTGTGAACAGAAACAAAACAACATAATAGCAGGGTCAGATTTAAAATACTAAGTATGACTGGTAAACAGTTAATGCTTATAAACAATTAACAATCACCTTCCCAGCCTCCTGGATTTGCTGGGAGAGGAAAAAGTACTACTGAGGGCTCTGAAGTGGGCCGCAGCAGTAAGTCTGTCTTCTGTGGCAGCCCCTTCCAGCTCACTGATGCTGGTGTCAGCTTTACAAAACAGACCCCGGGGAGGGTCGAGAGGAGCTGCTTTTAATTGAATTCCACACATCTGATGGGTGTGTGCTCACTGAGGAGGGGAGAGAGAAGGAATGTACTTACATGGAACAGAGTTTTCAAAGACTGAAATTTAAGCTCTCCTGGAGTATAACTTCCTCTATGTAGCTCCTGCAGTTTAAAATAAGCAACTTATTTGTCCTAAAATGAAAGAAATGGGGTCATATAAAATTTCTCCATAATTGAGTTCCTCTCAAACTGCATTCACTTCAAGGAAAGCAATGGGGTGCTCAGAAGATGCACTAAACATTTCTGGCAGTTGGTTAAGGAGGCGAATGTGCTCAGTGTCATCCTGAAGACATGTACTTTCAAGTACTGGATTCCACGTAAATTTTAATGATCTGTAACCAACTCTCAGACCTGGCCAAGAACTTCCATAGAGAGTCTTGGTCCTGAGATCCCTTCACTATGGCACACTGCTCCACTGTTAGGAACTGCATGACTGTGTCCCCTCAAATTCATATACTGAAGCCCCAACCCCCAAATACCTTCAGTGGTATCTGAAGGTGGGGCCTTAGGGAGGTAATCAGGTTTAGATGAGGTCCTGAGGGTACAGCCCCCATAATGGCAACAATGCCCTTACATAAAGAGGAAGAGACCAGAGCCCCTTGCTCTCTCCATCCTGTGAGGACACATGACAAGACATCTGTCATCTGCAAGCCAAGAAATGGACCCTCAGCAGAAACCAAATTTGGTCGGCACCTTGATCTCTCAGACTTCCAGCCTCCAGAACTGTGAGAAACATAAGTCTGTGGTTTTAGCCCTCAGTCTATAGTAGCTTGTCGGAGCAGTCTGAGCTAAGACATCCATACAGCCCCGTAAGAGAACCAACCCAGGGACGAGCAACACCTTTCATCATCTGATACCACCTCCTGCCTGACGACCAGGCAAAACAAGCACATACACAAACAAGCAAAAGGAGAGGATGAGAGTGGTCATTCGGGTTTGCTTTGGAGGTCCAGAGAAAATGCAAGTCCAACTTCCAGGCACAGACCAGCTGCCCGCAGCAGGCTTCCTCCCATTGGTCCCAGACCAAGGTGAGCCACTCCTCTGGGCGCGACAGAGAAAGCTCCTCTGGAAGCCAGACAAGCTCGGCCACCTCGAAGTCTTGTTTGGAATCCAGCAGGTCCAGGCCTGAGCCCTGGCGCCTGGTTAAACCAAAGGATGACAACCAAGCAGAAAAAAGCAGCCCCGGAGAGTATCTGCTAGACAGGCGGACCTGGCCTTTGACACGCAGCATGCATACCATGGTCTCAGGCAGCGCGTCCCTCCACGCTTCCTCACCTGTAAGGCGAAGCCTCTAGCCCTTTTCTACCTTTAGGACGCTCAAATTCTTGCCTGCAGAGGTCAATCCCTTTCTTTCAAGGGCTCCCCACTCTGTAATGAGGGAGTCCATTTACAATAAAAAAAATTGAGCTGTCAAAACAAATGAAAAACTTCCAGTATAATCACAATCAATGAGGGAATCAAACATCTAAACAAATCTCTCTTCTGGAAAAATAAGAAAATGAAAAAGCAATTACACGTCACATGGCTGATGAGCAATAAATTTCATTTGTGACTACGGTGGCATCAGAGTTTGACTCCTGACTTACTTTCCTTGAAAGAAAAAAATTATCTGCAATACTGTCCCTTGTTATAGAAAACAGACCCATTCCACTTGACTCAGCTCAAACCTGCGTTTTTTTTCAAGGCCTCTCCTGACCTCACAGTTCCCCTGCAGTGATCCCGTGGTACCTAGGACCACCATGGACAAGGACTGGTCTTGAATTTGTCTCCCCAACTATTCCACACACATACTCGCATAAACAATCGAGAAATAAGCTTTTTAAAATTGTGGTAAAATATACACAACAAAGAATTTAACGTTTTAACCCTTGTTAAGTGTACAGTTCACTAACACTGATTCCCAATGTTGCTCAACCACCATAACCATCCATCTCTAGAACTTTTACGTGTTCCCAAACTGAAACTCTGTACCCATTGAACATCAATTCCTCATTGCTCCCTCCCCCCAGCCTGTATTCACCGCACCCTCGCCATTCTACTTTCCATCTCTATGAATGTGACTACCCTACACATCTCACGTAAGGGTAAGAATCATGCAGTCTGTCCTTTCGTGACTGGCTTCTTTCACTTCGCATAGTGTCTGAAAGGTTCGCAGACACCGTAGCACGTCATAGAATTTCCTTCCTTTTTAAGGCTGAATTATATTCCATTGTATGGATAGACCACATTTTGTTTATCCACCCGTCTATGGATGGACACTTGAGTTGCTTTCATTTTTTGGCTATTCTGAATTATTTGCTGCCATGAACATGAGTGTACAAATATCTGTTCGAGCCCCTGCTTTCACTTCTTTTGGGCATATACCCCAAAGTGGAATTGCTGGATCATATGGCAATTCTATGATGAATTTATTGAGGAAGCACCATATCATCTTCCACCGTGGCTGTGCCATCTTACAGTCTCACCAGTAAGGTACAAGGGTTCCAATGTCTCCACATCCTGGCCTATGCTTGTTATCATCTGGTGTTTTTGGTAATAGCCACACTAATGAGTATGATGGTATGAAGTACCAATTGTGGGTTTGACTTATATTTCACCAATGACTAGTGACTTTCAGCATCTTTTCATGTGCCTATTCGCCTCAAGTAGTAAGTTTTAAATCAAAAGAATTAACCCCTCCTCCTAAGAGACCTCTCATCACAAAAAGCAAACAGTATCCTTACTTACTAGCATTGTTAAATTGGTTAGTCTGGGCTCAAAACACTTTTGTTTTCCTTGCAAATACCACCATAGGCAAGTCCATCTACTGAGTTGCCTAAACAGGACTAACCTTGAATTCTGGTCTCAGGAAGACCTTGTGCAATCCAGGGAGCACAGCAAGAGAGCAGCTCCTCCTCTCACCATCCTGCATCAGGCAACATACCGCAGCTGGCCTCCCACCTGACTGAAGCCTTCTCCTGCTCTGGCAGCCATGGGGCCGCTCCAGCTGCGGATGCTCATCCTTGCAAGCAGCCATCGACGCACAAAGGGCACAGGTTCTCAAGTTTCTCCACTTCAATTTAAAATACCCTAATTTGTTTTGCAGATACTTAATCTAAGTGCTTTTCAGATCCTGTGCCCTAAATTTGGCTGGAAACATAGTCCCACTCACATCCCTCATGCTCATGACCAGGCTCTTCTCCAGGCCACATGACCCCCAATTACCTACCTCTCCCTGAAGAAGGAAGAGACTGAAGGGCGAAGGGACATCCACAGTTCACACTGATAACGCGAATGATCCATGACCATGGCCTTCTCAAAAGGGCCTTGGAACCCAAATGACCCATTTACTGGAGGAGGATGCTTCAAACGGAGGCAGATGCAGAGTCGGGAGGAAGACAGGGACAGAAAAGGAGGCAGCTGTGCTGCTATCCCCAATGGAGCGCTTGTCAAACTCTCTTTACGTAAAATGAAGCTGGCTTCCTGCCGGGCTCGGTGGCTCAAGCCTTTAATCCCAGCACTTTGGGAGGCCAAGGTGGGCGGATCACAAGGTCAGGAGATCAAGACCATCCTGGCTAACACGGCGAAACCCCGTCTCTACTAAAAATACAAAAATTAGTGTGGCAGCGTGTGCCTGTAGTCCCAGCTGCTGGGGAGGCTGAGGCAGGAGAATGGGGTGAACCCAGTAGGTGGAGCTTGCAGTGAGCCGAGATCGCACCACCACCCTCCGGCCTGGGCGACAGAGCGAGACTCCATCCAAAAAAAAAAAAAAGAAAAGATGAAGCTGATTCCTAATTCTGCAGTCAAAAAAAGACCGGCAAATGTAGCTAGGAGCAAAACATCAGAATCAATACACACCCAAAGGGTACTTTTTTTTTTTTAAAGAAAGTAAATAACTTCTAATGTGTATTTCCTCTATCCTTAGCAACAACAGTATCAGCTAACTCCTAGTGTTTATAAGCCCTAGGTTCTAAGAAATGTGTATGTATTCACTCATGAAGTATTGGTAACGATCCTCCAACATGGGTGACACTTTTTTTTTTTTAAGATGGAGTCTCACTGTCACCCAGGCTGGAGTGCAGTGGCACGATCTTGGCTCACCGCAACCTCCAACCTCCACCTCCCAGGTTCAAGCAATTCTCCTGCCTCAGCCTCCTGAGTAGCTGGGATTACAGGTGCATGTCACTATGCCTGGCTAATTTGCATATTTTTAGTAGAGACAGGGTTTCACCATGTCAGCCAGGCTGGTCTCGAACTCCTGACTTCAGGTGATCCGCTCGCCTCAGCCTCCCAAAGTGCTGGGATTACAGGTGTGAGCCACCGCACTCGGCCTGATGGGTGGCATTATCTTCCATTTTACAGATGAGGAAAGGAGAGCAGAGAGGGTAAATGATGTGCCCCTGGTACAACCCATCAGTAGACTTCTAATTCTCAAACCCTAATCTCAGAAGGGAATGGTGTCATGAAACAAGATTGGGGAAAAGGGAGAAGGCCTGCTTTCTAGTCGAGAAAAGCAGAGACCGTCTGAAACGCTACTTGCTCCAACAGGTAAACATGACTGAAAATTCAGAATTCACTCTCCTAATAGCAGGAAAGTATCACAAAAGCCCACAGGCCAAATGATATCACCCTCCCAGGAAGTCTCTTGCATTACTGTGTTTTTTAATGTTATTTGTCAAGTGAAAACAAACAGTTACAGTGGCAGAACAGGCAGCACCCAGAGAGTGGCACTAATCGTGGGCTAAGGATGGCAATTGCTTCTCATCAAGAACCACAGTGTGTCCAGTCAATTTACAAACATAAATCAATACAAGTTCAAAAGCACCAGCAGCAAAGCCCAGGCCTGGATGTAAAGCTGGCACCCCTCTTTAAACAAACTGTTCCTCTTCACTTGTATGGTAAGGACTGGAAAGAGCCCTGCCACGCTGGCCAGCTCTGCAGGGTAGCGGGGGCCACCGCCCTCTCCCAGCCTCGGGAAGCCCAAGGCCACTGCATCAGCCTGGCCCAGTCCAGAACCAGCCTCGGGCCCAGCCGGCCCAACTCAGAAAAAGGCAGGGGTCCATCTCCAGCCTGGACTCCTCTAAAAGTCAGAAAGCAGTGCCCCAACAAATGAACAACAAGAGAGCTCATTTGTAAGTTTCGCCTTTATTTTTAGAGGAGAGGAACACAATAGGAGGGCGTATTACTCCACGGGTTTTAACCCTAGCCCTTGACGCTACCAGGTATCCATGATGCCCCTAATAAAGGTGAGAGTTCCTCCACTTTTCTAACATCCAGCTATTTTTTTAAAAAGTTGAACACTGCAGTTTCCGGAGAACTTTGCTATGTGAATTGCCTCATTGCAGGTGTGCTCCCCTAGCTCTCTCCATTCCATGCCTTAAAAGTGCCAGGTCTCCTCGGAAGCTGCTCTGTGCTACTGCCCCCAGTCCTGCAGCCAACCTGTTTTGCGGGTCCTGTCTCTCCATCAACTGGGACCACTCTCTTGACAAACCACCCCAGCCCACAGCTCCTCTGGCAACCCAGACCCTCACACCGAGGACCCCTGTTCTCACCAGTCACCTCCCTCAGCTGGGCCAACCTGTCCAGTCCATTCCTGCTTCCTGGTCTCAGGTCTAGAGACAACACTTCCCTCCCTGAGCCTGTCCTCACTGCCTCCCTCATGTATACCATCACTGGCTCACACCAGGGTGTCTATCTGTCCCCCAATCCTAACTCCATCGAGAGGCCAGAGCAGCCTCCCCAGAACACCCTTCTCAGCAGGCCCATTGCAATGGTGCAAAGGTTTCAGCGCTCCTCATTCTCTTGCCAGCAGTCAATTCCTTCCCACCACACAAACACCGGATTCTGACACCCTCTCCACTCCATCAGTGCACACTGCCACCCACACCACACATGGTCCCTTCCTCTCCTGGGGAGCTGCCTCCTTGGATCTTGAGAGTCAAATATTTAGGGCACACTAAAGTCAGACATCCCCCTTAAAGCTTCTCAAGCCATTCTGCAGTTCCGTGACCCCACTGCCTGCAGCCCACACACTTCTCTCTGGTCAGCATCCCATAACTTAGCACTAAACTCATAGCGTCTGTTACTCTCCACCAGTAGTTGAGTTTTCCCAGCTAGACAGCAAGCTCCATGAGAAAAAAAAAAAATCATATTCTTTCATATGCTTTCCATGGAGCAGAGACCACTGGAGGCCCTCAAATAATCTAGATATCAGAAATAGGGTTCCATACTCTGTCACTACTCACCTTCCACTCCCACTCCCCCTCCACAGATAGGACATGACCTTGAACCAGTCAGCCTAGTTAACCTAAAAACCCATTCTCTTCAGGCACAGAGAAGCAAGGTGGTCACTTAGTGGTTTCAACGACTGACCTGAGACTCAGACTTCCAGGTTCAAACCTTTCACTGTAGATGTGCAAAAAAAGGCCCTCCTTGGCCAGACACAGTGGCTCACATCTGTAATCCCAGCACTATGGGAGGCCGAGGTAGGTGGATTGCTTGAGGCCAGGAGTTTGAGACCAGCCTGACCAACATGTCTAAACCCCATCTCTACTAGAAAAAAAAAAAAAAAAATTAGCCAGGCATGGTGGCACACACCTGTAATCCCAGCTTCTTGGGAAGCTGATCCACAAGAATTGTTTGAACCTGGGAGGAAGAGGTTGCAGTAAGGCAGAGGTTGCAGTGAGCGGAGATTGCACCACTGCATTCCAGCCTGGGCAACCGAGCAAGACTCTGTCTCAAAAAAAAAAAAAAAAAAAAAAAGGCCCTATTCAACTGGCAGCAATGCCCCAGTGTTGTGGGGAAGGAGGACTGGAGGCCCCAGAGAGAGCCCACTAGGGCCACTCACCATGAGGAGGAGAAAAAAAGAGAAAAGCATCCATTTATTGGATACTTTCTATTTGCCGGGTTTGTTGGGCAGCTTGGATATATTATCTATTGCTAATTCTCATTGGAATCCCTGCTAGAGCAGTGTTATTCCAATCACAGGCAGAGACACTGAGGCCTGGAGCTCCCTTTCCAACATGCCTCCATGCATGGGAGAGAGGGAGACAGTGAATTGTTTGAGGGGACGAGGCTTCAAAGGAAGCCCTGCACATACGCAAACCCCACGGAGAAGAGCAGAACAAAGGCAGGCCAGGCTGTCCAGGTAAGTTCACATCCACCTGGTTCAGCATTCACATGAGAATTTCACAAGATGCTTTTTTACAAGCTGCTCTTGAAAATTAACATTCCAGCTTCAAATGATTACACTTACATTTTCTGCAAGAAATATCCCACCCCACTCCTCAGAAGAGGAGACTTTAAGGATAATTTCTAAGGTGTTCATTAAGTTCAGGAGTCCCCTTCACACCAACCTAGACAAGTAAACTTTCTTCTGTCCAGAGATAAGGAGCTGGCCTCACCGTCTCCACACCCGTCTCCAAGGGCCCTACCAGGAGACTGTCAAAGGCCTTCACCAGCAACCAAAACCGGCAGGGTTGGGGAGGGTGCTACTGTCCCTCCCAGGAGTTGAGGCAAAAGTTTACTGGCCTCACCAAGAAAACAATGCAAAAAATAGAAGCCAACTTCCATACGTGGTGATTCTGCTGGTTCCAACTACATCTCCCTCAAATCTCCATCTCTCTCTCTGCCTAGTATCTTGAGATCTGAAGGCTGGAAGGGCCTGTGAAATGACCTAGGTCCACCCTGTCACTCAAGGTCAGCAGGTGTGCAAGTACCCACCCGACTTTCTGAGATGCCACCCTGGCCCTCTGTACCAGGCCACTCCGGAGACCACCAGGCAGCTGAGTCCAGACTGCAGATGCTTCCTCCTCAGGAGCCCAGCTCCACGAGGGTTTAAAAGCATACTACAGACATAAATCGGTGCCAATGAATTATTCATTACATCTTATCTATAGGGAACTTATGGAACAAAGTCTCCATCCACAGGGATGAGGTGATCTTGACACAAGGCCAGACTCACAAATTACCCTTCCAGGAGTTCTAATTTTCTTATTCACCTCAATGTGCAAAAAGCCTAATGAAACAATGATTTTAAAGATAATTGTATTGCTTTCAAGTTCCACGCAGCAGTAACTGGTGTGATAAAATGTTTTGGCTAGCAGAGGTACAATGATTGGATGAAAATAAATTTGTTGTACAAAAAAGTGCTTCAAAGTGAATGGGGAGTATCCCTTTAAGAAGTCTTCCATTTCTTCAGCTCCTCCTATGCACCACACGCTGGGCCACCTCCTGGGAATTCAAAGATAACCAAGGTACCATTCCCCTCCCCAGTGGTGGGGGAAAGCAGTATGGGGGAGATGCCCAAATAGGAGGTATAGCAAGAGACCACAGGAGCTCAAGTCAGTGCAATCATTCTGCATGCAGAATCAAGGCCAGAGAGAGGGTGAGATTACAGCTAACTCTTAAAGGAGCTTGCCAGAGGGCAAGCTGGTAGTATTGTTTGCTATTCCAAGCAGAGGGGCTTTCACCTGCCAAGACAAAGAGACATGAATGAGTACAGCCTGAGTTGTTCAAAATGTCTGGGAGGAAGGGAGGCTGAAGTTCTCTCTCAGATAGCCAAACAAAGATTTCCAAATTAAAAATAATAAAAGGCAATCATGGGGAAACGGGTTTAAGGCTTTTGACATGTAAAACTGAATAACAAGCTATATATTTTGTGTAATCTCAGCAAGAAAGATTCTGAAAATATCAATAAAACATGAAACAAAATACATAAAATTAGCTAACGAAATACAGATGGTGTGGGACCTAACACCAACCCTAGATGTATTTATTCTTATTCTCTGTGAGTATTTCTGGCTAGCAAGCATCTTAACCACATAGAATAGCCAAAGGGGAGAGATAAGAGAATAATGAAAGTGTTACTACCTATTTAAATAAGAGCGATGGAAGGTAAATCTTGCTGTATTTTTCCAAATGAAATCAGTAGTGTTTTTTTAATCTCTAATCTCAAAATAAATATTTTGGAGCTTTAAATTTATTAAAGTCCTGTAAAATCATCTTAAAACTTTAACTGTAAAAGACACACTAGGTGTAACAGGTCTGCCATGGAGTTGCAGTACGCTTGTCTGCATCATTTAGGAAGACCCTAATTCTCTCAGGACAGCTCGCACTGACACAGTAGAGTAACCTTAATCCAAAACTGTAGCCCAGTGATTTCTAACAGAATCCTGTAGTATCGACATTTTCTTGCAATTAGCCCCCATGAAGCAAGCCAGAGAGTGGGTTGGGATCGCTATCTTCCTCCTTGGGGCACTATTAATTCAGTCACCGAATAGGCTGAATTTCCCTTCTGGCCACTAGATGGAGCCTATGCATTGGCGAGATGGGCAAAATGCACACTGGACACCTCTCAGGTGTGAGGAGAAATTGACAAATGACAATATTAAGGGAGAAAGTGTAATAAACAGATCTCTGAAATGGATGGCAAACTGCAGGGGATGACCAGCGTTTACCGGAAAAAAAAATCACCAACTGTTTAATAAGCAACATGCCATCTTGTTAATAAGCACCTTAGCAAAATAAAGTTTTATTATACATTTATTGAGCACCTATGTGCCAGGTTCTATACCATATTTAAATGGCAAGGGCAATCAAACATCAAGTCAGCTTTATATTTCTATCCAAAGAACATCTCTGTTCAAGGATGTCACATCCCTAAGAACAGTAGCAGTTGAAGTCCGAGGGCTTAATACCAGGTGCCAGGTTCTATTCTAGGCACTTGACATGTGTACGAATTTGTTTGATTTTCATGAATGTTTAAAGTAGATTCTATTAAAATTATAATTTCACAGATGAGGAAACTGAGGCACAAGAAGATTAAATTATTTGCCTGAGAGCTTAGCTACTGAAGAGCTGAGATTCAAACCAGCCACTGTGGCTCCACGGTCCTAATAAAATTACAAGGAACAAGAGAAAACAAATCACTGTCAACCAGCAAAACCGTGGGTTGTGAACTCAAAAGGAGTAATGGGGAAGTAGATCTATACAAGTTAGGGAAATCCCAAAAACCTTCAAGGAGGAGGAGGAATTTGACTTGGAAATGTAAAGATGGCATCTCTGACCTACTCAAACCACAGAAAAGGCAAATGGGGGAAAGGAATCACCTGACTTAGTGTGCTGCCTTTTGAAAGTTATGATCTTGTCCCTATTTTACAGATCCACCTGGAGCTTGGAAATTATTTCAATTTAAAAAACCTATTTCCCCACAATTTTTCTGAATTTGGTTTTCTAAAGATGTTAGAAAATGTTTTCATTCTGTTGTTTAGTGAGAAAAGGAGAAATGCCTCCCCCAAATATTTTTAAGTCTCCGCATGTCTATTGAGACTCAGAAAAGTTAATAACTTTAGGACCAAAGAACTAATTGGCAGCTAAGGAGAAACTAAAGCTATGGTGACCTTCCTGTGCTATTTAGTGGCACTTTCTGCTATTCAGTATTGAGGATGGAAGGAGAAGTAGCAGAGCAGTGAAGAGGAAAAACATTCTCAGCTATGGAAACAGCAGAAGCAAAAACTTGGAGACAGGCATAGCACGGCTTCCCTTTCCATCAAGCTAATGCACAGATGCTGGGGAGTACCAGGAACTAACAGTGGATCCCTACAGCACAGGATTACTAAGGACCTGTTTCATTACTTCATTCTAAGGACCTTGGACTTGATTCTAGGACCACAAGAGGCACATTCTGAGTATTTGGAGCTGGCAAGTCCATCAAACTAAGGGAATGGTACAGGAACTGGTTCAGAGGCCAACTCAGCATGTACTCAGATTCAATGCAGGTCTGCACTGGACCAGGCTGGAGCCAGGGACAGGGATGAATCTCAGCGATTTCAAGTGACTCAGTGAGATCGAAAGGCAACATTCAATTAACGAGTCTCCCCAGAAAAGGACAGGCTGCAGAACTGAAACTGAACCACAAATTCCATCCTGAGCCAATCTCTGTTGCTGAAAATTTTACTGAGGTGCATGTGAGAAAGAAAATCCCAATCGTATCACCTGACCAAGAAAGGCCTACCATAACAAAAGTTCCTACGACTACACGATATCATGTTGTGACCTAACATACGCAGTGAACTCATTATCCACAGAAATCAGACAACAGAACTAAGGGAAGCCTAACAGCAGATCTCCCTCTGCTGCTACTGGTCTCTGGGTTCATTTGTTTTCGTGGCAATCTGTGCTTCTCTTTAAAGTTCTGAGTCTGTAGGCTTGTGTATTATCCCACTACAATGAGACTCAGGGAAATTTGGTAAAGAGAATAAATACAGGACAACACAGATAAATGTGGACACAACTGAGAGGGACTTTACAATCTAGACAGAATTAATAGCTAATGACTTAGAAAACACTTTGTAAGCTGATGCAGTCAATTGGATCATGGGATCCTACCTGGAATTTCTCTCCACGCTTCCTACTTTTACCAGGAAGTTATCAAAGGTCACTAAGACACTTTGAATTTGGGGAAAACTCCTATAAATAAATTCATCTCTCCCTAATTACCATTAGACTTCTGTTCCTTAAAGTTCTATTGACTAAACTTTGGCTGACTTAAATTGGTGATGTCTCATTTATGTAATCAAGCATATATTCCCAATAACCAACTTTACAGAGACTAACCACGACTATATTTTTTACAGCAGAGGACAAACTGAAAGCATTCAAAATGTATCAGGAAAAATTTCAAGTTATGCTCTATAAAATATTTATGCTCTAACAACTATCAAAATATATTTGTCCTCCCATGTAATTTTTACAGTGGTATTGATTTTTAAACTGACAAATAATTCCAAAGCCAGTTTGAGAAAGCTAGTGCCATGTTAAAAAGAAAATGGCTGAACAGAAGTATACAAAACAGCAATAACAATGTATTTCAAACTCACAGAATTTGGATGATGCATGGATGGATGGAGACACACAATTTTGAACAAATGGCATTCGTATTATGTACCTCTTACTGAAGTAGAGACCTGTGGTATTAAGGGGGCTTAGACTGAGGAGTGAGATAAAACAAAGTTTCAAAAGTTTCAAACTCCTCCCCGCAAGAACTTTCTGGATTAGCAAGATTAGTTTCTAAAGCCTTTAAAATATGCAAAAAAAAAAAAAAAAGTTTTCCAGACTATTACCAAGTGAGCAATTTATTTTATTTTTATATACGTATTTTGTGTGTGTGATGGAGTCTTGCTCTGTCGCCCAGACTGGAGTGCAGTGGCATCATCTTGGCTCACTGCAACCTCTGCCTCCTGGGTTTCAGCAATTCTCCTGCCTCAGCCTCCCACGTAGCTGGGATTATAGGCACGGGCCACCACGCCCAGTTAATTTTGTTATTTTTAGTAGAAACAGGGTTCACCATGTTGGCCAGGCTGGTCTTGAACTCCTGACCTCAAGTCATCTGCCCACCTTGGCTTCCCAAAGTGCTGGGGTTACAGGCGTGAGCCGCTGCACCCAGCCTGGTGGGCAGTAAGATAGGCCCAGCCATCACTGCAGTGTGTGATGGCCCCATCCACAGGTGTGCACATCTTCCCCATGTGACTAGCCAGCCGCCCCACTACTCCAAAGAATGTGAGTGCTTCAAGACCACCAACCACCAAGTGAGCTCCATGGACACAAGGCCCAACAACTTATATTGCAATCGTAGGTGTTCATCCCTCACCATAAAAGAAACTACTTTCTGTTGTGGTCCAGTGAAAACAGAAGAGCAATCTATGAGTTTAAAAATTCTTGTAGGCTGGGTGCAGTGGCTCACACCTGTGACCCCAGCCCTCCGGGAGGCCGAGGTGAGTGGGTCGCTTGAGTCCAACCTGAGCAACATAGCAAAACCTCGTCTGTACTAAAAATACAAAAAATCAGCCAGGCATGGTGGTGTGTGTCTGTAGTCCCAGCTACTTGGGGGGATCACTGGAGCCTGGGAGGTCAAGGCAGAATCAAGCCGTGATCATACCACTGCATTCCAGCCTAGGTGACCAGAGACCCTGTCTCAAAAAAAAAGAAAAAAATCTATAGTCCAGGGCAGGAAAAAGAAAAGTTTTAAGCTTGCTTACTAGTTTTATTTTTTTTTAAATAAACATGGCAGTAGCATCTATAGTTTGACTGGTATCTTTAAAAACTTATGGTAAGACATTTTACAGTATCAAGTAATTTCTAAACCTAAAGAACTGCATCCAGTAAGTACTCAACATGTATTTGCTGCGGAACAAAAGAGGGAGGGAAAACGACTATTTCTCAGTTCAAGTAAGGAAATATCAATTTTTCCTTAAGATTTGAAAATTAATAAAACATAAGTAAAGCCGGCATCAGTGGAAAAAAAGGGAGAGAAATCTTCAAAGATGGTATCTGGGACTTTCAAACGAGTAAAACTGACCATTTAAAAACTTAGTCTTCAAAAGTCCAAAAGTCTCAAAATCAAAGGTATTGTTAATACTTTGAGTCAAATAAAACCAAAGCAATTTAACAAAAGAAAACATCATGCCGAGGAAGTATGCTTCTCTTGAGATAACAATCTAACTTGTTTTAAAGATCCTTTGTTTACTAACCATTTTATATACCAAATATATGTTCCTTCCTCAGAACAAATCAATTCTTTTCCAGACCCTCGGGGGTGGGGGTGCAGGCATGAGGGGATGTGTACATATATCAAAGTTTTAATCTTTTCAAATAGTGGAACTCAGTTATGCTTCCCAAATGTCAACAGGTCTCAATGTCCACAAACACTGGGACTGCTGCCCTCCCCCATCCCCACTTAAAGGCACATCACATCTTTACAAATAACTGGAAAACTTCCTCTTGCTAAGCTGATGCCAAACACCATTTTCCAGGCGGGATCAGAGTGCATCATTCATCAGGCACTTTGTTGTCTCTAAAGTGTTCAGAATTTTCCTTCAGAACATCTCAGACTGGAAATCAAGAAACTATATCCCTAGCATGTGTGCAACTATTATATATTTAGTACAATTGAGAAGAGCTCATCTCCTGGACTCAGCACCTGTCATAAGTTGGCTAAGAAAAGCAGTTCAAAGCAAGTTCGCCCACAGGCGCAAAAATACCTCTTCCATGAACTAGGTCTGATTTTTAAATGAGTTTTGAAAACAAACTGGAGAAAATCACAACCTAGAAAGAAATGTATCTTGTATGCCTTACAATTAAAAAACAAAAACTTTCAGGATTTGTCTCCTCACTCTTACTCCCTCATGCTTTTAAAAACACCAAGCTATTTATAAATTATAAAATGCCCTGAAATTATGAGTGCTTCCTGATTTCTAGAAAGCTAACTAAGCAATATGTAATCCAGAAAACTTCTGAAATAAGTTCCATCTTCCTTACAACTCAAAACATGCCATGCAACGTTCATGTACACACCTGTGACTCCTAATTTTTGGAAAAAGGCAACTATAACACTGCAGTTTTTAAATCACAATTGCCATATCCAGTGTTATAAAGAAGGCGTGCCGCCAGTCAAGATGGGTTAACCTCACCTATATGTCACGGTCTACAGTGACATCCCAATATAACAGAAAGCATCAATGAGGCAAAAACGGTATGGTAAAGGCTTCTGCATGAACAACACTAGAGTCTTAAGTCTACAGAAATATTTTTAAAAGAACCTTTACAATGCTGCCTACTGTCTACTTGAAAACTGCATCCTATACTGAATCTGAAAAATCTGAATTTCAAGAAAGTTGGTTTCATGCAAGACTTTGCAGGCTCATGCAAAGCACAAGGTCAGCTTTCATACAGTAGGTGCACAATAAGTGCTGGCTGGATTCAGTTGCTTCTTACAGCACATTCTTACAAAACAAATGAAACCAGATTTAAAAGGAAACCACCGTCCCTTGAGGGTTCCTCTTGGCAAAAACTCTAAGGCAACAAGTGAAAATGATACAGTTGATTTTCATTACTGCCCTGATCTTGCAACAATAGGAAGGGCAGGAAACATTTTTATAAGTAAACTAAGCCTTAGACAAAGACCAAAAGCAAATGTAAACAACAATTATTCTCTAGGTCTTTTCCTATTGAAAGGCCAGGGTAAATCTGGATAAACGCACACAGTTTCAAAACAAAAATGCCTTTGCCACATTTTAAAATCTTTTGTTCTGTAAGGAATTTTAATTTTATACAAATCACTGTATACTTGCAACAGTATATCCTGAAACTACTGCATCCTAAAGATTCTTTCTCCTGCTCAGACCCTGGAACTATGTGAGAAATAAAACCGCAAAGAAAAGAAACAACAACACTGCATTCAAATGAACTCTTCATCCTCAGTCCTCACTACCACTTGTGGTCAATATGGCATATCAAAAAATAAGTGTTTAAACCATCTTAAAACAGCAATTTCTTTCTTTGTTGGAAAACATAATAAAACTGGGAATACAAACAGCCCTTCAGACTCAGCTCCTCATCATTTCAGATTCAGTTGAGGTTTCTATTGTCAAAAATCTGCCTACCACCAGCATTTGTGTTTTTCAAATCCAGCTCCTCAATCCCTAACTGAAGCTACACAGAACCAAGATTCTTTTTTTCCTGCTTGCCCATTTCTACTACGGGATTGAATCCCTGTTGCTAAGCTTCAATTATCAGTTTGTTGTATTGCTGCAACTTACGGATCTGAAAAACTCATAAATGAAAAAGAAAGACATCAGCCTGTCAAATACATGTAATAATTTTAATGTAATTTAAGGTAGCATAACAAGTTATTTTCAACCTGAGCACATTTCTTTAAAAAAAAAAAAAAAAAAAGGGTTTGAGATATAATTCACATACCATTAAAGTCCCCAATTTAAAGTATGTAATCCAATGGTTTTAAGTATATTCAGAGCTATGCAGCCATCGCCACAAACTAATTTTACAACAATTTTCATCACCCCAAAAAGAAACCCTGTGCCCACCAGCAGTCACTCCCCATTCCATCGACCCCCAGCCCCTGGCAACCACTACATCTACTTTCTGCCTCTATGGATTTGCTTATTCTGGACATTTCACATAAACTGGATCATACAATATGTGGTCTTTTGTGACTGACTTCTTCCACTTTTTGTGATATTTTTAAGCTTCATCTATTCAACCTTAGCATATTTCTTAGACTTGAACTTTTCTAATCTTTTTGACAAATCAAACATATGACCTTTCACATTTCAAATCCTGACAAAAACCCCACCCTTCCACAAATCACCATTTGCTTGCTATGTCTCTCTAGAGGATCTAAACTATAATTTGCTGTTTAGGTTCTTTCAAAAGTTCTTTTTCTAGGTTCTCCTTCTGGTAATAAAACACTAACTTCTTTAAACACCAACATTTCACATACCTACATTTCTCTGACAACAGGATGCCTGGGGTAGAAAGATGACTGAATCCTTTTAAGGAGATGGGTACAATAAATTTAAAGTGCATGCTGACTTTTTAAAAACAAAATAGCCATCAGATTATCTGGCTATCACTCAGAACCTCCCAACCTCCTTCATTTAGATGCCCTGTTCACATTATGGTGATACAAAACAAACACATCCATATGACTGCCTCTGCTTCAAAAACTAAGTTTTCTAAGATAAACAACACTCTTTCTACTGCCATCACACTCAAAGAGGAAACTCTAATCTCTCAATACGCCAGCAAAATACCTGCAACTGAACCAACACCCTGTCTTTAGTTCTATACCAGACAACAGCTGAAAGAATACCCTCCCTGATAGGGCTCAGCAGCTTATTTCTATCAGAGTTAAGTGGTCTAGCACCTTCCCGGCTAAAAACTGAACGCCCGTTCACAGGCATAGCTTTTAATCCTCCACATTTCAGAGATGGAGGGAGGGGCAGGTACTGAGTCAGTCAAGACTTCAGCAAACCATAATCGAGATTTGGGGTGCCTTCTGACCACCCATCAGGTTTCAAGGAACTAACCACTGTAAAGGGATCCTTGGGGGAAGCTTTGGTATCATGGAGTAAAAACATACATTAAAACACCCCCTCCCCTCCCATGTTCTCAAAAATCGCCGTCTTGCACAAAGAATGTCCTTCAAGAAGAACGCTCCAAAAGAAAAACAGCCTATTTTAAAAATGCCCGACTCCTGCGTCGGAGAAGGCCATCCCTGCTCTTTTGAATTTCAGAACATTAAAAACACAAAACTAGAGAAGCTATACAGTTCAACTGCATTCCATAATAAAATGGATTATTTCTCCCGTGTCTTCTAAACCGTACTTATCTTTTAAAGACAAAAACCCTCCTTTGTCCCCCCAACCACCACCTAAACGACTTAGTAAAGGGAGCCGGAAGGCTTTCGCCCAATCGAGTCCGCTGAAAGTTTAGAAAACAAAGAGCAGGAGAGCCCAGATCCGTGGAAGGTCCGGCCCCAGTCCGCGTCCCACTCGGCAGTAAACACGCGAACCACGATCTGCTCTCGTTCCGTCGCGGACTCATTTCTTACGAGACGTTTAAGGATTTGTTTATAGAAACAGCCTTTCTGAATTGCCCCAGTGATGGGGCCAGACAACCTCCGCTGCCTCCTACTTCTCCCCCTCACTCTCGAAGGCTCCGTCGTGATTTTTTCAAACTTAATCGGCACCACCTGCATACCCTCGGCAACCATTACTCACCAACACGCCCTCACCGTTCCCAGTCCCAGTGCTGCGACATTTAAACTTTTAATCGTGTTCAAATTACCCTACCATCTTGAATGTACCAGTAAGCCACACTTTCAATTTTTTGAGAAGAATAAAACCCCCACCTCCTCCGACCGTAGACACCGGGGGGGAGTTCTCACTCCCTGCATCCCCCGCGCTTCCCTACCTACCCCCACCCGACACCACCAAAACAAAAGCTATCAGATTGCAAAAGATAGCGAGTATGGAGCGACACTGCTTATTAACTACGTACAAAGGAAGTGCGGGGCGGCAGAAGACAGGGCGACACGACGCCGACCACAACAAACCCAAGGCCAGGGCTCCGCGCTCGCAAAACACCCCCCCTACCCCCCGCCGCCGCAGACCCTGGCGCTCCTGAAACCACCGCGTACGACACCTCTCGCCAGGGACGGGCGTCTAGGTGTCCCCGTGAGGCGGCGACTACACCCCGCGCTGCGAGCACGTGTGTCGGAATGCACGTCGGCTCCGACCACACACCCACCAACGCACACTCGGATGCGGCCCTAGTACCCCTCCATTCCCCGGCCCGGGAGAAACTGGGAGACCATCCCTCTGAACTGGGGGGCCCAGTGGCGCTCCCCAGAAGAGACAAGCTGAGGAAGACTCCCGGCCTCGCACTTCCCGGGGAGCTGCCCAGAGAGCGCTTCCCCTCACGCCACCGCCCAGCCCCGGGACGCCAGGGGCAGATAACCCAACGAGCAGCGGGCCAAAGTGACGGGCAAGGCCAGGAACCCGAGGAGCAAAAGCACGTTGGGCGGCGGCAGGCAGCGCCGGGCGCTTGGAGACGTGTCCTGGGGCTTCGGGCCCTCTCCGCAGGGCACCTCCCGCCTCGAGGGCAACTCGCACCCCGCGGGCCGGGCGGCTGCCCGCTCCCCACTGCCGGGTCAGCCCCAGCTGCGGAGACGCGGTGCGACCCAGGGTGCTGTCCCTGCTGCCTGCGCGCCGCAGGGGATCAGCGCTGTGTGCGGAGAGGCTCGTGCGCCCGGGAGGGGCGAGGTGCGGGTCGCGGGGCCCGGGAAACCGCGGAGCCCGCCCCGGCACCAACTTCCCTACCGTGTCTTCGTGCCTAGCCGGGGGACACGGCTGTCAGGACCGCGAGAAAAAAAAGCCCCTCAGGCCCCTCCCGCGCGGGGATGCGCGGAGCCAGGGCCCGCGGGGCTCCAGACGAACGAGCCCGGGTCCCGGGTCCGCTGCAGCCTCCCTCCCGGCAGAGCCGCCCCGCGCCCCGCCCCGCCGCTCCCGAGCCCGGGGGCCCGACAGCTGCGACGGTGGCAACTCGGGTTTCGCAAACAGGGCGCAGCCCCTCGGAGGAAAAGTTCCCGCAGTGGCCGCGGGCGGCGGGCACATACTCACTTTCTCCACTCGTCGGCCAGAGCGAGAGCGCGGCGGAGAGAAACAGGAGCCCCCACAGCGAGGTCGGGGACCCTCCTCCGGAGCCAGCCTTCATTCCTTTTATTTGGGACGAAATTCCCCTTTCTCAAAAAATAAAAAAAAAAGAAAAAAAGGAAATGAAAGGAAACAAGTCTCAAACTCAGTCTTCGCTCCCCCTCCAAAAACAAGGGCGAAGGAAACAATACTCTGAAGGCGGCGCCGCCGGGGCCCTCCGGGTGCGCGGACGGGGCGGGCGGCGCGGGGCGGCCCCTCAGCGCCGGCAGCAGCGGCCCAGGGCTCGGCGGAGTCGGGAACCCGAGGCGCTCCGGGGCGGGCTGTCGGCGTCGTCGGCCTCCATTTTCAAACCCGGAGAGGCAGGAAGGGGGGAAAACTGCAAAGAAAGGGGGCAAAGCCCAAATCTGCCTCAGCGATGAAAAACAAGCCCGGCTCTGGCCGCGCGGGAGGCGGCCCGACGCCCAAGCCTCCGCCGCGGGAGGGCGCGACGCAGTTCGCAAGATCGCCCCGAAGTCCGGGTCGCAGGCGAGGCCGGCGAGGGGCAGAAACGCGGAGTCAAAATGAATGAGCGGCTCCCCCTCCTCCTCCTCCTCCTGGCTCCGCTCGCCGCCGCCTCCTCCCTCAGCGCCGCCGCCGCTGCTGCGAGCTCCTTCCCAAATCCAGGACACACACAAAGCGGCGGGCCGGCCGCGCCGCGCTCAGCACTCCCGCCGCGCCGCCCGGCTCTGCGCCGCCGCCCGCCCCGCGCCGGCCCCCGCCCGGCCCCCGCCCGCCGCCGCCGCCGGCTCTGCGCGGGGGCTCCGGCTCGCTGAAGGTCAAAGCCGAGGCGAGGCGCGCCGTGGAGCTGCCCCCGCGCGGGAGAGGCGTGGAGGGCGCGGGGGGGTCCGGGGAGCGGGGCCGAGGGTCTGCGAGCGCCGGCCGCGGGCAGGCTCGCTGGCGGCGTCCCTCTCGCTCTCCCGCCTCTCTCGAGTTCGCCTGGTGCGCTCGCTCCTCCTCGGGTTTTTTCCCTTTTTTTTTCCGCTCAGCGGAGTTAATGCTGGTAAACAAGAGCCCCAGCCTCGCCGCGCCGCCGCCGCCGCTGCCACACACTGGGGGCTCGCGCGCGCGCGCGCGCGCCCGGGGCCGCGCACACGCGCCCGCTCGCACACTCGAGCGGCCACCGCCGCAGCAGCGGCGCGCCGAGGGCCCGGCCCAGGCCGGCGCGCGCCAAAAACCGGAGCCCGGGATCCCCAAGACGTGCGGAGCGGAGCCCGGGCGTGGGGCGCGAGACTGCGAGGCGCCGCCCCCATCTCCCGCCCCGCCGCCTCCCGCGCGCACACACAGACACGCGCGCGTGCCCACCGGCTCCCGCCCCCACCGCACTGCGCCGGCCACCCCGCACGCGCCCTCCCCTCCCGCCCGACTCCAAAAACAATGCCCCCGCCGCCGGCCCGGTCTCGGCGGGGCAGGGGTGGGTAGGCAGGGAAAGGCTGGGCAGGGGAGGGGTGGGCAGGAGAGGGGAGGGGTGGGCGGGGAGTGCGGGGCTGGGAGAGGTTCATTGAAAACAACAACAGCGCGGCTGGAAAGCGCGTTTCCCAGGTTCTTGAAAAGCTTCATTGTTTCTTGCAGCTGTTGCAAAATAAATAAGTGCGTGCATGCGGCATTTTTTTCGCTGCGTACTGGAAAGCCCGAACGTGGCGGAAGGGGCGCACCTGGGAGAAAGGGGACCCCCCCCCAGGCTACTACGCCTGGCACTTTCACGCCAGGCTGGGGCGCCCGCGGCGTTGCGACCGTGGAGCCCGGAGTTTCGGGGCTCGCGGGGAGCGGAGGGGGAAGGGCGCGGCCCGCGTGGCTCGGCCCGGAGTGGCGCGAGGAGAGAGGACCCAGCCACCCCTGGCGGGCCCCGCGCCCCGGAAGGGGGGCCCAGACAGGCAGCCCCGCGTGCCCAGGGCGCGTCCCCGCGGCGGCCGCCAGAGGGCGCGGCGGGCGCCGGGGAGGGCAGCCCGCGGAGAGTCGCCTCCCTCCCTCCGGGGGAGGAAATGTGGGGGCCCGGGCTGGGGGCCGACTCGGCTGGGTCGCGCTGGCGTGGCCTCCCGGACCCGCGGCCCGCCCTGAGCGCTCTCCGCGGCCCCGCGCGGCTCAGGGCTCCACCACGTGGGCGGCTGCGGGGAGCGGCCGGGGCGCGTGCACGCTGCGGGGCTCCGAATCTGGGGGGGCGTGTCCGGGTCCCGGGGCCCCGAGGAGGGGGTGGAGGCTGGGGCCGGGAAGCCTCCCTTGGCTGCGGTCCCGACCCGGGAACACGCCGCATGCACTCGGGATCAGCGGCTACTGCGGAAACCCACCCGCACCTGTCTCGGGTCCTCCCAGGCACGTTCCTCTTGCTTCGTTTGCTACGTAAGTGACTAGAAACCAGTACCGACCCTAAGTCTCCGCGGTGGTTTTCTTGAATGTGCAGGAGGAGAGGTTTCCCCAAAGCGAGACTTCCCTAGGACTGCCATCTAATGAATAAATGCTGCGGAGACCAGGTCCTCAAAGAGGGAAACAGCCCAGCAGTGGCAGGAGAGAGGAGTTTGAAATACGTGGACTTTTACAAACAGTAATTGGACCATGTGTCGCCCTTAATGTGGTTCGGTTTCATGACTCAGGCTAATTGATGTCAGTAATAAAATTTTTTAAGATAGCTAATAAAAGAGTTGTGAATTGTCGAGATAAGAAGTGGTTGTCTCAAACAATCGGGTAGGATGGTAAGAAGGGACCTGATGCAAAGGAAGGTAGTAGGTTTCTTTTATTACTCTCTAATTCTAAAATACTTCTGCATTAGAACGTGTATCCATCGTTCGTAAATAATTTTTTAAATTAAGAGCTGAAAACAAGTCAAAAGCTGTCATAACGGAAACTTAGCCCTTTCTTTCTAAAGTTGTTTCCTAGATCATTTTCCTCCTTGGAAATTTCTAGCTCAATTCAGAGTCAGTTGTATAGAAGGAAAATAAACCTTGTTTTACGTAAGAAAATTATTCATATGATGGGATGGTTTTGTTTAACTGAAATTCAGCTTGATTTGTAAATAAGGAGTTTCAGTTTTGGATGTTCCTAGATTTAACAGTGAAAGAAATTTATTAGAATCTTAAACTTAAAATGTATTATTTAAAAATCAGGCACTACACGTGAAGAATTAAAGTCCAGTCTACTAATTTTTAAATATTTCTTAAGGAAGTTCTCTGCATGAGGTTGGTCTTGATTCCTGCATATCCACTCTGGAGTTAAAGGCAAAGGAATATTGATATATAATTTCGTTATACTTGATTTCAGAATTTTTAATACATACTTGTAAGACAAAAATTTAGAGCTGATTTTTAAAAGGCTAGTGCTAATATAAAATCTTCAAATACTACCCAATGTATTTTTAGTATTAGTAATAAATATGCCTGTTTATTTGTCCCCAAGAACATAAAGAGGTATATAGAATTTTTAAATGCATACAGGTTTTTGTAGGGGTTGTAGGATTTATTTGTTTTTGTGTGTTTTTTTTTTACTAAAATGATTTTTATTTGTGAATTTTTTAAATATTTGTGTTTTCCTGAAGTAGTAGGAAATCAATCGTATTAAGTTATTTTAAACAGTGAGGTGGGAGATGTATCATTATATAGCTTAATATTTAGGAAAAAAAAAAGAACAAAAATTTGGGTTGTCTTTATGTTCTAACTTGACCACATGGACAAAGGAGGTGATTTGTATTTCTTCAGTGATTATATTCTACATACACAAGTCAAACTTATTTTTTCAACCTTGAAATAAAATCCTGTAGACAAAAATTAATTGGAGTCTTTGCTTTACACCCACATTGACAATGCACCACACTTTTTATTTTACACCATTTTACCCGGGTATCTTATAGATTCTTCCTCTTTTGGAGCAGAAACTGATTGCTTGTTTTCATTTCTTAAAAACGCTGTTTACTTGATAACAGTTTCATCTCAAATTATTCTGCTAAATGTACCAGACTCCCCAAAAAATGTAATGTATATCATATACATGAAGTGCAAATATGAGAAACAGCACAACTAACAATTGACAAGTATCAAGTAATACAATATATTGTGATATATTCGCAGAAAGGAATGTTAGCAGCAAAAGTGAATAAACTACAGCCCCACACAACATGGGCAGATCTTTGAAACACACTGAGTAAAAATATACAAGTATCAAAAACACACACAGCATAACACCATTTTGATAAAGCTCTTAAAAGCAAGAAAAACTTTGAAAGTTATAGAAAATTTTTTATAGAAATCCCTTGCTTTAAAGAATAAAATAATAAATATTTTTCGTTTGTTTTGCTTTTGTTTTAGCAAAAGAATTAATGAAGGATGTGAATTCCTTTGGAGAGGATGAGAAGCTCATAGGCACATGGGTTTCCATTGCAATTTGGAAATGTGTTCACTCTTGGATTGAGTGACGGATTTACAAATTTCCATTTTATAATTATGCTTAATAACTAACACGTTCTACATATTTTTGTATGTATAAAACATTAAAGAAGATAAATAAAAATATGGGAGAGATCCATGAAAGAGACATTCTTCTGGTTTTCCAATGGGAGTCATTTAGATTTCAAGCTGTTTGTATAAATAACTCAGAAGCATTAAAAATCTACTAAAATAACACAGTTAATCAAGGTCTGATCCTTAAGACATTTCAGAAGAATGTCCACACATCTAATATCGATGCAATTTAAGACAAAAATCAAAAGACAAAAAATTTAAAAGACCTCACCTCACAGGTAATAAGCTTCATTAAGAGTGCATTATGTAAACTGACAGTTTCTTATAAGGTAAAACATACAACTAACTTACGATCCAGTAAGTCTACCCCTAGCTATTTACCCAAAAGAAATGAAAATTCCACAAAAATATCTCTATGGGAATGTCAATAGGTGCTCTGTTCATAATAGCAAAAACTAAAACAACCCAAATGTAAATCAAAAGGAGAATGGATAAACAAATCATGATATATCCATTCAATGCAATACTGCTTAGCAGTAAAAAGGAATGGACTACTAATCCATGCAAAAACATAAATGAGTCTCCAAAGCATAATGTATGAGCCAAAAGAGTACATACGGTATTAGCTCGTTTATGTAAAGCTCAAAAACAGGCAAGATTGATCTAGAGCTAGAAATCAGAATCATGGCTGCCCTGGGTGGGTAGAGAGGGAGAGTTTCAAATGACTAGGGAGAAGCATAAAGAACTTTCTTGGGTGATGGCAATGCTCTATATCTTGATGGGGTGTTGGCTATGCTAGTATATGCATTTATCAAAAACACATCAAACTATACACTTAAGATGGGTGCACTTCATTCTGCATAATTGTATCTGTTAAATTGTTAAGATTGTATTATAATTTAGATAGTTGCAGCTGTTCTAAAAAAAATGTTAGCACAATGCTTCCCATTTTTACTATTAGGTGAGTTGGTAGAGATGCTAAACTCCAACATCCTTGCCCACAGCTGTCTACAGATGTGTATACTTTCAGTGTATATCTGCCTAAGGTCTTTCCTTAGGGGCATTAGCTGTGGGAGGCATCACATGGTCTCCACAGAGCACCCCAAGGGCAGGAAAAATACAAGTGATGCTGTAGCTGATTCCAGTCCCCACACAGCCACAAGCAACAAGAGTCTCAGTCTTGTTGAGGATCTGTTTACACTCAACTTGAGAAGATTTTCTATTTTAGCTCTGCATAGATAGCTGGCTCCCAAGGCATAAATGCTACATTTCTCCATAATACTTTAAAAGCAACGTGGAGGTTTCAGAGAGCATTTGCGCAGAGACAGCTGAGATAATGTCTTCCTGTGACTAACTTTCGGCACCACGTTCAGTAAAACATCAATCAGGGAAGTTCCTGGAAAACCCAGGCCTGGGCCAAGAGTGATAGGCACCCTGCAGATCTCCATGGGTCCAAAATGGAAAGTGGAGGCTTCTGGGGCTCCACCATTACCCTGAGCATCGTCACGAGCCTGTCCCCGACCCGAGGGTGGGTATGTTCAACTCCTCACGTGGTAGTCTGGGAAAATAAACCCGACCAGGATCGCTGTAACGGCTCTGTCTTTTTCACTTGTCATTTGCGGTGGTTAGTCTCTGAGATGGGTGTTCCGTCTTCACTCCTCCATGTAATTAACTTTCAAACATATCAATAGTAAGGATCCCTGTCTGGCAGACAGTACAAAAGATGCTTCTTCGTTGTTGAAATGCATCATAGATGTACATGAAAAGTGGGGTTAAATCAAAATTTCTGTTCCCTCTGATTAATGCCACCAGCTCTGAGATGTTGTAACAGCAGCATGCCAGGAAGAGACAAGCTACTCCTCTGCCCTACCCCGCCCTACTCTGCAAAGCTGTGTGACTCTGTGCAAGTGGCTTCACCTCTCTGTTTTTTCCTGTATGAAATGATCATGTTGACATTGACCTTTCTGCTCTAAAATATGACTTCTTTTTTTGATTTTTAATTGACAGTGGTACCTTGATATCTCATATTTTAGTTATACATTTTGTACTTTCGCCTTCTCTGTCAAGTAATTAATAATTCTATAAATTAACACACAGGCAGCAGCAGCCAGGCTCAGGGAATAAACGCTTCCTAATTTGTTTTATTAATACAGATTTTTCCACATTAGAGGTTTTTTTCTTTTTCTTTTTTTTTTTTTTTTTTGAGACCATCTGGCTCTGTCACCCAGGCTGGAGTGCTGGAGTGCAGTGGTGCAATCTTGGCTCCCACCTCAGCCTCTTGAGTGGCTGGAACTACAGGAGTGTGCCATCACACCCAGCTGTTTTTGTTTGTTTGTTTGTTTGTTTGTTTTTAATAGAGACAAGGTCTCACTATGTTGTCCCGGTGGGTCTGAAACTCCTGGGCTCAAGCGATCCGCCCACCTTGGCATCCCAAAGTGCTGAGATAACAGACATGAGCCACCATGCCCAGCCAGGGTTTCTTAAAGTATAGCATAAAATATTTTTTAGCAGTTTTGAATTTCAATATATTTTATCTTAAGAATGTGAGTATGGACAGACAAACAGAAACATCATCAAGGCAGGGGGAAGTGGTCACAGGTCACCCACAAAAGGGATCCTTCAATTGATCATCGAGAATGTTTCTGCAAAACATTCTCTTTGGGATATTAAGTTCTAGTGGAACCTTATTCTGTAGAATATATTTGCACGTTTCTTCAGTACATTTTTAGACACAACATCATTATGTCAGGCTCCTTACTAGCAGCAAACTCTATTTCTGGCCTCATGAACAGGCTACAAAATAAGGTGATTTTGAAGTTATGCAGATACCTGCAGCTCTGCAATTTGGAGAATCAGCTGCAGAATCAAGTTGTTTGTATTTGTTCTTGGAGTACCATTGATCAACCAGAGAACTGAACAGGGACCACAGGGACCTGAACCCGGAAAAGGCTGGTTCCTACATCCATGAGGAATTATTAAGACATATAGACATTAAGAGAGGTCGTATATGATTTCTGGTTTCAAATACCTGAAGAAGTCATTAGACTTTTCAAATCTGTTTTCCTTCCCGTCAGTCTAGCTCTGCCCATTGGTCATTCGACTTGATCCAGGTAATGCCAATGGGCAGAACAAGACTGATGGGAAGGAAAACAGATTTCATTTATTTTAAAGAATTTTTCTTCTTTTCCAACTGAAACAAAAAGTCAGTATTATTTTGCAGTCTCTGCTTGGAGAGTTACGTGGTGTGGGAGAAATCCCTCTGTCATCAGAATGTCCATGCAGAGACTGAACTGATACCTGCTGTGGAAATTGTCCAAAGAAACAAGATTGCGAAGATGGTAGGGGTGTGTGAGGGGGGTGACATTTGCCATCCCTTCCAGTTCCAGGATCACTGGATACTTGGATTCTACTCCGTGCTTGGATTACTGTGACTGATGAGCTGCCGAAGGAGCCTCACTTCACTTTAAATGAATAGTGATCCACTTCAGAGTAGAAGATGCATTAGTTCAAAAGGATATTGAATTTATCATATATTACAGAAACCCTGATGAAATCGCTCCTGAAAGAGGTCCAAGGCCCAGTTCCAACAGACTGAAAAGCCAACTTCGATCAAGATTTATTTTCAAGTCAGTCGTATTGTGGGAGATGCTTGGGCCAAGGTGGAGGTTAAGATAGTGGTATGCTGGTAAATGCTTAACATGGACTATGGGGTGGGGAAAGCCAAGATCTGTAGTTTCCCAGTTTCCCTTGTAGAAATATTCCCACCATGGCCAATTTAAGCTACCAATGCAAGGTCACTGGATACAGAAGTCTGAAAGGTTGTGCACAGTTGTCTCTTGTAAGACAGTGTGAGCCTGCTCCAGTACATCAGTGGGCTAAGATAGCTGAAAACTGTGTGTTGCCTTTGTAACAAATTAAATATGTATTCATAAGAACATTATAAGCAAACCAGTACAAAAATAGCAATAGCTATAAACATACAATTCACAGAAGAAGCCAGAACATCCAATAAGCGTGAAAATATACTCAAGCAACCTGGTTGGCAAAATTAAGAATTGGACAGTACCAACTGTTCACAAGGATGAATGGGGAGAATTGCATTCTCATTCACTGCTCCTGGGAAGATAAATTAGTACATACACTTTGGAGAGCAGCTTGGCAATATCCATAAGGTTAAAGATACACCTACTCCACAACCCAGCCACTCCATTCATAAGGAGGATATCCCAAAAGCTCTTGATGTTTGCACCAGGAGACACAAACAAGAATCTTAATTGGAACATTGTTTTCAATAGTAAAATACTAGACACAATCTAAGTGTCCCTCAGTGGAAGGATGAATAATGGTGCTTTACTTGTATGGTAGAATAGGTAGAATACTATACAGAGGTTAAAATGAATGAACTAGATCTAAGTGAATCAACATAGATAGATTTAACAGCCAATATGGTGTGAAAGAGCAATTTGCAAAGGTTAAATAACGATATGCTACTGTTTATGTAACTATCAATACAAAAACAATAGCATTATTGTTTGTGGATACATACATATGTATCAAAAGTATAAAATATTCATGGAAGAGATAATAACGTCAGTCAGACATTCTCAGGATGAAGGAAGACATAAAAAATAGAGAATAGTTTTAACTATATTGACAACCTTTTGTTTGTTTAAAAGACAAAAGATATCTGAAGCAAATGATCCAAAATGTTAATATCTGTTAAACCTAGATGGCGGGTACATGTGTGCCTATAAGTTATTTTGTGTATATTTTTGTAGGCTTGAACTGTTTTATAAATTTTTCCTTTGTCTTTTTTAAATAAACTTTTTAGTATAGAATAGTTTTGGATTTACAGAACTGTTGCAAACGTAGTACAAAGAGTCATATAACCACACCTAGTTCCCCATATTATTAACATCTTATACTGCTATGCAACATTTGTCACAACTAATGAACCAATATTAAGACATCGTTATTGTGATCGTTATTATTATTTTTCTTTTCAGAGACACAGTCTCACTCTTGCCCAGGCTGGAGTGCAGTGGTGCAATCTCGGCTCACTGCAATCTCTGCCTCCCAGGTTCAAGCGATTCTCCTGCTTCAGCCTCCTGAGTAGCTGGGACTATAGGCGCACACCACCAAGCCTGGCTAAATTTTTTTTCTATTTTGAGTAGAAATAGGGTTTCACCATGTTGGATAATGTGTTTCTGGGAGAAAGACTCCAGAGGTACAGTGCTGTTCTCATTACATCATAACAAGGGTACATGCTGTCAACATGGTGTTAACATTGATCACCTGCCTGAGGTGATGTTCATCAAGTTTTCTACTGTAAAGTTATGTCTATTTCTCTCTCTCTTTATATGTTGTACTCTTTGAAAGAAGGTCACTCTGCCTATCCCACACTTATGCTCCACCTCCGTAAGGGAAACGTATCTATGTAAGTTATCTAGAATTCTTCTGCACATCAGGTTTGTCTATTCTCCTCCTTTATTTATATAATAACTTTTTATTTATATCAGTACAGGCTTGTGGATATTTATTTCACATTTTGGGTTTTAACCCAGTAATACTTTATTTATTATGTTGCTCAGATTGTTCCAGGTTTGGTTATTGGGAGTAATTTCAGTTGCCTCTTGGGTCCACTTGACATAACCCCATCATTGTGGGTTTTGTTTTGGTTTTAGCAATTTTACTTTCCGGCACTACAAGATACCCCAGGCTGATCTCATATGTCTCCTGCCTCAGTCCTAGAATCAGTTACTTCTCCAAGGAGCCCTGGCTCCAGTGGAAACTGGAGAACACTTTCAGAAACCAAAAGCCAGCTGCCAGGTGTGCTTGTTGCTACTGGGGTGTCATTGCTTCTAGGTCCTCTCAGCTGACGAAATAAGGAAACACATCTGTGCAAACTAACTTGTGTATTTACACATATCTGTAAGTATTTCAATATGTAACCATCTGTATCTCTGTGAAGCCAAACGAAGTTCCTACTGAAGTTTCCAACCGCTCATTAGCACATGGATCATCCTAGCTCCCTTCCCCTTGCCCTTGCTCCCATCCATTAATGAGAACCCTGGTTCTCACCATCTGCCATCCATTTACTCATTGTTCAATTTGTAATTTGTATTTTTTATTGTTGAGATCGAGTCTCACTCTGTTGCCCAGGCTGGAGTGCAGTGGTGTCATCTCGGCTCACTACAACCTCCGCCTCCCAGGTTCAAGCAATTCTCCTGTCTCAGCCTCCAAAGAAACTGGGATTACAGGCACCTGGCACCACGCCCGGCTGATTTTTGTATTTTTAGGAGAGATGGAGTTTCACCATGTTGGCCAGGCTGGTCTCGAACTCCTGACTTCAGGTGTTCCTCCTGCCTCAGCCTCCCAAAGTGCTGGGATTACAGGTGTGAGCCACCATGCCCAGCCTCAATTTATAATTTTTTAAGAAGAAAAATAAATGCTGCTAAGAAATGCTTCAACTTACTACAGCATCCAGACCAAAGGTGCAGACTGTTTACAAAGCAGACATTTGCAGGGAGAAGAAGTTTCATGTCATGATCCATTCCCAGCACAGACCTCTCTATGGGGCCAGGACATGCTTGTCTTGTGCCCTTCCAGGGGGCATTCATGGAAACACAGGCCAAATGTCCCTTCAGAACAGGTCTCTGAAACCCAGTTGTGAGGGATAAAGAGCACCAAGTCCAGGACACAGCTGGAGGGGATCGTTGAAGAAAATTAGGTGGGAGGAGGAATCACATAACGTAAGCTAAAGAGAAAAGCGAGATTGGAAACATTCATTTCAAACAGCAATTTTCCACCTTTTTCAATAGTGAGCCTCTTTGAGACTCGAATGTGGGCAATGGATGCTCAGCTCAGGAAAACATTCCAATAGATCAAACAGCACAAAAACTCTTCCCGCCTCTGAGCCCATACTTGGGCCTCAGGTTAAGAAAGCTTCATGTATACTTCATGAATGCCGTGTGTGTGTGTGTGTGTGTGTGTGTTTGGAGTAGGACTAGGGGTAACCAAGTCTGAAGGCTACACTACTTCAGCCCTGTTCTTTTCAGAACGGTCAGGATCTGTCACTAACAGTTCACTTTGTTTGTTTGTTTAGATACAAGGTCGCTGGGCACGGTGGCTCACGCCTCTAATCCCAGCACTTTGGGAGGCTGAGGTGGGTGGATCACGAGGTCAGGAGTTCGAGACCAGCCTGACCAACATAGTGAAACCCCGTCTCTAGTAAAAATCCAAAAATTAGCTGGGCATGGTGGCACACACCTGTAATCCCAACTACTCAGGAAACAGGTCTTGGCTCTGTCACCTAGGCTGGAGTGCAGTGGCACAATCATAGCTCACTACAGGCCAGGCACAGTTGCTCATGCCCGTAATCCCAGCATTGTGGGAGGCTGAAGTAGGAAGATCATGTGAGGCCAGGAGTTCAAGACCAGCCTAGGCAACATACCAAGACCCCATCTTAACAAAAAACTAAATAAATAAACCAGACAAAATGGCTCAGGCCTATAGTCCTAGCTACTCAGGAGGCTGAGGTGGGAGGATGGCTTGAGCCCAGGAGTTCAAGGCTAAAATGAGCTATGATGGTACCACTGCCTGGGTGACAGAGTGAGACCCTGTCTCTTTAAAATAAAATAGCTCACTGTGGCCTCGAACTCCTAGGTTCAAAGAATCATCCCACCTCAGCCTCCCAAGTAACTGGGACTACAGGCACACCACCGTGCCTGACTAATTTTAAAAGATTTAAAAAAAAAAAAAAAGACCAGTTGCCTGGGCAATTGGTCTGAAACTCCTTGCCTCAAGTGATCCTCCTGCCTCAGCCTCCTGAGTAGCTCGGACTACAGGCAAGAGCCACTGCACTCAGTTTGCCAGTTTGCTTTTATGGTTACCTCCTATTTATAGCAAATAGCAAGTAATAATGGTTTTCTATTTGTGAAAATAATAAAATTAAAAAAAAATAAATCTAGGATTTTTTAAAAATATATTTTATTTTATTTTATTTTTGAGACGGAGTCTCGCTCTGTCGCCCAGGCTGGAGTGCAGTGGTGCAATCTTGGCTCACTGCAACCTCTGCCTCCCAGGTTCACGCCATTATCCTGCCTCAGCCTACCGAGTAGCTGGGACTACAGGCGCCCACCACCACGCCTGGCTAATTTTTTGTATTTTTAGTAGAGACGGGGTTTCACCGTGTTAGCCAAGATGGCCTCAATCTCCTGACCTCATGATCCGCCCGCCTCAGCCACCCAAAGTGCTGGGATTACAAGCATGAGCCACAGCACCCGGCCAATTTTTATTAATTTTTTATTTGAGATGGTGTCTTGCTCTGTTGCTCAAGCTGGAGTGCAGTGGCACGATCATAGCTCACCGCAGCCTCAAACTCCAGCCTCAGGCGATCCTCCTACTTCAGCCTTTCAAGTAGTTCGGATCACAGACATGCACCACCATGCCCAGCTGATTTTTTTTTTTTTTAAGAGACAGGGTCTTGCCGTTGCCCAGGTTGGTCTCGAACTCCTAGGCTCAAGTGATCCACCCACCTCAGCCTCCGAAGATGCTGAGATTACAGGCATGAACCACCGTGCCTGGCCAGTTTTATTTTTAACAAAATCAATTTAAAGAAACATATGAAGTGACATTTGGAACAGGAAAAATACTGAAGTTTCAGAAACCGGTATGAAGAGAGATGTCTTGACTATAGTGAAAAGTGCATACACTTTGGAGCCAGAAGGGTCTGAATTCAATTGCCAGCTATGTGATCTTGGGTGAGTGAAACTTTACCCCTTTATAAAATAGCCATCATAAAGCTTAGCATGAAGGGCAGTGTTTCTCTGAATGTGTTTCCTGTGCCACCCACATCAGAGTCAGCTGAGGTGCTTGTTAAATGGAACTTCCCAGGCTGCCACCCAGAACTTTTTTATCAGACAGGATCCTGGGGGTGGGGAGGTAGGTGGTGGTGTGGGAGAGAGCCTAGAAATCTGCATTTTAACAAGGTCCCCCAGTGATTTTAGGATGGGATCTGGAGAGGATGAAAGGAGCTGAAATAAATAAAGGAGCTGGCACAAAGGAGCAGGAAGGACGTTGTCCTTCTGGGCTGCCCAGCATCCGAATACCACGTACCTCTGAATGGGGTCACAAGGGCCCTGCTCAGAACTTACATGGGTGGCTGTGCAGATTGTGCACTGCACAAGTATAGTGACTGATGCTCTGGAACTGCACAGAACATAAACTGCATGGCCATAGCTCAGCTGATCTAGTCCCCCACGGTCCTTTCCCCTTTTTTTGAGCCTGGTTCTCCCAGCCTTCCTTATAATTCTCAGCTATCCAGTAGTGTAGTCTTCCAATAAATTCCTGTACTGATCAAGGACCTACAGTTGGATGTTGCTGTTTGTGAACAAGAACTTTGACAGGAATAGTGAGTAGTGACTGTTTTTGTTTTGTTTTGTTTTGTTTTGTTTTGTTTTGTTTTGTTTTGTTTGAGATGGAGTCTCGCTCTGTTGTTCAGGCTGGAGTGCAATGGTGCAGTCTTGGCTCACTGCAACCTCCACCTCCCGGGTTCAACCGATTCTCCTGCCTCAGCGTCTCAAGTAGCTGGGACTACAGATGTGCTAATTTTTGTATTTTTAGTAGAGACAGGATTTCACCATGTTGGCCAGGCTGGTCTTGAACTCCCTGACTTCAAGTGATCCACTTGCCTCAGCCTTCCAAAGTGCTGGGATTACAGGCGTGAGCCACAGTGCCCGGCCAGCAGTGACTGCTTTGCTTCCTTCCATCAATGGCTCCTCAGTGGTATCCCTGGAATCTGAGGGGTGCTATATAGCCCCTCCTGGGGGTTGTCAAAAGAAGGGGTTGGGGAGGAGTCAAAGGAAGTTAAGGAGGTAAAGAAATGACCAGTCCCACCATCCAACCTCTGCCTGGCTTCAAGCTGTTTTATACATTAGATTTTGGATGAAAAATTAATTTGAAATGAATGATTCCACCACTTTTTCTAAAAAGTTTGAAAACCACTGCCTATTATGAGATCCCCTAAGAGGAGACCATGTGGTGGGGTGGGGACGAATGAGGCAGAGAGCGAGGGCAGAGGAGGGGACGCCTCAGGACAGTGGAGGCTGGGGACTGGCTTGTCCTGCCATGCTGCAATGGGGTTTTAGGGCTCCCTACAGGCAGAGCACTCGAGGCCCTCCTTCTGAAGCTAAAACCTACTGGTAGGCGCTAAGATCCCACCCCTAGACTGGGGGGAAACTTCTGTGGCCTTTGTGCTCCGTGTAATCCTCAGAAGCTGCTCTTCCCTGCCCATGGGGAAAGTGGCCATGACCACTTCCAAGAAGAAAAAGTGGGTGTTGATGCGATCAGATCCCCAGGACAGCCAACACAGTCTCTTGGCCTCAGGAAGAGGAATAAGCAGAACTCCTAAAGAGGCTCCGAAGACCACAGAGAAAAAAAGCACCAAGTTACTCTTGAGAGACTGAAGAGAGAAGGGCGTATGAAGGCACAAAGACGCTGACCTGTGGAACAGGGTGAAGAAAATTAAAGGGGTCCGACATTTCCCATCCGAGCTAGAGCTTCCCCCAAATCTGCAGCACTTAGAGCATAAAGATAGAAATGTGCAGGTGGCATGGTGGCCCATGCCTGTAATCCCAGCGCTTTGGGAGGCCTAGGCAGGAGGACTGCTTCAGGCCAGGAGTTCAAGGCCAGCCTAAGCAACACAGGAAGGCTCTTGTCTCTACAGAAAAAGAAGAAAGGAGAAGGAGAAAAAAGAAAGAAGAAAGAAGAAGCCAGGCGCGGTGGCTCACTCCTGTAATCCCAGCACTTTGGGAGGCCGAGGCGGGCGGATCACCAGGTCAGGAGATCAAGACCATCCTGGCTAACATGGTGAAACCCCATCTCTACTAAAAATACAAAAAATTAGCCAGGTGTGGTGGTGGGTGCCTGTTGTCCCAGCTACTCGGGAGGCTGAGGCAGGGGAATGAACCTGGGAGGTGGAGCTTGCAGTGAGCTGAGATCACACCACTGCACTCCAGCCTGGGCAACAGAGCAAGATTCCGTCTCAGAAAAAAAGAAAAAGAAGAAGGAGGAGGGTGGGGGGAGGAGAAAGGGGGGGAGGGGGGAGGAGGAAGAGGAAGAAAAGAAAAAAACATTTCCTCTCCAAATTTTGATATTTGCAATAAAGGTATTGAATTTTCATTAAATATTTCCTCTTGGTCTACAACTAGGATAGTAGGAAAAAAGAGAGGAGAAGAAGACTTTATTAGATGCCACCGCTGGGCTACTGTTTACTTATATTTTCTTTTCACTTCTTGTCTTTTATTTTCCTTTAGAGATGGAGTCTTGCTTTGTCTCCCAGGCTGGAGTGCAGTGCCGCGATCATAGCTCACTGCAGCCTTGAACTCCTGAACTCAAGGGATCTTCCTGCTTCAGCTTCCCGAGTAGCTGGGACTATAGGCTCACACCACCATGCCAAGCTAATTTTTAAATTTTCTGTAGAGGCAGGATCTTGCCATATTACCCAGGCTATTCTCAAACTACTGGGCTCAAGTGATCCTCCCTCCTCAGCCTCCCAGAATTTGGGGGTTACAGGCGTGAGCCATGGTACCCACTCTGTCGCTCAGGCTGGAGTACAATGGCATGATCATGGCTCACTGCAGCCTCCACCTCCGGGGCTCAAGTGATCCTCCCACCCCAGCCTCCTGAGTAACCTCCACGTTGGGATTACAGGCGTACACCACTATGCCCTGCCTCACCTTCCTTGTTATTGGTCTGTAGCATGCTCCTTTCTTTTTCTTTTCTAAGTTAATGTATTCTCTTTTACCCTCATACCCCATTCTAATTCCCCTCAATTTTTTTATTAACATAAAGGTGGGCAAGTAGTTTTCAATTTCCTGTATAGTTGCAAAGCTGAGTTATTGTAAAAGACACACAATATAAGGTTATAGCAGCAGTTGGAGTAAGGTGGGAATAATCTAATAAAAGTCATGGGTCCTCTCCCTGGAAAAATCTGTCTCTCTTCATACACACAAGTTTGCAAACACTTTCTAGGGTTCAGAGACCTCTAAGGCCTTTTGCAGATGTACTTTGAACACCAAAGTGTTCACTGCCTCTATGTTACAAGAAAACTCTGAGAAATAGGGAAGGATTTATACTGCAGAATCCTTTAAACAGATTGTAGCTTTTATTATTTTCAAAATTATAAAAATAACGATTAAAATAAAAAATTGTGATAAAAGAGAATGTACATTAATGAATGGATAAGAAATATTTGTTGTAACTAGTGCAATGTAGACATTGCTCATATAAACAGGTTTTTTTTTTTTTTGAGACGGAGTCTCGCTCTATCTAGAAACAGGTTCTTACAGAAGAAGAGGAAAGTAACTTTGTTGAGTACCAGCTCTTAACCAGACATTGCGCACGACACACCACCTCCATTTCCTTAACAAAGAGAAATAGTCGTTATTTTCATACCCATTTTTATAGATGGGGAAACTGAAGTCAAAGGAGGGCATAAGTTCCCAAGAACTTATGCAACTTACAGTATTATAGTGTTAAATATGCAACTTACAGTATTATAGTGTTAAAAAGTCTGCCTTAAACACAGACATAGTGATCATTTTTAAAATATGTTTTACAAAATGAATTTATTGAGCAAAGTGGGGTTAACTTCTTTCCATGGGTGGGGAACTCAAATTCCGTCTTATTTAAATTATATTTAAGGCCAGGCGTGGTGGCTCACACCTGTAATCCCAGCACTTGGAGAGGCTGAGGCAGGTGGATTGCCTGAGCTCAGAAGCTCAAGACCAGCCTGGGCAATATGACGAAACCCCATCTCTACAAAAGATACAAAAATTAGTTGAGCATTGTGGTGTGTGCCTGTGGCCGCAGCTACTCAGGAGGCTGAGGTGGGAGAATCGCTTGAGCCTAGGAGGTGGAGGTTGCAGTGAGCCGAGATCTCACCCCTGCACTCCAGCCTGGGTGATAAGAGCAAAGTTCCATCTCAAAAAAAAAAAAAAAAAAAGCGGAATTTGGGTTTCTTGTGCCATTTATGATGAAATCATTGGGTTCTTTTGTTTCATTTTCTTGGGTTTTCCATTAGAAAGAAACAGAAGGAAACCTTTCTATATCTACATGTCATCCCTCAAAGAAAAAACTCCTTCCTGAATGCTGCTCACTCACTCACTCAATCACTCACTCTGCAAAGCCTGGTGTCTTTCAGGGAGGAGAAGCCCTGGTTCCCCAGAGGTGGAATAAGCTTTTCCTGCTTCCTATTCTCACACCCCTCTTTACTATCTCCACTCCTTGTAAATGATGTGTAGGCAGAGTTTGTGTCATTTCTTTCACCAGTGTTACTTAGGGGTGTGATTGCACATACTAGGCATTCAGTAAATGTCTACCGAACTGAGTTAAATTCCTATTTTTTTAATTGGGAAAAAATATTGACACAGAAAATTAAGGAGAAAAGTATTGAAGAGACACTTTACCCATGAGCCAGATTTAGCAAATGAAAACATTGTTCTCATTTTTGCCTTGAATTTTGTTGGTTTAAAAGAAATAAAATTTAGAGGAGTGGTGCGAGTTCACTCCTGTAATCCCAGCATTTTGGGAGGCCGAGGTAGGTGGATCACGAGGTCAAGAGATTGAGACCATCCTGGCCAACATGGTGAAACCCCGTCTGTACTAAAAATACAAACATTAGCTGGGCATGGTGGCGCGCACCTGTGGTCCTAGCTGCTCTGGAGGCTGAGGCAGGAGAATCGCTTGAACCTGGGAGGTGGAGGTGGCCGTGAGCCGAGATCGCACCACTGCACCCAGCCTACCGACAGAGCGAGACTCCTTCTCAAAAGAAAGAAAAAAAAAAATTAGCCGGGCATGGTGGCGGGCGCCAGTAATCCCAACTACTCGGGAGGCCGAGGCAGGAGAATCTCTTGAACCCGGGAGACGGAGGTTGCAGTGAGCCGAGATCACTGCAGTCCAGCCTGGCAACAGAGTGAGACTCCATCTCAAAAAAGAAATAAAAATTTAGAGATAAAATAGAAGTTCCTCTCCATGATTTTATCCTCCTCCTGCCCACTACAGAGAAAACTATGGTCATTATTTTGGTATGTATTTTTCTGATTTGCATTTTATATTTTTGCTGCATTAATCCTTAGTATTGTTTCATATTTTTTTAACTTTACATGTTCTGCACCTTGCTTTTTAAACTTAATTATTATGTTTTCAAGACCAATCTATATTGATAGACATAGATCTAGCTTATTTGCCTTAGTTATTATATACTATCCCATGATGTGAATATACCAGGTTTTACTTACCACTGCCAAGTGAGAGACTTTCAGAGTTTCCCTACCCAGCTCTTTGCTATAACAAACAATGCTGAAATGTACATCCTTATTACAACTCGGGTTACTTCTTGTACAAATTACCTAACACACAATTGGCAAATAAGGGGAGGATGTTAGAACACAGAAGTCATGTTAGCTTACACATGATTTTCCACACGTTACTGTTTTAAAGCAATTTAAAGAGAAAGTTGCGCGGGCGCAGTTGATCACGCCTGTAATCTCAGTACTTTGGGAGGCCGAGGCGGGTGGATCACGAGATCAGGAGATCGAGACCATCCCGGCCAACATGGTGAAACCCCGTCTCTACTACAAAAAGTAGTGGGGCGCGGTGGCAGGCGCCTGTAATTCCAGCTACTCCAGAGGCTGAGGCAGGAGAATCGCTTAAACCCGGGAGGCAGAGGTTTCAGTGAGCCAAGATCGCGCCACTGCACTCCAGCCTGGGCAACAGAGGAGACTCCATCTCAAAAAAAAGAAAGAGAAAAAAAAAATAAAAAAAAGTCGTAGCAATGAATAAAGACCTGGAGCTGAAAATCTACCTAAAATGTCTTCCTTCAGAGCAAATAGTTACAGGGTTAGTGACTTCAAGGAGCACTATGTTTTTCATAGAGCTATGAAGCTATATAGTGTTGCTGTGGGTGCAGAAGAATAACGTTAAGAAATTGGAAGCATTTGAGCCAGGCATGGTGACTCACACCTGTAATCCCAGCACTTTGGGAGGCTGAGGCGGGTGGATCACTTGAGGTCAGGAGTTGCAGACCAGTCTGGCTAACATGGTGAAACCCTGTCTCCACTAAAAATACAAAAATTAGCTGGCCGTGGCGGCGGGCGCCTGTAATCCCAGCCACTCAGGAGGCTGAGGCAGGAGAATTGCTTGAACCTGGTAGGTGGAGGTTGTGGTGAGCTGAGATCTCGCCACTGCACTCCAGCCTGGGCGACAGAGCGAGACCTTGTCTCAAAAACAAACAAAAAAGAAATTGGAAGCATTTGTCCTTGTATTAAAACTGCAGACCTTAAAAAATACAGTCCAGGGGCCATATTTTTAATTTTGATGAAAACATTCTATACCTACCTGTCCCAGAAGGAGGAGCCTCGGGTTAAAGGCTGCAAAGGACAGGCACCTTGGATGCTGAGAACAATGCCAGCATGGGACCAACTCTGTTTGTGTCATAATTTTCAAAATATTGTAGCTTTTGTTAGTGCTTGGGTGACAAAGTTCTATAGGTTTTGAGCAGCATGCCCCAACTGTATTTCTCCCATACACTTGCCAATTTTAGTGAAGGATATTGCACTTGTTTCCTTAAGCACACGTGTAAGAGTTTCTCTAGGGTGTATGCCAAGCAGTGGAATTGCTAGGTCACAGGGGATGCATGTTTTCAACTGTTCTAGTTTTGTTTTTTGTTTTTTTTTTTTTTAAATTACTCTTCTAAGTGGTTTTGCCATTTACACTCCCACCAAGAGATGAGAGCCCTTATTTCCCTGCTTCCACACTAACACCTGATGTCATTAGATCTTTTTATTTTGACTGATATCATAGATATAAAATGCCTTCTCATGGTTGTTTTAATTTGCATTCCCCCAGTTGCTAGTGAAGCTGAGTGTATTTTTATATGCTTACTGGCCATGCCAGCTTTCTTTTCTGGGTATTACCAGTTCAACCCTTTGTCTTTTTTAAAGCTGAATTGTTTGTCTTTTTCTTATTGACTTATAGGAATTCTTTATGCATTGTAGATATGAATCCTTTGTCTATTAAATTTCTACTTTTATGTTCTCCTCACAATGTCCCCACTTGCCATATAAGCCCATTTAGAAAAATACGTCTACTCTGCTATAAAACGCACTGGGTCACTTTTTTTTTTTTTTTTTAATATATCCTAGGTACCTGTGGTTTTAAATTATACAAATAGATGGTATAGCTAGAAAAGTTTGAAACTCAGATGTTTATAGAAATTCTTGTTTCTCTAGGGATACTTGACCCATTCTCCTATTTATAGAGACTTCTCTTTGTAGACAAGAGTTTTTTAAATAGACAAAAAAAGGATATCCCCTGTCCTGACAACTGTTGGCCAGACATCTTTTGTCAGATTAATAAGAAAAAGATTTTTTTGGAAAAAATTAGGGAAGGTTAAACTTCATATTTGAATTGGATCCTTTGTAGATGTCTTAAGCCCAAGAGAAAACAATATACTTTATTGAATTCCATGATTCTCATTTTTTAAATATTCAACCCATACACAATCAATCATCCTTTTCTGACAAGTTACCTGAGAAAATTTTCTTTAAACTAAACAGTATTGAATTTCAGACTAAATTTTTAAAGTGACATTCTGATTATAAAGAAAAAAAAAAAAGCAATTCCTACATGAAAATACTTGGAGTTTGCCTGGAACTGAAAATTTAGCATGTGGAAATGTGAGGAAAAGATCTAAGTGTTGGCAAAAGATTGCAATAAAGTAAATGATGTGGTTTTCTCAGGGGTGATTTTGCAACTCGAAACATTCCAAAAAGAGTTACTGATCACAAAGTTTCTTTTAGCTTCTAGCCCTGAAATGCTTGGCATACATAAAGCTCTTACGGATATTTGGATCAATTAAATTTATATTGACATTTTCTAAAAGTTGGCCTAAATTTCTAGCTGGTGAAGACATGTGTAAAACACAGAACATTTTGAGGCATTCAATTTTACAACTGATAGATGCTGACATCAACCTGCCTCCTTCTACACTATATTCTTGAAAGCTGAATCACAATGAAATTTAAAATGTGTATTTTTCTCATGAAAAGCAGCAGTCTCCTCAAAAAGTTAACTGTAGAATTATCATATGATGCAGAAACTCCACTCCTAGGTATACGCCCAAAAGAATTAAAAGCAGAGACTCAGATACCTATACATCAATGCTCATTATAGCATTATTCAGTAGCTGAAAGGTAGAAAAAACCCACATGCCCATCAACAGATGAACAGATAAACCAAATATGGTATATTCATACCATGGAATATGATTCACCCTTTAAAATAAAATTTCGATACATACTATAACATGGATGAACCTAGAAAACTTTATAAGTGTAATAAACCAGACACAAAAGAAAAATTGTTGCATGATTACGCTTATATAAAATATCTAGAATAAGCAAATTCATAGTGACAGAAGGTAGGTTAGAGGTAATCAAGGACTGTAGGGGGGTGGAGGAAATTAGGAGTTATTGTTTTATGGGTCCAGAGTTTCTGTTTGGGGAAAATGAAAAATTTTAGAAATAAATAGTGGTGATAGTTGAACAACATTATGAATATAATTAATGCCACCGAATTGTATACTCAAAAAATAGCTAAAATGGCAAAATTTATATTATGTGTTTTTTACCACAAAAAAATTTTAAATGAGGTTTCTTCAAACTTCTCCTCCAATAAAGCAACAAATACTCCTTGAAGAAAGCTAGGAAAACTTTGAAAAGTAAAATGAAATTAAAGCCACCTGTTCTTCCACCAAGTAGTGATAACGTGTGATTAATGTGTGGTGCAGTTTCCTCTTCTGATCAGTATAGATGTATGCAGACACACACATATACACACACACACACACACACAGGATTACACAGAGCCTGCTTTGCTCACTGTATTGTTACTTGTTGTAACAATCAGTAGAATTCAATCTTATCCATGAGCCTGAATTTATTCAAACCTATCAACTATTGTTGGATATGTAAGATGTTTTCCATTGTTTCTCAATTTTGAATAATTTTGTAGTGACCGTCCTTTTACAAAAATTGTATGAGCATTTGATAATTTACTTAGGATAAATTGAAGTAAAATTGCTGGATCAAGGAATATGAATTTTAAAAAATCTCTTAATGCATATGTACTATTAATTTGTACCACAGAAAGTTTTGTTATTTATACTTCAGCAGCCAAATATGAGATTTTATTGCATCCTCACTGAGTATTACATCTTATAAAAGTCTCCAAAATTGATCAGAATAAATTCCATAGAAATATGACATTGGACCATGGTATAGAAAGGAAAAAAGATTAACTTTTATAAATTAAAAATGGATGGAAGAAATCAATAGCAATTTGTCACATTTGAATGATGAGTCATTCTCTAACACTATTATCTGTACCGAGATGCCCTTAGAATTTACCTTGCCCAGGAAGTTACATTTGCCATCCTTAGCCATCCAAGCCTTCCCCAAGTCACTTGCAGAAGCGTGCACAGCTCTTTCCAGCCTCTTAGTTTTTGCTACTGTCATTCTCTTTGCCATGAAATACTTCTGCACTTCCTCAAGTACAGACCCAATCAATCCTCAATATCCATCTAATTAAACGCTGTGGGACAGAGGTGAGCAGCCTGGGGCCCTGAGGGAGAAGAAACATCATAGGTGCAAATTCAACCCACCAATGGGCAGGAGTGGTGAGCTCCTTCTAAAACAGGCTTTGAGGAGAGCCTGGGGATTGCCAAAGACACAAAATCATTTGAAACAAGCAGGAGGCCAGGGGTGAGGATGCCGGGACCTGGGAGGAGGCAAGCTGGGAGTGAATGGGGAGTGGGGGCGGCTGATGCACCAGATTGGAATTCTGTGCCTTATATGAGTAGGTGGGCCAGGCTTGGAAGTGGGGACAGGGAGGCAGGGTGGGATGGACAGACAACCCCACTGCCTGGAACACGGTACCTTTTATCCTGAGTGTGCAATTCTTGAAGAGTGCTGAGATTCTCAAATATAAGAAATACAGTCTTCAGGTATTATGAAAGAATAACGTGTTTGTGTAACACCTTAACATTTACATATGTTATCTAGTTTTAAAATTTTTTTAAGAACTAATGTGTAAACTTGGTAGTGCATACACTGCCATGATTATTACCTCTATTTTATTTTTATGTATGTATGTATTTATTTATTTAGAGACGGGGTCTTGCTCTGTCGCCCAGGCTGCAGTGCAGCTGCAGCGGCACAATCTCGGCTAACTGCAACCTCAGCCTTCCGGGTTCAAGCGATTCTCGTGTCTCAGCCTCCGGAGTAGCTGGGATTACAGGCACGTGGCATCACGCCCGGCTAGTTTTTTCAGTAGAGACGGGGTTTCGCCACGTTAGCCAGCCTGGTCTCCAACTCCTGGTCTCAAGCGATCCACCCGCCTCGGCCTCCCACCCAAAGTGCTGGGATTAGAGGCGTGAGCCACCACGCCTGGCCTATTACCCCATTTTATATGTGAGGATTCTGAGGTCTGGGAACACTGGACAAAGCAGGAAGTCACGCCAAAGACTTCTGTCCCCATGTCCAGAGAGCTCTCCATGATAGCCCAAGCTGATTTTCCAAAAATGCGGCCACTCTTTGTCAGATTTGCAACTTTTCTGATGTTAAGATGTCAGGTCAAGGTGCAAAGTCGATAGAGAACTAAGGGGCTTTCATTCAAACAATTTTTCTGAAAATATAAGGAAGGGTTTGTGTGCCCTTTTGGAAGTAAGGGATTAAAAATGCATAAAGATACTGTATGCTGATGTTGTGGATGCTCTAAGGATGAAAATTTGAATGGCATCTTAATAATAAGAGGCTTAGAACACATTTTAACAGCAAATGGTTTAGGATAAATTCTCTTAAAGGACACATATACTTCACTTATATTGATTGATTAATTTACTGTTGTCTAGTCCATCATTCTAATTTATTATATTCCTTTCTAACTATTTTAATATTTTTGTTAGGTTTGGTTATTTTTATCAACAATGATCTATATAGGAGCAAAATTGGATTATGCTATGTTATGGTCATATAGAGATGAAACTCACATGGTCCTTGTCCTCAAAAACTCCTTTGGCTGAGCGAGCAAGAATCACTGGCCCCAAAGACCCCTCTCCTCCTCTATATGTTCCTAGAATCATGCACACACTTAACATCAGTAAGTGGAAGAATGGTGCTGTTTTTGATGGAAATATGCTTGTTTTACTTTTTAAACAAAATATCATAAAGATATTTACCCAATATTATACTAATTGATACCAGAAAAAACAATACATACGCGGGTACATTATAAACACCAATAAGTCAATAGATTTAAGTTGCTTAAATAACTCACAATTCTTTGAGCATTTTTTGCTGAAGGAAAATGATCCCCAGGCAATGATAAAGATCCCAGATTTGAAATAATTTTCTTCTGCTTTGCCCCCCACCACTTACTCCAGTAGGGGGTCTTGCTAAGCTGAGATTTGAAAAATGCATACTCAAAAGCACTTTATTCGTACACTAGTTGGAGTTTAAGGATTCATCCTTTCTTTTTCTACTCTTAAGCCTAAGATTTTAATTTTATTTTTTAGTAAACCAATGTAAAAACAATATTCACCTTCTTTAATTAAATTGTTTATTTCTATTACTTTAAGCCTTTCTTGATTTTTATCCCTATATTACTGGATTTTACACTACCATTATCCATAGTTTTATGCATTTTCCTGCACTTTTATGTTCTGCTTTTCCACTTTTTTTATTACATGTTTTTCAATGTATCTGCAATTATCTTTAAATTCTTTTTGTCCTGGAAAGGAGTTAATTTTAAACTTTCTTTAGCAGACTAATTCTTTGATCAAACAAAATCATACACAGTGTGGTGGGTGCCCTCCCTGCCCTGCATAACCATTTTGGAAGTTGATTTTAATACTTACAACTATTCTTGTAATATTTAAATTGCTATTAAACTGCTTTCAGGGCTTGAAATTTTAAACAATGCCATTATAGGCATCTCTGTATATAATTTTTTAAAAAAATAATTTCATGAGGATAAATTCTGACAGGTGAATGTTTCTGGGTGGAACTTTTATGTGTGTGTGACATGGATCATCCCATTTCCTTCCAGAAGAGATGAACCAATTTTTATTGCCATCAACAAAATAGGAGTCCTCTTTTTCCCCAAAGTCCAGCTATCAGTGAGTTTTATCATTTTCTTTCCTTTCATTTAATTTCATGGGTGTGAAATGAAAACACATTGATTCCACTTGAATTTCTTTAAATTTCAGAAAAGGTGTTTGGTTTGTCAGATGTTGGTTTCCTATTTGTGTTTTGTTTTGTTTAAACCATCCCTTTGCTTTTAACATTTGTCTCTTGAGCACTGGTATTTGCTTCTCTTCTAATCAATTTACATAAATCCTTAATCAGTTTTAGATATTAAACAGTTGCCTATAATTTATTTCAAATATTTTTCATTATCTTATATGATTTTTTAGAAACCTAATTATATCAATCTACTTTTTCTGTTGCTTGAATAATCAAAATTATTTTCATACATAGTTCTATTCTTCTCCTAGTTTTTCTATTGTTACTGTCATTACTATTATTATTAGTTTACCGTTTAATCTACCCGCTATTTATTATGGTAATGGTTTGAGGTCTAGGTCAGGTTAACTTTTTCTTCATTCTGATTTCTAAGTATCCCCAGAGCATTTATTAAGTAATTATTACTTTTCCATTTGCTTTGTTAATATTTATGATTCACCAGTTTCTCACATACCACAATCTACTTCTGCATTTTCTATCGTGCTTTAATTTGTTTCTGCATTTAAACCAGGCCCATGGTGATTTTAATTTTCACATTTACACTATTCCGTGTTTTCTAAAATTTTTCAATGAGCATGCATTTTATTTTGTTTTTGGTATTTCATAATGAGGAAAAATCTCTAAAAATTGCATTTGCCATTCATGCCTATTTATTTTTCAGCCATAAATTTGGAATAGCTTTTGCTATTAGATTTTATAAGTATTTTTACAGTTTGATTAAAAGTAAATCAGATCTAAAAATTACCTTGAGATAAAATAAATTCTTTTTTATATTTAATCACCTAATATAAAGCATTTGTTCATCTTTCTTCACATCTCTTTTTAAAGGTTAGCATTTTCTAGTTTTGTTTGCATATTTCAAATCAGGAAAATTCTCACATATTATATATTTTCTGTCAGCATTGTGAATGAGACTGCCCCAAACCAATTACCAGTTACTTGCTGGTTTTTAGTAGAAATGCTTTAGGGTTTTGTGGATTTCACTTTTATCTGGACACTTTCCTGACTTCTCTTTTTATTTCTAATATTTTAGTTGGAATTCTTAGTTTCTTTGGGTTCAACTTGATGATTCTGTTTTTTATTTTATGATATTGATTCTCTAGTACATTTTTGAAGCACTGTTAGGATGACAAGAATCTCCAATGATACGCTAAATAATTTTAAGAAAAAAACATCTTTGTTTTCCTTGTTTTTAAGTGGAGTCCTTCAAAAGTTTCTCTGTTACAGACTGATAAGTTATATCATGTTAAAGAAATATTTTCCTATTTCTGTCTTTAAATTTGTAACAGGAAGGAGCATTAAATTTTTACCAAATATTTAACTATTGTATCAAGAAGATCATAAAAATTTTATTCCTGAATTTATTTAAATTGTGTACTTTATTCATTACTTTATATTTTTAAACTAAACATATCACAGTGATAAACCCTATCATAAAGATATGGTAAACAAATCTTTAAAAATAGGATCACATTCTACTCGCAGGTATTTTCACACTTACAAGCATTTTGATTAGAGACAGATTTCTTTTGTAGTATTACACTTTTTAAGAACTGAATCAATTTTGCCTGCTAGAATAAACTAGGAACTATTTAACTTAAGAAAATTTTTATTAGGTGTAATTAACTTTTATTTGAAATTTTGAAAAAATTTCCAGCTAATTCCTTGTGGCAAGGAAAGCAGTCTCTTGGCTACCCTTCTTAATTTCTTCCTTAGCAACTGGCCTGTTCACATTTCTGTCTCTCATGATACCATTTGATACTCTCTAACTTTTGTAAAATCATCCATCTTATTTAAATTTCTAAGTGCATCACCATTGTAAATGGGCACCATAATCTCTAATGATTTTGTCTCTTTTCATTGATTTTCAAAACTTTCTAGGGTTTTTAATCTCATTAATTTTGATAGCGAATTTGATTTTTTTTGTCTTTTCAAAGTAAGAGAGTTCTCTGTTTTGGCATTTCGCAGAATTTTTTGTGACAATTTCACAGAATCAATTTGTTTACTGCTGTATGTGTTTTTGTCTTGAGGGTTTTGGTTGGTCCTTTACCTACAAGTGTTTTTCTAGTTTTTTAAATTTTACTTTACTAATAAAACATGTAAAACAATACATTTTCTTTATATCTTTTCTCTAAGTTCAAATATTTATTGAATAGTATCTTCATTTTTCATATTTTTAAAATGATTTGTTGTTATATTTTAAATTTCTTTGACCAGGTGATAGAATTTTTGTTTCACTGATATTTAGTTATTTTTCGTTTATTTAAAATAAACTATTAACATTTTTGCAGCAAGGTCACATAATACAGTGCATACAATTATTGGTGTTTTTCCTTTATTGAAAAGTTCCATTCATTTCTTTTCTCTGAAAGTTTTACATATTCTGCATTTTCTCTTTAAATTCTCCCCATAAAATTGCTCATTCGGCCTTCTTTCTTGTAGTTTCAGTTTTACAAAGTATTAGTATTTCTTTTTTTTTCCCTAATTCATCTGTCTAACTTTTATGATAGGAAAAGGATTTCTGCTACTATTTTGTTTCTCTCAATTTCATCTTGCAGGTCTAAGTTTTTTTATGTACTTTGTTGCAATGTGTTGTAATTCATATAAATTTAATACTTTTTGGTTTTAGTGATTATTTTGCCTTTTGTTGTCACACAAACTCACACATAACCCTTTTTGCTTTATATACTGCTTTGATATCATAATATATTTAATTGATACTTTCTTACCTAACCAATTATTTTTGTTCTTTCCACATCTCGTCTTCTTTCTCTTTTAAATAAAATATTCTTGGATTTTTTTCTTGAATTCAACCTGAAACTCTTTTTTAAAAAATATTGAAATTTAATCTATTGGCATGCTCTTGTAATTGCTGTATTTAAACCATTGTAACCATATTTTTATTATTCTGTTTTCTGTTATTTGTCTTTTTTGTTTCTTCACTTGGGAAAGGGTCATATTTAAGCTTCTTTTACTTCACTTAATTCTAAAAAGAAATACAAAACAAATATTGGTATTTTTAAAGTACATAATAATGACTTCTCATAAAAATCTGACATTTAGAATTTTGCACTTTTAACTTTACACCTGCCCTCTCTTTTCCTTTGTACCATTCCTCATAACTTGTAAAATAGTTTCAAAATAATTCTTACACTTTTCTGTAACTGATGCTGATCATTTATTGCTATGACTCTGGAAATGCTATTTGGAGGGGAAGTGTATGGTCAGGGAGTATCTGCAGCATTTTCTGAGATCAAATCTGGTAGATTATCTGTGAGAATCTCTTTTTTTTTTTTGTCCTTTTTAGGAAGACTATATATAGTTTTCCATTGCTTTTAGGAAGGTTACAGTCTCAACTGCTAGAGTAAAGCACTTTTTAAAAGCAGAAAACCACCCATCTTGATTACATTTTAAATAAGAACATGAATAGAACAGGTAAAATCATGCCAGTCACTTGTATTCATTTCACACTGAACACTGAGAAAACATGGTTGCATTCTCCGTTCTCCACTGGGAAACTCGAGCATTACTATCTGGCTGCTGTTGTGTGGTCGTCAGACTTTATGGGCCGTTGCTGGGAGGAGCACGGAGTTTAGAGTTTTAGCTCTGCCACTGACTGCAGTATCGTCTCCTAAACACTGAGATACTCCCGGAGAGTTGCTGAGAGTGGTCAAAGGGACCAAGCCTCTGGTGACGATTTCATTATCGCTGAGTTCATTTATTTATATATCGATTGATCTCATTCTTTATTTATAGCTTGTCTGTTATGTAACTGCCCCATAGAGCTGAGATTCTTTTTTGGAATGAGATGTGGAATACTTTAAATGCCTATAAAATCAAATGTATATATTCACCACTGTCTGTTTCAGTTTCCAATCTAACCTCTTTAATCAGTTCTGGAAATTCTATTGGCTTATGGTTTAAGTTACGGGCTGGGGCCATACTTTAATTGTTTTTTAGGAGGAATAGTTTCAACAGTGGCTAACATTTATTGACCTCTTGCCCCTGGCTGCCAGGTTGGAAAACCAGGCTGTATGGTTTTTCCTTTATGCTATCTATGGAAGGGTTAATCCTTCTTTATCATACACTTGATTTTCCAGGTTATTCTTTATTTTAGTAATTCAATATTCTGGAGTATTCTCTCTCTTTCTCTATTAGTGCTTCTAGACTGTTCTAAATGGTTCTGTTTAAAGCAATCACTACATTTTATGGTTTTAAAACTCCAACAGGTTCAGTGGTTGTCCTGTCCCATTCCTCTTTATTTGAGAATGAAGGTCATCTATATTCTCATTGTGATTCTTGTAGCTGTTATTTTTAGAAGGGACAGCAGCTTTAATGGTTTTCCTGATATTAATGGCGTGTACTGAATAAGGGTTTCACTTATTTTTAAGCGTTTACCTTTCTTCTTTTTTTTAACCTAACTCCTAAGAAGGGCTAATTTCTTTCTGTCTCAATATTAATATATTCACCAAATAGTCTCTAGATTTCTGTTTTTTTAAATTGATATCTTGTTGGTATTAACAGAGAAGAATTATCATACAGAACCTCTTGCTCAGTCATCTACCCAGAACACTGTTACTTCCAAGTGACCTGACTTTTCCAAAAGAACCTGGGAAAAATGCAAATTTATCTTGAGAAACAACAGATAGTATCCATTACTGTAATTGACCTTGATAACAAAACAACTAAATCTTCTCGACTTCTAGAGAGGGAGACATACTTGAGAACTTACTTCATCCTTTGAATCCTATGATCTTAGATTTTAAAAACTCTCTTCTCTTAGGGATCTTTTGATTTCTGAAGTTTAATCTCTCATTACTAATCATTTACATATACTTCTGCTTCTCAGTAACCTCCTGCCACCTGGGTATGTAATACCCTCTCTTCCAGAACTTCTTAGAATTTATAATACAGTTATCTTTTCTTGGGGGGGTGGGGTGGGGGGGAAGCAATAAAATCTTTCTTAAACAGACTGGAGGCTGGGCGCGGGGGTTCAGGCCTGTATTCCCAGCACTTTGGGCGGCCGAGGCGGGCGGATCACCTGAGGTCAGGAGTTGGAGACCAGCCTGGCCAATATGGTGAAATCCTGTCTCTACTGAAAATACAAAAATTAGCCAGGCATGTTGGTGTGTGCCTGCCATCCCAGCTACTTGGGAGGCTGAGGAAGGAGAATTATTTGAACTCAGGAAGCGGAGTTTGCAGTGAGCCGAGATGGCGCCACTGCACTCCAGCCTGGGCGACAGAGCCAGACCCCATTAAAAACAAAAAAGAAAAAGCAAACAAAAAAAAGCAGACCGGAAATTGTTTCAACACAGCTACCACTATTACCTGCCTTTCGCCCGGACCTTTCACCAGCTTGTTCCTGTGTTTCTCGACCTCCTTCTCAGGAGTGCATCTTGTGAGTAAATTCAAAATACCACGTGCACAGGGCTCAGCAGGACCCACTGCTATGTGTTATTGTGTGCTGTGAAAGAATTGCATCCACCGGCCGGGCGTGGTGGCTCACACCTGTAATCCCAGCACTTTGGGGGGCCGAGGCGGGCAGATCATAAGGTCAGGAGATCGAGACCATCCTGGCTAACACAGTGAAACCCTGTCTCTACTAAAAATACAAAAAATTAGCCAGGCGTGGTGGCCGGCACCTGTAGTCTCAGCTACTCAGGAGGCTGAGACAGGAGAATGGCCTGAACCCGGGAGGCGGGGGTTGCAGTGAGCCGAGATCACGCCACTACACTCCAGCCTGGGTGACAGAACGAGACTCCATCTCAAAAATAAAAATAAAAAAAAGGATTGCATCCACCTACCCTCTGGCTCCTCTCAGATGAGAGTCTTACACATCTGAGTAATACCTGTGTGCACTCTTCTTTTATAAACCTAAAATAAACACACTAGCAAAGGCAATGAGAATAAGGGCTTCTCTCATTCTTGTAGACACCGCCAATCACCTTGGAGAAGAAAAGAAGTTGGCCCCCTTCAGAAGAACTGTAATTGATCATTTGCAGTTGACATACAAAATACAGTGCTAGCACAGGCTGAAGATGGGAAGCTGGATGCCACTGCTAAATATTGCTAGCGTGACAATTTGTATCTCTGCAATAAATAGTGTTATTACTGTAAAGCTGGGCAGGCATGACATTTCTGATTGCCTCTCCTTTTAAATGGACAGTATATAAATAATGACTGTGTGGCATTTAAACATTTCAAAGCATCACATTTTTGTTAATACAAATGTGTGATCAGAGCCATTCATTCCCATAAATACTTTGCTTCACAATCTGAGCATGTCCCATCACCCAAGAAAAATGGGACACTGTAAAGTGCTGAGCATTCCAAGGGTAAAAACCAGGTTACTAGGGTAAAAAAAAAAAAAAGGGCAAAAAGCCAGCACTGTAGAATATACCATTTAAACAACCCCCTCTACACTTTTCCTAAGATTCAGCAGCAGCAGCATCAACAACAACAACAACAAAAATCAGTATTTCCCAGAGTAAGAAACCCTTGAACCAAAAGATGTTTTTTGGAAAAGGGTTCTTTTGGTAAATAAGTTTGGGAAGTGCCAAAAATTATTACCCTCCTCTTAGAGACCCGTGAACAACCAACATTTATTCCATAAATATGTACTGAGCATTTACCAAAGCCGGGTCTTATTTAGGGGCTCAGGATGAAACAGGAAACAAATCAGACAGAGTCCCAAACCTTCAGGAAATTTACGAGGTTTTTGTTGTTGTTGTTTGAGACAGGGTCTTGTTCTGTTGCCCAGGCTGGAGTGCAGTGGCACCGTCACAGCTCACTGCAGCCTCGACCTCCAGGGCTCAAGCAATCCTCCTGCTTCAGCCTCTTGAGTAACTGGGATTACAGGCACACGCCACCACACTCAGCTAATTTTTGTGTTTTTGTAGAGATGGGGTTTTGTCACGTTGCCCAGGCTGGTCTCAAACTCCTGGGCTCAAGTGATCTGCTCACCCCAGCCTCCCAAAGTGCTGGGATTAGAGGCATGAGCCACCATATCTGGCCAATTTACAGTTTTAAATGAACATATTTATTTCCTGTGGAGACTGTAACAAATGACCACAAACCTGATGGCTTAAAACAATAGAAATTTGTTCTCTCACAGTTCTGGAGGCCAGAAGTCTGAAGCACACAGGCCAGGTCAAAAGCCAGGGTCCACAGGGACACGCCCCCTCCCAGGCGCCAGGAGAGTCCCTTCTTCGCCTTTTCCAGCCTCTGGTGGCTGCCAGCATTTCCTGACTTGTGGCCACATCACACTCATCTCTGCCTCCTCCCCTCCCGTCTGTGCCAAATCTCCTTCAGCCTTCCACTCATAAAGTATCTTGAAATTTAGGGTCTGCCTGGACAATCCAGGATGATCTCTCTTCTCAATCCCTAATTTAATCACACAAGCAAAGACCCCTTTGCCATATGTGGTTCCAAAGATTAGGGCCTGATCTCTTTAGAGATTATTATTATTATTAATTATTCAGCTGACTACGAGTGGATGTAGCTCTGAATGTCTTGTGGTAATGACTGCTTTTCTGCTTTGACCTTGAAACCTTCTAGTAGCCTGCCACTACCCAGAGAACCCTGGCCCCAAAAATCCACTCTGGAAAGTTCTGGTCGAGGGGCTGTCTGCACTTATAGGAGGGGAGAGCTGTCCTCGTTGGCTCCTCTCGAGTTTTTTCCACCCCAGTGGGGTTCTATGTAAATTCTCTCCAGCAACCTTGATTATATCACAGTTGTAAGGTTCAAACAGAGAGAACAGAGTTCCCTGGGTCTGGAGAAGCTGCACAAATACAGGTTGGGCGGTCACAGCCCTTCCCAAGCCAGGGTCCCTTCTTTGCCTCCTTTGTCTCTCTGGCTTCAGACACAGAGTCCCTGTCTTCCCTTGGAAGAGCTGGAACAGGATGGAGGCTTTTTCACAAGGGACTGTCTTAAAAATTAAGAAAAGAAAAAGGACACAGATGATAGAAATAAAGAGTGAGCTCAGGCCAAGTGCGGTGGCTCATGCCTGTAGTGTGTCCCAGCACTTTGGGAAGCTGAGGAGGGCGGATCACTTGAGGTCAGGAATTCGAGACCAGCCTGACCAACGTGGTGAAATCCCGTCTCTCCTAAAAAATATAAAAAATTAGCCAAGTGTGGTGGTGGGTGCCTGTAGTCCCAGTTACTCGGGAGGCTGAGGCAGGAGAATTGCTTGAACCCAGGAGGCGAAGGTTGCAGTGAGCTGAGATCACGCCACTGCACTCCAGCCTGGATGACAGAGAGACTCTGTCTTAAGAAAAAAAAAAAAAAAAAAAAAAGGAAAGAAAAGAGTGAGTTCACAAAGTGCGGGTTACAAAGTCCCTGGTTAGTTGACGCCTAGATTCTAGTAGTTTGGCAGCACTTTTTTTTTTTATTTTTATTTTTTGAAACAGAGTCTCACTCTGTCACCCAGGCTGGAGTGCAGTGGCACGATCTCGGCTCACTGGAAGCTCCACCTCCTGGGTTTACGCCATTCCCCTGCCTCAGCCTCCCGAGTAGCTGGGACTACAGGTGCCCGCCACCATACCTGGCTAATTTTTTGTATTTTTAGTGCAGACAGGGTTTCACCATGTTAGCTGGGATGGTCTTGATCTCCTCACCTCGTGATCTGCCCGCCTTGGCCTCCCAAAGTTCTGGGATTACAGGCGTGAGCCACCATGCCCGGCCCAGCACTTTTTTTTATTCTGCCTCTGGCCTGGGTCTGCTGTCCCTTGATTTTCCAGCAGGTAGCCTCCCCGCTACTGGTATTCAAGGCCGAACCTCAACTCCATTTTTCTATTTCATTTCTGATGCTCTCCGTAAGCCTCCTATCGAGTTCCAGGTTCTGGAAAGAACAAATCAAATGTTCTGTGTTTAGTCATCCAACTAAAATGTGAGGGGCACTCACCACATGCCAGGCCTGTAAAATGCCTTCCCAGTTGCATGCCTGGACAATGTACCTGGCTCCTAGACCTTCCTGAGATAACTGTTTCTTTTTCTTTTTCTTTTTTCTTTTCTTTTTTTTTTTTTTTTGAGATGGAGTCTCGCTCTGTTGCCCATGCTGGAGTGCAGTGGCACGACCTCGGCTCACTGTAACCTCAGCCTCCTGGGTTCAAGCAATTCTCCTGCCTCAGCCTCCCAAGTAGCTGGGATTACAGGCACGCGCCACCACACCCACCGAATTTTTGTATTTTTAGTAGAGATGGGGTTTCACCATGTTCGCCAGGCTAGTCTTGAACTCCTGACCTCAAGTGATCCACCTGCCTCAGCCACCCAAAGTGTTGGGATTACAAGCGTGAGCCACTGCACCCAGTCACCTCTTTCTTTTCTGTATGTGTGGGGCCTCAACTAAAGGAGCTTATGGAACTTTCAGCCCTCAGAAGCTTCCCCTTCAGGGGAAATGCATCCAACTGTGCAACGTGGGATTGAGAACAGTATACTCTGTTTTTTTAATAAGGCTTTGAACATTTCATGCAGAATAGAAAGTTTCTCTGGAGCTCATAAAAAAGAAATATTAAGCAAGAAGGGAAGTCTCCTGGAGGTGTCATGGAAGCTTCTAGGTTCTGGTGAGGACATGTGTAAATCGTGGTATTCTAGCTTAGTCAGATGGCCGGGGGGAGAGCAACCCCCATGGCTGACAGGGCTTGAGCTCGCACATTGCTGAGGCGCTGTAAAGCACCAAGGCCTGAGTCTGAATGTTCCGGCGGCATTTCTCAAAAGTGCTGTGACCCTTCCTTTTTTTTTCTTTTGAGATGGAGTCTCGCTCTGTCACCCAGGCTGGAGTGCAGTGGCATAATCTCAGCTCACTGTAACCTCCGCCTCCTGAGTTCAAGCAGTTCTCCTGCCTCAGCCTTCCGAGTAGCTGGGATTACAGGTGCCCACCACCACGCCCAGCTAATTTTTGTATTTTTTTTGGTAGAGGTGGTGTTTCCTCATGTTGGCCAGGCTGGTCTCAAGCTTCTGACCTCAGGTGATCTGCCCACCTTGGCCTCCCGAAGTGCTGGGATTACAGGTGTGAGCCACCACACCCAGCCTGCTGTGACCCTTTCAACAGAGCTGACATCAAGTTCTTTCTTGTGTGGGACCATCTATGCCACTGTCTCCCAGGGGCTCCCCCTTGATGGGGAGTTTATAATTTAAAATATTGATGGCATATTATTATATAATTGATAGTATTATATAATGGAAGTACTATCTAATATATAATTAATAATATGTTGATGAGGCTGGGCATGGTGGCTCATGCCTGCAATCCCAGCACTTTGGGAGGCTGAGGTAGATGAATCACCTGAGGTCAGGAGTTTGGGAGCAGCCTGGCCAACGTGGCGAAGCCCCATCTCTACTAAAAAAAAAAAAAAGAAAAAAATTAGTCGGGTGTGGTGTCGGGCGTCTGTAATCCCAGCTACTCGAGAAGCTGAAACAGGAGAATCGCCTGAACGAGAGAGGAAGAGGTTGCAGCGAGCCAATATCGTGCCACTGCACTCCAGCCTGGGAAGCAGAGTAGGACTCTATCTCAAAATAATAATAATAACAATAATAAGTTGATGACAAATATCAACGATAATGTTAATATAAGACTGATAACTGATATATTGGTAAAGAGGTCCAGGCATTGTTCTGGCTGCCATGATACTGCAATAGACCCAGCAGACAGTCTTCAAGGAACTGGCATTGTAATGTCACGACACAAATAATAAGCATGTAAATAAGCAAATGATTTGGCACCTTATCCTTTATCCTCCAAGCCTGATAAAGTAAATCCTCACCCTGGGCCCTTCCTCAATGGGAAGTGCCATGCAACTGGTGGCCAGGACTCCAAGGAGAACAGAAGATAGAGTGAAAACAGGAAATGAAGTTGTGGTTGCAGCAAAGCTGTCTCTTGCTGCATGGTGGCTGACTAGCTGCAAAGTACTTTCACTTGTCCCAGTTCATGGAAGCCTCCCAAGAACCCTGAGAGAAAGCCATCATTCCATGTGTTCTCATCCATCTCAGAGGTAAGGTCTCAAGGCTCAAGCCTGCTCAAGGTTACACAGAACCTGCACTTGAACTCGGGTCCTTTCTTCATTTGATATTGTTCCCACTGAACTCACTCAAAAGGAAAGAGACAGAGCCCCGTGAGATGATTACTTCCAGTCCCAGGAACCAAGGGCATGCTCCAAAAGAAAGCTGCTTCTACACAGAATTCCATTTCTCAGAATGTGTTTTGCTGGGAAGGGGAGTTGAAAATTCTCGTTCTGGCCAGGTGCAGTGACTCACACCTGTAATCCCAGCACTTCGGGAGGCTGTGGGAGGATCACTTGAGGTCAGGGGTTCGAGACCAGCTTGTGGCCAACATGGTGAAACCCCATTTCTACTAAAAATACAAAAATTAGCTGGGCATTGTGGTGCATGCCTGTAATCCCAGCTACTTGGGAGGCTGAGGTGGGAGAATTGCTTGAACCCAGGAGGCAGAGGTTGCAGTGAGCTGAGATCATACCACTGCACTCCAGCCTGGGCGACAAGAGTGAGGCTCTGTCTCAAAAAAAAAAAAAAAAAGGAAAGAAAAGAAAATTCCCATTCTGCAGGTTCCACTCCTCTGCCACCTCAAACATCCTTCAGAGTAGGTGCTTGGTGCGATGTCAGCCAGGACCACTTCCAGCTGATATGATTCCACCTCTGAAGGAGGCAGGAGAAATCCACAACCATTCTTAGACTCAGCAATGGGGATTTTACACCTGTTTTTCAAAATATCATGTGCACTCCCACTGGTGGACAGGGAGTGCGAAACCTTTGTTGACACAGCTGTGGACAACACTCCTTGAAATAGAAACCTGTTCATTGTTTACAGGGCAATGGTCAATAGTGTACTTAAATACTGTTTTTGAATTTACAAGATATATTGGCAGATAATAACACTTTCTTCCTCTTCCATTGACCAAGCAATAATAAAAGGGTCACAGGTGGGGCACGGTGGCTCACGCCTATAATCCCAGCACTTTGGGAGGCCAAGACAGGTGGATTGCTCGAGGTCAGGAGTTTGAGACCAGGCTGGGCAACATGGAAAATCCCTGTCTCTACCAAAATAATAATCAGCCAAGTCTGGTGGTGCACCTGTAGTCCCAGCTACTCAGAGGTTGAGGTAGGAGGATCACTGGAGCCCAGCAAACCAAGGATGCAGTCGGCTGTGTTGGCACCATCGCACTCCAGCCGAGGGTGACAAAGTGAGGCCCTGTCTCAAAAAAAAAAAAAAGGTCTTCAATTAGAGTCCAATAAAAACAGTCACCAATAAGAGTCCAATAAAGTTATTTAGGGGGTGAATAACCTTACAACTGGGTGATAGTTGGTGTTTATCATGCTCTCAGATCACACTAGTGGATTGATAACACTTGCTCCTTCCCCTCTCTATCCAGCAGGGAAATTTTGAGAGAAGCATAAAGTCCAAGAGGGAAAATGAATTTTCAGTTAGCCTAGCTGGATGAATTTTGGGGCATTCATGCAGACACCCAGTGGAGTTAGTCTGTCCACACATAACAGACCTCTCTTGCTGGAGCTTGTGCCTGGAGTTCCCCAGCCCCTTTGGACATCCCCTGGGTAGGTGTCTGGGGTGAGCATGCCTGGGTTCTCGCTTAACCTTCAACAGAGGCCTTGCCCAAGGTCAGACAGGGCCTAGGTAGCCAGTATTTCTGGGATGCTGGGAGCTGAAGATGGGCTCTGGACTCGGGAGGGTCACTCAAGAAGAGGGTCAAAAGCCATTACCAAGGTACACTACTTGCTAGGGAACAGATCTCAAATAGGAAGCAGTCACATCATGACTGTTTGCTTTACTGAAGTATGAGACACGAACAGAACTATCCTGATAAGCAATCAAATGTCTCCCCAGGCTGAGCGTGGTGGCTCACGCCTGTAATCCCAGCACTTTGGGAGGCCAAGGTGGGCAGATCACCTGAGGTCAGGAGTTCAAGACCAGCCTGGCTAACACGGTGAAACCCCGTTTCTACTAAATATACAAAAAATTAGCCGGGCGTGGTGGTGCATGCCTGTAATCCCAGCTACCCGGGAGGCCGAGGCAGGAGAATTGCTTGAACCCGGAAGGTAGAGGTTGCAGTGAGCTGAGATCACACCATTGTACTCCAGCTTGGGCAACAACAATGAAACTCTGTCTCAAAAACAAAAAAGTCTCCCCCTTCTCCCTTTCTCTTCCTTTGCCCTTTCTTCTCTATTGACTTTCTGTTAGATAAATGCTTTATTTTTGTGAAATGATACCTGCTCACAGAAAAATATTCAAAAAATGTTGAAAAGTACAAAGGAAAAAAGCCTAAATTGCTTGAATTCTAATCACCTGAAGGGTAACTACTGTTAACCTTCTTGTGGCAGAATGTGTGTGTGTGTGTGTGTGTGTGTGTGTGTGTGTGTGTGAATTTTAAGGCTTTAACAACAGGCTGGGTGCGGTGGCTCATTCCTGTAATCCCAGCACTTTGGGAGGCCAAGGTGGGCAGATCACCTTAGGTCAGGAGTTCAAGACCTGCCTGGCCAATATGGTGAAACCCCATCTCTACTAAAAATACAAAAATTAACCGGGCGTGATGGCTTGCGCGCCTATCTTCCCAGCTACCTGGGAGGCTGAGGTGGGAGAATCACTTGAATCCAGGAGGCGGAGGTTGCAGTGAGCCGAGATCGCACCACTGCACTCTAGCCTGGGTGACAGAGCAAGACAGTGTCTCAAAAACAAAATAAAATAAAGCTTTAACAGAGCGTAGCACACTTGCAGCAAAGTGCACAAATCGTCCGTGTGCCACTGGATGCACATTTCCTGTGTACAGCAAATTGAAAACCGCTGTAGAGCCAGCACCCACAGGGTACCCCCTCCACGAATACATACCCCCTAACCACAAATGCTAACTTCTTTATCACCTCTGGGAACACTTTGGTGGATGTCCTCTCAGACTTTTATGAAACACCTGTGATCTTAAAAACAAATCTTGTAACGACCATGCTCTCCCAAAATCAGAACTGCAAAAACAGCCCACATACCACAACTTAATTGGCATTCCTGTCTATATGACTCATTCCGCAAAACTACCGGGAGTCAACGTGCTCCTGAATCCTGGTCCACAGCCTGGCTGCCTGCTGGAGCCAGCTGGGGAGCTTTAAAACTGGCGGTGCCTGGGCCCCCACCTCCAGTGTGGCTGACTTAACTGGTCCAGGTGGGACCTGGGCATTTGTGTAGATGTATCTCTTATCTCCCCAGGGGATACTAATGTGCTACCAAGGGGAGCACCTCTGCTCTGAGGTCATTTTTTACTATACGAGTGCACTGCAAGTAGGACTGTGAGGTGCTGTCCCAAGTGACTTGACCCCACAGAGACCACTGTGAGGCCAGAGAGAGACCATCATCCCCTCTTGCCGGTGTGAACGCTGGGGCTCAGGAGGTCGCGGTTCTGTGCCTGGACTGCACAGTGTCGGTGGGAAGTGCACATCCTGCCTAGAGCCCAGGCCTTTTCAGCTTTGGCCCAGGTCATGGGTACAGGCCAATGGATGGAACAGAGGCAGCCCAAGCCCGAGGAAGTGTTCCACCGTCATGGGCTCATCATCTGGGGGTGAGGCTGAGTGGGCTGGGCTTCTCCAGGGAGCACAACCTCTTGGGATTCACAGGTAGGAATCCAAGCTGGCACAGAAATGTGCCTGAACATCCACAGAATAATTCTGGAAAAACAGGCAGGAGACTAAGAGGGCAACCTGTTTCCCTCTAGAAAGGTGACACAGATGGAGAGGGGTCAAGTGCCTGGATTGCCCAGATTTAAAATTTTTATTATCAAAGCCAGGTGCGGTGGTTCACACCTGCAATCCCAGCACTTTGGGAAGCTGAGGTGAGCGAATTACTTGAGGTCAGGAGTTCAAGACAAGCCTGGCCAACATGGGGAAAACCCGTCTCTACTACAAATACAAAAATTAGCTGGGCATGGTGGCAGGTGCCTGGAGTCCCAGTTACTCGGGAGGCTGAGGCAGGAGAATCGCTTGAACCCAGGAAGTGGAGGTTGCAGTGAGCTGAGATCATGCCATTGCACTCCAGCCTGGGCAACAGAGTAGGACTCTGTCTCAAAAAACAACAACAACAAATTTCTTATCAAAAATTTCAAATATACAGAGAAGTAGCGAGAATGGACTACATTATTTATTATTTAAAAATGATTAAGATCTCAGAATGAAGAGATAAATAAAAGAAGCAATGGATGGGCATTTCCAAACCATTAGGAATTGAAATTAAGAGGATGTTTTGCGTATTTCTTCAATTTTTATTTTTTTGCATCTAGAGTTCACTAGGACCTAAGCTTAGTGAGGGCAGGGACTTCTGTCTCTTTAGCTCACTACTCTTTCTCTAGTGTCCAGGACAGCTCTTAACACACAGAGGATAACAAATAAATCTGAGGATAAATGAGTAAATGTATGAATTGAGCATGCATTGCTTTTGTATTTGGGAGGAATCCATTCTAAACAGATAGATAGATAGATAGATAGATAGATAGATAGATAGATAGATAGATAGAGATATATATAGATATAGATCTATATCAATCAAGAAGTGTTCTCTTCTTATATAAATAAACCGAGGAAAATCATCAGACATCTCAGCCATTGAACCTACTAATTTGCAAATGATGTGTGTGTGAAAATGATGTGCAGTTTATTCATGAGGGAAAATATAGAATCAGGTGCCAAGTGGCAGGACTGGGGTCCTGTGCTTTTGTGTATTCTCCAAATAGGGAAGAAGATAGGAGTGGAGGGTCTGCTTGGTGTCCTGGGGCCTTGACCACACAACCACCCCTGTTTCCTCACCCACTTATCACCCAAGACAATGACAGAAGGGGGCCTTGCTATCTCTTTACAGCAGGGCAGAAAATGTCAGCCAAGGAAGGTAAATGAGAGACTTCAGGACTTGGCCCCAGACAGTCGACTTGGACTACATCTGTCCTGGAGGGACAGGCTGGATGGGTTAAAAATTAACCCGGCTGGGTGTGGTGGCATGTGCCTGAAATCCCAGAAGTTTGGGAGGCAGAGGCAGGTGGATTGCTTGAGCCCAGAAGTTTGAGACCAGCCTGGGCAACATGGAGAAACCCCGACTCTACAAAAAATACAAAAATTAGTGGGGCGTGGTGGTGCATGCCTGTGGTCCCAGCTACTCGGGAGGCTGAGGTGGGAGGATCACTTGAGCCCAGGAGGCCAAGGCTGCAGTGAACCAAAATTGCACCACTGTACCTCGGTCTGGGCAGCAGAGTGAGACCTTGCCAAAAAAAAAAAAAAAAAAAAAAAGCCAGGCATGGTAGCTCATGCCTGTAATCCCAGCACTTTGGGAGGCCAAGGCAGGCGGATCACTTGAGGTCAGGAGTTCGAGACCAGCCCGGCCAACATGATGAAACCCCATCTCTACTAAAAACACAAAAATCAGCTGGGCATGGTGGCACATGCTTGTAATTTTAGCTACTTGGGAGGCTGAGGCAGGAGGATTGCTTGAACCTGGGAGGCAGAGGCTGCAGTCAGCTGAGATTGCACCACTGCACTTCAGCCTGGGTGACAGAATGAGACTTCATCTCAATAAGATAAAATAAAATAAAATAAAATAAAATAAAATAAACTTGGGCATCCTCAGGTGTCCCATCTTTAGAATCTCTCAGCATTTATAAAATTCACTGCCACGCAGCAATGTCTTCTCCCTTCTTAAATAGCCTTGGGTTTATGGAGAATAACAACAAATAAAACCATAGCTAACATGTAGAAGGTGTTTACAGATTTCCAAGAGCCTTCAGATCAAACGTTTCACAATAGTCCTGTGATGAAAACCATATAGTAACAATCATTCTTGTCCATTTGCTAGATGAGGAGACTGAGATGAAAATTTACTGGACTTGCCCAAAGGACAGAGGGGCTCGGACCTGAGCCAAGGTCCCCACTTCTAGAGCCAATCATCTGTACGTTACTTCCTGCAGTTGTAGGAGTTGTTCCTATCCAGTGCCCTCCCTGTGTGTTCCCATGTATAACAGGATCTCACAGCAAGTGCTGGGCACTCGGGGGACGAGGTTAAATTGGGGTTAGCACTGGAAAGTCCTGTTTTCTCAACCATAAAAGTAGGAGTTTAGATCAGGTGACCTTTGGGCATCCCTAAGTCCTGAGACGTTTTTATTTTCTGCTCCATTTCAAAGGTCAAGAGATCAGGTCCCTGGATAGGTAGACTCCAATGAGGGCAAAGCAAGAAGAAAAGACGTCAGTGGTGACCTTCTCCATCTGTATTTACCATCAGATACCAAAGAGACCGTTGGTTTTTCACTCAGCAAACATGTATTGGGGTTACCGTGTGCTGGTATAGTTCTAGAAGCTACAGACACACAGACAATGCCTGGGTCAGCCTCCTCCTTCTGTCCAAGAGAGAGACTGGTGATTCAGAACCAGCTCAGTGAGGGTAGGAGGGAGCATGGGTGAGATTCCATGGTGCCAGAGAGAACTGCTGTCATCTTGGTGGCCTTGGGAGAGGGTGCCAAGGCAGGCTCTAAAAGAGCAGAGGCTAAAACATGGCCTTGCAGAGAGGGTCGGGGTTGCCTGGTAGACTGAGAGGCCGATGCATCTTAGGAGTGAAGAGCAGGCATCTTCCATGCAACATGCCCCTGTGTTTTCATCTCCCACCCCATCTTCAACTTTCTCATTCAGCTTTCTCTCACTGGTGATGAGAAAATCCTTAGTCCACTACTCTGTGAAAAGCTGTAGACAGTTCCCTGAAGTACAAGAGGATGAAATGATTTCCCACCAGGAATAAATGAATGAGGAGGAAGGAATCTCCTCCTGAGACCATTTGAAACTCAGTGTTGTTTCCCGCCCCAACTAGCTCACCTAGCAGTCAAGGAAAATACCAGAAACTACCCATCTGCCACGTGGGAGGGGCCCTAGCCAACAGATAGGAGAAACAGAAGCTGTCCGATTACTTTTTTTTTTTTTTTAGATGGAGTCTCGCTCTGTCACCTAGGCTGGAGTGCAGTATTGCCATCTCGGCTCATGCAACTTCCCTTCCCAGGTTCAAGCGATTCGCCTGCCTCAGCCTCCCGAATAGCTGGGACTACAGGCACATGTCACCATGCCTGGCTAATTTTTATATTTTTAGTAGAGACGGGGTTTCACTATGTTGGCCAGGCTGGCCTCAAACTCCTGACCTTCTGATCCAACCACCTCGGCCTCCTGAAATGCTGGGATTACAGGCATGAACCACCGCTCCCGGCCGCTGTTCAATAACTTTTTTTCCCCACTAACTCTTGTCCTTCCTGGGATTGTTAGAAAATGGAATTCCCATTGTGGTTTTGATTTGCATTTCTCTGATGGCCAGTGATGATGAGCATTTCTTCATGTGTTTTTTGGCTGCATAAATGTCTTCTTTTGAGAAGTGTCTGTTCATGTCCTTTGCCCACTTTTTGATGGGGTTGTTTGTTTTTTTCTTGTAAATTTGTTTGAGTTCATTGTAGATTCTGGATATTAGCCCTTTGTCAGATGAGTAGGTTGCAAAAATTTTCTCCCATTCTGTAGGTTGCCTGTTCACTCTGATGGTAGTTTCTTTTGCTGTGCAGAAGCTCTTTAGTTTAATTGGATCCTATTTGTCAATTTTGGCTTTTGTTGCCATTGCTTTTGGTGTTTTAGACATGAAGTCCTTGCCCATGCCTATGTCCTGAATGGTATTGCCTAGGTTTTCTTCTAGGGTTTTTATGGTTTTAGGTCTAACATGTAAGTCTTTAATCCATCTTGAATTAATTTTTTTATAAGGTGTAAGGAAGGGATCCAGTTTCAGCTTTCTACATATGGCTAGCCAGTTTTCCCAGCACCATTTATTAAATAGGGAATCCTTTCCCCATTTCTTGTTTTTGTCAGGTTTGTCAAAGATCAGATAGTTGTAGATATGCAGCATTATTTCTGAGGGCTCTGTACTGTTCCATTGATCTATGTCTCTGTTGTGGTACCAGTACCATGCTGTTTTGGTTACTGTAGCCTTGTAGTATAGTTTGAAGTAAGGTAGCGCGATGCCTCCAGCTTTGTTCTTTTGGCTTAGGATTGACTTGGCGATGCGGGCTCTTTTTTGGTTCCATATGAACTTTAAAGTAGTTTTTTCCAATTCTGTGAAGAAAGTCATTGGTAGCTTGATGGGGATGGCATTGAATCTATAAATTACCTTGGGCAGTATGGCCATTTTCACGATATTGATTCTTCCAACCCATGAGCATGGAATGTTCTTCCATTTGTTTGTATCCTCTTTTATTTCATTGAGCAGAGGTTTGTAGTTCTCCTTGAAGAGGTCCTTCACATCCCTTCTAAGTTGGATAATGAGATACCATCTCACACCAGTTAGAATGGCCATCATTAAAAAGTCAGGAAACAACAGGTGCTGGAGAGGATGTGGAGAAATAGGAACACTTTTACACTGTTGGTGGGACTGTAAACTAGTTCAACCATTGTGGAAGTCAGTGTGGCGATTCCTCAGGGATCTAGAACTAGAAATACCATTTGACCCAGCCATCCCATTACTGGGTATATACCCAAAGGATTATAAATCATGCTGCTATAAAGACACATGCACACGTATGTTTATTGCGGCACTATTCACAATAGCAAAGACTTGGAACCAACCCAAATGTCCAACAACGATAGACTGGATTAAGAAAATGTGGCACGTATACACCATGGAATACTATGCAGCCATAAAAAATGATGAGTTCATGTCCTTTGTAGGGACATGGATGAAACTGGAAGCCATCATTTTCAGTAAACTATCACAAGGACAAAAAACCAAACACCGCATGTTCTCACTCATAGGTGGGAATTGAACAATGAGAACTCATGGACACAGGAAGGGGAACATCACACTCCAGGGACTGTTGTGGGGTGGGGGGAGGGGGGAGGGACAGCATTAGGAGATATACCTAATGCTAAATGACGAGTTAATGGGTGCAGCAAACCAACATGGCACATGGATACATATGTAACAAACCTGCACATTGTGCACATGTACCCTAAAACCTAAATAATAATAAAAAAAAAAGAAAAGAAAATGGAATTCCCACTGCCTGCAGCCTCTGAGCCTCTGCTGCTGGGTTTATGTTGAGTTTTAACTGCCATTTCTGTGTTCTCAGGTCCTTCCCAAACTTCCAAACAAATACTGTTTGGAAGTTTCTGCTTCTGTTTTGGACCATGATGAAATATTTCCATAAATTATTAGTCCGTTGAGACCCAACATAAAAACGGCAAGCATACGTGCAACACTTCAGACTTTGCTACAGTTGCTAGGTTGTCCCAGCCTGTGGCAGAACCAACCATCACTGGGGAAATGAACCAGCTGACATAGGAGCTCCTTCCCTAACACAGGGCCTTTTGCATCTACCCTGCTAAGCACAGATGTGCAGAGGAGAGTCCCTTGGAATCAGCAGCCAATGTCCTCATTTCCCTGGGTGGCGTTTTGCCAAATCCGTATTCCACAGGTGCTCCTGGCTCCCTCTCCTTCACTTCTTCCCAGCAGAGCTGCTCATCCAGAGGCATTGAAAATGGGCTTTGAGGCCGGGTGCGGTGGCTCACGCCTGTAACCCCAGCACTTTGGGAGGCCGAGGCAGGGGGATCACGAGGTCAGGAGATCGAGACCATCCTGGCCAACACGGTGAAATTCCATCTCTACTAAAACTACAAAAATTAGCTGGGTGTGGTGGCGCATGCCTGTAATCCCAGCTACTCGGGAGGCTGACCCAGGAGGCGGAGGTTGCAGTGAGCTGAGATCCCGCCACTGCACTCCAGCCTGCTGACACAGCGAGACTCTGTCAAAAAAAAAAAAAAAAAAAAAAAGAAGAAGAAGAAGAAGAAAAGAAACGAAAATGGGCTTTGTTGCTTCCCTGAGTCATCTCCACCTTCCCCCAAACTCTTCTCCCAGGTTGGTCCTTTTCTTCTCAGGGTCCAGGTTTTATTCATGATGTTCCCCTTGTCTGGAAAGACCCCCTCCTGCTCCCCGCACTCTTCCCTCCTTCTGCTGCCTTCTCTCCTTCTCCCAGGTCTATATCAAACCCAGGCTCCCCAAGAAGCTCACTCACTCTGATGGCAGGCCCCACTCTGCGATGCTCGTGGTTGGCTGATCTTCTCATCTCCACATGGATGGAAGGTGCCACAAGGATGGGAGCCACCTTCCTCACCTTTGTTCCCTGGGAAGCACTTGTCACATGCCCTGTGTGTCCCAGATGCTTCGTGGGTGAGCACATATTGAACTGGAACCTCCAGAAGGAGCAGGAGAATACATGGCCTCACACTCAGAGAAAATGTGTGAAAATCATTTCGTACTGTCTTCGTGTATCCAGTGGAAATACTGCAAACAGCAGGACCACTATCCTGTAGGCAGATGTCATTTACTCTGTGCACAGACTTTCTTAACAAACACTTATGAGGCACTACCTGCATGCAAGGGCTTGGGGGGTGGGAAATACCACCAGAAAAGCCCCCACTTGAGATATTTAGCTAGCGCCTGAGAAAATAAAATAATTGTTAGGGTGTGTTTATTTGAAAGTTTTGAAAAAAACACTTAGGTGGTGTTTCTAATTCTCAAAAGAATTACTTTTTTTTTTAAGTGTTTAGCATTCTTCAGTAGGAAAGACCTGGAAAAGTACATCTTTTGTTGTTCTATGAAGTAAATGAATTCTGTTCTTTGCATGATGACATTTTCTAGTTCTTATATTGAGAAAAGTGGAAAGTTTAACTTCTAACCATTGTCATTTCTTTCCAATTTAATGTCAAAACATTTTTTTTTACCATTAGGGATAGAAATAGTCTAACAGGTGTGCTATGGTGTGTTATGAACAAAATGATAAATTAAGGTGTTTAGCACAGTTACAGAGATGTTAACTATGTACTAATTTTATATTTTAAATATATTTACTGAGATATAGTTCACATACCATAAAATTCACCCATTTAAAGTGTTAAATTCAGTGGTGTTATGTATTCATAGTTATGCAATCATCCGCTATGATCTAATTTTAAAGCATAGTTTTTTCTTTTCTTTCTTTCCTTTTTTTTTTTTTTAGAGACAAGGTCTTGCTCTGTCACCTAGGCTGGAGTGCAGTGGCCTGATCCTCGCTCACGATGGCTTTGAACTCCTGGGCTCAAGCGATTCTCCTGCCTCAGCCTCCAGAGCAGCTAGGACTACAGGTATGTGCTACCATGGCCAGCTAATTTTTATGTTGTTTTTTTTTCTTTCCTTTTTTTTTTTGTAGAGATAGGATCTCACTATGTTGCCAAAGCTGGTTTGGAACTCCTGGCCTCAAACGATCCATCCGCCTCAGCCTCCCAAAGTGCTGGGATTATAGGTGTGAACCACTGCACCCAGCCTAATTTTAGAACATTTTCATCAGCCCAAAAATAAACCCCAAACCTTTTAGCAGTCATTCCCTACTCTCTTCAACACCCCTAGCCTTAGACAAACATTAATCTACTTTCTATCTTTATAGATGTGCCTATTCTAGACATTTTATATAAACAGAACCATATAATATGTGCTATTTTATTCACGGTTTTTTTCACTTAGCATACTGTTCTCCAGATTTATCCACATTGTAGTATATATCAGTACTTCGTTCCTTTTTATGGCTGAATAATATTACATTATATGGATATACCACATTTTATCTATTCATAGTTGATAAACACTTGAGTTGTTTCCACTTTTTTACTATTATAAATAATGCTGCTACGAACATCTATGTATAAGCTTTTGTGGATGTAGATTTCTCTCTTTTTATTTATTTATTTATTTATTTTTTGAGATGGAGTCTCACTCTGTTGCCCAGTCTGGAGTGCAATGCCACCATCTTGGCTCACTGCAACCTCCACCTTCCGGGTTCAAACAATTCTCCCGCCTCAGCCTGCCAAGTAGCTGGGATTACAGGCATGTGCCACCACACCCAGCTGATTTTTGTATTTTTAGTAGAGACAGGGTCTCACCACGTTGGCCAGCCTGGTCTCGATCTCCTGACCTCAGGTGATCCGCCCACCTTGGCTTCCCAAAGTGCTGGGATTATAGGCATGAGCCACCACGCCCGGCCAGATTTCATTTCTCTTAGGTAAATACCTAGGAGTGGAATTGCCAGGTCATATGGGTACGCTGTGTCTAACATTTTGAGAAACTGTGACACTGTTTTCCACAGTGGCTGTACTCTTTTACATTTCCACCAGCAGTATATGAGGGTTCCAAGTTCTCCACATTCTTACTACTACTTGCTTTCATCTGTCATTTTTGTTATTGCCATCTTAGAGGATGTGAAGTGGTATCTCATTGTGGTTTTGACTTGCATTTCCCTGATGGCTAATGATGTAGAGCAGTGTTCCTCAACCTTTTTGCCACCAGGGACCAGTTTCATGGAAGACAGTTTTTCCACAGACATGGGATGGAGGGAGCGGCATGGCTTCGGGATGAAATTGTTCCATCTCAGATCATCAGGCATTGGTTAGATTCTCGTAAGGAGTGTGCAGCCTAGATCCCTCGCATGGCAGTTCACAGTAGGGTTCATGCTCTTATGAGAATCGAATGCTGCAGCTGATCTGACAGGAGGCACAGCTCAGGCAGTAATGCTCACTGGCCTGACTCTCACCTCCTGCTGTGCAGCTGGGTTTCTAACAGGCCACATGGACTGGTACCAGCCCACTGCCCAGGGGTTATGGACTCCCGATGCAAAGCATCTTTTCTTGTGCTTATTGGTCATTGTATACATTCTTTGGGGAAATATCTAATCAAATCTTTTGCTTATTTTACAATTAGGTTATTTGTCTTTTTTTTGTTATTGAGCTATATGAATTCCTGCTGGGTGCAGTGGCTCACATCTGTAATCCCAGCACTTTGAGAGGCCAAGGCAGGGGGATCTCTTGAGCCCAGGAGTTTGAGACCAGCCTGGGCAACATGGTGAAACCTTGTCTCTACAAACAATACAAAAATCAGGCAGGCTTGGTGGCACATGCCTGTAGTCCCAGTTACTTGAGAGGCTGAAGTCGGAGGATTGCTTGAGCCCAGGAGGTCCAGGCTGCAGTGAGCCGTGACTGTGCCACTGCACTCCAGCCTGGGAGACAGAGCAAGACTCTGCCTTGGGGTGGGGGGAAGAAACAGAAAGAAAGAATTCTTTATGTATTCTGGATGTTAGTCCCTTATCAAACATAGGATCTGGCTGGGCATGGTGGCTCACGCCTGTAATCCTAGTACTTTGGGAGGCCAAGGTGGGTGGATCACTTGAGGCCAGGAGTTCGAGACCAGCCTGACCAATATGGTGAAAGCCCGTCTCTAGTAAAAATACAAAAAAATTAGCCAGGCATGGTGGTGCACACCTGTAGTCCCAGCTACTTGGGAGGCTGAGGCAGGAGAATTGCTTGACTCTAGGAGGTGGAGGCTGCAGTGAGCCGAGATTGCACCACTGCACTCCAGCCTGGGGGACAGAGAGAAACTCCATCTTGAAAAAAAAAAAAAAAAAAAAAATAGGTTCTTCAAATATTTTTTCCCATTGTTTTCCAATTTGGCTTTTTAAATTTCTTCCTTTTTTTGGCCTCCCTTTCTTAACAATAAGGTGTTTTTAAAGGAAGAAGTGAAACCAACGATTCAACTTATCTAGACTTTTCTGTAATTTCTGTATGGCTAACTCACTATTTTAGAATGATTTGTGTCTCTTGGCTTTCTGTGTTCTACTGTGAAAAGTTATGAAGTTTCGAGTTTTTGTAAGGAAACAAAAATGTCTATAAGAAGGCTGATTGGTGTGCCCTCCCTGCGTGTTTATTGAGGCTTTCCTTGGCCACTTTGTTATTTCCCATATTTAAAACATGGCCAAGTTCCTGTGAATGATTCTTTTCAAGGAAATATCTTTGTAATTGAAAACGAACTAAATAATATATTATATGTTTGCTATGAACACAGTGTGGCAGCTTTGAATTCACAGGATTTCAGGCTATCAGTGTAAATCAGGAAAGGGCTTCCAGGAAGGGAAAGTGAGAGTGAAAGCAACCGACAGGCAGCAGGCAGGGCCAGGAGAGAGGGCTGGAGGCTCCCTAGCAGGGGAACCCCAAAGAGCACATTCTTTGGGGAGTGACCACCCCCCGGAGCGAGGAGCCTTGGGGATGGAATCCTTGCCAGTGTGGTGTGTGTGTGTGCGTGTGTGTGCATGTGTGTGTGTGTGTGTGTACATGTGCATGAGCTGAGAGAGAGAGGAGGAGGAGCAGGAGGTGGGGGAGGCAGGGCAGAAGGTATCTTTTCCCATTGAGACTTTCTTTGGTCTTTTAAAACCTCTTCCGCGAGCTCAATCTTTGTAAACATACGTGTATGCCCAATTCTCTCCAGCTCAAGAAATACAGGGGCCTGATTGTTCTCGGAATTGTATTTACCATTTTTTTTAAGAAGGCCTCAGCTCTGCCCTCGTGCTTAAAGCTCTCTCCTGCACATGTGTATGTGTTATATCCACGCTAGGTAATCAGCCACTCGCAAAAGGTCCTGATCTCACTGCAAATTAAATTCCATTCCAGTTTTTTGAACTTCACATATTTAGTTCATGACATAGGGGCCCTGGAAATGTTAAATCTAAAACTTGGTGTGGATTGTTAACTAAAAACTTGGGACTTGGTCTGAAGCCCCCATTCATCCTGAGCAGCAAGAGGAACACGTGGTGGCAAAAGCCTGCGAGCTGTCTATTCTCAGCTATAAATAGGAATGGTTTGTTTTGCAGCTCTCCAGCTTTTAGGCACATAATATTTGCCAGCACGTATGCTATCACATCCCTGCTATTTGCATTCATACAAGCCATGGATCCCATGCTCTTGTCTTGCTTTCCCGTTGCAACTGCAATTGTTTGTTGATAAATATCTTTTATCTCAATGATGCGGACATAATATCCACACTCTTCTCCCAATGTGTATGAAAGACGGCAGAAGGGAGAAGGAGAAAACAGACATGGAGGACCTACTAGGAGCCATGAGCTTTGCCCAGTGCTTTCTTTACTGTAGCAAGGACATTAAATGCACTTAGTGATCATTAGTTCCATGCCTACCAGGAGCCAGAGAATTTCCGCACATCATCTCTTGGAGACAGGTATTTTTTCAGCCTTCAATGACGTTAAGTAATTTGCTGGAAGTCACATCTTCTGAGCTTGGATTTGAGTTCAGTAGGTTCTGATTTGGAGCTTTGCTAGCTTTGAATTTTAAATTTAAAATGTAAGATTTTGGAGAAGTAGATGGCTTGTGTTTATCACCTAAAAACAAAGTATTCTTTCTCAGGAATGGGTTTGCAGAACTGCATCTACAGCAGTTCAGCCTGGAGCATGGAGCCAGATGACCTGGGTTTGAATCCTGGCTCTACCCCTTGCTGGCTCTGTGACCTTGGGCAACAGTTTAACCTCACTGTCCTCATCTGTAAAATGGGCATAGTGATGATGGAAATTCTATCTATTTAAAAAGGTGTTGGGGCTGGGCGCAATGGTTCATGCCTGTAATCCCAGCACTTTGGGAGGCTGAGGTGGGGGATTACTTGGTCGGGAGCTCAAGACCATCCTGGCCAACATGGTGAAACCCCGTCTCTACTGAAAATACAAAAATTAGCCGGGCATGGTGGTAGTCACCTGTAATCCCAGCTACTCAGGAGACTGAGGCAGGATAATCGCTTGAACCTGGGAAGTGGAAGTTGCAGTGAGCCGAGATTGCTCCACTCCACTCCAGCCTGGGCGATACAGCAAGACTCGGTCTAAAAAAAAAAAAAAAAAAAAAAAAAAAAAAAAAAAAAAAAAAAAAAAAAGTGTTGTTAGGATCTGGTAAGATGACCTATGATGTGTGATAAACCGCCAATACTAGCCACTATGACTAAGACTTGCATATACAACCAGAGCTGGGACACCAAGCTACAGGATTGCTTTCCCAGGTGTTGAATTCAATAAATCAATTTGAAAGCAATAAGCCTCTTTCCTCCCTTCCCTTCTCCTTCCTTCCTTCCTTCCTTCCTTCCTTCCTTCCTTCCTTCCTTCCTTCCTTCCTTCCTTCTGTTCTTCCTTCCTTCCTCTCTCTCTCTCTTTCAATGCAAGAGTGGGCTTTCCTAGCAGTCAAATATAACTTAGTTAATTCAACAAATGCTTGAAGAACCCTACTGTGGTGCCAAGTGCTGTGCTGAGTGCGAGCTGGAGATTTGGTAGTGAGAACACAGATTGCACATTCCCATTCTGCAGACTGTGGAGCTCATAGTCTAGTGGGAAAGACACCAGTGATACAATCAGACCTACCAGAGGGAATGCTTTCTCATAAAGTCAACCTTCATGCAAAGTTTTTGAAAAAATCTTCTAAAATTTACCCTGAAATGTATTTTTTTCTTTTGCCTGACAAATTATTGCTTTACGGAATTATATGTTGTGTATTTTCATAAATCTCTTCACCCAACATATGCTATATATGTACATGAAAAGTCTGTATAGATACATTTCTACACAAACCTTGTTGACAAACTCTGCTTAATGTTAGTTCCAATTACAAATGGTAAGATTCAATGTTTTTCACACATCAGATATTTAAGTAGTTTTAAAAAAGAAATATCTTAAAATGCCAACTGGAATATTTTCAGAGCAAAGTGTCATCTTAATGAGGATTCACGATGTAGCAGTGGATGGAAGATGTTCTGGTTTTTTAAAATGTATGTTTGGTGTTTCATGAGGCTATTAGAGTCCAGAGAACCCTCACTTTTCCTTTCGGATGCCGTAAGATTCCTAGAAGACATCCTGGGGCTTTTCTTTGTTCTTGATGTTCTGATCTTAAATGACTCGGGGCTGTGAACTCCTGGTAAACCAGTGAGTCATGGATTCTGCTCCAAGACACTCTTTGGGAATGGGGAGTGCTAAGAAAGCAAAACTGATCAAACCAGGTGTGGCTGAGGGGCCCTTCCACAAAGCAAGGTAGCTTTGGACACAGGCTGTTGCTTCTAGAAAGGAGGGGTTGCATGTGCAAAGGATACGTGATGGTTTGGTGAGGTGGTAGATGTGGGACAGGAACCAGTTGGGTGTCAACAATGATGGAGGTGCCAAGCTGCCTGTTCCCCTCCCATGTCTGGCTCAAGAGCCTTCCAACTCACACAACACACAATAGCAAAACCAAAAAACAAAACAAACCCATCATTTGTTTTGGAGATTTAACTTCCGGAGAGAGAAGACTCCTTCCCACCCAGGTGTGCACATTTTAAAGACCTGGAGAAGTTTTCAGAGTGGGAGCAGTGTGCAGTGCCATTCTTTCCTGGGGTCCCCCTGGGGCATATTCACAGGGACTTCAATGCTTGCTCTTGGTAAGTGAAAAAGCCCAAGCATCATGACCAAGATGTGGAAACCACGTGATCCAGTTCCAGATACAATGCAACATAATGAAAGGAAATATTGTATCATCCTGATTACCTTTAAATAGCTCCCTCTTCATCACTCCCTTTTAAATACACACACACACACACACGCACACATCTCTTTGGAAGTGGCAGAAGCCAAATGCTTGGAGTTTCCTGGCATTTGAGCTTTGTCTCAGCAGCTCTCAAATGTATACACTGCTCTTCACATCCACTTTGAAGTTAAACGGCGCAGCTCCTTTTTTACACACATACCGTCATGACAATAAACATCTCGCCATCCTCGTGACTCCCCGTCTCCCCTAGCCTTATGGAATTCTCTGGCACACTCACTTTCTCTATGTGTCTTTTAGTGCCTGTTTGTATCATGTAGATTTTAGGTCCATCTGGTAATGATGGTATCTTTCTGTACACAATGTATTCAGTTACCTTTAAACAATAAAAGTTATTTGATATCAGCAGTGTGTGTCCCTGGGAGACAGGACGATTGGAGGGCAGCGGGAGCTAGAAGCAGGAGGGTTGCAACACTTCTCAGAAAAAAGCTTTCCGTTTCTCCCAGGCACCAGGGTGGAGCACGCCTGTTCCCCCTCCACTGGCACTGATCATGGTGCTCCAGAAGAAACCAAAATGGCCTCAAGATCCCTTTGCTAAGTAGAGGTTTGTCCTTGAAGTGCCAGAACAGAGGGAGTTGCTTCAGTCCTGGGTACTAGTAAGCAGCTGCCCGGGCTGATGTTAAAGCCACCGAAGATGGAAGGGGCTAGAGAGGGTGTCTGGAGGTGACTCCCCTTTCACTCCTACCCATATCAAGTTGGCATTGCTGTGGCTCAGAGTATGAAAGATTAATCTTTCCTTTACTTCCCCTCCCTGTGAAGCAAGGGAGACCACCTGCTTGTGGGAAATTGGTTGACGGTGAGTTTTCAAGGGTCCCTTGTAGTGATGCCACCAAGGGGCGGCTTGCAGATGAGGCAGGGGGTTCACTCCCAGAACTTTTTTCAAAATGACCCCCCAACCCCTAAAGAGGAAGAATTTCTTAGTTGCTCTTCAGACGGTAGCCATAGATCCACACGAGCTGCTCCTAAGAGTTTGCTAGAACCATACAATCACAGAATTTGCAGCACCTCCCGACCAGAGTCAGCATTTTAACAAGATTCCCCAGGAACTCATGTGCACGTTGGAATCAAAGAAGTGCTCCTCTAAGCCAGTGGTCTCCTTTCTCGCTGCACAGTGGAGCATCTGGGAATTATTATTATTATTGTCATTATTATTATTTTAAGATGGGGTCTTACTCTGTCACCCAGGCTGGAGGGCAGTGGTGCGATCATGGCTCACTGCAGCCTCGACTCCCTGGACTGAAGTGACCCTCCCACCTCAGCCTCCTGAGTAGCTGGGACTACAGTCGTGCACCACCACACCCAGCTAATTTTTTGTATTTTTTTTTTTTTTTTTTTTTGTAGAGATGGGGTTTCTCCATGCTGCCCAGGCTGGACTGGAACTCCTGGGTTCAAATGAGCTGCCTGCCTCGGCCTCCCAAAGTGTTGGGATTACAGGTGTAAGCCACCGCACTCAGCCATATCTGAGAAACTTCCAAAAAGACCCAGGTCCCTGGCCCTCCTCTAGCGACCCCATGTAGTTTAAGAACTATCGATATACATGAGCCTGGGCTTTGCAGCCAGACTGACTAGGTCTGTGTCTTCCTTAGTCTCTTAGTAGATGTATCCACTTGGCACAGCTCTATGGTTGCTTCTTGGTCTATAGAATCAGAGAAATAATAGTCGTTATTTCGTAAGATTATTGTGAAGTTTAAAAGAGATGGTATGTATAAACTCTGAAGTCTAGTAAGCCCTCAATAAACAATACCTATTATTATCCAATCAGGATTTTCAACAAGTCCCCCACAGCCCTCTTCTCACTCAGTCCCACGTCCCTTCAGTATTGACACCATGGAGCAAGTTTTTGGTGATCCATTATACTTGGCAATTTACTTGAGTATATCGGCCACTATTTCCTCTCCTTTTTTTTTTTTCAAGACAGAGTCTCGCTCTGTCGCCCAGACTAGAGTGCAGGGGCATGATCTTGGCTCACTGCAACCTCTGCCTTCAGGGTTCAAGCGATTCTCTCGCCTCGGCCTCCCAAGTAGCTGGGATCACAGGTGCCCACCACCCCGCCCTGCTAATTTTTGTATTTTAGTAGAGACAGGGTTTCACCATGTTGGCCAGGCTGGTCTTGAACTCCTGACCTCAGGTGATCTGCCCGCCTCAGCCTCCTAAAAGTGCTGTGATTACAGGTGTGAGCCATCACACCCGGCCTACTCTTTCTAAATTGGCACGCTCTTTGGTCTTCTTCAGTAAGTTTAATGGGTTCTCATTGCCTGATGATCAATACTGGAGGAATCATCCCTTAAACAACAACAAAACCGAAACTAAACAAACAAACAAAACATTGAAAGCAGGAACCAAATTGTATAGCAAATGATGGGAAAAACAGTGTAACTGGAGCTTAATACCAAAAACATAAGCTAACATTTAACCAAAATTATCTAGGCCGGAACGAAAACCATGCACCAATTTAAGTAAGAACAAAGGGTGACGCAGCTACTGTCTTTGGTAGTAGGGTTTTGCCAAAGCAATTCCAGAGTGATAAAATAACGCGATTTTTTTCACCAGGGCTGACCTTTGTAGCCTTTTTTTTTTTTTTTTTTTTTACAATTCATACTCTCATTTTGTGGCCAATTTGGTTTTTCTTTGCCTTGTATTGTTAGATATTTATAGTGTCATCATCATCAGAAAGAGGCTGACCTAAAATAATATTTATGTGAGACCAGATTTAATGGCTCATGCCTATAATCCCAGCACTTCAGGAGCCTATGGTGGGAGGGTCACTTGAAGCCAGGACTTTGAGAACAGCGTGAGCAATAAAAATGAGACCCTGTCTCTACAAACAAACAAACAAACAAACAAAAAATTTAGCCGGGCACAGCGGCGTGTGCCTATAATCCCAGCTAATTGGGCAGCTGAGGCAGGAGGGTCACCTGAGCCCTTGAGTTTGAGGCTGCAGTGATCTATGATTGCAGCATTGTACTATAGCCTGGGTGACAGTGTGAGACCCTGTCTCAAAAAACAAACGATAACAAAGAAACAATAGTGATGTGATAGGTGTGGGTGGGTGTTGCTCTTACACCTGGAAGCCTAGTTAATTGAGAATAAATATTAAAAGTAATCAGTTTGGACTGGATGTGGTGGCTCACGCCTGTAATCCCAGCACTTTGGGAGGCCAAGGCAGGCGAATCTGTTGAGTTAGGAGTTCAAGACTAGCCTGGCCAACATGGTGAAACCATGTCTCTACTTAAAATACAAAAACTAGCCAGGCATGATGGTGCACGCCTATAATCCTAGCTACTTGAGAGGCAGAGGGCAGGAGGATAGCTTGAACCCAGGAGGTGAAGGGTGCAGTGATCCAAGATTGTGCCACTCCAGCCTGGGTGACAGAGCGAGACTTCGTCTCCAGTAAGAAAAAAAAAAAAGTGATCAGTTTGTCAGTCAATATTCCATGTTGTGGTCACTTTGACCTCTCTATGTGACCTCGTAACTGTTAGTTCTTGGATATAAATACTGATAGAAGGAACTTTAATATTTAAATCTAATTTGAATTTTTAAAAAACATACAAATCTGCTAATTCCTTTTTTTTTTTTTTTGAGACAGAGTCTGGCTCTGTTGCCCGGGCTGGAGTGCAGTGGCTCCATCTTAGCTCACTGCAACCTCCACCTCCTGGGTTCAAGCAATTCTCCTGCCTCAGCCTCCCCAGTAACTGGAATTACAGGCATGTGCCAGGGAATTACAGGCATGCACAACCATGTGCAGCTAATTTTTGTATTTTTAGTAGAAATAGGGTTTTGCCATGTTGGCCAGGCTGGTCTTGAACTCCTGATCTGAGGTGATCCATCTGCCTTGACCTCCCCAAGTGCTGGAATTACAGGCGTGAGCCACTGCACTCAACCTAAATTTGCTAATTCTATTAAAATGGCATTGCATTTTTTAGGAACTTCCTTCAAAAGAATTCATATATATACATTTCCTAGAACCATAGGATGTTAGCTTTGAAACTAACATCAGAAATAATGTGTCTCAATTTCCTTGAATTCCAATAGGAGAAACTGAGATCTGGAAAAGCAGAGTGACTTTACTGAGGCTACTGGTCTGACAGGACTAGAAGCCAATGTTTTGTTTCACACAGATTGTTTTAATTAGATCTCTGAAGCCCTGGACGACCAATGTTTGTGCCTCTCACATCACAAAATGCACAAAATCTTACAGGAATTCACTTTTTATTGTTTACTTATTCATTTATTTAGAGACAGGGTTTTGCTATGTTGTCCAGGCTGGACTCAAACTCCTGGGCTCAAGCAATTTTCCCACCTCCACCCTGCCAGCAGCCAGGGATCCAGGTGCAGGAATGATTGAGCCTGGCTAACTTCCTTTGGTTTTGGTTTCGGTTTTTTCCCCGAGAGGAGTCTTACTCCATCGCCCAGGCTGGAGCGCAGTGGCGCGATCTCAGCTCACTGCAATGCCTGCCTCCCAGGTTCAAGCAATTCTCCTGCCTCAGCCTCCCAAGTAGCTGGGATTACAGGCACCCGACACCACACCCGGCTAATTTTTGTATTTTTAGTAGAGACGGGGGTTTCACCATGTTGGCCAGGCAGGTCTTGAACTCCTGACCTCGTGATCCGCCCACCTCAGGCTCCGAAAGTGCCAGGATGACCGGCGTGAGCCACTGCATCCAGCCCTGTTGTTGTTTCTTTTACAATGTCGGCATGGAAGAGCTAAAAACAGAGCTGGGAAATCAAATAGAACTTTCAATTGTCCAACCCTTTCTCATGAAGCTCAAGGGGCTGACAGGGAGAGTGGAAGTGGGGAAATGGAGTAACCAAGTCAGACAGCCTTTAAGGAGGGGCTTGTGGAGGCGGAGCAGGTCACGGTGGGTCAGGTGAGCGGGCCTGGCCTGGCAGACTTGAGCTAGCGTAGAGCAGGGATGCTGGTTTTTGCTGTCAATTACGCCTGTTCTTTTCTGCTTTCTCCTGTGTTTGTGTCCCAGAAAGCTGCTCTTGTGGCAGCTCCTCCGCTGCCTCGCTCGTCTCACCTGGGGCTCTCTACGTCTGCCTCGCTAGCTTGCCACAAGGTGGGCCATAGATGGAGGGTGGGACACAGGGAGAGAAGGAAGTCTTTTGAACCAAATTGAGGGGGGTGGCCTATCCCGTCCCCTACTATGGTATGTCTGTCACCTCCGGGTGGCTCACGTCGACGGTCATCTTTCTGAGGGAAGCATACGACCTGCAAATGTGCAGGCAGGTGACAGAGCCTAGAGAACTGTGGGCATTTTCACACCTTCCCTCCAGGCAGGGCTGTGTGGGAACCGCTTAGAGAGCAGAGCACGAGCCTTCCCCACCTCACTGTATTTAGCATCGAGAAGGTTTCTCATTCATTTTCTTTAAATGTTTCAAAACTATCATTGCAGGCAAACCAAAGAAGGGAGTGTTTCAAAACTATCTTACACAACGTATACCACAGTCCCCCTGAAATTAGTAAATTAGTAAATCCTATCTCACCCTGGCTTTATTGGGAGATGATCTATTAAGCATTGCTATCAAGGAGTACACAGTGCCTCCTCCAAACAGATAAGAATGTTAACATTTCCTGTGTCAACTCCGCAAGGATGCTGGCAATTCTTTCCTTCAGGGGTTCACCTCCTACAACAGCAGCAAAAGGCAGTCCTGTTTCCTGGGCTTTTCTATGACGAGAGAGAGAAGGTGGCATCCTCCTAGAGGGACCTGTTGGGTTCGTGGCTCAGGAGATATGTGGGCTAGACAGACTTGAAGGGGAAAAGATACAGGCGTGCTTTCTGGGACACAAACACAGGAGAAAGCAGAAAAGAACAGGCGTAAGTGACAGCAAAAACCAAACCAGGGCCAAGAGTTGGACAGGTTCTGAGACAGAAAGGGATGAATTAGGAGAACTATTCCACGTGTTAATGGCTAAAATACTTGACTTTAGAAACAGTAAGAGTTATTTCCTTCCAGAGCAGTTGTTAACAGCTTCCCCACAAAGACCCACTGGTTTGGAGAATCACAACATAGTTGTAAAGCTGAGCAAGGAGGATCTGAGGGCTCCGCAACAGGGGGCAGCTCTGAGCTTCTCCAGACAATGGTTTTCTTGGACCTATTCCATGGCTTGGGAAAAAAGGAAGAAGCAAGAGAAACCCAAGGTGGGTGTGGGGGCACACAGCCTCTGGTGGCCACAGTGAATGAGGACATGAAGCTAGAATGCAAGCTTCCTATACGTATAAAACCCCAAGGATTGGGAAAATACACACTTGGAAGGGGGAACTTTTCTTCTGGTTCTATGTAAACACAGTGGCTGGGCATGGTGGTTCCTGCCTGTAATCCCAGCTATTTGGGAGGCAGAGGTGAGAGGATCTCTTGAGGCCAGGAGTTCGAGATCAGCCTAGGAAACATAGCAACACTCTGTTTCTACAAAAAATTAAACAATTAGTCAGTGTGGTGGCACACGCCTGTAGTCCCAGCTACTCATGAGGCCGAGAGAGGAGGATCACTTGAGGCAGGGAGTTTGAGGCTGTGGTGAGCTATTGGTCATACCACTGCACTCCAGCCTAGCCCACAGAGTAAGACCCAGTCTCGGGGGAAAAAAAAAAAGTCTAAACACAATACCAGCTGAGGAAAGAGGGAAGTCTATACAGAAGGAGAAAAATCTTTTAGACAACATGTGCTTTTTGAAGCTTGATGCTTTTATATGTGGTAACAAGACCAGAATTTTGTTCTAGAGAATCCGAAAGAGCTTCTCTGAACATCTACTGAGACCAGGAGAAGCAGGGCCATACCTGGAGCTTCCAAGTGTTCAGAAGCATTTGGGTTGTTCCAAGGGTGAAAGGCCCCTTCAGCTCCATTAAATATGTCATTAGGGTCCCTGAAAGCTACAGGACCAGTGGGGATGATATTCACTTGAATATTTTACTTTTTTATTTTTTATTTATTTGAGATAGAGTCTTGCTCTGTCACCCAGGCTAGAGTGCAATGGCATGATCTCAGCTCACTGCAACTTCTCCCTCCTGGGTTCAAGTGATTCTCCTGCCTCAGCCTCCCAAGTAGCTGGGAGTATAGGTGCCTGTCACCATGTTCGGCTAATTTTTGTATTTTTAGTAGAGATGGTTTCACCATGTTGGCCAGGCTGGTCTCAAACTCCTGACCTCAAGTGATCTACCCACCTCGACCTCCCAAATTGCTGGGATTACAGGCATGAGCCACCACGCCCAGCCCACTTGAATATTTTAAGTGAGCATTTTTTGCTTTTTCCCAGCCATATATATCTTATATTCATCTTCTGAGAGGTAAGATGTTGTTTTAACTCAAATTAGAAGGTACAATCCTAAAACAATGACTTTTTAAAATTTAAACTTTTTGTTTTGAAAAAATTGTAGATTCATATGCAATTGTAAGAACTAATACCGAGAACCCCATGTACACTTTACTCTTTTCTCCAGGGGTAACCTCTTGCAAAATTGTAATAAAATATCACAATGAAATTATTAACATTGATGCAATCCAAGATATTGTTCACATTTCCCCCTTGTTACTTGTGTGTGTATTTAGCTCTCTACAGTTTGAACACATGTGTAGGTTCAAGATTCTAGCACCTCAGTCAATATACAAAGCAGCTCCATCATCTATCACTGTCCTTTTATAGCCTCCCCGACTTCTCTCCCACCCTTCCCTTCCTCCTTTACTTCTGGCAATCACCAATCTGTTCTCCATTTCTATAATTTTGTCATTTCAAGAATGATATGGAAATAGAATCCTATACAATATGACCTTTTGGGATTGGCTTTTTCACTCAGCATAATGTCCTTGAGATTCATCCAAGTCATTGCAGGTATCATTACTTCCTTCCTCTTTATTGCTAAATATTATTCCAAGGTGTGAATATACCATTGTTTGCTTAACCATTCACCCTAAAATAATACAACTTTTAAGGGTAAAATATGCTGAATTTTAAAAATCAAACGTATTTTTGAAATATCCTCATGCCTTTTTTCTTTTTTTTTTTTGAGAGAGTTTCTCTCTGTCACACAAGCTGGAGTGCAGTGGCGTGATCTCAGCTCAGTGCAACCTCTGCCTCCTGGGTTCAAGCGATCCTCCTGCCTCAGCCTCCCGAGTGACTGAGATTACAGGCATGTACTGCCATGCCTGGCTCATTTTTTTGTATTTTTAGTAGAGATAGGGGGCCTTGCCATGTTGGCCAGGCTGGTCTTGAACACTTGGCCTTAAGCGATCCACGTGCCTCGGCCTCCCAAAGTGCTGGGATTACAGGCATGAGCCACGGTGCCTGGCCAATTGCCAAATTTTTAAAGTTGAATGTAAAACTTTGCTTTTAAGGGGTGTGTGTGTGTGTGTGAGAGAGAGAGAGAGAGAGAGAGAGAGAATGTGTGTGTCTGTGTAGTTTTTTTCCCCTCAGATTTTGTGGTTTGGAGGAAGTTTCTCTAAATCATGGCAGGGTGGTACTATTTCTGATCACCACCTAAAACTAACATGGTACATCACAAAGAAATTGTCTTTGTGACACGTGGGAATTGTGTAGTGTTCACATGAATATTTCGAGTGATATTTTTGCTTTTTCTTATACAAATATTCTTGATTTGGGATGTGTATTTCCTGTCAGTAAAAAGAAATAGGGTATTCTATCTAACCCTATTCCTTAGTCATCCTCTGCAATATGCCCAGCCAGACTTCCAACAAAATTTTAAGTTATTATGTTTAATAACCATCTTTAAAAAAATGTAGCCTTTTAAGTAAATGAAACATGTCTTTTGTAAGTAATGTAGACTTTTCGGCTTGCTTGTAGATAGAATAAATTAACTATTAAGTATAATTTCTTATTTTAACAGGAATTACACTGTCTCTTTTCATTAAAAATAATTTTAAAAGATCAATAGTCATTTAAATAATATAACTCCACCTCAATTTTTTCTATTTTCATTAATTTGTAATGACATAGTTATCTATTTTTGGGAAATTGCAAGCATACTCTCTGCCAATAAATACTAGATCTAAAAGAAAGCCATGCAAATAACAAATAATTCTGATTTTAAATTCTCTTTAATACTTCCAAAAATATTTTTTAATCAGGCTATTTTGTATGCTAATATTTATATAAACCTTTCATTGCTGATGGCATTTTAATTATGTTTATGATACTAATTTTAAATGTTTTTCTTTATACTTTTTAACTTGACTCCAGTTTTGTTTTCTTTTTAAACAGAGTCTCATTTCATTGCCCATGCTGGAGTGCAGTGGCATGATCACGGCTCACTGCAGCCTCAACCTCCTGGGCTCAGGCAATTCTCCCACCTCAGCCTCCTGAGTAGGTGGAACTACTGGCATGTGCCATGTCACTCGGCTAATTTTTAATTTTTTTGTAGAAACAGGATCGCCCTATGTTGCCCAGGCTGGTCTCAAACTCCTGAGCTCAAGCAATCCTCCTGCCCTGGCCTCCCAAAGTGCTGGGATTGCAGGTATGAGCTGTGGCTCCCAGCCTCCAATTTATAATGTGAGATATGATACACATCCCAGCTGTCTTTTTTTTTTTTTTCGAGACGGAATTTTGCTCGTTGCCCAGGCTGGATTGTAATGGTGTGATCTCGGCTCACTGCAACCTCCACCTCCTGGGCTCAAGCAATTCTCCTGCCTCAGCCTCCTGAGTAGCTGGGATTACAGGCGCCCGCCACCACGCCTGGCTAATTGTTTTGTATTTTTAGTAGAGACGGGGTTTCACCATGTTGGCCAGACTGGTCTTGAACTTCTGTCAAGTGATCTGCCCACCTCGGCCTCCCAAAGTGCTGAGATTACAAGCGTGAGCCACCGCGCCTGGCCCCACCTGTATTTATATCTTCTACGACAACTAAAATAGTTAAGAATATATATATATATATATATATATATATATATATATATATATATATAATTATTATTTTTTTGAGATGGAGTCTTGCTCTGTTGCCCAGGCTGGAGTGCAGTGGTGTGATCTCGGCTCACTGCAACCTCTGCCTCCTGGGTTCAAGCGATTCTCCTGCCTCAGCCTCCCAAGCAGCTGGGAATACAGGCATGCACCACAACGCTTGGCTAATTTTTGTGTTTTTAGTAGAGACAGGGTTTCACATGTTGGCCAGACTGGTCTCAAACTCCTGACCTCAGACGATCCGCCCACCTCAGCCTCCTAAAGTGCTGGGATTACAGGTGTGAGTCACCATGCCTGGCCAGACTTTTCCAGGTGTCCTAGAGCTTCCTGTTCAGAAAAGAGGGTCCACGGTGACACTTATCTGAAGCAGCCTTTGGAAAGCACTGCTTTTGGTCACACGTCTGAACTATCAGAACGAAAGCTCCATTCCTACCAGAGGAAAAGACAAAATCAAAACAACACGCCCAACAATCAAACCCAGAAACAACAACCGAGGGCTTCCCCGCTTGTGTTTCTGCAGAGCTTTCACCTGAATTTGCAAAGCTAAGTGGCTCAGATTCTTCAGAGAGGTGTTTGATTAACTATTTGGATCTATGAGTGATTTCTTAATCTATATGTAAAATTGCAGGCCTTCTGCCACACAAAACACAATTCTTCTATTTTTGGAAAACACACCTGAATCTCAGCATGCCTCACATATGTGGAATTGTGAGCAACTGCCTGACCTGGATGTCGCAGTTTATGTTTCAAAAAAGCATACACTTTTGAAAAAGTTTAAATGTTCAAAACATTAAACTCATTGTTAAAAACACGTGTTTCCACATGTCTTTCTTTTCTTAGAAAAAAATAAGTTTGTCTAATTATACATATGAAAAGATACACTTCAAACTGGGTTACTTCCTGGCACAGGATTGGGTAGAGGCACACTTTGATTTTCTATTTGTTTAGATGGTTTGCATCTTCAAATAAAAACAATTAGTATGTTCTGTTTGTATAACAAAATTCTTTTCTTCATTTGTTTATTTTCAATTTCTGCACCTATCTACTTCTGAGAGAACTTCAAGATAAAACATCAAAGCATCAAAACCACAGAACACAGACAACCTGAAGGAAACCAAGGCTACAGACCTGTGGCATGATTGATTACAGTCAAATAGGCAAACGTGTGATTACAGTGAAACGGGCAAAGACTCTGGCTTGAGGCTCCCTGGCAACCCCCGAGTAGCAGAAAAGAGTTCTCGTCCAGGCGATGAGGCTAAAGAGTGTTTTTGTTTTTGTTTTAAAGAAGAGAGCCTCCAAATTAATCCACTCTGGAAAAAAACAAACAAACAAACAAACAAACACTTCTCCTAGAACTAAACCAAGCAGGAATTTATGACATAGGTCCTTGCTGAGAGAGTGAGGGAGTGGTTCAGAGAATACCATTCTGAAGTATGGTTTTACAAGAGGGAAAAATTCTGTTCAAATAGATTATTCTCACAATCACCCTTTAGAAAAGGCCTTAAATGGTAACTGAGTAAAGGCATTTCTGAGATTCTGTAGTCCTGATGATAAAAACATGTACAAAAAGACATCATTCCATATAAAACCATTCCAAGTTCCTATTGGTTTATAGGATGACATTTATATATTCTTAGACCTCGAGGGAGACACTGGTCTGCTTTCCATCACTTTGCTGGTGTCGTGGACCCACCCCCAGCTTTCCAGGTATGTATGGTCCACGGCTGTATTTTTTCATTAAAGAATTGAGAAAGGGGCCAGGCGCGGTGGCTCACACCTGCAGTCTCAGCATTTTGGGAGACTGAGGTGGGTGGATCACTTGAGCTCAGGAGTTCGAGATCACCCTGGCTAGCATGGGGAAAACCTGTCTCTATTAAAAATACAAAAATTAGCTGGGCATGGTGGTGCACTCCTGTAATCTCAGCTACTCAGGAGGCTGAGGCACAAGCATTGCTTGAACCTGGGAGGCGGAGGTTGCAGAGAGCCAAGATGGCGCCACTGCACTCCAGCCTGGGCAATAGACAACAACAAAAACAAAACAAAACTAAACAAACAAACAACAACAACAACAACAAAACACACAAAGAATTGAGAGAGGGATAGAGATAACAAGAAACGGCCGGGCGCGGTGGCTCACGCCTATCATCCCAACACTTTGTGAGGCCGAAGTGGGTGGATCATGAGGTCAGGAGATCGAGACCATCCTGGCTAACACGGTGAAACCCCGTCTCTACTAAAAATACAAAAAATTAGCCGGGCCGTGGTGGCGGGCGCCTGTAATTCCAGCTACTCCAGAGGCTGAGGCAGGAGAATGGCGTGTACCCAGGAGGCGGGGCTTGCAGTGAGCCGAGGTCACGCCACTGCACTCCAGCCTGGGCGACAGAGCAAGACTCTGTCTCACCAAAAAAAAAAAAAAAAAAAAAAAAAAATTAGCCAGGCGTGGTGGCACACGCCTGTAATCCCAGCTCCTCTGGAGTCTGAGGCAGAAGAGTCACTTGAACCCAGGAGGCGAAGATTGCAGTGAGCTGAGATCGCGCCATTGCACTCCAGCCTGGGATACAGAGCGACACTCAGTCTCAAAAAAAAAAAAAAAAAAGAAATAAAAGAGAAAAAAATTCCCAACAATCACTATTTGAGAAAAGAAAGAAAGTAACAAGAATAACCTCCACAATCACTGTTTTTCAGATGTCTTTCTTTTCCATTGTTTGCCCATGGTTATTTTTAAGTCATTATAACCATAGGGTACATGCAATTTTGTGTTCCTTTTCCCAGTGTACATTTTATAAGGAATTTTTTTTCACATTGCTGCATTGTCCTCTTACATATCACAAACATCTTCTTGCATTTTTCACATATATGTATATAAAATTGTTGCCTTAAAACTATAAAATTTCTGGACATTTCGATGGCTCTTAATACATATTGATCAGTATTGACAGATTTGTGTTTGAAAAGGATAATTTTCAAAATTAGTGTATTGATTTCACATTGTAAATGCTTATTTTAGAATGTGTCTCACCCCAATTTGGTCTAAATTTAATTTCTTTGGTTACTAGAGAGTTGAACAAAAATGCAATGTTTGAGCAAACATTTCTATATTTTGAACTAGAAATATTTCTTTTCCTAGTCATGGAAAATATTAGAAACAGAAATTATTGCCCGTTTTGTTAGATCTTAGTGTTGCTGTTATCAATTTCCCTAAGCTCATTACATAATAAAGATATTAACTCTTGCTACCCATGTACACATTCTACATGTGCTTGGTCACATGCTATAAATGTTTTTCCCTGTTTGTTTTTAAATATGGCCAAGTTTGAATCTCAAGGCAACTTCCACCATCACAAAACACTCACCACTTCCCAGCTGGTGAATGCTCAGAGAATGCAAGCGGACTTTTATGTTTGCCTAAGCAAAACATAATTAGGAAGATGAATTTGCTGCCACCTCTCTCTCTCTCTCACACACACACACACACACAAATCATATACCACTTATAAATCAATGTCAACTGTAAGTGGCTTTTGGATTTCCTAGAGAGACACGATATAAAAACTGCTTCTGAAAAACTGGATATGAGGTGATTCAATTTTCTTTTTTGTAAAATGGGTAAAGTTATGTCGCAGTCTCAAAAGAAAATAATGTGACAACAATTTGAAACTGTTTAAAAAATTCATATGCAATGCAATGATAACACTAATGATAGTTCCCAAACAATAAACAATTAAAAAATAGGATGACTTTATCTGTGTCACCTCTTCTCAGTTGGCATGGGTAATTGTGGAAATTGAACCCACAGGTTGTAAAAGCTGAAGGGGTCACAGAATTGCTAGGGCAATTGATACACATGAAGATGAATTTTATTTCCATTACAGGTTTTTTTTTTTTTTTTTCAGATAAAAATGTTCGTTGTAGGCCGGGCGCGGTGGCTCACGCTTGTAATCCCAGCACTTTGGGAGGCCGAGGCGGGCGGATCACGAGGTCAGGAGATCGAGACCACGGTGAAACCCCGTCTCTACTAAAAACAGAAAAAATTAGCTGGGCTTGGTGGCGGGCGCCTGTAGTCCCAGCTACTTGGAGAGGCTGAGGCAGGAGAATGGCGTGAACCCGGGAGGCGGGGCTTGCAGTGAGCCGAGATCGTGCCACTGCATCCAGCCTGGGCGACAGAGCGAGACTCCGTCTCAAAAAAAAAGAAAAAAAAAAAAAAATGTTCGTTGTAGAAATGGGGTAAAATGTGAGAGGAAAATAAAAATCATCCATAGTAACATCATCTAGAAATAACAAATTAATTTTACTCTTCAGATAACAATTTTATTCTTTTTTCTTCTGTCTTTAGAAGTGTATATTAAAATTCACATTCTATATACCTGGGTTTGTAATTCTGTGACATCAATTTTTGCAGTAAGGAAAATGGCAAAGCCATGCATCTTTCTGTGTTTGGTGAAGGATTTTTTGCACTTGTGATAAGTTTTCATGGGTGTACAACTTTAAAAGACATGACTTGCTTGTAAAATATTATCCAAAAGTTTGAATGTTTTTAAAAACAAAACCAAATGAAATAAGTCAAACAAAACCCCAGAGAGTAAAGGGAAAAAGGAATCCTCTAAGAAGTAGAAGAAGTCAGCACCACCCCAAAGTAAGTTTTCTCTCAGCAAAGACATTGAGTTCTCTCTTGTGCCTGCATATAGCTGACAAGAGAAAAGGTCCCATCTGCAGCCACGGTCAGGCAGGTATCTGCTCTGGGGGAAGAATCCACAAGGAGATGGGCCCTCCTTTCCTGGGCTTGCTGCGTACTTTATTTTTATTAATACATTCAGTTCTGGTTTTTTGGCAAGTTGTAATCTCTATAATTCCTTCCCAGGTTTCTTCTGCAGGCATTAATAAATACTCAGCCATCAAGTTTTTGGATCAGAGCTAGGGGCCGCGGGCTGGCACAGAAACATAAGGTTTGTCTCCCTTTCCACCAAGTCCCACTTGCTCAGGGCTCCAGGCAGCAAAAGTGGTGGCCCCCAATAGAGTAATGCTGTCATGTGTGATATCATCTTTCCTCTCTACCTAAGGCCAGTGTCTGTTCACTCTTTGGCAATCACGTTTTAATACAGTGTATCAGGGAAAAATAAGTCATGAAAATTACAAAGGGACACAACACATTAAAAAATTAATAACATTAGAGGCACTGACTGACCTTTTACTTCAATGCTTACATTGGGTTTTGTTTTTACATCATAGAAGATGTTTAAAGATCTCAACATTTTACTTTCTTATTAAAGTTGAATATAATTCAACGTTTGGCTTGAATTGAAAGCAGCAGCTAACTTTGCACATATTATCTCATTTAATTATCTTTTTTTGTTGTTTTTTGAGACTGAATCTCGCTCTGTCACCCAGGCTGGAGTGCAGTGGCGTGATCTCGGCTCACTACAACCTCCATCTCCCAGGTTCAAGTGATTCTCCTGCCTCAGCCTCCCAAGTAGCTGGGTTTACAGGTGTGTGCCACCATGCCTGGCAAATTTTTTGGTATTTTTAGTAGAGATGGGGTTTCACCGTGTTTACCAGGCTGATCTCAAACTTCTGACCTCAGGTGATCTACCCACCTTAGCCTCCCAAAGTCCTGCGATTACAGGCATGAGCCACCACACCCCGCCTAATTATTTTATCTTTAAAAATTTATAATCCAATTTTTTTCTAAATAATACCTATACGTAGTTTAAAGAATTAAAGAATGTTGCCCAACCGTGCTGCAAGTTACCTTGATATAGGTAGCTAAGCTCCGATTTAAACCCCATTTCTATGGTACAACAGCCCCTGGTGGGGATGCAGAAGAAATCTTTACAGAGGAAAACAGAGACAGTTTTATTTCATCAAAACCAAATACAAGAAAAAAAATCAAGGGACATAGGTCTTGTTTTGTCATGTGGGAAACTGCAGAATTTTTTCATGCAATTATTTTGGACTTGGAGATTTCTCTTAATGGCACAATAATTACATATCTGGGAAAAAATCCTTCTCTCCTTTTTGGGCAATGTCACTTATTTGTCATTTCAATAGCATTTAGTTGAAGTCAGGAAGGAAAGTTTACTGTGTCAGAAAATAATCATAGTTTGCTCTGGTAGTCTATAGTGCTTAATGACACACTGGATATCATGCGGTAATGAATGCTTTTTTAAAAAATGGAGCAAAGAGTATGGAAACTAGCTATTAATTTGATATGGCGTGGTTTAGCTAATGTAACTTGTTATTCCATTAATATTGTGTCATTAGCTGCCAAGGGAAAGTACAAGAGTTATGATATGCTGCCTTGTAAATTACTTTAAAGATGAGAAAGTGAAAGAGAGTGAGACAGATACAGAGATACACACACAGAGAGAGACAGAAACAGAGGGAGAGAGACAGCTCTAGTCTTCTACTGTTTATGAAAGGTCTTAAGGATATATAAATAAATATATATATGACAAAAAGGAAAGTTGAGTTTTATCATTTGAAGAGAATGGAGAAATATTAAAACAAACAATTCAGATTTTTAAAAAATGACTAAAATATGTTCTCCAATGAAGGTTAAGGAGTTTTCTCTTAATGCACCTCCCGATGACTATAGGCTATTTTAACTCTTTTCAAACACCTAAATTTAGAAAAATTCCATATAGGCTTCATTTGTCTGTGTTACACAGACTTCGTTGCTATGACAGCAACATGATACAATTATTTATTACCATGACAATCTGCTGTAGGTTTTAAAAATACGTTATCTATTTTTATTAGTGTTGTCAATTGTGCCGGGAAGGGATACCACCACTTTGCCTAATGGACAGAGCCTGTAATGCGGGGTACAAGTGGAACTCATCTAGCTGGAGAGGCAGAGCGTAGAACAAGCCAAATTCCTGGGAATCCTCAGTGACACGCACATCCTCCACTGACAACAGTGTCCTGGCCAGCTGTCTGGCTGCAGCGAGCATTTTGGCGGGGGATGTGGGCTCCATTTATGTTTTCCTTGTGGCTTCCGCTCTGCCACGTTGGGTAATAGTCAACATTGGATAGGGCTAGAAGCTCAGAAAGGCTTGCACCCGTAAGATACCTGCTTTTCAGGAGGAGAGAGCAAAGTGTGTACTTAGTGACCAGGCTCATGAGGACTATCCTGCTCTGAGGAGGTGGCAGGGGTCGTCTGGGGTGGACTGGTGGGGCTGTTGCCCAACTGGAACTGTGCCAAAATGCTGTTCCGTGCTGCCCAGATCTTAGCCCTCTTCCCTCTCCTCTCCCTTGCTCTCCCGCTCCTGCCAGGCTTGTAGAAAAATAATAGAATATCACTTTGGGGGCTCAGTGAACGTTTTATTCAAGAAAGGAGTATGAGATTATGTGCATGTGAGTCCACAATTGAGTCATCAGACAGCAACCAGCTAGTTAAGTCATCCTGGAAAGTTAGTTTTGGTTGCTGTTTCTAAAACACAAGGTTTTCCATATATATAATTTTTATTTTTTTTTATTTTTTTTTTATTTTATTTTTTTTAGATGGAGTCTTGCTCTGTCACCCAGGTTGGAGTGCAGTGGCGCGATCTCGACTCACTGCAACCTCCGCCTGGTTTTCCTTATAAACTGATAAGATATGTGTGTTACACAAAGTGCTTTAGTGATCTTAGCTCATTTGTGTCTCACCACAGTCGGACGAGTGAGATGCTACTACCGATCTTTTTTTTTTTTTTTTTTTTTTTTTTTTTTTTTTTTTGAGATGGAGTCTCACTCCGTCGCCCAGGTTGGAGTACAGTGGTGCGATCTCGGCTCACTGCAAGCTCCGCCTCCCGGGTTCACGCCATTCTCCTGCCTCAGCCTCCCGAGTAGCTGGGACTACAGGCGCCTGCCACCACGCCTGGCTAAATTTTTTTTGTATTTTTAGTAGAGACGGGGTTTCACCGTGTTAGCCAGGATGGTCTAGATTCCCTGACCTCATGATCCACCCGCCTCGGCCTCCCAAAGTGCTGGGATTACAGGCGTGAGCCACCGCGCCCGGCTACGGGTCTTTTTTTCTCACAAATGACGACCCTGAGGCTGCCCTGAGAGCAGGTGTGTCCGGGGCCAGCGACCTGACACCATGTGCTCCATCGCCCCATACACAGAAAAGGACACCCGCCCTCCTCCCCAAGACCATCACAGAGAAGTGGCCCTCACAGAAATGTGGTAGCACACTGGAGCTGTGCCCTTGGAGGTGGTGTGGCCTTCAGAAGGCATCTCTCCAGGGGGGCATGGGAGCTGGACCCCACTCCAAGGACCCCCAATTTGAAATGCCAAGAGTGGGTTTATAGTAGCTTGGCACTTTAGCTGCAGATCGGCATTATAAAATATTTTTTTGTGCCTGGCGAGTGTTTTATCCAAAAGATGAGTATGATATTAGTGCAATATAACAATCTGACCATCACACCAAGTAACTTATTCTGGTGTCCTGGAAATTTGTCACTTGTAAAAACTAGGCTTATTCATACAATTCAGTAAGAAAGAAAAAGAGACAACTCCTCGCCCTAGTAGACATGGAAAAGTGATTCTTCCTCTCCCCAACAAATCTATACAAATGATCAATGAATATAAACATATAATTACATATAATTAATGTTATTTTTCTTTTTTTGAGACAGGGTCTCACTTTGTCACCTAAACTGGAGTGCAGTGGTGTGATCACAGCTCACTGCAACCTTGACTTCTTGGGCTTCAGAGATCCTCCCACCTCAGCCTCCCAAGAGGCTGGGACTATAGCCACACACCATCGCACCTGACTGTTTTTTAAGAGATGGTGTATTAGTCTGTTCTCACACTGCTATAAATAACTTCCCCAGACTGAGTAATTTATAAGGGAAAGAGGTTTAACTGACTCACAGTTCCTCATGGCTGGAGAGGCCTCAGGAAACTTACAATCATGACAGAAGGTGGAGGAGAAGCAAGGACCTTTTTCACAAAGTGGCAGGAGAGAGAATGAGGAGTGTAGGGGGGAGAGCCCCTTGCAAAACCATCAGATCTCGTGAGAACTCACTATCTATCACAAGAACAGTATAGGGGAAACCACCCCATGATCCAATCAGCTCCCATCAGGTCTCTTCCTAGACATGTGGGGATTATAGAGATTACAATTCAAAATGAGATTTGCGTGGGAACACAGCCAAACCATATCAGATGGGGTCGCACTATGTTACCCAGGCTGGTCTCGAATTCCTGGGCTCAAACAATCCACCCGCCTTGGCCTCCCAAAATGTTGGGATTACAGGTGTAAGCCACTGTGCCCAGCCAATTTTTTTTTCTTTAAGTGTATTGTTGCTTTGATGATAATATCAAAGTTTGGCAAGGACATCTGAGGTTCAACTTATTGGAAGCCCTCTAAAAAGCAGCTTAAAGATATTTATCAAAAGCTTTTAAAAACATGACTATCCTTTGCCCCAGAAGTTCTAATTTGGAATGCATTCTGAGTACAGGAAAGGGTATCCTCAAAATTGTGTACAAATGTCACTAAATACTGAATCATCAAGTATGTTATGGCACAAGCATTAGAATAGCTACCATGAAGATATTTTATTTATTCATTTGAGACAGGGTCTTGCTCTGTCACCCAGGCTGGAGTGCAGTGGCACGATCATAGTTCATTGCAGCCGTGACCCCCTGGGCTCAAGTGATCATCTCACTTCAGCCTCCCAAGTAGCTAGGACCACAGGCACGCAGCACCACACCCAGCTATTTTTTTGTATTTTTTGTAGAGATGGAGTTTTGCCATGTTGTCCAGGCTGGTCTCAAACTCTTGAGCTCAAAGCAATCCAGCCACCTTGCCCTCCCAAAATGCTGGGATTACAGGCGTGAGCCACCATGCCTGGCCTCCTAAGATATATTCTAAACATGATTTTAAAATATCTTTGGCTGGGCTTGGTGATTCATGCCTGTAATCCCAACATTTTCGGAGGCTGAGGTGGGTGGATCACTTGAGCCCAGGAGGTCAAGGCTGCACTCCAGCCTCCAGCCTGGGTAACACAGCAAGACTCTCTGTTGAAAAAAAAAAAAAAAGGTTGCACCTGTAATCCCAGCACTTTGGGAGGCCGAGGCGGGTGGATTGCCTGAGGTTGAGAGTTCGAGACCAGCCTGACCAACATGGAGAAACCTTGTCTCTACTCAAAATACAAAATTAGCTGGGAGTAGTGGTGCATGCCTGGGATCCCAGCTACTTGGGAGGCTGAGGCAGGAGAATTGCTTGAACCCAGGAGGTGGAGGTTGCAGTGAGCCAAGATCATGCCGTTGCACTCCAGCCTAGGTAACAAGGGCGAAACTCTGTCTTAAAAAACAAACAAACAAACAAACAAACAAAAAAACGAAAAAGGGAAAGGGAAAGGGAAAAGGAAAGGAAGGGAAGGATATATCCAATGATATAAAACACCACTCATGATATACTACATGAGAGAAGCAAGTTACAAATCATACTGATGACAATCATGAAAAAAATCATCATATATGCTCAGTAAACATACTGAAAGAACTTCCACAAATGTTCACAGTAGGCTATTTCTCAGAGGTAGGGTTACAGTAATTTTTATTATATGATTTGTGCATTTCTGTTTTCTCTAAATTTTCTTCAGTGAACACACTTGATCTTTGTGGTAGTGAACCATCTGCTGATACACATTCCTGCTGGAGCTGGCTGTGATCAACCTGAGGGTCAGGTGACAGAGGTCACTGCCAAATCGGAAGAACCATCAGCTCAGCCTCTACTTGTCTCATTTCAGATAAAAATAGAGTACCTGTGAACATTTGTATTCCTGTGATAGCTTTCAGTAAGGGTGACGGAATCTTAGGTATGAGTGGGTATCTGTCAATGGCCCCAGTCCTGGGTAGGTTTTATGAGTAATGATGCATAAGCAAGCTCGGAGCTGAACAGAAGTATCTTGGGTCAAATTCATGTTATTAATTTTAAATTTTATTTATTTTGGCCAGGCACAGTGGCTTACACCTGTAATCCTAGCACTTTGGGAGGCCGAGGCAGGCATATCACCTGAGGTCAGGAGTTTGAGACCAGCCTCACCAACATGGGGAAACCCCGTCTCTATTAAAAATACAAAAATTAGCCGGGCATGGTGGTGCATGCCTGTAATCTCAGCTACTCGGGAGGCTGAGGCAGGAGAATCACTTGAAACCGGGAGACAGAGGTTGCAGGGAGCCAAGACAGCACCACTGCACTCTAGCCTGGGCAACAGGGCAAGACTCCATCTCAAAAATAATAATAATAAAATAAAACAAATTTTATTTATTTTTTAAGACAGAATCTTGCTCTGTTGCACAGGCTGGAGTACAGCAGTATAATCATAGCTCACTGCAGCCTCGACCTTCCAGGCTCAAGTGATCCTCCTGCCTCAGCCTCCTGGGTAGCTGCAACCTAGTCATGTGCCACCACGCCCAGTTAATTAAAAAAGACATTTTTTCTTTTTGTAGAGATGAGGGTCTCCCTACATTGAACAGGCTGGTTTTGAAGTCCTAGGCTCAACTGATCCTTCCACCTTGGTTTCCCAAAGTGCTAGGATTACAGGGATGAGTCGCTGTGCCGAGCCTATTTTTAATTTTGGAAAGAAACACATTAAAAACCCTTTCTGGTTGACATAGGATTAAGGGGGTTAATAACAAGGTTCCTTGTTTCCATGCATTCATATGTACATTGCTCTCCTACGGGGTTTGTTTGTGGTTTTTTTCTTTGAGATGGGGTCTTGCTCTGCCACCCAGCCTGGAGGGCAGTGGTGTGATCTCTGCCCACTGAAACCTCCGCCTCTGCCTCCAGGGTTCAGGTGATTCTCATTCCTCAGCCTCCTGAGTAGCTGGGACTACAGGCCTGCACCACCACACCTGGCTAATTTTTTGTATTTTTAGTAGAGACGAGGTTTCACTATGTTGGCCGGATTGGTCTCTAAGTCCTGACCTCAAGTGATCCACCCGCTTTGGCCTCCCAAAGCACCAGGATTACAGGTATGAGCCACTGAACTCAGCCCATTTCTCCCCTATTGTTATTTGCACTGAGACAAGGCTGAAATTCATATTCCATTGTGAGCATTCTCAATGAAAGGATGCTTTTTCATTGAGAAAATAGTTCTATATTTTAGCTCACAAGATGGTAATAGATATCAAAAGATGAATTGATATTGGAAGAAATCTAGCCTCCCCTTCACGTAAAATTACTGAAGAATAAACTGGCAATGGATTCTGTGAATTGAAATAAGAGGATTGTTGTTTCTGGAAAATCATTCTTAAGAACTTTCCATTTAAAAATTTTTAAAACTGGGCTATAGTACATACAAAATTACCATAGTCTTGTTTTAGAGAAGAAAACATGTCATTTAAACAAAAATACGATTTCATTAAAATGTTGCAATAGAAGTAATAAATATATAGAATTATGTTTTTTCCCCAAGATTTTTTTCTGTGAATACCTTGAATTGGTATAAGTTATTTATTTAATAATGTTAAAACCTTGGTAAAACACTGTGATGAAGAGGAGAGGGAGGAGGGGGAGAAGGAGGAGAGAAAGGGGCAGCTTAATATTTGCAACATATGGGCTGGGTGCAGTGGCTCATGCTTGTAATCCCAGCTCTTTGGGAGGCTGAGGCAGGAGGATCATATGACGTCAGGAGTTCGAGACCAACCTGGCCAATATAGCGAAACCCCGCCTCTACTAAAAATACAAAATTAGCCAGGCATGGTGGCATACACCTGTAATCCCAGCTACTCAGGAGACTGAGGTGGGAGAATCACTTGAACTCCCGAGGCAGAGGTTGCAGTGAGCCCAGGTAGCACCACTGCACTCCAGCCTGGGCAACAGAGCAAGACTCTGTCTCAAATAATAATAATAATAATACAACATACATTATGGTTTGGGAAGGACTTTTCAAACACATCATCTCCCTGCCAACCTCAGAACTGCCCTGAGAAGAGTTTCTCTCCCCATTTTAGTGAGTGGTTTCCTGGTTAACCTGACACTGCTGGGACTACCCTGGCTCCTGGTACTCCACACCCACAGAGAGTCCTTCAGGTTCCTGAATGAATTCCTCCAAGGTACCTAATTTTCATACAGGAAGATAGCATTTCATGGACATTAATAGCAAAAGTTATACAAGCATAGAAAGCTTAGTACATGAGGGAGAAAATACATACTTTTTTGAGAAGACCAAAAAAGATTATTTCTTTTTAAGTAACAAAGTACGAAAACCTTTTGCAGCGCAATACTTTACAGATATAAAATAAAGGTTTATGATCAATTGTCTTTTGAAAAATAAATACACAGAAAAAGCTAATACCTAGAAAACACATCAAGGCAATACCTTACCATCTTCACAATTTAGGCCACCTGTTGAAATTGAGAAATCACTACACAAACAATCAGAGAATCAGACCGATAGAGTATCAGTTACTTAAGGCTGATAAAGAGAGAAGGCATGTTTATATATTCATTCATTTGTTCATGCATTCATGCAACAAACATTTATTGAGCATTTACTATGTGCCAGGCACTGTGCTGAGCACTGGGAATATAACTGGTAACAATACCTGATGTGGTCCTTGCCCTCTCAGAAGCTAAGGTGTGAGGGGAGGCAGATGCCATGATGAGTGTATAACTATAAATCATGGTCAGAACCACCAAGCAAAAGTAGGAGGTGCCTTTAGGGCATTCATAGGATAATCCCAATAATCTTGGGGTTCAGGTAAGACATCCCTGAAGGGACCCAGATTTTGTAGGGTCTGAAGCTGTATAAGAAGCTTTTTTAGGCTGCACACGGTGGCTCACGCCTGTAATCCCAGCACTTTGGGAGGCTGAGGCCAGTGGATCACTTGAGATCAGGAGTTTGAGGCCAGCCTAGCCAACATGGTAAAACCTTGTCTCTACTGAAAATACAAAAATTAGCCGGACGTGGTGGTGCGTGCCTGTAATCCCAGCTACTGGGGAGGCTGAGGCAGCAGAATCACTTGAACCCAGGAGGCAGAGGTTGCAGTGAGCCGAGATCACACCATGGCACTCCAGCCTGGGCAACAGAGCAAGACTTGGTCTTAAAAAAAAAAAAAAAAAAAAAAAGCAGCATTTTTAGCGTACGAAATTACAAATATAATCCGCCCACATCAGCTTCCCAAGCTTCTGGGATTACAGGCATGAGCTTCTGCACCTGGTCAAAGATACATTTTTTAAAAGAGTAGTGCTTTGACATCATACAGATATCCAGTCCCCTAATAATTTTTCATCTAATGGTTTTATCACCTATAGAAGACCCTTACCTGAATCAGTTGATACACTGAAGGTTCAAAATGGTAATTTTCTAATTCTACACCTGTATATTTATCAGATGATGTTTTTCAGTAAAGAAGAGCTTTTATGCCCCCTGCATTCTCATTGTTTTCTATTTATTCATTAATGAATATTTATTCATTCGATATGTTCTAATCAGGGCCAGGCATGGTGGCTCACACCTGTAATCCCACCACTTTGAGAGGCTGAGGCGTGGATCCCTTGAGATCAGGAGTTCGAGACCAGCCTGGCCAATATGGCAAAACGCTGTCTCTACTAAAAATACAAAAAATTAGCCGGGCGTGGTGGTGCATGTCTATAGTCCAGCTACTCCGGAGGCTGACGCAGGAGAATCACTTGAACCTGGGAGGTGGAGGTTGCAGTGAGCCAAGATCACTCCACTGTACTCCAGTCTTGGCAGCAGAGGGAGACTCTGTCTCAAACGAACAAACAAAAACAGTCAATATGTTCTAATCAATCATATTCATTATTAGTTTGATGCACAGATTGTCTAAATGTGGCTAGCAAGAAACTCGAGAAGTCTCGTGTCCATTTGACATGGCTACATGGTCTTTGCACATTTCTTCACTCTCTGGTGTGAGATTTCCCGGCTAATGTTCAGTTCTGCTCTCGATCCACAGGAACTTCTATATATATATATATATATTTTTTTTTTTTTTTGAGACGGAGTTTCACTCTGTTGCCCAGGCTGGAGTGCAGTGGCGCAAACTCGGCTCACTGCAACCTTCGTGTCCCAGGTTCAAGCAATTTTCCTGCCAAGCAGCTGGGATTACAAGGATGTGCCACCACACTCAGCTAATTTTTTTTTTTTTTAGTAGAGACAGGGTTTCACCATTTTGGTCAGGCTGGTCTCCAACTCCTGACCTCAAACGATCCACCCGCCTCGGCCTCCCAAAGTGTTGGGATTACAGGCGTTAGCCACTGCGCCCAGCCTGTTGTATTATATTGTAAAAATAGTCCTATTCAAAAATAATTTTTGAAATACATTTCTTTAAAAATAAAAATATCTCTGTACATTAAAGAGAAAAATGAAATGCCTTGATGATGATTAATCTGAACATTAAAAAACATAAGCACAGTTGGGCGTGGTGGTGTGTGCCTGTAGTCCCAGCTACTTGGGAGGCTGAGGCAGGAGAATCGCTTGAACCCGGGAGGCAGAGGTTGCAGTGAGCCGAGATTGTGCCACTGCACTCCAGCCTGAGTGAGAGAGTGAGACTCTGTCTCAAAACAAACAATAACAAAAAACATACATAAGCAGAATACAAATCTTGTGCATATTCACATACTTTTTATCAGTTTCTTAGCCTTATTTGTTCTAACATATTTTTTAAAAACGCAGTCATTTGTTTTTTTTTAAATAAAATTGGCTGTAGCCACCCTCAAAGATGCATTTTATTATGGAATTATGAATAATAAATTGAAATTGGTAACATCTTCAACTGAGTTTTCTCCGTAGACCATAATAACTTTAACAATATACTCTTGCTGCAGTGAGCCGCGATGGTGCCACTCTACTCCAGCCTGGGCAACAGAAAGAGACCGTCTCTTAGAAACAAAACAACAACAACAACAACAAAACCTCTCTTGATAGGTGCAGAGTGAGGTTCATGGTAACCAGAGAGCAAATTCTGTTGAACAGAGTATTCTATTTTTTCAGTCTTTGAAATGTGCAAACACTTTAGTCAACGTATGTTCACAGGTATTGTCATTTTGGATTCATTCAGATACCCTTTCCTTGACAAATATTTGTGTAAGACGCAATTAATTAAATGTTTTCTCTATTCTTTAAAAAATGCTGCACCGTGTTTTAGGTATTTCAATTACATTCTTTTCTGTGACTGAACATAATACTAAACATCTAATAAAAAAAGAAGCTTCACCCAAATATTCCTTCCATAAATCAACATATTTCAAAGCATGATTACAGAATTTCAAAGTTAAATCTTGCAGATGATTTAGTTGAATATGTTCAGTTCCTCTCTTGCTTTTTTTTTTTTTTTTTTTTGAGACGGAGTCTTGCTCTGTCACCCAGGCTGGAGTGCAGTGGCGCAATCTCGGCTCACTGCAAGCTCCGCCTCCCGGGTTCACGCCATTCTCCTGCCTCAGCCTCTCTGAGTAGCTGGGACTACAGGCGCCCGCCACCACGCCTGGCTAATTTTTTTTTTGTATTTTTAGTAGAGACGGGGTTTCACCGTGGTCTCGATCTCCTGACCTCGTGATCCGCCCGCCTCGGCCTCCCAAAGTGCTGGGATTACAAGCGTGAGCCACCACGCCCGGCCTCTTACTTTTTTAAAAATTGAAAATTCATCATTGTTAAGTGTACAGTTCAGTTGCACTTACTATATTCACAATGTTATACAACCATCTTCTCTATCTAGTTCTAAAACATCTTCATCACCTCATACCCATTTAGCAGATCAGCCGTTCCTGATTCCATTCTCCACCCCTCAGGCCCAGCTCCTGGCAATCACTATTCTGCTTTTTTTTAGGATGGAGTTTCGCTCTTGTTGCCCAGACTGGAGCGCAACGGCACAATCTCGGCTCGCTGCAACCTCCGCCTCCCGGATTGAAGTGATTCTCCTGCCTCAGCCTCCCAAGTAGCTGGGATTGCAGGCATGTGCCACCATGCCCACCTAATTTTGCATTTTTAGTAGAGATGGGGTTTTACCATGTTGGTCAGGCTGGTCTTGAACTCCTGACCTCAAGTTGTCCACCTGTCTCAGCTTCCTAAAGTGCTGGGATTACAGGTGTGAGTCACCATGCCCGACCATTATTCTGCTGTCTTTATGAAATTACCTGTTCTGGATGCTTCATATAAATGGAATCATAACATATGTGATCCTTGTTTCTGGATTCCTTCATTTAACATGTTTTCAAGGTTATCTATGTTGTAGTATGTATCAGTACTCTATTCCTTTTCATGGTTGAATACTATTCCACTGTATGGATATACTACATTTTGTTTATTCATTCATCCAGTGATGGACATTTGGATTATTCACACCCTTTGGCTAATGTGAATAGTGCTGCCATGAATAGTCCTGTACAAGTGTTTGAAGATCTGTTTTCAATTATTTGGCTTATTTACCTAGGAGTGGAATTGCTAAGTCATATGGTAATCCTAGTTTTAATTTTTTGAGGAACTGCTGAACTGTTTTCCATAGCAGCTGCACCATTTTCTATCCCACTGCTATTTCACAGCAGTGTACGAGGATTCCAATTTCCCTACATCTTCACCAACACTTATTTTGTTTCTTTCTTTTTTTGAGAGAGTCTTGCGCTGTCACCCAGGCTGGAGTGCAGTGTCATGATCTTGGCTCACTGCAACCTTCGTTTCCCAGATTCAAGCGATTTTCCTGCCTCAGTCTCCTGAGTAGCTGGGACTACATGCCTAATTTTTGTATTTTTAGTACAGACAGGGTTTCACCATGTTGGCCAGGCTGGTCTCAAACTCCTGGCCTCAAGTGATCCACCTCCCTTGGCCTCCCAAAGTGTTGGGATTACAGGCGTGAGCCACACACTGGCCTTATTTCCTATTTAACTAATTAATTGTTATTATAGCCATCCTAGTGGGCATGAAAATGCTATTTCATTGTGCCTTCCTTACTTTTGTGGAGAAAAAAATTTAATATTTTCCCACTTCAAGCTTTGTTTTCAACAATTGCCATTCTCTAAAAAGCCTTAAAAGCTGATTATTTTTTTGGTTGCTTCATTCTTTGAATATTTGATTGAATATTTCCAACCAATTTGTTTGGAACAAAATGTAACCAAAATGCAACCAACATTTGGATGACTCATTTTCAGAAATGTTTAATTCCATTACAGGATATTTTGGTTGGTTTATAAAATATTTCTTTAAAGGCTCCAATATGTTTATAATCTTATTCATGACTAAGAGGGAAAAAAAAGCCCAAGGACATGACATACTGCCATGCCAAAGTATGTTTTTGTGCTCACCATCATCTCAGCTGCAAAAAATTTGTAGTTCAGTTACTAATAGGTGGGTAGAAAGGTAGATAAACAGGTAACTACTGCTTCTATTTTAAAAAGAAAATTTATCAGCTTGTTTAGATGCAATAAATTATCTGTGCACCACAACCACTTCTAAATTGATTTCTGCTCCATAAGCTTCTTAATTTAGCAATAATAATGTTTTAACTACAATACTATGCCCTCCACTAAAGTTGGTAATTCTGATATCACTATAAAAACAATTTTATCTTTAATGTAGAACTTCTTACTTGGATTTACAAAATTATCCATATATCAGCTGTTTGTGTCGACAGAATGAGCCTCCAAAAACCTGACTTTGATACCATGAACTAGATGAAAACTATTACATTATTATTAGAGTTCACTGTTTTTGAGTTTGAAGAACCTGATGTCACTGATATAAATCAGGCATAACTTGACCATATGCAAAATTCTTCTGCTTCCAGTGGAGCTAGCACATTAACAACTATGGTTTCCTTTTTCTATGTGCACAAGAAAACGTGGAATAGAAAATGAGCAAAATTCAATTTGAAGAAAGACATTTGATCTAAATGAAAAGTCATGCTTCCCAGAGTAATATATAAAACCCCGTCTGTAATTGCAAGCATTACATGTAATAGATGTTAGTGTGCTTTCAGCAGATTGGTGTTTTCTGTGTTTTTACGTGGTCAGTAAAATTGTCACAGCTCCCCTGATGGGAGAAATGTTGACAGACATCTTGTGCAAATTATGTATTCTTCAACAAATTTTTTAAGAAATGGAAATGCAGTACTTAATATATTTCATTAAACATGCACCTACATTGTTTTATGGGTCATTACTGCTGCAGGTCTATTACAAAATAAAAATCATTACCAATTAATAGTTGTGGATTTATATCATATAATAACAATAGCACCAGAGCAAAGATTTTCGGATGACTCTCTAAATGCCTGTTAGCAGGATTGCAGCTTCTATTTTCTGCACATATTTCACTCACACCTAACCTATGATTTCCCGTATTATCCTAACTCTGCCGAGTGAAGCCTGGCAGCTTTGTGACTCAGCACAGACCATGGTATGCCTGGCTGGTACACCATGCGGCTGGTCAGCCCAGCGGCGCCAATTATTCTCTCACCACTGTTTGAGACTGAAAGGAGCCAGCTGTCCCCAGATGCTTGTGTGTGGGCAAACTGTTCTATTAGCCATCAACCGACATGCCATCCCTGAAATGAAGGTGTGAGTTACTTTGGGTCTGGAAAGAACTAGAGAGAGTTTCATTCATCTTTCAGTTTTCACATTTGAGTTAATTGTGCATGAGTCTGTTTATTGTGCATGAATTTTGCATGCTTCTACTAGAGAACTTGGAAGAGTTGGAAGTACCAAGTGGAGGTCCCCAAACCCATCCTAGCTTCTTTTAATGCAACTATTATTAATAATACCTCATGAAAACTGGAAAACCCAGGACAGATACCAACAAGGACAGGATGTCAGGGCAACAGATGTAAACTGGGGTTGTTCTAGGCAAACCCTGATGTATGGGCACCCAGTTCTCAGCTGCCTGAAGGGGATAAGTCTGAGCTTTGAGTGACAGTTAAAATGTTGACTAATGTTTTAGCCTAGATGCTTTTAATCTGTGACTTAGGTTTGTTGGTTGCTTAAGAGTCAGCACAAAGGTACTGGGTCAGCCTCCGGGAAAGTGAAGGCTTCCAGAGAGAAAACCAAGCAGTATACCAATCTGTCCACCTGTGATGGAATTCCAATGAGCAGGAGAGAAATAAAAATCTAAACCAAACACCACATGTCCTCATTTATAAGTGAGAGATGAACAGTGAGAACACATGGACATGCCGGGGGGGAACAACACACACTGGGGCTTGTTCTGGGGGCTGGGGGAGGGAGAGCATCAGGATAAATAACTAATGCATGCTGGGCTTAATACTTAGGTGACAGGTTGATAGGTGAGCAAATCACCATGACACACGTTTGCCCATGTGACAAACCTGCGCATCCTGTACATGCATCCTGGAACTTAAAATTAAACTTTAAACAGAGAAAGAAAAATTGCAGGAGATCAAAAGGATTAAAATTCATTTTAAATAGAACCTCCCATGCATAGGCCATCTCTCCCCACTTTTTCACGTGGCTGGGTAGCATCACTGAGCTGATATTTATTTCATTTCTACATTTTAAATTGCTTTACCCCAATCGTGTTCAAATTTATAGAAGGTATCATCTCCTAAAGTTGTGGGATTGTGATGATGTGGAACTTATTTTTTAACATTATGCAAAGAAGCCCGTCACTGAGTGACAGCTCTTCTTCAAAGTAGGGACATTTAAAACCTTGGAAGGCTACCCACATATTCCAGTGATGATAATACAAATACAAATAATAATAGCTAATATGTATTAAGAATGTACTAGGTGCCAACCTCTGTGCTGAGTGCCTTCTCTGGGTTATCTCATTTAATCCTCACAACAAACCTACATGGCAGGCACTATTGTGATTTTACCAATGAGGAAACTGAGGCCCAGAAGGGATGTTAGAATTAAAACTTTCCAATGCATAGATAATAAATATGTGTTAAATTATTCTTGGTTAAGACACTCAGCTGGGATTCAGAGCCTGGTCTGTTTTTTGTTTTTTGAGACAGAGTCTCGCTCTGTAGCCCTGGCTGGAGTGCAGTGGCGCAATCTCGGCCCACTGCAACCTCCGTCTCCCGGGTTCAAGCAATTCTCCTGCCTCAACCTCCCAAGTAGGTGGGATTGCAGGAATGCGCCACCACGCCCAGCTAATTCTTATATTTTTAGTAGAGACGGGGTTTCACCGTGTTGGCCAGGCTGGTCTTGAACTCCTGACCTCGTGGTCTGCCCGCCTCGGCCTCCGAAAGTGCTGGGATTACAGGCGTGAGCCACTGCACCCAGCTGGTCTTTTTGGTTTTAAGAACTGAGTGGGGCCAGGTGCCGTGGCTCATGCCTGTAATCCCACCACTTTGGGAGGTCAAGGCAGGTGGATCACCTGCGGTCAGGAGTTCGAGACCAGCCTGACCAATGATGTGAAACCCCGTCTCTATTAAAAATACAAAAATTATCCAGTCATGGTGGCACGGGCCTGTAATCCCAGCTACTCGGGAGGCTGAGACAGGAGAATCACTTGAACCCGGGAGGCAGAGGTTGCAGTGAGCTGAGTGAGATCGCACCATAGCACTCCAGCCTGGGCAACAGAATGAGACTCCATCTCTAAAAAAAACAAACAAACAAAAACCTGAGCTGGGCTAGTTATAAAGCCCCAAGCAGGCTGGGGAGATAAAATATAGAGTGGGACTAGAGACAAACACAGGCAGATAGGAAAAAACGCTAAGCTGAACGCCAACAGGCCAAAACATTTGGCCTATCTAGGGAAACAGTGTGGCACATGGCTCCTTGGAGGTGTGTGTGGTGGCTGCCCATTCCCTTGGTGGAATATTCTGGCAAGAACCTGGGTTTGTGTTTCGTCTCAGAGGTGGCTGCCCGTCTGCGGTTACACCACGGCTCATTGACCTGGGCGCTCAGCAGTCTTTTTTGATTCTGGGATGAAAAGAGCCATATGAATGGAACTTTCATTCACTTGCGGGTCCGCCTGCCCATCAAGTTTGAGGCCAGACCTGGAAAGGGTTCCTCTGTGCCCAGGGGAGCCACAGTGGGCACTGTGTCCTGCAAGCAGAATGCCTTCCTCCTTCTCCACTGACTTCTCTCTTCGTTCTTTTGCAAGGCTATGTTTAGACTGGGATTTCCTAACCTCTCAACTGAGATGATTTAGAAATACCAGTTCTTCGTACTTTTCATTCTTGAAAATAATGGTACACAGGCATGTTTAAACATATCAATATAATTTGTTTTTAGCTTTCAGGTGACCAAAAAGCCTATCGGTTTTCTTTTTAAAAAACATAAAAGTTCAACAAATTTTTGTTTCCAGAGCATCAGTATTTCTCTGAAGGAGAGAATAAAATATACCATGCCAAATCATCCTAGTATAATGACAGTACATTTAAAACCAGACAATGTCTAAATTATCAAGTTAGTAACAGACCAAAAACACAGTTTGTTAAAGGTAAAATGTGATGACTTAAAAGCCAGTTACATTAAAATAAATAAATTTTATATCCACTTATTGCTGCACAATAAAAATTGAACCCTTTAAAATAAACATCTTTTGAAGGAAGAGGAAAGTTTCTTGGAAATGTATTTCCTTTTTTTTGAGACGGAGTCTTGCTCTGTCGCCCAGGCTGGAGTACAGTGGCACAATCTCGGCTCACTACAACCTCCACCTCCCAGGTTCAAGCAATTCTCTTGCCTCAGCCTCCTGAATAGCTGGGATTACAGGCACCTGCCACCACACCCAGCTAATTTTTTTTTTTTTTTTTAAGTAAAGGCGGGGTTTCACCACGTTGGGCAGGCTGGTCTTGAACTCCTGAGCTCAAGTGATCTGCCTGCCTTGGCCTCCCAAAGTGCTGGGATTACAGGTGTGAGCCACCGTGCCTGGCCAGGAAATGCATTTCCTCACCTGGGAAACTGGAGAGAACACTGTTGTGCGATGCAGCCCAAGGAGATTCCATTTGAATTAAAATGGGTAATTGGCAAATAGAAAATATTGAAACCAGTTTTCACAGCAATTGCCTATTGTCCAAGAAAAGGCTGAGACTTCCTGGCACAAGGTGTCCCCACTCGTGTGTGTGCTCACATGCGTATGTGTGAGCATGTATGCACACAGTTGGAGAATGTGCTAGAAGCAGAATCCCTGATGCCCCAGCTCAGGCCAATTGCCCCTTGCCACACCTCACACTTGGGAGAGGTTTGCTGCTTGCAAAGACAGCTAGGTGGGCCCATTCTTATCTGTTGGGAAAGAGCTTTTTTGATTGTCCCTATGACAGTGGATGTGTCCCGAGTAGCTATGACATACCAAGCATTGACAAGTGCTATTTTATCCACTCCTCACTCATTCCTATAAGGATGCTGTCGTTATTATCCTCTTTTCTCAAGTAGGAAAACTGGGCTTAGAGACAGTAAGTGACTCGTCGAAGTTACACAGCTGGGAAATGGCTAACCTGGGGTTTCATGAACAATTTTGTGAGACTCTGGGCCTAACCAGTCCTGCTTCTGGGACCTGGGGTCCAATAAGTAACGGTAACTCACTGACTCCTCCGTCCAGCCCCATGGGTTACATATGACCATCAGGTCCATTTAGTAGATAAGGCTGTTGAGAACAGAAAGCTTAGGGAGCACGTCCCAACCTTATGCAGCTGATACGTGGTGGCTCCGGAACGGAACTATGATTATTCTGGTTCCTGAAGCCATGCCATAAACCACTATACCATGCTGCCTCCCAGTGACTAACGGTCCTTTTTGCACCATTCTCAGGCAGCTCTGGGAGCACTGAGGCACAATCTCCATGGCGTAGACTTCTGTTCTCATGACAGGCACTTCGCTGTCAGCAACAGGGTGGCCCCTCAGCTGCATAGGCTGGCCAAAAGACCTGGGGCAAGGTCCTGCTGATGCAGGTGGGGACAAGAACAGGCCCTCTGCTCTCTCAAGGTTATAGGACCAATGAAGATGTACACACGAGTTAGGTACAAAAACAGCAAACGAAGAAATGAGCCATTATGAAGAAAAGAGAGAAACTGGGAAAACAGTATTATTTAAGTGCTCATTTGAATTTACAAAATGTCTTTACATTAAAAAAATGTATTTGTGGGCTGGGTGCGGTGGCTCATGCCTGTAATCCCAGCACTTTGGGAGGCCGAGGTGGGCGGATCATGAGGTCAGGCGTTTGAGACCAGCCTGGTCAATATGGTGAAACCTCGTCTCTACTAAAAATACAAAAATTAGCCGGGCGTGGTGGTGCACGTCTGTAGTCCCAGCTACTTGGGAGGCTGAGGCAGAAGAATCGCTTGAACCTGGGAGGCAGAGGTTGCAGTAAGCCGAGATCGCGCTAGGGCACTCCAGCCTGGGTGACAGTGAGACTCCGTCTCAAAAAAAAAAAACAAAAAACAAAAACATATCCATCTAAGCCTTAGATTCTAAGGTAATGTCCTTTCAAAAGCGTTAGGAATTTTAAAAAGGGCCGGGCGCGGTGGCTCACGCTTGTAATCCCCGCACTTTGGGAGGCCGAGGCGGGCGGATCACGAGGTCAGGAGATCGAGACCACGGTGAAACCCCGTCTCTACTAAAAATACAAAAAAATTAGCCGGGCGTGGTGGCGGGCGCCTGTAGTCCCAGCTACTCGGAGAGGCTGAGGCAGGAGAATGGCGTGAACCCGGGAGGCGGAGCTTGCAGTGAGCCGAGATTGCGCCACTGCACTCCAGCCTGGGCGACAGAGTGAGACTCTGTCTCAAAAAAAAAAAAAAAAGGAATTTTAAAAAGAATCCCAAAGGGGAAAGAGTAAAAGCTTGTCTTGCTGATCTTTGCAGATAAAATGAAGTAGACCCAAGATGGAGAACCCAGAAGTCTCTCCCAGCTCTGGGGTGGCTTGATTTGCTTGGGTACGTCTCCAGGGCCTGTCCACTCAGGGGGCTTCTCAGCCCCACAGCAAGCCCCAGGGTCACAGCCAGGGCCCACCTGTGCCTCTGGGGCTGAGTTAAGGATTTTCGTTTTCAAGGCTCTCCTCTGCCTCTCACAAGCATTAAATCCACACCTTTTTATCCCTGTTTTCCAAAAAAGGCAGCGGACTCTCCTCTCCCACAAAGCAAATAGAAAACAGCACATTCTAGGAAGGCCCTCCCTGACCAATGTTTGTGCCCATGTCATTACTAAATATTCCCGCTTCCAAAGGCTGCCCACCTCTCCTTAATGACTACTCTATTTCAGCAGCCGGCCCTCCATAAATCCTTCCGGGCGTTCTACTAGAAACAGGCCTCTTCTCACGCCGAGGAGGGCCTCCTTGCCAGCCGTGTAGACATGCGCCAGCTCCCAGGGATGCCCTGACGTGCCCAGCCTGGCCTGGGCATTTATGAGCATCGCAGCCAGTGGCCAGGGGGGCTGCCTCCTGCCCAGGGCTTAGAGAGGATCAGTTCCCATGGCCCAGGCCCACACGGGAAGCACACCCCAGGCAGAGGTGTTATGAGGCATTTACGGAGCTGAGACAGGCCCCAGGCAAAACTGGGCAAAAGGTGTGGCCCGAGACATTTCTGAGGTATTAATGTGTATTTCCTTCTCTGTGTTTTTCTCTCCTCCGCCCTATTTACAAGCATCTCATTGGGCCTTTTGTAATTATTTACCTCAGGGAATTTTGCTTCACTAACGGCTTAAAGTGTGTATGTGTCTGGAGGAAGAGGATGCTGTCTCGAAAAACTCACAGCTTGTTGGACAGATTTTGCTGGAGGTCCCAAAGAAGAGCTGAGAGGGGACTGTCTTCAGGCCACAGAAAGGCTCCTGCTGGTATTCAAGGAAGCTGGATGCCCCTCCTGAGGTTCTCAGACTGGATAATGCTACAGAAGCTGAAAGGCAGGAGTTCGAGACCAGCCTGGCCAACACGGCAAAACTGCGTCTCTACTAAAAATACAAAAATTAGCCGGGCATAGTGGCAGGCACCTGTAATCCCAGCTACTCAGGAGGCTGAGACAGGGAAATCGCTTCAACCCAGGAGGTGGAGGTTGCAGTGAGCCGAGATGGCGCCACCGCACTCCAGCCTGGGCGACAACAGCGAAACTCCAGCTTGAAAAAAAGAAGCTGAAAGGCACCCCATAGGAACCTCGAAGCTTGACTGATGCCACCATAATGCTGCTATGATGGACAGGAAGGTAGTGTCATGCCCCTGGGGCCCCGTGGGCCTCTCTGGTCTTTGTGAAACAATAGGAGGGAGATCCGATTCTGAGTCAGGTGAAACGTCCCTCGACTGCGCCGGCTGCAGCTTCAGAGTCATCTGCACGTTTATTTGAAGATGTGGTAGGCAGAACTGTGGCTCCTTCAAATATGTCCATTCTGAATCCCCAGAACCTATGAATATGCCACCTTACCTGGCAAAGGAGATTCGGGGAGACTCTCTGGGGTCATCCTGGCGGGCTCAATGTAAACACAAGGGGCCCTAACTGTGGGAGAAGTGGTTGAAAGAAGAGAATCTAGAGATCTGAAGATGCTCTGCTGTTGGCTCTGAAGATGGAAAGGATGTGGGTAGTAGCTTCTAGAGGCTGGAGAAGGCAGACACAGATCCTCTCTTAGAGCTTTCAAATGGAACACAGCTACAGGGTGTTGGATTTCTTATCTTGTAACAATTATAAGAAATCTGAGTTTTAAACCACTAAGTTTATGGTGACTTGTTACAGCAGCCATGGAAATAAATTGAGGTCAGCCACCATGGCTCACACCTGTAATCTCGGCACTTTGGGAGGCTAAGGCAGGAGGATCTCTTGAGCCCAGGAATTCAAGACCAGCCTGGGTAACATAGGGAGACGCCGGTCTCTACAAGCAATAAAAAATGTAGACACGGTAGCACACACTTGTGGTCCCAGCTACTTGGGAGGCTGAGGTGGGAGGATTGCTGGAGGGTTGGGGCTGCAGTGAGTCCTGATTGCATCACCGCACTCCAGCCTGGGCAACAGAGAGAGACCCTGTCTCAAAACCAAAAAATAAATAATAATACTAAATGAAATGAATATTTCATACACATTGGCCGCTTCCGCTTCACAGCTTCTCCCCTCTCTTGCTGTGCTTCCTCCAGACTCTCCATTTTGCCCACGTCTCAGGGACCCCACGAACATTCAGTTCCACACAGTCCAAATCCCACAAGCATTCCCTGTGTGCCATTCCCCATAAAATGCCAAGGAGTGGAGTGAGGTTGGAAACAAGAGGACCAGCAGAAGCCTTTCCTCATCCTCAAGACAGTCCCCTCTCTCCCCATTCTTGTCACCTCTCTCCCCATTCTTGTCACCTCTCTCCCCATTCTTCTTTGTCACCTCTAGCAAAACCTGTCCACCACTCCTTCCCTCTGGAGCAGTGAGCACCAGAGAGACAGACACACGTGTGACTAATTCAGGCACGAGGCAGGCTGTGACAAGTGTGGTTCCAGAAGCATGAACAAAGTGCTATGAGTGTAGGGGAAGAAAGAGACACGTATCAGCTGGGAGACTGAATTACTCATCTGAGGACAAAGCCAAAGGCAGGACTGAACTCAAGTTGGGATGAGAACTACCTAGCACACATACTTGAGGCATCTATGGCAATGGCAATGGTCTTGCCAATGGCAGTTATCACTAATCAGTTACTAATTCATTTTTCTCTGCAGAGCTCACACTCTATCTCAGAAGTTTTCTCAATTTAGTGCTCCTGGCAGCCAACAATCATTGAACATATTTGGCACTCATGGTAAAAACGTATTTGCCACACCTATGGTTAAGGTATTTATCACATTGAGATGGTGTCAGGTAAATAATATAGAAATGTCTGAACCCCAGTCATCCCTTTTCCCCTTTATTGCTGCCGGAGGTACCCCGCTTGGTCTGTCTGTACCCTCCAGTTATTCCAGGTTGTCTAGTATCTAGGGTTCCGATTCCTAAAAGGTTGCTGGCTTGTATCGCAATCCCTCGGGGGAATACAATAGAGAAAGTTCCTCCCAGGGCGACAATGAAAGAATTCTACGACCTCTCTCTAGACCTCAGGCTCCAAGGTGAGGGCAATAGAGATTGGTGTGAGGTGAAAGAAAGAAGGTTCAGGAACTAAATTTACAAAAGATAAGCCTCCAACGTGAGGGTCCTTGCTACCCAAGTATGCCCCGAAGTATGCTGTCTTGGGCAACAGCCAGATGGAAAATGACCCAGGATCCTAAGAACTCCACAAAGGTGGAATGGGTGGTCAGCCAGGTGGAAATGGATGCTGGCCTGGCCCTGCCTGGATGACCTGAATTTATGATTTTAATGACAAATTAATACATTCTCACTTAAAAAAATCCAAGCAGCAGAAACATACAACATTTAAAGCTTCCTTTTCCTCTAACCTCATTCCTACTCCCCAAATGTAACCTTTAAGTTAAAAAAAAAAAAAAAAAAACCCTAATAGAAAAATTCTGGCTGAGTGTGGTGGCTCATGCCTGTAATCCCAGCACTTTGGGAGGCCGAGGTGGGCAGATCACAAGGTCAGGAGATCGAGACCACAGTGAAACCCTGTCACTACTAAAAATACAAAAAATTAGCCGGACGTGGTGGCGGGCACCTGTAGTCCCAGCTACTCCAGAGGCTGAGGCAGGAGAATGGTGTGAACCTGGGAGGTGGAGCTTACAGTGAGCCGAGATCACGCCATTGCATTCCAGCCTGGGCAACAGAGCAAGACTCTGTCTCAAAAAAAAAAAAAAAAAAAGAAAAAATTAAAAAAAAAGAAAACTTCTGTGCACAGAATATATATGTGAATATATATTTGTGATGAAGTGCCCCCATAAACATAAAAAGGATCATGATCACGCTGAATGCACTGCTGTGAAATGTCCTAATTTTCACCAGCTAGTCATCCCATGATGGCACATACAGGGACAGGGGCAAGACTGGGCATTGGAGCCAGACCTACTGGGATAAAATTCTGGCTGGGCACTTATTACCTAAGTGACCTTGGGCAAGTTCCTTAACTTCTCTACATCCCCCTACATGGAGAGACACCTCCAGACATAGAAAAATACCTTTTCTGGCTGGATGCGGTAGCTCATGCCTATAATCCCAGCACTTTGGCAGGCTAAGGCAGGAGGATCGCTTGAGCTCAGGAGTTCGAGACCAGCCTGGGCAACATAGAGAAACCCTGTCTCTACCAAAAAAAAAAAAAAAAAAAAAAAAAAATTAGCTGGCCATGGTGGCACGCACCTGTAGTCTCAGCTACTCAGGAGGCTGAGGCAGAAGGATCGCTTGAGCCCAGGAGACCAAGTTTGCAGTAAGCTATGATAGCACCACTACACTCCAGCCTGGGTGACAGAGTAAGACCCTGTCTAAAAATAAAAAAATAAAGAATATACGTTTTCCTTTTCAAAATTATTATTTTTGGCCAATGTAGTGTAGTATATTGGTATTTTTTTTTTTTAATCAATGCTATCTGGTATGTGTAACTATTTCAATTTGGTCCACAGTCACTGTGGTTTGACTGCTGCTCTGTAAGGTCCTCCCTTCTGGGGCTGGATGATTATGGCCCAACAGCCACCATCTCCAGTGCCCAAAGGAAATCTCCCTTATGGGAAAACTTGGCTACTGGCCTCACCCCCAAGACCCAGCTCAGAGAGCTCCCATCTCCTAAGTATCCCTAAGCCCTGCTTCAGGTAGGCATGGCTGGTCCATTGACACCCCTCTGTTATGACCATCGCAGCCCTCTTACTGCAGGTCCACGTCCTCTAGTAGTCAAGGAACGCCTAGAAGGCAGGGGCTCTCGCTTGTTTAACTTTATGATTCCAGTGAGAGTGCTTGGTGTTTGAAACAGAATGTACATTCTAGGAGAGTTGAATGAATGAATGACTAGACATCTCAGACTTAACATGTGCAAAACAGAACTCTCCATACCCCCACACTCTCCTCCCCACCCTGGTAAACAGCACCCCTGCCATCTTGTCATCTGGCCAATAGCCTTGTCGCCATGTTTGACTCCTCTCTTTCCTTACCTACCATGTCATCTCAGCCCAGCGCTCCAACTCCAAAATATGCCCCATCCCACCCCTTCCCTCTGCCTGCCACACCATATCCAATTCAGAGCCATAATCATCTCTCACCTCCATTATGTAATGGCTTCCTAACCTGTCTCCCTGCCTCCTCTTCCCCCACCTACAGTCCAGCCTTTACTCCACAGTCAGAGTAATCTTCCTACCCAGCCAAGTGTGCCATGCCTCTAGCCTGCTTAAGGCCCCTCCTCCAGTGACTTTCCATGGCCCTTACCATAGAATCCAAATGTCTTGCTGTGGGCTACAGGCCAGCTTATCTGAATGGTGCCCTGTGGTCCCCCCCATTACACACCAGTCTCCTCCCACCCTAGTCATTCTTCTGCAGACCTCCAGCCTCCCGGAAACACCTTGAGCATGCCAAGCCCTCTCCTCTCCCAGGCCCTCTGTCTGGAATGGTCCTCCCGACCTCAGCTACTCCCTTCTCTATCTGGGATGCAGTGTAAATTCCACCTCCTCTAAAGGCCTCTCTCATGACTCTCCTCACATCACTTACCAGCAGTCTGTCTGCTTTACTACCTTGACATCATCCTGCTTATTGTTTGTTTCTTGTCCCACCAGAATGTCCACCACAGGAAGCAGAAACCTTTCTTGTCTTGTTCAGTGCTGTATCCCATGTGCTTAGAACACAGCCTAGCACATAGTAGATGCTCAAAAAATATGTGTAGGATGAAGAAATGCCTGGTAACCTCTCTTTGCCATTTTTTTCCTGGAGAAGTTGTGCATTGATTTCAAAGACTTACGACACCCCAGTACTGCCAGCTAGAAAGAAAGTTGAATTTGAAGAGTATTTGATAAGATGATTTTTAAAGCTTTGGGTTGTATGGTGCTTAATATTTTCACTTTGCCTACCTATGCAAGGGAGGGTGAGACAGTAGAAAAGTCCTTTTGGGCAATGGAAACCTGTTAGAACTACCGTCTCCACCCAAAAGCCACTTTGAATCAATCCTTCATGCATTGAGACAAGAGAGCAGAGGAAAAAGTGCCTATGTAATACTCGTCTGTAAAACAGCAATCTTAAGCTTCACGGTATTGATGGTTTTAGCAACTAATTAAGAAATCTTGATATTACTAAAGATAGAGATAATTGAAATGGAGTCTGAGAGCCTTCAGATATTTGTAATTGGTTCAAAGTCAAGTACTAAGAACAGGTGTCCCTGATGGAACAGTCTTCCTGAAGAAAACCAGGGACATTCAAACCAGCGTGTCCTCAAACCACTCAACAGAGTTGCATTGCCACTAAAAAAGAATCCTCCATCTGTGTTTACATGTGGAATTATTCACAGCCAAAAAAGATGGTTATAGTATCAAGTGAGGCTGGGGCACCCTTTGGATTTGTAAATTGCTGAATTGCATTTGAAAAACTTCATTCAAGGAGTGCAATTGATAATATGGAGATACTTTCTGCGGGGAATCAAGGAGACTTCCTCAAAAAGTGCCATGTCATATAGTGTGTGCTTTTGAGCACCATCTCATCTGGTATTTGGGACATAACAGAAATCTGAGCTCTATTCTAGGAGTGTCAATGTCTAGTTCAAAACAACAGAGTAAAACAGTATCTATCAAGCTAGTTATTAAAAACCAACACACGGCCGGGCGTGGTAGCTCAAGACTGTAATCCCAGCACTTTGGGAGGCCGAGGCAGGCGGATCACCTGAGGTCGGGAGTTTGAGACCAGCTTGACTAACATGGAGAAACCCTGTCTCTGCTAAAAGAAACAAACAAACAAACAAAAAACTACAAAAATTAGCCGGGCATGATAGCACATGCCTGTAATCCCAGCTACTCGGGAGGCTGAGGCAGGAGAATCATTTGAACCTGGGTGGCGGAAGTTGTGGTGAGCTGAGATCGTGCCATTACACTCCAACTTGGGCAACGAGAGCGAGACTCCATCTCAAAAAAAACAAAAAACAGGCCGGGCGCGGTGGCTCAAGCCTGTAATCCCAGCACTTTGGGAGGCCGAGGCGGGTGGATCACGAGGTCAGGAGATCGAGACCATCCTGGCTAACACAGTGAAACCCCATCTCTACTAAAAATACAAAAAATTAGCCGGACGTGTTGGCAGGCGCCTGTAGTCCCAGCTACTCGGGAGGCTGAGGCAGGAGAATGGCGTGAACCCGGGAGGCGGAGCTTGCAGTGAGCCGAGGTCGAGATCGCGCCATTGCACTCCCGCCTGGGAGACAAAGCAAGACCCCGTCTCAAAAAAAAAAAAAAAAAAAAAGAAAAAAACAAAAAACCAAAAAAACACGCTTATAGGTTCTCTATCATTATCTGCCCCAACAAACTTGAATACTTTTTTTTTTTTTTTCCTCAGACAGAGTCTTGCTCTGTCGCCCAGGCTGGAGTGCAGTAGCACGATCTTGGCTCACTGCAACCTCTGCTTCCCAGGTTCCAGCAATTCTCCTGCCTCAGCCTCCCGAGTAGATGGGATTACAGGCGCCTGCCACCATGTTCGGCTAATTTTTGTATTTTTGGTAGAGATGGGGTTTCACCATGTTAGCCAGGCTGGTCTGAACTCCTGACCTCAAGTGATCCACCCACCTGCCCCGGCCTCCCAAAGTGCTGAGCCACTGTGCCAGGCCAGCAAGCTTGAAGAATACTTCTTATCCAGGACTCTAACAATGGCTTACTCTGCGGGGTGGGGGAGATGAAGGGAACTCAACTCTTGAGGGCGCGTGGGACAGATATGCAGTCTGAAAACGCCTCCTGGATGATTCTTGTACACTGTCCTGGGGGATCATGACTCTCCACAACCCCCCACACCTTCCCTGCACTTGTCTTTTTATTGAATTTACACTTTGAAGGGTGGACCTGACAGAAATCAAATCAGTGATTCCTTGGAGCTCAGGGTGGGAGGAACTTGGCTGTAAACGGGCACAGTGGAGCTTTCTGGGACAGTGGAAGTCTTCCAACACTGGGTAATGGTGAGGGTTGCACAACTGTATGTTACTAAAACTTATCCAACTGTACACTTAAAATGGGTGTATTTTATGGTACGTAAATTATACCTCATCAAAGCTGCTAAAAAATGGATCAACCCAATCTGTATGTGTAGATACAGTGCTGAAACCACGCTCACTTTCTCCACCCACCTTCTCCAGAATCCCTGTTATCTCAATGGATGGTGTCACATCCACCCAGATGCCTGAGTGTCTGCCATCATTAATCTCTCTACACCTATGTGTCACCTACATCTCACCTACTTCTGACCAGTTCTGCCTCTCTAATATCTCTGGAATCTGCTCACATCTCCCCATCCCTGATTTCACCACCTAGTTCAGGCTGTCATAGTTTCTTTTGAAAGGCTGTGAGTGCCTCCTAATGATGGGCCTGCTCTCACCTCCCAGTGCCTTTCCCTCCACCTCAGTGATAAAACTCCTTTAACCGCTCGCCCTGGTCTTCAGGATAGAACTCCAGCTCCCCAGCAGGGCACAGTTTACAAGGCCTCCCACAACCCAGCATCTGTTTATTTTCCCAGCCTTATCGCTTGGCAAACCAAACTCTAAACCAAATTGATTTACTTATCTATTCTGTGAAACAAGATAAGCTTTCCTTCTCTCCCTTGCTCAGGTAGCCTTCTCCCCACACTCCATCACTAAGGGCAGAGACAGTTGATCGCTTCCCAGTAGTTCCCCTTCTTCTTTAGTAAAGACACTGACTTCTACAATACCTGGACACCTTGCCATGCAGTCAAAGACCTCATACCCTAGTCTTCCTTGCAGCTATGAAGAACAATGTGATGTGTTTTGGTCAATGAGGAAAGTATGGCACATCAAAAGGCCTCCTTAAAAGGCAAGGGCCTCTCTTCCTTCCCTTCTGTGTTTATGCTGCCTGGAATGAGGCTGTTGCAGCTGGAGCTCCTGCAACCATCTTAGACCAAGAGGTGACGTGGAGATGGAGCCACACATGGCAGTGCAACAAGATAGCAGGACCTTATGTTGCTGACACCAGAGAGCCTCAATGTCACGTCTGGTCTTTATATGTGAAAGATATTAGCTTCTACCTTGTTTCAGCAATTATTCATTTAGGTCTTGGCTATCTGTAAACAAACAAGATCTTAACTTACATAAAGAGCGCTTTCAAGCACTTTTTTTTTTTTTGAGACAGAGTCTTACTCTGTTGCCCAGGCTGGAGTACAGTGGTGCAATCTTGGCTCACTGCAACCTCCATCTCCCAGGTTCAAGTGATTCTCATGCCTCAGCCTCCTGAACAGCTAGGATTACAGGCATGCGCCACCACACCCGGCTAATTTTTACATATATTTGTGTGTGTGTTTAGAGACAAGGGTTTCACCATGTTGGCCAGGCTGGCCTTGGACTCCTGGCCTCAAGTGATCTGCCTGCCTCAGTCTCCCAAAGTGCTGGGATTACAGGCATGCGCCACTACACCTGGCCTCAAGCACCATTTAAACTGATTGGCCTCTTCTGTCTGCCTAACTCTTGTTTTTCCTGTAATGCTCAGCCGAGGTGTTGCTTGCCCTGGGAAGCCATTCTGGCTTTCCAGAGGCAGTTCAGATGTCCCTCCTCTGGCTTCCATGGCCCCTGGCCCTTCTTCCTATCATGCTCCATTAAGGATAAAATCTGTCCATATTTTGCCACCATCACCGGATTCCCACAGAAAAGGCCCTTCTCTGACTTCCCTCTGCTTCCCTCTGTATGCCCAGCACCAGGAATCGGGGCTGGCACAATGCGTTCTCAGTGTGTTTGCTGGATAAGGAAATGTGTTTAACACCCAAGCATTAACCCAAGAGGAACAATCACACTGCAACTTTGAAAGGGCACCAAGTGAGCAATTTTTTCAATTTTATATCAACTCCGCCTCCGAGGAGGGATCTGTAAATGACAGGTCTGGATATATTACATACATCAATAATTGTCAGAGAAACAATCAAAATCTCACTTGCAATCTCAAGAAACATGAGCCATGCTCTTGAATTTGTAAAAGGTTGGATAAATCAAAATCTTTCTCTTACAGTACCTAAGGACATACTAAAAATTTACCGACCCAGAAGGAAAATATCAAGAAGATGAAAAGACAAAATAAGTGACTGCTCTATGACAACAACTTGAAAAAACCCAGAATAAATGTGCAGACTAGTAAGTATATTGATTTAAAATAGATTTCTACCTAGTTACAGATGCCACCTACCTGAAGACACATTAGACACGCACATCTCAGTATGCTTGATTGGATTTAAAAACCATGCCTGGGGTTTCATAATCCAAAGAGTTACGGGAATCACAGTAGAAATTCAAAATCTTAAAGACCATTTGGATCAAAGATGGGGGGGGTGGGGATTAAAAATGTTATGAGCAATTATGAAATAAAACTGAAGGCTGAATTAGGTTGGAGAGATGGAAAACAAATTAATGTGGAAAAGACACAAATTCTGAGAATTAAAAGCAACAGGCCGAACTTGTTCTGTGTATCACTACAACTTAAAAACCACAGATATCACTGCTTCTTAGAGTAAGAAGGATCCTACTTGGAATTGTCCGTTGACACTGATAATTGCAATTGGATTACAACGAAAAGAGGTTTTTCTTCCTTGCAGGATTTCAGCATCAATGTCAGGAGCATGAGTGAATGCCTCACATGTGGGCCTAAATTGTGGTATTTTAATGCGCCTAAACTCTGATGAAATCATGGAAGGCATAGCAGCAGGGAACTAAACCCCTGGGAGGCCATTAACAATTTAGCATCTCATTTCTTGTGGGAATGTGAATGCCACGTACCCACGTGCTCAAGCACCCACAATGGTGCTCAGTGCCACACCAGGAGGTTCTATATTTCCAGTTTACCCACCCGGATCCTTCCATTGCTTTCCCTTCCTCCCCCATCCCTTTCTCTCCTGGGACTCTCCCAGCTGCAGGGATCTCTCAGAGGGGTTGACGAGAGAGGCTGCAAAGGTATAGTAACAGCCTGTTTCCTGAAAATACAGAGGAAGCAGTTTCAGCACTAATATCGCCTGTTTAGGAGCTCAGAGGGGGCAATATTAAACTCTAGACTGAAGTTTCAAAGATTCTTTAGTTTTCAGGGTATTTGCCCTCAGGGGCAGCAGTAATAACGTATACAACATCTGTCCCTGGCCTGTGACATTTGAAAACACCAGTTTTGGAAACCAGGAGAGGCCAGGCGCGGTGGCTCATGCCTGTAATCCCAGCACTTTGGGAGGCCGAGGCGGGCGGATCACCTGAGGTCAGTAGTTCAAGACCAGCCTGGCCAACATGGCGAAACTCTGTCTCTACTAAAACTACAAAAAGTAGCCGGGCGTGGTGGTGGGTGCCTGTAATCCCAGCTACTTGGGAGGCTGATGCAGGGAGAACTGCTTTGAATCCAGAAGGCGGAGGTTGCAGTGAGCCAAGATTGCGCCACTGCACTCCAGCCTGGTCGACAGAGCGAAACTCCGTCTCATAAATACCAAGAAAGACTGAGTCATGCCATTCAGGGTATGCATTTCACAGAAACTCTAAAGTGGCGTCTTGAATCCTCCTGGTTCTTGGGCTGTGATTGTGGTTGTTTATGAGCCTGATGGAAGTAACAAAGTCCAACACACTGTATCTATTCGGACTAATTAGGAGCAAATGCTTCTCACTGGAGAAGCTTGAGCCATAAGTGCCATGGGTATATATTTTTAAAGAAACATTCCCTACTCATTAGGGCAGTGAAAAAAAAAATCAATCCGGATGAGAAATCAGGAGTCCTGATAATGAGCACAGTGGCTCTGACTATTAATAATAGCAATACTATGACACACATGGAAATCTGATCTGAATTGTGGTTTTCTGTTATACATCCTATATAATTTTCACAACATTGCAGCAAAATAGACTTCGATCCCATTTCACAGATTAGGAAACAGAGAAAAGGTGGTTACAGAGCTAGCTAATGGTGGAGGCTGGGGTCTGACCCTATCCAGGGAGTTCACCTGCTTACCTGGATGTCAGCCTTCCCAGTTCACCACACAAATCTACCGACCTTGCTGCCCTTCATTTGTTTCTCACCTATTAGATGAGGTTTTTGCTTGGCCAGTCTCTGACGTCACCTGCTGCTATAAAATGCTCAATTTCAAGTTGCTGGAGTGAGCTAGCCTTGGTTGCTCATTTGAGGTGCTCCTGCAGAGTTGTTTCATCCTGCACAGGAATAGATGTTACAGTTTATAATAAACATGTTTGTTGTTTGTAAAAGTGTGCTTCTGTATCTGGAATTGGTGGGTTCTTGGTCTCACTGACTTCAAGAATGAAGCCGCGGACCCTCGCCGTGAGTGTTACAGTTCTTAAAGGTGGCGTGTCCGGAGTTTGCTCCTTCTGACATTCGGATGCGTGCGGAGTTTCTTCCTGCTGGTGGGTTCGTGGTCTAAGCTGGCTCAGGAGTGAAGCTGCAGACCTTCGCGGTGAGTGTTACAGCTCTTTAGGCGGCGCGTCTGGAGTTGTTTCTTCCTCCTGGTGGGTTCGCGGTCTCACCGGCTTCAGGAGTGAAACTACAGACCTTCGCGGTGAGTGTTACAGCTCATATAGGCAGTGTGGACCCAAAGAGTGGGCAGCAGCAACATTTATTGCAAAGAGCGAAAGACCAAAGCCCCCACGTTGTGGAACGAGAACCGAACGGTTGCCACTGCCGGCTCAGGCAGCCTGCGTTTATTCTCTTATCTGGCCCCACCCACATCCTGCTGATTGCTCCATTTTACAGAGAGCCGATTGGTCCATTTTACAGAGAGCTGATTGGTCCATTTTGACAGGGTGCTGATTGGTGCATTTACAATTGCTGAGCTAGACACAAAAGTTATCCACGTCCCCCAGTAGATTAGCTAGACACAGAGTATCCACACAAAGGTTCTCCAAGTCCCTACCAGAGTAGCTAGATACAGAGTGTTGATTGGTGCATTCACAAACCCTGAGCTAAACACAGGGTGCTGATTGGTGTGTTTACAAACCTTGAGCTAGATACAGAGTGCCGATTGGTGTATTTACAATCCCTTAGTTAGACATAAACGTTCTCCAAGTCACCACCAGACTCAGGAGCCCAGCTGCCTTCACTGAGTGGATCCTGCACCAAGGCTGCAGGTGGAGCTGCCTGCCAGTCCCGTGCCCTGCACCCGTACTCCTCAGCCCTAGGGTGGTCGATGGGACTGGGCGCCATGGAGCAGAGGGCGGCACTTGTCAGGGAGGCTCGGGCCGCGAGGGACCCCAGGGCAGGGCGGGGTGGGGGAGAGGCTCAGGCATGGCGGGCTGCAGGTCCGGAGCCCTGCCCTGTGGGGAGGCAGCTAAGGCCCAGTGAGAAGTCGAGCACAGCAGCTGCTGGCTCAGGTGCTAAGCACCTCACTGCCCGGGGCCGGTGGGGCCGGCCGGCAGCTCCGAGTGTGGAGCCCGCCGAGCCCACGCCCACCCGGAACTCGCGCTGGCCCGCAAGCACCGCGCGCAGCCCCGGTTCCCGCCCCCGCCTGTCCATCCAAACCTCCCCGCAAGCTGAGGGAGCCGGCTCCGGCCTTGGCCAGCCCAGAAAGGGGCTCCCACAGTGCAGCGGCGGGCTGAAGGGCTCCTCAAGTGTGGCCAGAGTGGGCGCCAAGGCCGAGGAGGTGCCCAGAGCGAGCAAGGGCTGTGAGGGCTGCCAGCATGCTGTCACCTCTCACTTCTAAACTGCCAGAGAATCCCTGAGAGGAGGCTGGTCTTCCTGACATTCTGTCACACTATTTGTTTTGCAAACCTTTTTAACGGAAGGAAAAATATATAAACCACCACCCTGCCCCTGTGTATACTAGTGGTTCCACAGCATCAGCATCATTGATAACTTGTAGAAATGCACTTTCCTCGCTGGGCGTGGTGGCTCATGTCTATAATGAAGGAGGCCGAGGCAGGAGGATGGCTTGAGCCCAGGAGGTGGAGGCTGCAGTGAGCCATGACTCCACCACTGGACTCCGGCCTGGGCGACAGAAGGAGACTCTGCCTCTAAAAAGAAAGAAAGAAATACACATTTCTGGGGCCCAATCTAGAGTGATCGAAAATAACTCTGGGAGTCGGGTTCAGCGCTCTGAGTTTTGACAACCCCCCTACCAACAGCTCATTTGAGAATGCGGGTCTGAGATGACTAATTCCCAGCTTGGAACACTTGAGTTACTGAGGTGATTGATTCTAAGAGTCAGCTGGAGCCAGGACTAGCCGACTGGGAATACATTCGTTTAACAATGGAATACTATTTTCAAATCATCATGCATTTCTGTTCTGGGTGCCATCTCCTGTGCAGGGGAGGACTGCAAAGACAGGGAAATTCTGGTAGCCTTGGGAAGGCAGAAGGGTGGGGCTTGGCTGGCCAGGGGACGGGCGCGGAGGGGGAGAGGGAAGGAGGAGGAAGCCGCCGGGCCTCACAACCCATCTGGTTGGAAACGTCCTGCAGTGCCCGAGCTGCAGGAGCCGGAGCCAATTACAAGTTTATATAATAGTCAGTCTCCCCGGGCCTCCTCTCTCCGCCCCACCCCTGCCGGCTTTGGGGATGCGGGAGGAAACGCTTTCTGTGAAATACAGGCTGGATCTAGGACGGAGGATGCCTGTTCTGGATTGACAACTAGGGGCCAGTCCTGGGTGTGAGAAACTCCTGGGGTCCTGTTTTGGGATCCACACACCTCGGGCGCCGCGCAGGCCTCCTTGTGCCTCGGGAGCGGCCCCGCCTACGGGCCGGGAGCTGGAAGGGAGGTGTCCGGGTCGAGCGTTCGCGCTGCTCCCCGCTGCACGGTGTGAGCTCGCCGTGTTTATGTAACGCCTGCCCTTCGCGGAGGACCGTGTCATGCCCGAATCACGGAGGATGGAGGAGGCGGGAGCCTGGGCCGCGACGCCCGCCCACGTGACCGTCAGATGACTGGGGTCTAAGTTTGCACGAGCTCCTTTACGGTAACGCTGAAGGGTCCTAATCAACATCGGCTCTTAGTCATCCCCGAGTGACATTTGATATGAGCAACAGCTCAGGACGGGGAAATGGCAATGCGGATGCTGACGGAGTCGAGGAACGGCTGCTGCGACCGCCTCTGATTTGGGCTGGAAGGAAAGGAAACCCACCGCGAACGGTGCCAGGGAAGACAAGGGCACTTTTCTAGACAAAGAATCTTAGATTCTTTGGCGCTAGATGCAGAGAGTCCGGGAGAAACTGTTCACCGGGTGCCGGGCAGGCGGCTGACCACGCAAGCGACGTTTCAGATTTGTGGGTTGGTTTTAGAAGTCACATGAGGTCTGCCTGGACGCCCCTCCTGATCACGTCAATTATCTGTCACAACTTCTCTAAGGCCGGAGTGCGCCCCAGGGACCAGCCCCATGCCCCCAGCAGGGGAGTTGGTTACAGCTGCGGAATCCCGGCCCCACCCCGCCTCCAGAGACCGAGCCTGCGCTAGAAGGATATCACTAGGGGATGGGGGGGATGGGGGGCGGGGAGGTGGTCACGGATGCAGAGGCTGTTCTGGCTGCTGAGGCAAAGGGCCCGTCCCAAGCCCCGCATGGGCTCCTACTGCACTCCAGGATTTGGGGGAATGCAGAATCGTGGTCTTTGAGCTTTCATTAATTCAATAAAAATTTCTCAAAAGCCTAAATTCTAGACCCAAGACAGTGGGAATTAAACAGAGCTGAATATGACGCTATTGGCTATACCAAGACCACGCCTGAGCATTGCATGCACGCTCCAGCTATGCATAAATTATTTATTTTAAAAGAAGGAAGGGAGGGAGGGAAACAAGGTGTTTCTTAACCGTAAAGGCGGGGAGGAGGGGAGAGGCAACTTGTTGCTTTCACTGGCAACAGTTAACTCTATAAGCAACTTCCTCACTTAAAAGAAAAACAAATGAAGTAGAGTGGTAGGCTTTTTGAAAGGAGGAGCAGAGAGCTTTGGTGAATGGAAACCTGGCTTTTATTTACCTTAAGGCCTTGTTAAAACACATTTGCCTTGAGATAAAAGGTTTTCTTTTGGGACGATCCCAAAATGACTTTGCTTGATTCAATTAAGCAAGACCTAACGAAAGAGAATTCCAGCTTCAAGATATGCATCATCTCACCAGGTGAGTTGCAAATACATTCTGACCAGGTTTCAGAGGCAAGCTCTTGAAAATTTAATCTATTTAAAAAATGCATATCCTTGCCACAAATTGCTTTGAAGAAGATCGGTGAGCTGATTGCATGCTGAGATAATTATTCTGTATCACCACTTAGGGAACAAGATTTTTTGATAAATACTACAGTGTCAGTCTTTGTTAATGACTTGGGAGGGGAAGGAAAGAATTCGATATAGCTGAGGCTGGTTTTATTCTCTTGCCTCTTTCCCATGAACGCAGGCTGTGGGAAGCAGGTAGAGTCTTGGTTTCTGAACTCTGAACGCTATTGAGTAACCTGTTCACCTGTCAAATCCCTAATCCCCGCATGAAGGTGTACAGATGGTATTGGAGTAGAACACGAAACTGAGAGGTGAAGCCAGCTGGACTCCTGGGACCGGTCGCAACTTGGAGAACTTTTATGTCTTACAGGAGGATTGTAAAACGCACCAATGGGTGCTCTGTAGCTAGCTATAGTTTGTAACATGCACCAATCAGTGCTCCGTAAAAACGCACCAATAGGTGCTGTGTAACTAGAGGTTTGTAAAATGGACCAATCAGAACTCTGTAAAATGGACCAATCAGCACTCTGTAAAATGGACCAATCAGGAGGACAGAGGCGGGGACAGATAAGGGAATAAAAGCTGGCCACCCCCCAGCCAGCAGAGGCAACATGCTTGGGTCCCCTTGCGTGTTCTGTAATATCTATTCTTTTGCTCTTCATATTAAGTCTTGCTGCTGCTCACTGTTTGGGTCCGTGCCATCTGTAAGGGCTGTGACACTCGCTGCGAAGGTCTGCGGCTCCATTCTTGAAGTCAGCGAGGCCAGGAACCCACCAGAAGGAACAAACTCCAGACACAAAACCAGTCTCCACCTGGGCCCTGCCTGTGCCTTACCTGCTTCCCCTCCTGAAGACTCCTACCTGTGAATGGACAGATGCTAGGGCGTCGCTGGGTGCTGATGGGGGAAAGCCCTTGCCTGTCCCCCCCGTTAGGGATAATATGGAAGTCAGGGTTCTCAGGTGCTGGTGCGCCAGCCCTCCCCACATCCTACGTATGACAGCACAGGCTCATTTCTCAGTGCTCTGCCCCACTGAGCCTGGATGTGACCTCAGAAAAATCCTTAGTACTGTGATTAATCCCTTCATGCTTTTTTCTTTCTTTCTTTCTTTCTTTTTTTTAGACAGGGTCTCTGTCATCCAGGCTGGAGTACAGTGGCACCACTGTAGCTCACTGCAACCTCCGCCTCCTGAGCTCAAGTGATTCTCCCACCTCAGCCTCCCTAGTAGCTGGACTACAGGCACGCACCATCACACCCAGCTAATTTGTGTATTTTTTGGTAGAGATGGGGTTTCACCACGTTGCCCAGGCTGATATCCCAACTCCTGGGATCAAGAGATCTGCCTGCCTCAGCCTCCTAAAGTGCTGGGATTACAGGCATGAACCACTGTGCTTGGCCTCATTCTTTCAATAACTTAATAAATACTTATTAGGAATCTATTCTATACAAGTCACTGATATGACATAGAAGAAAAGAGAGAGAAAGAAATATAGATGGATGAATGGTGCATAGAAATAATACAAAGCACTAGGACAATGGTTAGTGGTTGGGAGGAGTAACTTTAGATATGGTAGTCAAGGAAAGCCTCTCCGAGTAGGTAACATGAGGAAGAGTTATTTCAAAAGCGAGAGGGGAAAGCCAGGCCCAAACAAAACAACAAAACAGGCCGGGCACGGTGGTTCACACCTATAATCCCAGCACTTTGGGATGCCCAGGTGGGCAGATCACAAGGTCAGGAGTTTCAGACCAGCCTGGCCAATAAGGTGAAACCCTGTCTCTACTAAAAATACAAAAATTAGCCAGGCATGGTGGCGTGTTCCTGTAGTCCCCGCTACTCAGGAGGCTGAGGCAGGAGAATCACTTGAACCCAGGAGGCGGAGGTTGCAGTGAGCCAAGATCATGCCACTGCACTCCAGCCTGGGTGACAGAGCAAGATTCCATCTCAAAAACAAAAACAACCAAACAACAACAGCAACAACAACAAAACAGTGTGTGCAAAGGCCCTGAGGCAGGAATGAACCTAACATGATCAAAAACCTGGCTCAGAACATGGACCCAGTGAACCACTTTGGACACATGTCCTTGGCATTTGATGGGTTGCCTCTGTGTGATCTCTAATTCTTGATGACTAGGCTGAAGGGCGAGCTGGACTCATAGGTGTGCAGACGGGGGTCTGTAGTCCCATGTGGCTATTCATTCTCACCAAGGCAGCATTTCTGGTGAAGTTACAGCTGGATGATATTTCATGGTCAACTTTAGTTTTAATGGGAGGTATGGGAGGAAGCAATATAGTATAATGGCTAGAATTAGAAGATCTTGATTGAGATCATAGCTCTTCTTACTGGTTTTCTGACCATGGGCAACTAGTTTACATACCTTATACCTCAGTTTTCCCTTGGAAGTAATGATAAAACTATCTATCTCACGGGGCAAAAAACAAATCACTGAATGGCTAAATCACCAAACAATTCACCAAAATTAGCAATTTACCAAAGCCTTGCATTAAGCAATTTTTTAGATATTTTTAAATGAATACGAATATTCTTCAAAATATACATATTATGTATTTTATATACATTAAGAATATTTAGAAATATAGTAAAGCACGTGTGTAGCTCATTAATATATTCTTCATGAATATTACAGTTTAGTAAAGAGAGTGTTAGAAAATAATCTCTATATGCTTATTTTTTAGCAATAATCATAACACAAAATTAATAACAAAAATAGAAAATAAATGCAAACACTGGAAATTTCCTTATATTGAATCTTTACACAATCTTGCCAATAAAATGAATAAAAATAAGTTATCATGCAAAAAAAGGGAAAAAACTCAATCCAGTTATTCAATCAGTTTTATATTTACTAAAGATTAAACATTGATATTTTGGTTATAGTCTCATGTAATATTATTTCATGTAAATAATTGTTCAGTAACTAGTAAGTGAATTTTAATAAAACCAAATCGTGTAAAAGGTAGAGTTTAGTCAATTACTAATGTTGTAACAATTTTTTAAAATTTGTCCTTTAGTTTTTTTTTTGACATGGAGTCTCGCTCTGTCGCCCAGGCTAGAGTGCAGTGGCACTATCTCTGCTCACTGCAAGCTTCGCCTCCTGGGTTCACACCATTCTACTGCCTCAGCCTCCTGAGTAGCTGGGATTACAGGCGCCCACCACCACATCTGGCTAACTTTTTGTATTTTTTAATAGAGATGGGGTTTCACCGTGTTAGCCAGGGTGGCCTCGATCTCCTGACCTCGTGATCCGCCCGCCTTGGCCTCCCAAAGTGCTGGGAGTACAGGCGTGAGCCACTGCGCCCGGCCTTGTCCTTTAGTTTAAAACAAACAACAATTAGCCGGGCGCGGTGGCTCACGCTTGTAATCCCAGCACTTTGGGAGGCCGAGGCGGGCGGATCACGAGGTCAGGAGATCGAGACCACGGTGAAACCCCCTCTCTACTAAAAATACAAAAAATTAGCCGGGCGTGGTGGCGGGCGCCTGTAGTCCCAGCTACTCGGGAGGCTGAGGCAGGAGAATGGCGTGAACCTGGGAGGCGGAGCTTGCAGTGAGCCGAGATTGTGCCACTGCACTCCAGCCTGGGTGACAGAGCGAGACTCCGTCTCAAAAAAAAAAAAAAAAAACAATAATTAGAAGAAAAGAATAAACTTGTGTCAAATTTAGTCAAATATTTTATGCATGGACTAAAATTTGCATTCATCAAACAAAAATATTACACCTTGTACTTCTCACTGTTTCACTGTTTCAAATTTTAAAACACAAATCAAAACTCATGCAGTTACATAGAGTGAGAGAACTGAGCTTTATCAAGTTCTGTTTTCTTTCTCCAGTATCAGTGTGCTATCAGTGTTGACTTTGATTCTACACTTTAAAGGCAGGTATAAATAGTATCGCGGGCTGGAAATGCTAGCTGAGCCAACTCAAAATTGTTATAGTGACAAACATCTCAAAAACAAACAAACAAACCCTATTGCTCGAGTTCATCTGTGGGGGACTGGCTGTAATTAGGAGTTTTCTGAATTAAATTACATGTAGAATGATAATGCTTATTAAAGGATAAGTAATTAGAATGTGTTAATTTGAAGCTTACATGTCTATCACTCAAACTCAACAGTAGCCCCTGCAATTATTTAGAACTTAAACCAAAAAATATTTGAGGAGGGAGGTGACTTTTATCACTGATGTTATTTAGAACTGCCAGGACATGGCATGGTAAAGAGATCAATTTTTAGTTGGTTTTATTCTTGTTTCTAAATTATTGACCATGTACCCTTCCTACCATGCTCTCAGTATCCTACTGTATTTAGTAACCAGTAACACCATTACTCTTTATAATTGTGGTGTCTGCTCTAATGGATGTCACAGAGTCCTCTGAGGTAGAGTGTCCAGGTGTACCTAGGAGGACTTCCTTGAAGAAGGGATTTTTTTTTTTTTTTTTTAACAGCGCTCTGTCACCTAGGCTGGAGTGCAGTGGTGCAATCATAGCTCACTGCAGCCGCAAACTCCTGGGCTCAGGTGATCCCACTTCAGCCTCCTGAGTAGCTGAGACTATAGGTGCAAGCTGCTAATGCCCAGCTAATTTAATTTTTTTTTTTTTTTGGTAGAGGTGGGAGATCTTACTATGTTACCCAGGCTGATCTTACTCCTGGCCTCAAGCAATCCTCTGACCACAGCCTCCTAAGTAGCTAAGACCACAGGTGTGAGCCACTGCACCCGGTTAAGAAGGGATTTTTAAAGAATGATTTAATATTATTTACATACCATAAAATTCACCTCTTAAAGTTTTGCAGTTCAGTGGTTTTTAGCGTTTTCACAGAGTTTTATAACCATCAGTACTATCTAATTTCAGAACATTTTTATCAACCCAGAAAGAAATTCCATCCCGCTGAGTAGTCATTTTCCAGGACCCCCACCCCAGCCCCTGGCAACCACAGGTGTGCTTTGTGTGAAGCGAGGCTCTTCAGCTGAGACCTGAGGTGTGAATAGAAGTCAGCTTGTCAGATCGTGAGGGAAGGTAGACAGCAGCGTGAACAGTATCTAGCAGAGCAGAGGTGAAGGCAAGAAATTAACAGACCTGCGTGGCCAGGGCACAGAATACGAAGGTGAGTGGCTTGAGCTACAGCACAGCATGCCGGGGAACACCCAGCCCACAGGGACTTTGCTGGGTCTCCTAGTAGCAAAGGGGCCCTGAGGTCTGACGCAGAGCCTTCCCTGCAATACACGCTCAGAAAACATGGCAGGAACTACCCCGTAAATACATCTTTCATAGTCTTTTAAAACATCATAGGGATGGCTTTATTTTATTTTCATTTTTATATATTTATTTATTTATTTTTATTTCTGTTTTTTTTTTTTTGAGACAGAGTCTCTCTCTGTTGCCTAGGCTGGAGTGCAGTGGCGCGATCTCTGCTCACTGCAACCTCCACCTCCTGGGCTCAAGCAATTCTCAAGCCTCCTGAGTAGCTGGGACTACAGAGTGCACTCCACCACGCCTGACTAATTTTTGTATTTTTAATAGAGACGGGATTTCATCATGTTGGCCAGGCTGGTCTCGAATTCCTGACCTCAAGTGATCCACTCGTCTCGGCCTCCCAAAGGGCTGGGATTACAGGCATGAGACACCGCGCCTGGCTGGATTGCTTTATTTTAAATATTTACAACATAACAACAGAAATAGGAGAGACATATATGTGTGCTCCCGCCGTCGTGGTGTAATCTTACTGTCTTGTAGAAATCTGGCTTGGACGTTTAGACTGCACAAATAGCCATGCTAAACCTGCAAATCAGCTGTAACTGATTTTCTCAGGAAACACCAACTCCAGACTTGGAACTGCTTGTTGAGTTTTGACAGAATGAGGGATGGAACTCAGATTAAAGATCTGGAGGATGGAGCAGACATTCAGAGCAAGTTCTTTCTCATTTGAATTTCTTCCTGTTGACTTTTTCTTTTTTAAATTTGATTGCTTGTTTGGTTGTTTTTGTTGTTTTGTTTGTTTGTTTGTTTTTAGAGACAAGGTCTCGCTCTGTCGCCCAGGCTGGAGTGCAGTGGTGTGATTACAACTCGCTACAGCCTCCGACTCCTGGGCCCAGGTGATCCTCCCCTCTCAGCCTCTCAAGTACCTGGGACTACAGGTTCACCACCTTGCCAGGTTGATTTCTTTATTTTTGTAGAGACGGGGGTCTCACTATTTGATATTTGAGGCCAGGCTGGTGTTGAACTCCTGGTCTCAAATGATCCTCCTGCCTCAGCCTCCCAAAGTGCTAGGATTACAGGTGTGAGCCACTGCCACTGCGCCCAACCCTGTTTTTTTTTTTTTTTTTTTTTTTTTTTTTTTTTTTAAATTTAATTCATCCACTTGGTTCCTCTGGGAAGACTTTGGATTCCCCTTTGGGACCAGATGCAGACCAAAAGTCTCAGTCCTTGCCCCACCCCTGGCTACTCTGTTCCATCCCACGTCCCCATAACCACTTTTATTAGTTTCCTGTGTATTGTTCTTGTGTTGTTCATGCAAGTACATGCCAGCATGAGTGTGATCTTATCTCTCCCTTTTCTTTCAGAAAAGACAGCATACTATTCTAAGACTTGCTTTCCCCCGTGACTATCCTATGGAGAATTTTCCATATTAGGATACAGAACAGCCCTCATTCATTTTTTCTGACAGTTGCATGGTGTTACAAGGTTTATTTAACCGCTGTCCCATTGATGGACACTTGAGATGTTTCCAATATTCCTCCTTGTGATAATGTTACGATGATGGATCTTGTTCATGCGTAATTTTGTCCATGTGCAGCTGTGACTGAATTCCCAGAGGTGGGATCACTGGGCAACAGTAGTACATTAGCCATTCTGATAGATGTTTAAGTACCAGATTGCCCTCCACAAGAATGGAACCATTTTGTCTTTCCATGAGCCACGTTTGTCCACAGACATCTGTAGGGTGTTCTGAAACTTGGATTTTTCCAAGCTGATGTATAAAAGATGGTATCTCGGTGTAGTTTAAATGTGCATTTTCTTCATCAAACATCTTTTATAAATGTAAGAGCCCAGCGTGGGCAACATAACGAGACCCTGTCTTTACAAAACAATTTTAAAAATTAGCTGGGTGTGGTGGTGCACACCTGTAGTCCTATCTACTCAGGAGGCTGAGGCAGGAAGATTGCTTGAGCACAGGAGTTCAAGGTTACAGTGAGCTATGATGGAGCCACTGCACTCCAGCCTGGGCATGAAAGCAAGACCCTCTCTCAAAAAAAAAAAAAAAAAAAAGGCCAGGTGCAGTGGCTCATGCCTGTAATCCCAGCACTTTAGGAAGCTGAGGTGGGCGAATCACCCGAGGCCAGGAGTTTGAGACCAGCCTGGCCAACATGGTGAAACCCTATCTCTACTAAAAATACAAAAAATTAGCCGGGCGTCATGGCGGGCACCTGTAATCCCAACTACTCGGGAGGTTGAGGCGGGAGAATTGCTTGAACCCAGGAGGTGGAGGTTGCAGTGAGCTGAGATTGCACCACTGTACTCCAACCTTAGTGAGACTGTCTCAAAAAAACAAGCCATTTGTATTTCTTTTTTGTGAACTCTCTATTCCAATCTTTTGCCTCTTTTCTTTTAGGCTATAGGTTTTTCATATTCTCAATTTCTAGGAAGTCTTGATATATTAAGAAGGTATGAGTTGAAAATGTTTTTTTCTCATTTACGTATCTTGGCTTTGCTATGGTATTTTTCCCTCTCTAGAAGCTTATTTTTATATAATCAATTTTTTTTTTTTTGGATATGGCTTCTGGATCTTTAAAATCATAGACAGGGCTTTCTACACCAAAGTGCCAAATAAGTTTGTTCATGTTTTCTTCCTATACTATTAAAATTTAATTTGTCATGTTTAAATTTCAATCCGTTTGGAACTTATCCTCATGTACAGTGTGAGGTATGGATCCAGCTCTGTCTTTTTGATGGTTATCCATTTGACCTAGCACCATGTATTTAAAATGTTAACATTTACCTCCACTGAAATGAGACACCAGATACATTTCTGTATGTCTCTGGGTCTCTTTCTGGATTTTTGCAGGACACTTGGCCATTTCCTCACTGTTTTAATTATGAAGGCTTTGTAGTCTGTTCTATTTGCAGGGAAGTTTTCCTTCTCATTGTATTTTTTCACAGCTCTTCTGTCCAGTCTTTCTTATTTGTTGCTCTCATGTAAATGAGAATCAGCTTGTCTAATGGCAGAGAAAGGGGTAGGTATGTTTTTCTGGATTATATTACATTCCTACAGGTTTTTATTGATTAATTCACCCCTTATTTGCAGCTGTCTACACACTGGGGTGCTTTGTTTGCTCTGTTGATCCCTTTTTTCCTAACCAGATCCATTCCTCGAGCCCGATCTACACATGCCTCTCCCACCTGCCTCTGCCCACCATATTATCATATTCCAGGATCTCTGCAAAGCCTGCAGAGATAGACATTGTTCCTGCTGGGCTCCTGAGGACCCCTCCATCACCCTCTCACCTGCAAGGGAGGACGATGGTGTCTGCTTGGCCTCTAGGTAATGCGGGTTGATGAAATTGAGCACAGCAGACAGCATGTGCGGTGGGGTTGAAGGACTAATCCAGTGTAGAAACAGCATTTACAGGCTGTTGGAATCAAAGCGCTGGGCAGAGAGGACATTGAAAGTTGACTAACAGCATTTCTCGTTTTGCTAGCCACCTTTGGGAAGGTGAGTGCCACAGTCACATTCCACTAGGAAGGCTTGGGACATTTCTCCTGTTGGAGAATTAGAAGGAGCAAGGGAGGCTCTGGTGTGGCTTTCGTTAGAGTCCTCCATTGTTTGGGTTTTCTGCCCGCTGGACAACCCCCTCACAATACAGGAAAGCCAAGCATAGTTGCTGCTGGGAAGCTGGGATTGGGAATCCCAGTGCTCTAAATCACCAGTAAAACCAGGACAAAGACCTTCACCCTTTTCATACCAGAGGAACAATGATACAGAATGTGACTTGAAATCTTAACTGGCAAAGGATATGAAAAGAGAATTATTAAGAGACCCCAGTGGCCACATAAATCTTTTATAGCTGTGTTCTTTCAACAACTACTCTTCTTTTTTTCTTTTCAGATATTCACTCAGGTCTCTAGACATGGTGACACCACAGGGAGGGTGGCAGCTGAGAACCTAGGCAAGGAGCACTTGGTTACAGATGTGCTTTGGGTTTTCTTTGGTTTGTCATGCAGGGTCGCTGCCTCAACAGGCATATTCTCATAAGCCCTTGCAGGCAGAGTCTGCTTATCTTTTCCTCTTCATCCCCGACTGCACGAACACTTGGGAAGGGCTCAGTGCATCATTCCTTTGATGGATCCATTGATGACAGCTCATTTTGGGCAGGTGTTTTACTGAATCAGAAGGAATCCCATCAGTAATCCCATTTAAGGGAATTTATGTGGTCTGTTAGTTGCCAACTTAGCTCAGAAACTTCTGCTCAGAAACGTCCTGAGCCCGCAGCTATAAGTTAGCTCATGCTCTGGCAGATTTTCAGACGTCTGTGACATCACCTCCACCTGACAGCTCTGCGTTCTCCTTAGAGATCTTGCCACATTTCTCCACCTCTCCTGAAATCTTGTTTGCAGAATTTTATGACCCTCAAGTTCTTCCTGGGGGTCGTTGGCTCAGACAGCGTGGGCCATCTGCCAAAGTCTGAGCCTCCTGGCGGGGCAGGGATGCACAGGCCCCAGGAACCTGGAACAGGTGCTTTGCTGTCACCTATGAAGTGCTGTTGGTCTGCATCTGTGAAGGCATCATAATCGTCACCTGCACTTTGAGTTTTCTGAATGGCTGGGACATTCAAAGTTCTCCCAGTGCTGCGCCCACAGGTAGTCCTGCCCATCTGGGAAATGGGGGAGGCGGGTGCAAGAGGGCTGAGCAGGGGAGCCCCCCAGCTCTCTGTTGCCTTTTTCAGGCAAGAGGATGAAACAGCTGACATCTGTTTAGGGCGTGGGACTCCCATTACACTGGAAGCCTCAGATAAAGTAAACCAAAACATTTCATTAAAATTCATTTCCTTTTCTCACATCTTACTGAAAACAGAAAAATATTTCAACCTTGGCATAGCCACTGAATTATTCATCTGAAAATTAAAAACAAAACACAAAACAAAACTTTGATGCAACATAGACTGGATCCCCCTGTCCCATGCTCCTTGCTGTCCCTGCCTCTGAAGTGAGGCTGGGGCCTGGTCTTCCACCATGGCCAGCACCAAAGGGACCACGTTCTCTTGTCCTCTCATGGGAGCAGCCTGATCTTTCTTTTCTCCCTTCCCTAACCCTTTCCTTTCCTTCCCTTCCCTTCCCTTCCCTAACCCTTCCCTTCCCTTCCCTTCCCTTTCCTTTCCTTCCCTTCCCTTCCCTTCCCTAACCCTTCCCTTCCCTAACCCTTCCCTTCCCTTCCCTTCCCTAACCCTTCCCTTCCCTTCCCTTCCCTTCCCTTCCCTTCCCTTCCCTTCCCTTCCCTTCCCTAACCCTTCCCTTCCCTTCCCTTCCCTTCCCTTCCCTTCCCTTCCCTTCCCTAACCCTTCCCTTCCCTTCCCTTCCCTTCCCTTCCCTTCCCTTCCCTTCCCTTCCCTTGGCCTTGGCCTTGGCCTTGGCCTGCCCTGCCCTGCCCCTTGCCTGTCCCTTGCCTGTCCCTTGCCTGCCCCTTGCCTTCCCCTTGCCTTCCCCTTGCCTTCCCCTTGCCTGCCCCTTGCCTTCCCCTTGCCTTCCCCTTGCCTTCCCCTTGCCTTCCCCTTGCCTTCCCCTTGCCTTTCCCTTGCCTTCCCCTTGCATTTCCTTCCCTTTCCCTTCCCTTGCCTTCCTTCTTTCCTTCTTTCTTTTTTAGAGATAAGTTCTGGCTCTGTTGCCCAGGCTGAACTGCAGTGGCATGATCTTGGCTCACTGCAACCTCTGCCTCCCCAGTTCAAGAGATCCTCCTACTTCAACCTCCCAAGTAGCTGGGACTACAGGTGCACACCACCATGCCCAGATAATTTTTGTATTTTTTGTAAAGATGGGGTTTCACCATGTTGCCCAGGCTGGTTTCGAACTCCTGAGCTCATGCGATCCACCAGCTTCAGCCTCCCAAAGTGCTGGTATTACAGGCCTGAGCCACTACGCCCTGCCTGGTTATTTCTTAAAATGGCTATTTCATCTTTTGGCTCTTGTATGGTTTTATTGGATTCCTTAGATTCGTTGAATTGGGTTTCAACTTTCTGCTGAATCTTGATGGTCTTCATTCCTATCCAGATTCATTCCTATCAGACTGTCATTTCAGTCTGGTTAAGAACCGTTGAGAGCGAACTAGTGTGATCATTTGGAGTGAGAAGACACTGGCTTTTTGAGTTGACAGAGTTCTTTTGCTGGTTCTCTGTCTTCTGTGTCGGTTGATTTTCCTTTAATTTTGAAGTTGCTGTCCTTTCAATGGGTTTTTTGCTTTTATCTTCTTTGATGCCCTTAAGGGTTTGACTGTGGTATAAGGTGGGTTCAGTCAACTGGCTTGGTTTCTGGAAGATTTCAGGGGCCAAAGGCACAGCTCAGCCCTCCTGGGCTGTGTGCTCTAACTCTGGGGGACTTGGGTACCAGGCCTATGGCTTTGTTCTCTGGCCTCTCAAGGTTAAGCACCTGCTGTGCTGCAGGGGCCAATGTGTCACATTGTCCACTGGCCACAACACTCCAGTAGGGGGTGCCTGCCAAAGTGCTTCATTGGAGTGGTGGCAGTGGGGTCTGCCCTCATGCGTGTATGGCAACCATCACCTCTTCGGGAGTCGTTTTTCTTTTTGAGACGGAGTCTCGCTCTGTCGCCCAGGCTGGAGTGCAGTGGCACGATCTAGGCTCACTGCAAGCTCCGCCTCCCAGGTTCACGCCATTCTCCTGCCTCAGCCTCCCGAGTAGCTGGGACTACAGGCGCCCACCACGCCCGGCTAATTTTTTGTATTTTTTAGTAGAGACGGGGTTTCACTGTGTTAGCCAGGATGGTCTCGATCTCCTGACCTCATGATCTGCCTGCCTTGGACTCTCAAAGTGCTGGGATTACAGGCGTGAGCCACCGCACCTGGCCCGTTTTATTCCCTGATATGCATCCTTTAGAAATGACGTTAGGGGGATCTTCTGGTAGCAGATTCCCTCGCGTCTTATTTTTCTAAATATTGCTTTATTTTGCCTCATACTTGGAAGTTACTTTTGCTAGATGGAGAATGAAAGTTATTTTTCTTCTAGCACTTTAAAAAATAGTACTCCATTGTCTCCTGGCTTCCACAGTTGCACTTAAGAAGGCAGCTGTCAATCTAATTGTCATTCTCTTTTTTTTTTTGAGGCGGTGTGTGGCTCTGTCGCCCAAGCTGGAGTGCAGTGGTGTGATCTCGGCTTATTGCAACCTTTGCCTCCTAGGTTTGAGTGATTCTCCCACCTCAGCCTCCCAGGTAGCTGGGACTACAGGCACGTGCTACCATGTCTAGCTGATTTTTGTATTTTTAGGAGAGAGTGGGGTTTCACCATGTTGGCAATGCTGGTCTCAAACTGCCGACCTCAGGTGATCTGTCCGCCTCAGCTTCCCACAGTGTTGGGATTATAGGCACGAGCCACGGCGCCTGGCCCTAATTGCTGTTCTCTTGAAAGGATCTGTCTTTTCCTTCTGGCTTTTTTTTTTTGTTTTTTTTGTTTTTTTTTTTTGAGACAGAGTCTCTCTCTGTCGCCCAGGCTGGAGTACAGTGGCACAATCTCTGCTCACTGCAACCTCTGCCTCCCAGGTTCAAGCAATTCTCATGCCTCAGCTTCCTGAGTAGCTGGGACTACAGGCGCATGCCACCAAGCCCAGCTAATTTTTGTTATTTTAGTAGAGATGGGGTTTTACTTTAGTAGAGATGGGGTTTTACCATATTGGTCAGGCTGGTCTTGAACTTCTGACCTCAGGTGATCCACCCGCCTCAGCCTCCCAGTGTTGGGATTACAGGCGTGAGCCACCACATCCAGCCCTTCTGGCTCTTTTTATAGTCATTTTTTTATGTTTATTGTTTTGCAGTTTGACTACAGTGTGTTTAAGTGGGGACTTTTCTCTTACTTTCCCTACTTTGGGGATTGGTTGGAATTCCAGAATGTTAGGGTAGATGTTTTTCATTAATTCTGGAAAAATTTCCAGCATTATTTTTTCAAATCTTGACTCTTCCTCATTCTAATTTCTCCATCTGGAACCTCAATTGGATACTTACCAGGCTTTATCATTCTATTCTTCCTTTCTTTTAACCTGCTTTTCAAGTTTTCCACCTGCGTGTTCATCTGTACTGCATTCTGGGTAATTTCTTCAAACACATTTTCCAGTTTATTGGCTATTAAAGACATTCCTTTCTAGAAGTTCTTTCCCCCTGGAATCTTATTGGGCAATTTGAAAAATCTTGGCCCTTTAAATTCTTTATTTAAATTTCCTGAAACTTATTTAATATCATTATCTTCTATATGGAATAGTTTTAATATCTGTGGTCTTGATGGGTCCAATTCTGTAGTTTATGCTGATTCTTCCTTGGCAATTTCTTCAATCATATGCTCAGGGATTTTTGAAATCAAGTCTGAATGACCTCGAAGCGGGTGCCCTTGCCCTCGTGTCCAAACATCTGCGTGGCCTAATGTTGAGAAGAGTCATGGTATCATTCTTTGAGTTTCTCCAGGTTTCAATCTAATATATGAAAGCCATCCTCTTGTGGGAGGCCTGCTCAGTTTAAAATACCTTACAAATATTTGTTGTTTTAGAGTAATGTGCATCTCATTCTTCTGTTGGTGTGTTCATTAGTTTAACCCTGTGGGAAGGCTAGGATCTTAACAGGTTTATAAAGTAACATTGGAAACAGTCTAAATCTGTCACAATTTGGAAGCTGCCAGTTGAATTTTATTGAGGGGAAGAGTTAAAGGAGAAGGTCAGCTTGGCCTCACCCTGCATCTGCAGCTTAGCAGCAAGTTCTGCCATGTCCATTGCCAAAACCTGGCTCAAGTCTCCCATCTCTCTCTTCAATGCCATCTTCAATGCCATCACTAGACTAAGTTGTCATTGTATCTTGCCTGAACTCTTGGCACTCTGATTCTCTGATTTGGTTTCCTATTGCAGTATATTCTAGAGGAAGCAGCACACACACACACACACACTTAATTATCTCCTACTGAATGAATATCTCTCTTTCTCCCTCTTGCAAGTTTTTCAAAGTTGATGTTAAAAATTATGAAGGCATGGGCAAAGGATTTGAACAGACATTTCTTTCTCTTTCTTTCCTTCCTTCCTTCCTTCCTTCCTTCCTTCCTTCCTTCCTTCCTTCCTTCCTTCCTCTCTTCCTCTCTTTCTCTCTTTCTCTCTTTCTTTCTTTTTTCTTCTTCCTTCTTTTCTTTTCTTTTTTTTCCTTTTTCTTCTCTTTCTTGAGGTCCTGCTCTGCTGTCCAGGCTGGAGTGCAGTGGCACGATCTCAGCTCACTGCAACCTCTGCCTCCCATGTTTCATCATCTTGGCCAGGCTGGTCTTGAACTCCTGACCTCAAGTGAACCGCCTGCCTCGGCCTTCCAAAGTTCTAGGATTACAAGCGTGATCCACCGTGCCTAGCCTTGAATAGACATGTCTTCAAAGAAGATATACACATGGCCAATAGGCTTATGAAAAGATGCTCAACATAACTAATCATTAGAGAAATGCAAGTCACAAAGCATGAGAACTGGCTGGGCATGGTGGCTCACACCTCTAATCCCAGCACTTCGGGAGGCTGAGGTGGGAGGATTACCTGAGGTTAGCAGTTTGAAACCAGCCTGCCAACATAGTGAAACCCCATCTGTACTAAAAATACAAAAAATTAGCCAGGTGTCATGGTGAGCACCTGTAATCCCAACTACTTGGGAGGCTGAGGCAGGAGAATCACTTGAACCCAGGAGATGGAGGTTGCAGTGACCCAAGATCGCGCCATGGCATTCCAGCCTGGGCAACAGACCAAGACTGCATCTCAAAATAAACAAAATAACAACAACGACCAAACAAAAACACAAAAAATGACAAGTGTTGTTGAGGATGTGGAGAAATTGGAATCCTTGCGCATTGATGTAAACTGTATACTTAAAAATGTTTAAGTGACAAACTTTATGTTATATGTATTTTACCTCCGTGAAAACAATCTAAAATAATAATGTGTCATGCTTTTCCATATAAAACATGTAAAATGGTGTCACTCCTGCAGAAAACAGTGTAGAAGTTCCTCAAAGAAGTAAACATAGAATTACCATATGATCCAGCAATTCTGCTTCTGGATATGCAGCCAAAATAATTGAAAGCAGAGACTTGAACAGATATTTGTACACCAGTGTTCACAGCAGCCTTCTTCACAATAGCCAGGAGGTGGAAATAACCCAAGCGTCCATTGTTAGACGAATGGGTAAACAAAATGTGGTCTATACATAGAATAAAAAGAGGATGGTTTCAATAAACCTAATAATTTGAAAAAAATATTATTCAGCTTTAAAAAGGAAGAAAATTCTGACATGTGCTGCAACATGGATGAACCTTGAAGACATTATGGTACATGAAACTAACCAGTCGCAAAAAGACAAATATTGTAAGATTCCACTTATCTGAAGTACCTAGAGTAGTGATATTGATAGAGTTAGAAAGTGGGATGGCTGTTGCAGGGGAGGGTTAGTCACTTCTATACAGGGAGTACAGAGTTCAGTTGGTAAAATGAGAAGATTCTGGAGCTAGGTGGTGATGATGATTGCACAACAGTGTGAATGTACATAATGCCACAAAATTGTATACTTAAAAATGTTTAAGTGACAAACTTTAAGTTATATGTATTTTACCTCCGTGAAAACAATCTAAAATAATAATGTGTCATGCTTTTCCATATAAAACAAAACTTTTGAAGGAAGGGGCCAGATATTCAGTGTTTTTAACATTTTATTATTTATTTATTTATTTAGTTTTTTTTTTGTTTTTTTTTTTGAGATGGAGTCTCACTCTGTCGCCAGGCTGGAGTGCAGTGTGTGATCTCGGCTCACTGCAACCTCCATCTCCAAGGTTCAAGCAATTCTCCTGCCTTACCCTCCCGAGTAGCTGGGACTACAGGAGCGTGCCACCACACCCGGCTAATTTTTTGTATTTTTAGTAGAGATGGGGTTTCACCATGTTAGCCAGGATGGTCTCGATCTTCTGACCTCGTGATCCACCCACCTTGGCCTCCCAAAGTGCTGGGATTACAGGCATGAGCCACTGCGCCTGGCCTATTTTATTTTATGTTTTGAGATGGAGTTTTGCTCTTGTTGCCCAGGCTGGAGTGCAATGACGGGATCTTGGTTCACTGCAACCTCCGCCTCCTGGGTTCAAGTGATTCTCCTGCCTCAGCCTCCCAAGTAGCTGGGATTACAGGCGCTCGCTACCATGCCCAGCTAATTATTTGTATTTTTAGTAGAGACGGGATTTCACCATGTTGGCCAGGCTGGTCTCGAACTCCTGACCTCAGGTGATCCACCCACCTTGGCCTCCCAAAGTGCTGGGATTACAGTCATGAGCCACCGTGCCTGGCCAACATTTTACTTATTGTGTTAAAATATGCATAACATAAAATTTACCATCTTAGCCGTTTTTAACTGGCATTAAGTAAATTCACATTGTTGTGCAAGCTTCATCACCATCTAGCTGCAGGATTTTTTTAATCATCCCAAACAGAAACTCTGCAAACATTAAACAAAGCTCCTCACTCTTCCTTCCCCGAAACCGCTGATAACTTCTATTTGCTGTCTCTATGAATTTGCCTATTTTAGGTACCTCATATAAGTGGAATCATTCAGCACGTGTCCTTTTGTAACTGGCTTATTTCACTTAGCATAATGTCCTCAAAGTTCATCCATGTTGTAACATGCGTCAGAATTTCCTTCCTTTTTAAGTCTGAATAATATTCCATTGTATGTGTATACCATATTCTGTTTATCCACTCACCCATCAATGGACACTTGAGTTGCTTCTATCTTTGGGCTATGGTGAATAATGCTGCTATGAACGTGGGTGTGCAAGTTAGTTCAGTGGTATTTTCAACAGTGCGATGCTGAGCCCTGGCTGCCGTTTGCACAGTGTGTGGGTAGGACAATAGAAATTAATAAGTAGGTGAGTCAGTGAAGGCTCTGCTAGAAATCTCAAGACCTGGGTTTGAGCCCCAGCTTCATTACTAATAACTTCTTGTTTTTGAACTTGTTTCCACACCTGAAAAATGGGGTTAGGGCTTCGTGCTTCGTTGCCTTCATAGGGTTGATGTAAGTTTCAAACAAGAGAGGAAATGTGAAAGCCCTTGGTAAGCTGGAAAACTCTGTGCAAATGTCAGGTTAAAAGAGCACTTTTTTTTTTTTTTTTTTTTTTTTTTTGGGAGACGGAGTCTCACTCTGTGATCTTAGCTCACTGCAACCTTCGCCTCCCGGGTTCAAGTGATTCTCCTAACTCAGCCTCCCGAGTAGCTGGGACTATAGGCGCCTGCCACCATGCCCGGCTAATTTTTGTATTTTTAGTAGAGACGGGGTTTCACCATGTTGGCCAGGATGGTCTTGATTTCCTGACCTCGTGATCTGCCCGCCTCAGCCTCCCAAAGTGCTGAGATTACAGGCATAAAAGAGTACATTTTAATATAGGCACATATCACCATATTTTGTAATACCATACATTTTCTCCCAGTAAGTACTTCGGAAATATTGTTTATTTGCAGAAGGCAGAATGTTACATTCCTTTACTATTTCTTCAATTTAAAACTGAATTGGCACCAATATTGCAACCTTGATACAAATATTAGTATTCTGCATGTATTTCCTCATTTACTTTTCAGTTTTACACAAATGAGTTCAGTGCCCTTGTAAAAATATAGTCATCTTAATCCATTTTCAATTATTTGGAAGTGACTGCATTTTCCCTGAGTAAATCATTGTCTAAGTTTAAGATAAACACGTTCAACACCATACGTTTTTCGAGTGCAGCATATCTGGAGTCTAAGTACTTAGACAGTGTGCACCAACTTAATCCAGAACTGGGCTGTGCAGACGAGGACCAATGTGCTTTCAAGTCTCCTCATCGCTTGCACAGAACTAGGCATACCAAATAGAAAAACACTTTTTCCTTTTCAGAGGTTGTATTGTTTGAAATGTAATAGATGAACATGTAAGGATGTGATTTTTGGATGACAGTTTATAAAGCCCATTAATAGACACAATTTGGGGCCGGGCGCGGTGGCTCACGCTTGTAATCCCAGCACTTTGGGAGGCCGAGGCGGGCGGATCACGAGGTCAGGAGATCGAGACCACGGTGAAACCCCGTCTCTACTAAAAATACAAAAAATGAGCCGGGCGTGGTGGCGGGCGCCTGTAGTCCCAGCTACTTGGAGAGGCTGAGGCAGGAGAATGGCGTGAACCCGGGAGGCGGAGCTTGCAGTGAGCCGAGATCGCGCCACTGCACTCCAGCCTGGGTGACAGAGCGAGACTCCGTCTCAAAAAAAAAAAAAAAAAAAAATAGACACAATTTGGGAGTAAGTTCTGAGAAATGCTATTCTGTGACTAATGGGTAAACGCATTATGGTGACGAGGGGTTATTTTTCTTCTCATGTGTGCTGTGTGGTTTAGGGCTCCGGATCCATGCTGGACAGTTGTTCCACCACAGCAGTTTCCCACCAGCTTTGGGGCCACCGCGTGGTGTTGTGGTATTACTGACACTGGGACTTGGTATTTTTACAAGTTCTTGGTCAATTACATTCAGGATACGAAGAGTCGGGCTTTCCGTGTTTTCCTGTGCATGTGCCAAAGCCCTCTTCCTTCCTGGTAAAGGTTAGACAAATAGGGCAACATCATGATGACCACAGGGTTGGGGTGGCTCATGGTCAGCGGCGAGGGAAGCCTGAGCTTCCTGCACGGGGTCAAGGTCAGGACCTGTCTTTGGTTACCATTCAGAAGGAAGCAGATATTTGAGGCGTTATATCCTCCTGTCTGTCCCAAATGTAGAGATCCATTGGTCCCCAGACGTGACACCTCTTTGAATGCAAAAGGAACGGTATGTTTTAGTCCCACCTCATCTCCTTTTGATTGATTCAAAGGGAAAAAATAGTTCTATCTTGTAAAAGTGCCTAAAGGAAAGAGGTACCAATGCTCAGATTACAAGACCTTCTTATTAGAAGCAATTGGGATTATATAAACCTTTATGTGGGTGGCACAGAAAGGCATCTGCATATTTTACCTTCTTTGATTTGGGAAAAGTGATTTATTCTCAGTCAAGGCAATGACAAGTTGCAAGTTGTCTAATACTAAATATGTGATAACAGAGCAACAGGCTGCCTGTCAATTACTGGGTAATAGAACCTTCGCCACCACCACCTGCAGACCTCCAGCAGCGCCTCCTCGTTCCCTGACAATTTTGCTCATCTGCTCAAGAAATTCTAACGTATTCTACATTCTGTCTTCCAACTTAAAAAAAAATTCTTTGCTAAGAATATTTTGGCAATCAGATGCTCTTCAAAAAACAACAAAAATATCCAAGTGTTTATTCGCCTTACCTTCTGTTCTCTCCTCCTCTATGTAGAGGGATGTGCTGCTGTCACCATGGCTCTTTCAAATGGCCATGAGTTCTTACACTCTGACCTTGAACTCCGGGTGCTTGCCTGTTTGCCCTCTGTCTGACAGTGATGGCTCCTCCCACTGTGACATCATTCCAAAGCACTGTTCTCCAAGGTGGTTTTGTTACCTGTCAACGTTCTGGGACAAAGGGTCTCTAGTTAAATACGTTTGGGAAATAAATGCTGAGTTAAGCAAACTCTGTTGTTGCAGGATTTCCAAAAGTGCTCGATTTCTGATAGGCGCAGCATGCCACCCTTTTCTAATCTTGCTGACTTCAGAAACCCCCTTTCATGAGCATGTCTGAAGCATAGCTTATGGAGCCAGCGTTCCGAAGATGTGCTTGGGAAAAGGCCAGCATGATACCAGGGAGGTTGTAGTGATGACTGCACAAAACCTCAGATTCTTTGCTATTAAATAAATGCCAGGCACTGCCTCGCACAACTGTGGGCATTCCTTACTGAATCCAACAGCCCTCCTTAAAAAAAAATTAAACATAAGCATACTTTAAGTTAAAAGTAGCTTTGAGTTTTAAAGCATCACGTGGTGAGGTTTGGAGGCGCAGAATGAAGTTTGCATTTGTGAGTATTGAGTTTTCTTAAAGCATACAGCTTAAGAACATGCAGCTCTGGGGTCTGGACTGTGCTGTGAAGCACACACCTTCCTAGAAATCAGGACCCCTGCTGCATTTCTCTTTCTGGATTCTGAGCTACTGAGGTGGCATTTGGAACTCTTCTCCCTTTAGATGCTACACCGCTACCGTGGGTGTGCAGAACACCTGGGTTCAGACCCCTGCAGAGCTCTTGCCACAAGCTTCCTATATTTTATGATGTTGTCCTCTTTCTGATTAGAAACTAGTTTTCATGCTCTCTGCTAAGCCCAAAATTAGTCATTTAACCCCCCCACTTCTGGCAGATTTCTTATTTAATAAGGATTTCTTCTATAATAAATTCCTTTTACAAGAAAATTGATTTGTGAAGAAAGAAACAGACCACCTATGTGACAAAATAAAAATAAAAAAAGGTTTTGTATAAGCAGTATCTATTCCTAACTATTGTTTAAAGATAGGACTTGAGGCCAGGCGCAGTGGCTCATGCCTGTAATCTCAGCACCTTGGGAGGCCCAGGTGGTTGGATCAGCTGAGGTCAGGAGTTCCAGACCAGCCTGCCCAACATGGCGAAACCCTGTCTCTACTAAAAATACAAAAAAATCAGCTGGGCATGGTGGCGGGCACCTGTAATGCCAGCTACTCAGGAGGTTGAGCCAGGAGGATTGCTTGAACCGGAGAGGCGGAGGTTGCAGTGAGTCGAGATTGCACCACTGCACTCCAACCTGGGTGACAAGAGTGAAACTCTGTCTCAAAAAAAAAAAAAAAAAAAAAAAAAAATATATATATATATATATATATATATATATATATATATATATATGACTTGATGGCCAGGTGCAATGGCTCACATCTGTAAGCCCAGCCAGCACTTTGGGAGGTCAAGGTAGGAGGATCGCTTGAGCCCAGGAGTTTGAGACCAGCCTGTAGTGAGACCTTGTCTCCACAAAAAAATTAAAAAATGAGGCAGGAGGATTGTTTGAGCCTGGGAGGTAGAGGCTGCAATGAGCCGCGATTGTACCACTGCACTCTGGCCTGGACAACAGAGTGAGACCTTGCCTCAAAAAAACAAAAAAACAAAACAAAAAGACTTGAATACTACTTCATAATTTTGTGTCCTTAAAAATGTGTTCACATTATCCGGAGCAAGAATCGTTCTTGCTGTAGTTGAAGAATGACAGCCCACGTTACTAAAACAATCAAGTGACTTCAGCCAGCTTTTCCCATGACACATTGCCTCATAGTTACTGCCAGGTAGTGGCTTTCGGCAAAGTCCAAGTTTCTAAGAGTGGGGCTAGTAAAGTGTAAAATATCTTCGGTAATGTTTCTTAAAATAATGGGCCCATATGATACAAATTACATTTGTTAAAATGAAAAGACTTTGCTAACCTTTGTGTTAAGGTAGTCTTTGAAGAGAATATTTTGCTAGTGATACTAAATCAATGATTAATTGCAGAACATTGATCCCGTTCAAGGTCTTCATTAGTTGGCCTTGCAGTTTACATAGGAAGGACCAAAAGGTGCTACTAAGGGGCTTGGACATAAGGCCTTGCTGGACTGATCAGCAGTGGCTGACCCAGCTGTGGTAGTGGCTGATGGGATAGGCAGTGGCCGAGGGAGTGAATCACTCTATTGCTGCAACCCTGGGAACCCAAGCTTTGATATGAAGATTCTGAATGATTTAAGTATTTTCCCTAAAGAACACCTTAAGACGTACCATTATTTTTGTTTTTAAGGTAACTACGTCAACATATGCTTAAAGGGAATTCTTAAATTTGGGGTTTGCTGGGGGTTTCAGTTTCTTTACAGTCTGCAGTGAATTATCGTTTTAACTGTGTGCCTTTTTCATAAAAGCATTTTACATTGTACTGAAAAGATTACGTTCTTTTGGCTTTGGAAAAATATTTCCTGTTCAGTTCAAGCCATTACAGCCTGTTAGCATTTCACATCTGGAAGCCTGTGCCTCCCGTCACCAGCGAAGCGAGTGTGGCGGCCTGGCTGGGCCCCCAGCGCCTGCGTAAAGCGCTGGGACTTGTTTACTTCCCAAAGCTCAGCCTTGCGGGTTTTCGGGGAGTGAGGGGGTTCTGAGCGGGGAAGAGGCGCTTCCTTGCTCCCAGGGCAGGGGTGTGTGTGTGTGTGTGTGTGTGTGTTCATTCTTCCTGGAATGGAGATGGAGGGTCTTCCTCTTGGGTAATGAGGAGGGTTCCTTTCTCCCGGAGTGGGGACAGGAATCTTTCTTCCTAGTGAGTGCTAGTGAGTGTTGCATCCCCCCTCCCCTCATGCCTTAGGCAGCTATTTTTCACTCCCACCCAGTTTTCCAGAAAGCCAACCCAAACATTCTCCGTGTGAGAGGGAAGTGTCCCTCAGGGAAGAGAACTAATTTGAACAAAAAACGCTGGGCAGCCTGCGGCCTTGGTGTGGGTTGGAGCTGCGGGCCTCAGCCTGGCGCCCCTTGTTACGAGTCACCCAGGCTGGGTTGAGGGACGGCCCGGGAGAGGTGGCCCTGGTGCCTGCTCTGTGGCTCTTCTTCCTGGGGACACAGGGGACTGCGTCCTGCTTTCAATCTTTAAAAGGGAACCAAGCCTCTGGGTGCCACGTTACTTTCTGAGCATTAAGCTCTCCCCCAGTTTGCTGTGGTCTGGGAGGGTTAATTTTTGTGGCCTCCGGGACCCTGCTCTCCAGAGGTCGGCCTGATGCTGCCTCCACTCTCAGGATCATTGAGCTGGGCTGTGTCTGCTGATCCTGGTGGCTTCAGTGCTGAGAACACTCCCCCAGGGACCTGTCCCTGTGGCCTCTTGGGTGGCCAGGCACTAGAGCTCTGGGGCAGCGGTGCCCTGGGACAGAATCCACTGAGTTCTTTGAGGGAGTTTGACGGCCCCCGCGGCATAAGCTGCAGGGGAAACGATTTCATGGTGTGGAAGGAGCAAAACATTCATTGCATTTCTGCTGCTCACATGTGACCAGAAATGATGCCAAGCAACCCCAGGCTTCCTGCAGGAATCAAGCAGGACCCTGAGCACCCAGGCCTCAGACCTGACGGCCCCGGGGGAGGTGCCCCAGTCCCTGCAAATCCAAATGACCACAGGGTCTCAGCACTCCCCTGGCTGGAGGACAGTTCACAAAGGGCCAAGGTCAGCATCTTCTTGGGGCTGGTCAATCATGGTCTTGGTTGAACTTGCAACCTTGCTGTAGGAGACGGGTGGTCTAGATCTGACAAACATCCTTCCCAGAACACCGGGCCAGCGACAGAGAGTACAAATCAAGGTCAGATCTCTCCTTGCCCCTTAACGCTGGAGCTCCTGGGTGTGTTTGGAGAAAGGTAGCTGTTGAAGTTGGTTTCCATGGGAGAAGCGTGCAGCATGCATGCAGGCCCCAGGGTGGAAGCAGCCCTCTCTCCAGTTTGTTTTTCTTAATTTCTTTGAACGTTCAGTGAATCTTTTTTCAGACTTGTGGGAAGCCACTTGCCCAGTGAGTTGAAATGAATAGCAGTTTCAACGGAGAGCTTAGTTGAACAGCCACCCAAATGGACTAAATGCTTCGTATGGGAAAAGCATAGGAAGGGGTCTTCATGGTGGGCTGGGGAGCGGAGGGAAGCTGTGTTGTACTCGGCATGTCCCGGCTCCTCTCGTTGTTGTGAGCTGGGGAGTGACTGCTCTGAGACAGAGCCGAGGTGTGGGTTAGGGAGTCCTGCAAGACAGAGGATGTGGCCCACAGTGCTCATCCTATCCTAGGCTGAACACAGGACTCAGTGTCCCCCAGAGTCCTTGCGCTTGTGTTTTAGGGCTCCAGGAGAGAGCTGGCTGCATTTGAGATGGGCCTTGAGGATGCACAGGCAGAGAGAGCTCTGCAGCAGAGGGTATAGGGCACCCTGGGTACGGCAGGGGAGGGACCTGGAATTTTTTTTTTTTTTTTGAGACAGTTTCACTCATGTCGCCCGGGCTAGAGTGCAGTGGTGCGATCTCAACTCATTGCACCCTCTGCCTCCCGGGCTCAAGCGATTCTTCTGCCTCGGCCTCCTGAGTAGCTGGGACTACAGGCGCCTGCACCACGCCCAGCTGCTTTTTGTATTTTTAGTAGAGATGATGTTTCACCATGTTGGTCAGGCTGGTCTCGAACTCCGGACCTCAGGTGATCCACCCACCTCAGCCTCCCAAAATGCTGTGATTACAGGCGTGAGTCACTACACCTGGCCTGACCTGGGACTTTTAAATGGCATTTGAGCTTGGTAAAGGGGACTGTTTTGATCCGGTCAGTAGCACAAGCTGAATGTTTTACACAGGTTTTGAAATCAGATAGACCTGGGCTCATGCCCCAGTGCTGCCCCTTACTGGCCAAGCGTTATCCTCTAGAGGCCTCAGTTTCCTCTTCTGTAAATGAGTTAAGCAGGATTCAGTGAGATCACGGGTGTGGAGTGCTCAGCATCTTGTTGGCAACTGGAGCCCAAAAGACATCAGCTGCTGTTGTTATTTTAATTGGTGATAGAGGGAGGGTGGATGGATGGATGGAGCAGATAGTTGTTACAAGATGCTGAGGCCCTGGCGTGGTGGCTCAAGCTCGTAATCCCGGCACTTTGGGAGGCTGAAGTGGGTGGAATGCGTGAGTCCAAGAGTTTGAGACCAGTCTGGCCAACATGGCAAAACCCCATCTCTTAAAAACAACAAACAAACAAACAAAAAAACAAACCCACCGCCACCACCAAATATTATCCGGGCATAGTGGCTTGCACCTGCGGCCCCAACTACCTGGGGGGCTGAGGTGGGAGGAGACCTTGAGCCTGGGAGGTTGAGGCTATGGTGAGCTGAAATCGTACCACTGCACTCCAGCCTGGGTGACAGAGTGAGACCCTGTCTTAAAAAAAAGAAAAAGAAAAAGAAAAGGTGCTGAGGCCCTGAGCTAAGGGATGAATGTCAGGACAGTGGGAGAGAGGTGGTGTCGGCTCAGTTGGGACTTTGTGGCGGATCTGAGTGGTCCCTGACTAAGGAACTGGGGTGCCATCGTGGATCCATCTGGCTCCTAAGCTGTGCGCCTGGAGGGCCCAGTAAGGAGCAGGGAGGGCTTGTAGGTGCAGACCAGGGGGCTGGAAGAATGTGTTTACTCAGCTGTTTATTTACCGCTCTGTAAGCCCATGACATTTTCACCCTGGAAAGTGGGGGGCAAGGAGGTTAGGCTTCTGCAGAGGCTGAGTCCTGGTCCACTGAGTCTGTTGACATCTTCCCAAGTTAGGAGCCTTTTCCTCCGGGAACTATTCCCAGCAGTGAAATTCTTCCCAGGCAAACTCGGTGCACTGAAGACTTGACACTTTTTGCCACTTATTGCTGTCTTTGAATACAGAATAGTGACTGGCAGGGGGAATGGTGCTTCCGAAACAAGCAGAGGAAGCTGCTGTTCCCCAAGGGGCACCAAGTGGGTGTTTACGTCCAGGCTTATCTTGGGAGAGGAGGAGGAGGGGGAGGAGGAGGAGGAGGAGGCAGTTGCTGTGGCAGCCTCCTTCCCCTATGGGATGCTTAGAGGTGAATTGGAGGCTGAGGTGGGGTCCACAGATTAGGGATACAGCCCCCTCCCCACTTGGGGACATGCCAGCCAGAATCTTTGGTCACTGCAGAGTGGGAAACCGACTGCTGCTTCTCAGCTGAAGTTGGATGCTGTCTATTTGTTTTAGCTGGCCGGGTGTGGTGGCTCACGCGTGTAATCCCAGCACTTTGGGAGGCTGAGGCAGGTGGATCACTTGAGGTCAGGAGTTCAAGACCAGCCTGGCCAACATGGTGAAACCCTGGCTCTACTAAAAATGCAAAAACTAGCCAGGCGTGGTGGTGCGTGCCTGTTGTCCCAGCTACTTGGGAGGCTACGGGGCGAGAACTGCTTGGAACCCGGAGGCCGAGGTTGCAGTGAGCCAAGATTGCACCACTGTACTCCAGCCCGGGTGACAGAACGAGACCTGTCACACACACAAAACCATCATCTGAGTATTCAAAGATATAATTTACCTCCAAAAGTAAGGTGAGAGGAAAGAGATGCAGAGGAAGAGCTGACGAATCACCAGCACATTAGTATGTACAATAGCCCGTCTGCGTGTGGTCGTGTAGTTTTATAATTCATACTAGCAGTGTTCTGACAGTCTTACAGAGAGTAGCCAATTAAAGCAGAAGAATCGGCATAATCTTATGAACCTGCACGGCCAGTGTAAGCTGGCAAAATAATCACTCAGGCCGGATTTTGACCAAGTTATCAAGTTCTATCCCGTTAGTCTCATGCTCAGGGTACCAGCATGTCTGCATGGTCTCTAGGCTGACTCTACAGCCATCTAAGAGGGCTCACGCTTCATCTCCTTGGGGCTGGGGCCAACCCTGCCGTCAGGAATGCCTTCTATTTTCTTTGGTATCCTCTGCTGGGCTGCTTTTTTGTTTGTTTGTTTGAATTTTTTTAAAAAAGAGGTGAGCCAGGCAAGGTGCAATGTGCCTATAGTCCCAGCTACTTCAGAGGATGACTTGAGCCCAGGAGTTCAAGTCCAGCCTGGGCAACATAGCCAGACCCTGTCTCTAAATAAAAAAAAGAAAAAATTAAAAAAATAGGCAAACATAATTTTTAGAGCAAGTGTTCACTTTTTATTTATTTATTTATTTATTTATTTTTTGAGACGAAGTCTTGCTCTGTCGCCCAGTCTGAAGTGCAGTGGTGCGATCTCGGCTCACTGCAAGCTCCGCCTTCCGGATTCACGCCATTCTCCTGCCTCAGCCTCCTGAGTAGCTGGGACTATAGGCACCCGCCACCAAGCCTGGCTAATTTTTTGTATTTTTTTTAGTAGAGACAGGGTTTCACCGTGTTAGCCAGGATGATCTCGATCTCCTGACCTCGTGATCCTCCTGCCTCCGCCTCCCAAAGTGCTGGGATTACAGGCATGAGCCACCGCGCCCGGCCCAAGTGTTCACTTTTTAAAAAAACTCCTCAAGGAATAAGTGACTTTCCTTTCACAAAAGAGTAAAACTAATGTCCTTTCTTGCCTCTTTCACCCCAGCAGGCACGTATCCAGTAGATGTTTTGGAAGATGATCCTGACGCACATCAGGAAGCAGCTCTGGCTTACTACGCCTCAGTTAGGGAAGGAGCTGGGGCCCCATCTGAGGTTTTCTGTCTTCCCACTGGGGAGAAGGTATGCGTGATCTTCCTTGGCGAAGAGCTCTGTAAAATCTAATTTACAGAGTAGAATGTTATTGAAAGAATATAATAGACTAAAAAAAAAAAAACTCTTCTGGAGTGAGTATTAGAATAAGCGCACCCTCAGAAGCAGAATAAATCCTGCACTGGGATTCTGGAGTCCAGAGTGTGAGTCCACAGTTGCCAGGAAGTGAGCCAGACAGCCTGTGTGAATGTCTACCACTCACTGACTAGCTGTGTGACCTTGAGCAAGTGTCTTAACCTCTCTGGTCTTGGTATTGTCATCTCTAGACTGGGGACAATAACAGCACATACCTTATAGTGTTGTTATGAGAATTAAGTGAGATACTGTGTGCTGTGCCCAGCTATCTCAGTTTCCCCATTTGTAAATGAGGGGATTGGTTGGTCTTCAGTCTCCAAGGTTTGATTCAGTTCCAAAACTTCGTGATTTGGAATGAAGTTATATCAATTTTGATTTTTAGCACTGACACAATTCTACGCATTTTGAGTAGGGACTGAAAAGCAACAGAGAGAAGGATCTCTCTGTTGGGACAGTAGGATTGTGGGTGAAATGTTAAAATTGTGTTACTTTTAAGATCTTTATTTCCCTCCCTGCAGTAAGTAAAAAGAATATGTAAATTTTAGTCAATACCTGTGTCAGCTACCTTTCAGATTTGAGGCTGATCTGTTGAAAGAGACAAAGTTTTCTTGTTTTATACGGATACAATTTCACTTATACCAGGTATAGTTATCTGGTGGGCAAAGTTGGTTGAGAAAGACAGGGTTTTATTTCACTGCACTGAAGTTGTTCCTGAGTTAATGGAAACAATGGCTTGTACAGTTTATTGTGTGGCTTCCTTGAGATTTTGGAGATGCCAGCTCGCAGTCCTTCCCTGAAGAATCCAGCGCTCATCTGTGATCAAAGGCCTCCACGTTTTTGATCTGCAGAGGGAGGTCGCTTTCCTCACACGCTTCTGGCGCCCCCTAGTGGCTATTAAGCCAAAAAGGCAAAAGCTTGGTCAAGGCTAGGGGCTGTGTTAGTGAGCCAGCGTGGTGAGGGGCAGATTTGCATGGAGTGTGGGGGTGCTAGGTCATCTCGGAAGTGGGGAGAATTACAAGAGTTAGCCCTGAAGTAGTTTAGGATGCAGTTTCAATCATCTGCATTTATTTCACATGTATTTATGGATTACATTACTTTCAACCCACCCCAATATGTAGTATGCTCAGTGAGTGAAGAATTTTAGTGTTATTAGCGGCAACATAAGACAGCTACTAAAATTAAGTTGTTTTAATGTGATAGGAATGCGAAATGACTTTATACCTATTTCCTTTTTCCCTTTCTAAAAAAATGAAGTTTTGGCTGGGTGCGGTGGCTCACGCCTGTAATCCTAGCATTTTGGGAGGCAGAGGTGGGTGGATCACCTGAGGCCAGGAGTTCGAGACCAGCCTGGCCAACATGGTGAAACCCCATCTTTACTAAAAATTAAAAAAATTTAGCCAGGTGTGGTGGTGGGCGCCTGTAATGCCAGCTACTTGGGAGGCTGAGGCAGGAGAATCGCTGGAACCCGGGAGGCGGAGGCTGTAGTGAGCCGAGATCACACCACTGCACTCCAGCCTGGGCAACAAGAGTGAAACTCTGTCTCAAAAAAAAAAAAAAAAAAAAAATTTCATGAAAACAATCATTTTATTTCCTACTATTTTACTATTTTTGTAGTTAATAAGAAATGGGAGGCTGGGCGCGGTGGCTCACACCTGTAATACCAGCACTTTGGGAGGCTGAGGCGAGCGGATCACGAGGTCAGGAGATCCAGACCATCCTGGCCAACATGGTGAAACCCCGGCTCTACTAAAAATACAAAACATTAGCTGGGTGTGGTGGCACGTGCCTGTAATCCCAGCTACTCAGGAGGCTGAGGCAGGGGAATCGCTTGAACATGGGAGGTGGAGATTGCAATGAGCTGAGATCGCGCCACTGCACTCCAGCCTGGGCAACAGACAGAGACTCCATCTCAAAAAAAAAAAAAGAAAGAAAGAAAGGAAAGAAATGGGAGCCGTCTCTTGCCACTTAGGATGTTGAAATAGTCTAATTTGGAATAGTATTGGACCTCCTCATTGCTTAAAGAAGAAAAGAAGGTTTAACTTTTCTTTTTGAATGCAGAGAAGTTTTTCAAAACAAAAAGAAAGATAAGGAAGTGGTTTGAACATACATCATGTCATTTCACTTTGGTCCTCCTAAAAATATTTCCTTTTGATAATTAACTCTTTTTCCAGTCTTGAAATTGTCCTATCACAGTTAAGATACAATAATATTAGTACTTATTGATTTTTCTGATTATAAAACAGTACATGCTCGTCGTTTAATATTTAGGAACTGTTACAAAGGATGGAGAAAATAAAATCATCCATAGTTAACTGCTATGAGCATTTTGATGTGTTTGCTTTTGACTTTTGTATTTTTGCATTTCTTAAAACATGGGTGACGGGAGGCAGAGCGTGCAGTGAGCCAAGATAGCGCCACTGCACTCCAGCCTGGGCGACAGAGCGAGACTCCCTCTCAAAAAAAAAACAAACAAACAAAAAAAAAATGGGTGAGATTACTCTCTGAATACAATGTGGTTTATAACAAGCACCTTTTCCTTTTCTTTTTTCTTTCTTTCTTTTTTTTTTTTTTTTTTTTTTGAGGCAGGGTCTCTCTGTGTTGCCCAGTCTGGAGTAAAGTGGTGTGACCATGGCTCACTGCAGCCTCCACCTCTCAGGCTCAAGCGATCCTCCCACCTCAGCCTCCCGAGTAGCTGGTACTACAGGCATGTGCCACCATGCCCAGCTAATATTTTATTTTCTGTAAAGATGGGGTCTCACTATGTTGCCCAAGTTGCTTTCAAAATCTTGGGCTCAAGTGATCACTGAGGTCTCCCAAAGTGCTGGGATTACGGGCATGAGCCATTGTACTCAACTGTCTTTCTGTGTTGATCCAACGCTTTGTAAATGTTGGGTTTAATGGCCTGTAACAGCTGGCTTGTGGATGAACCATGTTGCACACAACCTTTCGGGAGGGCCAGCTTGGGGACTCTTCATTAAAGTGACACCGAAGACCAAGACATTTATAGGTTGCAAGATTTGTTAAGAAATAGTTCTCTGAAACTGTGGAGGCCTGCTGTCAACTTATTTGAAACAAAGTTTTGCTCTTGTCACCCACGCTGGAGTTCAGTGGCACTATCTCGGCTCACTGCAACCTCCACCTCCCAGGTTCAAGCGATTCCTCTGCCTCAGCCTCTCGAGCAGCTGGGATTATAGGTGCTGGCCACCATGCCTGGCTAATTTTTTTTTTTTTTGGTATTTTCAGTAGAGACGGGATTTTGCCATGTTGGGCAGGCTGGTCTTGAATTGCTGATCGCAGATGATCTGCCCGCCTCAGCCTCCCAAAGTGCTGGGATTATAGGCGTGAGCCACTGCACCCGGCTGCTATCAACTTTTAACAAGCAACCTGCCTGTCTAGCTCAGCCAATGTGTTCTTTTGTAATTTTCTTATACCGTTCTTGGTTTTCAAAACAGACTTGGTACCAGAGCACATTGACCTTTTTCATTTGATGACCACAGAAAGGGCTTTGGATGTGGGCACTTGGGAGAAGCCTCTGGGGCAATCTCAGCGTTGGAGGCACTGGTTTCTGTCTCATATAACAAACAAGTACCCAGAGTTGAGCTTCTCTGTCCCAGGGCTGACAGGGAGCCTAGACTGGGCCTGTAGGGCCCAGAGAACGTGTACATTTCTTTCTTTTTTTGTTTTTTGAGACACAGTCTCACTCTGTTGCCCAGACTTGAGTGCAGTGGTGTGATCTCGGCTCACTGTAACCTCCACCTTCCAGTCTCAAGCGATTCTCCTGCCTCAGCCTCCCAAGTAGCTGGGATTACAGGCATGTGGCACAACCACCCGGCTAATTTTTGTATTTGTAGTAGAGATGGGGTTTCACTATGTTGACCAGCCTGGTCTTGAACTTCTGACCTCAAATGATCCAACTGCCTTGACTCCCGAAGTCCTGGGATTACAGGCATGAGCCACTGTGCCTGGCCAAAGGTGTGCGTTTCTTGAGACTGCTTGCTGGACTGAGCCAGGGCAGCAGGCAGCCTGAGTGGCATCCCGGGGGGAGGTGGGCACGTCCCAGGCTGTGTCCATACAGTGGCCACCGGGGCCCTGGGAGAAGAGCTGGGCCCGAGGTGGGCAGATTGAAATCCAGAAAGCTGCTGCAGTAGGAAGCGTTTGGAAGGGAGAGCCGAATGGTGATTGGCCAACAAGTAGGTGTCTAGTTGACACATGGATAGATGGACATGTGGACGTGGGGAAGAAAAGGTGTGCTGGGTGGGAGATAGGAGAAGTTTTTGAAATTCCCCTGGTGTTTAGCTCAGCATGGGGAAGGTTCACATTTTTGTGGTGCCTGTGTTCTGTCAAATTAAGCCTGTGTTCCGTGCAACAGTGTTCTTTCAATGCACACCATGCGAATTAATGTTAAGTAAATTCTCATGCCCGTATCATGATGAAATAACAAAACGGTTATTTTGTTATTTTTTCAGGTGAAACTTGAAGCTTCATATGTCTGCTTTTGCACGGTGCACCGTGATGAACCTCAACATAAGATACTGGTTTTGGTTAATCCCCAGCACACAAAGACAGGTTGGTGGTTATTAATGGATTTCAAAAACGGGCATCTTGACTTCATCATATACAATGGATAGAATCAAATCCCTAGGAGATGATGGTTGTGCTCATAGGCAGAACTTAGAAGGACATGAAAGCAGAACGGATTTATTTTCAGCTCTTAGGGATCCAGTAGTGCATTTGTATTTCTGTTTATTGACATATATATTGTTGTTGGGTTTTTTTTTTTGAGACGGAGTCTCGCTCTGTCACCTAGGCCGGAGTACAGTGGTGTGATCTCAGCTCACTACAACCTCCACCTCCTGGGTTCAAGCGATTTTCCTGCCTCAGCCTCCTGAGTAGCTGGGACTAGAGGCACCAGCTACCATGCCCGGCTAATTTTTTTGTATTTTTAGTAGAGATGGAGTTTCACTGTGTTAGCCAGGATGGTCTTGATCTCCTGAACTCGTGATGTACCCGCTTTGGCCTCCTAAAGTGCTAGGATTACAGGCGTGAGCCACCGCGCGCAGCCTTTTTTTTTTTTTTTTTTTTTTTTTTGACATAGTCCTGCTCTGTTGCCCAGGCTGGAGTGCAATGGTGCGATCTGGGCTCATTGCAACCTCTGCCTCCTAGGCCCAAGCGATTCTCCTGCCTCAGCCTCCCGAGTAGCTGGGACTAAGGGTGTGCCACCATACCTGGCTAAATTTTTTTGTATTTTTAGTAGAGGTGGGGTTTCACCATGTTGGTCAGGCCGGTCTTGAACTCCTGACCTCAAATGACCCTGACTGCCTTGGCCTCCCAAAGTGCTGGGATTACAGGTGTGAGTCACCACACCTGGCCTATATATTTGTTTTTGTATTAAAGACACGAGAACTGCCTGTTGCCCACAGCAGCAGGCCTCGGAGCTGCTTTCGAGGTTGCTGTTCTCATTAACAATAGCGCACAGAATTGCAAGCGCTGAGCGAGGTCCTTTTGTTGGAGCGTTACCACAGCCCTGTGCAGCCAGGGGACCATTCTCATCCCCACATTCAGGCAAGGACATGCGGCCTCTGAGTGGTGGAGTAACTGGCCTAAGACCGCACAGTTAGGGCATGGTAGGGATTTTTTTTGCAAGGTGATGACTGGGTGGGGTTTTGTTTCTGGTGGTGAAGTTTAGGTAATCTGTAACATACTCATTCTTCCTCTGTGTTGTGGAGAGACCATTTGTGGCTGGATTTCACATCCTAACATACTCATTCTTCCTCTGTGTTGTGGAGAGACCATTTGTGGCTGGATTTCAGATCCTCGGAGTGAGTCCTCTGGAGAAGAGGCACCACCAGGCTCCATGGCATCTGGGGCAGGGGCCTGTGGGCTGTGGCAGTGGGCGGTGTGAGGTGGGGAGCAGAGAAGGGGTGCAGCCTGTCTGTCCTCCCTGAGAAGAAGTGAAGGAACTCGTTTCAGTGAGGGCTCTCAATTTAATTTTAATCCTATGCAGAAATTTTCTCCTCTATTATACCTATGTTTTATCTTGTGTTTTGCAGATCTCTTACAATGGCTGAGTATTGCTTTCCTAATAAGAAATAATAATAGTACATCTCAATTGGTGACATGGTTTGGCTGTGTCCCTGCCCAAATCTCATCTTGAATTGTAGCTCCCATGATTCCCAGGTGTTGTGGGAGGGACCTGGCAGAAGATAATTGAATCATGAGGGCAGTTTCCCCCATACTGTTCTTGTGGTAGTGAATAGGTCTCACAAGGTCTGATGGTTTTTTTTATTTTTATTTTTTATTTTTTGGGGTGGATGGAGTTTTGCTCTTGTTGCCCAGGCTGGAGTGCAGTGGCACAGTCTTGGCTCACTGCAACTTCCACCTCCCGGGTCAAGTGATTCTCTTGCCTCAGCGTCTTGAGTAGCTGGGACTGCAGGTGTGTGGCACCACGCCCAGCTAATCTTTGTATTTTTAGTAGAAATGGGGTTTCACCGTGTTGGCCAGGCTGGTCTCGAAGTCCTGACCTTAGGTTATCTGCCCGCCTCGGTCTCCCGAAGTGCTGGGATTACAGGGGTGAGCCACCGCGCCTGGCTGATCTGATGGTTTTGTAAGGGGTTTCTGCTTTCGGTTGGCTCTCATTCTCTCTTGCCTCCTGCCGTGTAAGACAGGCCTTTTGCCTTTTATCATGATTATGAGGCCTCCCAAGCCATGTGGAACTGTGAGTCCATTAAACCTCTTTTTCTTTGTAAATTATTCAGTCTCAGGTATGTCTTTATCCGCAGCATGAAAACGGACTAATACTATTGGTCAGCCCTCCTTCGATGATGTGGTATCTGGTGAAAGTTTGGGGTTATGGATCTTTTACTATATCTGCAAACAGGGGCCTCCTTCAGCTTCCAGCTTCCTTAGACATAGACCTTTGCCTGTCGCCTGCATGTCTGTCTGGGACCCGTACTCAGAGGATGCCCCACTTGGTGCGTGTCACAAAGCCCAAGGTGACATCTTTGGGGCAAGCTATTCTGCACGTCCTCAAGGCCTCTGTCTTTGCTAAACGTGAAACTCAAGTGTGCTTAGCTAGCTGTGTGGGAGTTTTCAGCATGCTGGCAAAGCCTCCTCGTTGCTTCAGGGCTGGAGGTGGCTGAGATGTGTGTGAGAGCTTTCTGTCAAGGTTCAGAGCGCTTCCTACCTCCGTCCGGTGGAGCCTTGGCTGTTGTGAACAGAGGGCCTATGAGAACCTCAGGCCTTTGATATTGCCTTGGATTTGTGTGACTCCACCACCAAGTCGCTGAAAGTAACAAGATGTACCCACATGAACCCTTCAGTGCACAGATTGTCAAAACGTCTAAGAATATTGTTTGCCCATTTTAAGAAAGTGCTCACATATCAGCTGCCCCACCACCCCGTTTTAGGCATTTAACAATATTCTGGTTATAGGTCTTTAACTACAATTTGCATAATGTAAACATATGACTGACTCTTATAAATCTGTTTCTCATTTGTATTGGACTTAATTTTTTTTGTTGTTTTCAAGAATGTACTATAATAAATATTCATAAGCTCCAAGACATCTCACTATGGACCATTCGTTATATATAATAGCACTTTAAATAACGTTTCGAAATGTTTTCCTGCTGCTGTGGGCTCAATTGTGTTGGCTGTGATTTTGCATGGTTTTCAAAAAAAGCACTCAGGTGTTCCTGGAGCCGCACGCTCTCGCTCTTTAATCCGGTATTTGGAAGCAGGCACGAGTTCTTTCCCAAACACCTCGCACATTTCCAGAGCATGTCTTGTGGCTTGAAGCATGTGGACTGGGCAGCAGCCGATGGTATCAGGGACCCTATTCACAGCTTTGACAAATGTGTCACCTCCCCTCTATGCTTAGCTGTGACCGTGGAGAATGCTATCACTCGTTCCTTTGTCACTTTCTTGGAGGAGTTCTATTTGTGAAGGCCGTGCATGTTTGTGTTTTTGTGTGTTTAAATGGAAGCTAAAGGAATCAGAAGCTGTTTGATAAGCCCTGGGTATGAGTTAATTATTGATAAGGTGGTTGAATCCATCACAGTCACTTCCAATAACTCCGCAAGCAAATGAAAAACATCCTGGAATCGTGAATTCCCCTGTGGCAAGTGGTTATCGTTCGTGGTGGCAGTCTGCTGTTACAATGTAAGTAATGAAGCTTTCCACCTTTCCCCTTTAAGAAACTGTGACAGCACTTTCCATAGAGCGGGGGTGAAAGCAGGTGCCCTTGTCCCCGTGGCTCCTGGCGGGCTCTTTCTGGATGCATCTCTGGACAGAGGCTGGTTTATATTCTTTGAGGGGACATGGCTGAAGGCTGCCAGGAACCTCCTTTCCTAGGTTGCTCCTGTGCCTTTGTAAGGACTTCAGCTTTCACTTATGTCACCTCATTACTTCATTTATTTCTGCTTGTTTTGTTATTCTCATTTTTTAATTATTAATGGATCTCAAATGTTTACAAATATTAAAAAAACTTCTCTCATCAAAAAAGTTGGGGCCTTTTTCCGATCTTCCGTGTAAAATCAAAACCACTCATCCTAGCCTTCAAGATTGACATCAGATGATGACCTTCAGCTTTTCTTGTTTCTTCCTGTGTCCTGTGCAGCATAATAGGATGAACATGGACTTTGACGTCAGATGGAGCTGACTTGGAATCCTGGCTCTGCCAACTGACTAGCAGAGGGGATAAGTTATTTAACCTCTTTGAGCATCAGTTTCATCGTTTGCAAAATGGAAACAGCTTACCTACTTCACAAGACAGTGGTGAGAATAAAATTATTTATGGCAGGAAGTCTGATGCATTGGACCATCCCAGGGCACAGCCTAGGCGTGAAATGTGCAGGACTCCTGGGCTCCTCCAGAAGGTGCACCCTGGCTTGTTCCTCCTCTGTCTTTGCATGTTGTGCTAGAGAAGTATGGATTTCAGAGTGGGGGGCCTGTTCTGTAGCTTCTGGTGAAAGTTTGGCAGTTGGAATCACCACCCTGGCAGATTCTGCTTGGGGACTTCCCCAGGGGCAAGCTTAGTCTGTTTTTGAACTACTTTTCTTGGATTTTTTTTTTTTTTTTGAGATGGAGTCTTGCTCTGTTACCCAGGCTGGAGTGCAGTGGCACGATCTTGGCTCACTGCAACCTCCGCCTCCCGGGTTCAAGCAATTCTCCTGCCTCAGCCTCCGAAGTACCTGGGATTACAGGCGTGTGCCACCACACCGAGCTAATTTTTAGTAGAGATGGGGTTTCACCTTGTTGGCCAGGCTGGTCTCAAACTTCTGACCTCAAGTGATCCACCCGCCTCAATCCTCCCAAAGGATTACAGGCGTGAGCCACCGCGCCCGGCCTCTTCTTGGATTCTTATTGTCAGAAAGTTATTCCTTATACTAATCCAAACTGCCTCCTTGTATAAATGTCATGCAGTCCATCCAAAAGCCCCAATTGATCAGGGATGGGCTGGAGGGGATGTGTCTCCATGCCCCCTGGGTAAAGAGACAGTGGCTCTCATCAGGTAAGCCTTAAGGCAGGTGCGATGTGGCACTAATGGAAGGATAGGTCCAGCTCAGTTAGAACTCAGTTTTCTTTGGTGCTGCTTAGGCTGTGACTGAAGCAAACAGCACTTATCCATGGAGAGTAATGGGGATGACGGATGAGAGGACTTGAAACCTTTTGAGCAACGCTTGAGGAAACTAGGGCTATTTCACTTTAGAGAAGGAATGCAGGGGGCTAGAAACTCATGGTTTGAAAGGGTGTTGAGGTCGTTAGGTCCCGTGTTTTCCAAGATGATTTTAAGGAGGTGCGGCTGAATTTCAGACGGAGAAAAAGGATGATCTTTTGGGTTGTAATTTTCAATATTTTGAGGAGAAGGTTTTTGCTTCCTGCCAATATGACTTTAGTGCTTGACCAACCCTGTTTAATCTCCTTTTTTATTTTTATTTTTGAAAAAAGAAAATAGGCCTCCCAGCTGAGTACCCTTAGCTAGAATGCCATGTTTTGTCTTTGTAAGGTATTTTTATAATTATAGCAAATGATGCCTCATTTATGGCAGGGCTAATAAGAGGACAGGTGGTGTCCAGATGTGTCAAAATCACAAAGGTGTTTTCTGGGAGGCACTGGCCTGGGGTCTGGGCCTCTGCACCCCCAGAAGCCTGTTCTATTCTGGGATGGCTCTGATTGTTAGAACATTCTTCATGAGGAGCCCAAATTGATAGGGCCATATGCCTCTCCACTGGCCTTGTGCCTCGCGTGGGGTCATCCAGGTAGGTGGGCGTGGCTTCTCCACTCAGGTGTGCCGTATTTTCAAAGTCCTCCCCTCCACCAGATCACACATCTCTCAGCCTCCAATTGCTTCTCCTGGGATACAGGCTGCAGAGCTTGTCACATCCTGGGTCCCTCTTTCAGGTCTAAGCTTCTTTTAGCATGACATCAGAACTTGTGTCATGGGTGCCATTGTGGGAAGCACCTGGGTTTTGTAGTAAGTTAGTCCTGGGTTCAGATCCTGGCTGTGACCCTTAGGAGCGGGTGGGCCTGGTGGCGTTCCTGAGTGTCTCTGAGCCTTACTTTCCTGCCTTGCGACTCGGTAGTGTGGCCTGTGCCCAGCAGCAAGGCATCATCAGGGAGCTGGTTAGAAATACAGGATCTCAGCTGGGTGCCGAGGCTCACGCCTGTAATCCCAGCACTTTGGGAGGCCAAGGTGGGTGGATCACCTGAGGTCAGGAGTTCAACACCAGCCTGACCAACATGGTGAAACCCCGACTCTACTAAAAAAAATACAAAAATTAGTCAGGCGTGGTGGCGGGCGCCTGTAATCCCAGTTACTTGGGAGGCTGAGGCAGGAGAATCGCTTGAACCCAGGAGGCAGAGGTTGCAGTGAGCTGAGATCATGCCACTGCACTCCAGCCTGGGCGACAAGAGAGAGACTCTGTCAAAAAAAAAAAAAAAAGAAAGAAAGAAAGAGAAAGAAAGAAGGAAAGAAAGGAAGAAAGAAAAGAAAAGAAAGAAAGAAAGAAAGAAAAAAAAAATACAGGATCTCCAGCCCCACCCCAGACCTAGAGTCAGAACTTGGGCTTTAACAAGATCCCCAGGCGATTTGCAGACACGCTGCAGGCTGCGAAATGCTTGTCCAGAGAACCGTGAGATTAGAGTGGTGGATGGTGAAGTGTTCGCTCTTCTTGGACTGGACATTTTCCTTCCACAAAGTTAGCCTCAGTTTACCCGGGCATTTCCTACCCAGGTTTGACTCACCTTTACCTGAGACTTCACTCACCACCTGTGTGCTTGGCCCCGGGCTTTTCACATGAACTTGTTATTAAGACATGACTCTCTTTCAAAGTTTGTGTAGTCGATGTTTCAAACCTAAAGATAGGAACTTATCTTTATTCTACTATACATAAATAACAGCTTTATTGAGATACAATTCACATATCATATAATTCCTCTATTTAAGGTTTACAGTTCATGTTTTTTAGCATACACAGAATTGTGCATCCGTCATACAATCAGTTTCAGAACATTTTCATTACCCCTAAAACAAACCCCACTCGCTTTATCTATCATGATCCTTCTACCCTCCCTTGCTGCAGGCAGCCACTAATCTACTTTCTCTATGGATTTGCCTATTCTGGACATTTCTTATGAATGGAATCATATAATATATGCCCTTTTGTGCCTGACTTCTTTCACATAGCATAATGTGTTCAAGGATCATCCATGTTATAGCATGTTTCAGTACTTCCTTCATTTTTAGGGCTGAATAATATTCCACTATGCAGTTACATCACATTTGTTTATCCGTTCATCAGTTGACGGACACTTCCATTATTTCCACTTTCAGGCTATGAATAATGCCACTGAAAATTTGTGTACAAGTTTTTGCGTTGGGGATATGTTCTCATTTCTCTTGGGAGCCCAGGAGTGGGATTAATTGCTGAATCATATGGTAATTATGTTTAACCTTTTGAGGATCTGTACTGTTTTCCAAAGACACTGTGACATTTTATGTTTCCTTCAACAATGTTTGAGGATTCCGATTTTTCTACATCCTTGTCAACACTTATTATTGGCAATAAGTCAATAGCCATTCTAGCAGGTGTGAAGTGGTGTCTCTGGGTGTGGGTTTGATTTGCATTTCCCCGATGACTAATGATATGAGCATCTTTTCATGTGTTTATTGGCCATTCGTATATCTTCTTTAAAGAACTGTCTATTCCTATTTTTTGCTATTTTAAAATTGGGTTATTTGTCTTTTTAGTATTGAGTTGTGAGATTTAAAATCTAGTCTTTATATATTCTGGATACAAATTCTTTATCAGCTATAAGATTTGCAAAATTTTTCTCCCATTCTGTGGGTTGTCTTTTCACTTTGTTGGTGGTATCATTTGAAGTACAAATTTTTTTTTTTTTTTTTTTTTGAGATGGAGTCTCGCTTTTTCACCCAGTCTGGAGTGCAGTGGCGCGATCTCGGCTCACTGCAGGCTCCGCCCCCCGGGGTTCACACCATTCTCCTGCCTCAGCCTCCCGCGTAGCTTATACTTTAAGTTCTAGGGTACACATGCACAACTTGCAGGTTTGTTACATATGTATCCATGTGCCATGTTGGTGTGATACACCCATTAACTTGTCATTTATATTAGGTATATCTCCTAATGCTATCCTTCCCCCCTCCCCCCACCCCATGACAGCCCCCGATGTGTGATGTTCCCCTTCCTGTGTCCAAGTGTTCTCATTGTCCAATTCCCACCTTTGAGTGGGAGCATGCGGTGTTTGGTTTTTTGTCCTTGCGATAGTTTGCTGAGAATGATGGTTGCCAGTTTCATCCATGTCCCTACAAAGGACATGAACTCATCCTTTTTTATGGTTGCATAGTATTCCCTGGTGTATATGTGCCACATAAATGTTTTTAATTTTTATGATGTCCACTTTATCTATTTTTTTGTTGTTGTGTTTGCTTTTGGTGTCATATCTAAGAAACCATTACTTAATCCAAGGTCATGAAGATTTATGCCTGTGTTTTCTGATTATGTTTCACTTGGGTCTATTATTTCATTGTGTTTAAAGAGTGGGTCCTTCCATCCAGTTATATTAGCTATTTCTTCTGACTGTATAGCTTGTGTCCTTTGAAGGCATACATTCATTTTTTTTTTTTTTTAAGGTAGTATCTCACTCTGTTTTCCAGGCTATGGAGCTCATAGCTTACTGTAACCTTGAACTCCTAGGCTCAAGCAATCCTCTAGCTTTAGCCTTCTGAGTAACTGGGACTATACATGTGTACACTATCACGCCTGGCTAATTAAATTTTTTTTTTTTTTTGTAGAGACAAGGTCTCCCTATATTGCCCAGGTTGATCTTGAACTCCTGGCCTCAAACGATCCTCCCACTTTGGCCTCTCAAAGTGCCAGGACTACAGGCCTGAACCACCATGCCCAGCCCTGATGGTGTGCTTTCTTTATTTGTAATCCAAGTACCTAAAAAAATGCCGATCATTATTCATGCAATTATTATACCTTTAAAAACACACTCAACCCATTGTTTAGCACACATTGCTGGCTCATCCACAAAAAGATTTCAAGAGACTTTATGAAATGAATGCTTGAAATTTAGAGTGGAGGGAAACCTGGCTGCTGAAACTGAGATGACTTATGTTTAATTGTTCTCCTAACACTAGTGTGGGAACACTCTGAGAAAAGGAGGTGAGATCAGTTTTGTATCACCTGGTTTTGGGGAATTCATACTGATTTTAAGTCTAGTCTTTCTTTTCTTGGTCCTTATAGACCATCTTTCACCATTCACTCTAGACCTTTGTCAGGAGGGGATGCTAGGAGAACCAGGCATTAATACTAAGGCTGATGTTATCCCCCTACGCACTGGGGCAGCACTGGTTTATGTTTGGTCTTTTTGGCCATTCCTGTCATTGTATAATTACAGAGAGCGGATTTCAACTTCAGCATCACATTCACAGGTTCTGCTCCCTGGGATGTGAATTCACTGGGTCTAGAGACTGGAGCATCTCTAAAAGGAGCAAATCTCTGAAAGAATGTCCCAGAGGCTGATTAAAAATGGCAAATTGTAATTGATATGAAGTCAAATGCAGCTGTTTGGGAAATAAACAAAGGCAAGACATAAAAAAGGATGAGTTCATGTCCTTTGTAGGGACATGGATGAAGCTGGAAGCCATCATTCTGAGCAAACTATCGCAAGGACAGAAAACCAAACACCACATGTCCTCACTCATAGGTGGGAATTGAACAACGAGAACACTTGGACACAGGGTGGGGAACATCACACACCAGGGCCTGTTGAGGGGTGGAGGGAGCGGGGAGGTATAGTATTAGGAGATATACCTAATGTAAATGACGAGTTAACGAGTGCAGCACACCAACATGGCACATGTATACATATGTAACAAACCTGCACGTTGTGCACATGTACCCTAGAACTTAAAGTATAATAATAAAAAATAAAAAACAAAAACAAACAAACAACAAAAGAAAAACAAAGGCAAGACCCTTGCCTTATACTCCAATCCACTATTTCCAGTTTCCAACCCATTCCTAATTTGGGGGCCGGTTGTCTTTCCAGTGGAGATGGTCCTCCGTGACCATTAGAGCATCTGGCCAATGTGTGTTCTTCCTCAAGTTTCTCTCCGAGTCTAGCCAGCCTACCCAGGCCCCTCACCCTGTTTTTGCGAGCAGTTTCCCAGCCTGCCTGAGCTTACTCAGCGCTCTGGTCTTCCCCACCTTATTCTTTAAGGATTGTGCCAGGCCTGGGGCTCTGTACTCAGTTACAGGCACCTTTGTCCATCCCCAACTGTAACACCTTCGTAACATCCGACCCTTTCTGAATGGACCTCTTTTCTGCAAGCTCCTGGGCCACACTGTTAGTTCTTCTAGATGGAGTCTTCCTGTTGTCCTTGTCAGGAAACTTGCTGATTTGTCTTGTAAGATTTCCTCTTATCAGCTCTCTTTCGGACAACTTTTATTTTATATATTTTTTTCATATGAAGCCCAGGGGTCAGATGATCAGAGGGCAAGGCAAAGAATGTTCCAGAGGCTGATTAAAAATGGCAAACTGTAATTGATATGCAATCAAATGCAGCTGTTTGGGAAATAAAGGCAAGACCCTTGCCTTATACAACAACCCAAATAAACTCCAAACGGATTGAGGAATTACATGTAAAAAAACCAAATGAGAAAAAATTAAAATCCACACCCATAATATAAAAATGAATATAAAATTTCTTTCTACTCATGATTTAAGTTTCTGGAAACCTCTGTGGCAAAAGGAATTCACAACAGATTAGCTTCAGCATATACAGACTAAACAGTAAAGACCCCCAAATTAAAATTAAACCTATGATAGGAGAGGTATAGATAGATAGGCAGACAGGTAAGGATGATAAAATATTCATGATGGGGGGCCGGGCGCGGTGGCTCACGCTTGTAATCCCAGCACTTTGGGAGGCCGAGGCGGGCGGATCACGAGGTCAGGAGATCGAGACCACGGTGAAACCCCGTCTCTACTAAAAATACAAAAAATTAGCCGGGCGTGGTGGCGGGCGCCTGTAGTCCCAGCTACTCGGAGAGGCTGAGGCAGGAGAATGGCGTGAACCCGGGAGGTGGAGCTTGCAGTGAGCCGAGATTGCGCCACTGCACTCCAGCCTGGGCGACAGAGCGAGACTCCGTCTCAAAAAAAAAAAAAAAAAAAAAAAAAAAAAAAAATATTCATGATGGAATTTAGGTAGTGAGTGTGTGGGTGTCCACTGTAACAAATGTTTGAAAACTTTTGTAATCAAGTGTTTTAGAAAAAGGAAAAAAAATTATAATTGAGTAAAATGACAAAGATATGATGCCACGGTGCTATAGAAGGTTTTGGAGTAAGGAGGCTCTTGGGTATTGCTGGAAGCAGTTGGGAGCCCTCCCTGGTTCTTGGCAGGGAAGCGGCAGTCTGGCCAGTATGGGGGTGTGAAGCCAGATAAGTTATCACCGCCCACTGCCCATTTCCTCAGGACCTCTGGCTCTGCCTCCTGGCGTCCAGACTCAGTGGTGGTGCTTGCGCCTGGCTCTCGCAGAGGCTGGCTCTGTCCCCAGCACTAGGGGACTGTGGACCTGCAGCAGCAGGCCCTCCCTGCTTGCTCGCAGCCCTTGGCTGCATGGGGGGGCACGCCGAAGGAGCGCTGAAAGGAAGCACAGATTTCCAAAGAAGCCTGGCGATGTTATGGAGGATGGGGTGGGGATGAGGATCCTGGCTCCGTATCTTCAGCCCTTGGCAAAATGCCCTACCCATGATTGGAAGGAAGGACATGCCAGTGAATCTTGCGGAGGCTGCTGGCAACCTGGGCAGAGATGCTGGGGGCTTGCCTGGCAGGGGGCACAGGTTGGAGACACGTGGAGTGGATTGAAAGCAATGGTGAGGAAGGTTTCAGCGTGGCTAGGTGGTGGTAACAGCCATGCTTGGTTATCTAGGAGAAAAAGCATAGGGCAAGGTCAACCTGAGCTCCCATCTGAAGGGTCTGGGGAACAGCAAAAGCAGGGGGAAGTAAGATTCGGCAGCTAGAGGAGGAGTCTGGGCCTGGATCCTCCACCTGGGTGGGAACCTGTGCTCTAGGCGTGTCTGCGTTTTGGGGCATAGCACCTTGCAGTTATCACCTGTTGCTATTCCTCGCCCTGGTCATTGCCTGTGGTTGACCTTCTTTGGTAGATTATAATCTCTCTGAAGGGAGGGGTCCTGCCACTTAGATCTTCTGGGCTCTGTTGGGTGGCCAGCATCCCCAGAGGGTGTTTGCTAAATATTAGTTAGGTCTCTGCATGGGGGAGATGTGGGATGGGGAGGCAGCTGGGCTAAGAAACAGAAATCAAGACACTGAGGGAGAAGGAAGGCTGAAGCAATAGTGTTTGCAGTTGTTGACTTCCCTGATTAGAACATCTATCCCTCCAGCCAACTCCCAGGACGTTTTGTGACCAAGCATAGCACTAACCCTTCAAATGGCTGCTAATTGATTTACAGTTTTTGGTGATTGCACATCATGTGCACCCGGAGAAAAACAAGCAGAGAATCAAAAAATGATGATTTTTTCCTGGAAAAGCATGCCCGTTATAGCCTACAGGGACAGCAGGGGCCAAGGCAAACATTCAGCTGAAACCAGAGCCTTGGTGTAGCCTGCCTTCTGAATGGCTGTCCTGGGCCGGAAGATTGCGACATGGTGGGGCTGTGGCCAGACCCTGTCTGGGCTGTGCGGGGGGCAGGTGGTGGTCGGGAGGGAACCTCCGGGAACTTCTCTGGGGCCAGGAGGCCCTGTCTGGGCTGTTCCTCTCTGCTGTGCGGGCTGCCCAGATTTTGGGGATGGGTCAGGGATGGAGGGCTGGAAGCGGTGGGGGTTGTGAATTTGGGACTCCCAGAAGTGGGCCCAGCTAGAGCAGCTCCTGGTCCCTGCTGGTGGGCCTTGAAGGGAGGGGCTGGGCCCTCTGGTGGGATGGATGGGTTCAGTGCAGCGCTGACTAGCAGGATGAGGGCAGTTTGTGTATATCTAGTGAAAAAACAAAAAACAACTGGGGTGGTGGGAGATGGGGAGAGGCTCGCCGTCCTAGTGAAGTCTGGGTTTTGGCATGTGGAGCAGTGATTGCAATTTTTCTGGCTTTGAAGTGTGATGGCCCCGCAGACTCATGAACACAAAGGATGCAGAGTGGAGATTTCCCGGAGCCTGCTTCAGGGACCACCTGGTTAGCAGGCACCCTGTAAACATGCCTGCCATGAACGTGTGGACATAGCATCTTTGTATTTTAGTCTGTGCTTTCTTTCTGGATCATGCAAAGGGAAACGTCAGTCCGAGGCAGGTCAAATCCCACCCTCCACATTGGCAGAGCCCCGCTTAAGTAGGTTTGACAGTTTGAGGGAAAAGAGCTCTGGCCAGAAACTCAGGCTCTATTTAAATACCTGCGTCTCTGGGCAGCTAAGGTGCCCATGTGGCCATGGATATTTGGCCGGTGTTAGGCCCCCAGGTTGAGTAGTGACCCAAGCCACTTCTCATACAACCTAAAGGAGCCCCGTGCTAGGAACAGAGAGATTTGTTTTTGTTGGGCCCTAAAAGGTGCCAGTTGAAGGGCTGGCTGTTCACAAGGACAGCAAGATGTTTTGGAAGCACTCATTGGCTAGAGTTTGGGATTTCCCTCTTTATGGCACTTACTGTGAGTTGGATTTAAATATAGGGGAAAACAGCATCCCACTTTCTTACCAAGGGACTAATGGTATTTGGAAAACAGGGACGCTCCATGGAAAATATTTCGTGTCAAGGACGGAGCCTTGGGCTTGGTGTGGTGGGGGTGGGTTGCTTCTGGGAGGCACACTGAAGGTTTTACCACCGCATTTGGGGGGCTGTCTGCATCTGTCTTTGCTTTCCCCAAACCCAAGAAACATACCAAGCCTGCCTTGGTCCAGCCAGTGATTTTAAGATTCCTTTCCTAGATGGACAGCTTTAGCGTGGGTTTCTTTTTGTCCCCAAAACCTTGCAGTTCAGCTGTACCTCTGGATCCAGGCACCCCACCTTGCTCCATCTTCCTCTAGTTAAAACCTAGACTCATGAAAACAAAATTGCTTAAGGCAAGAAAGGCCTGAGAAACACAGGGAGGCTGATGCAAATCTACTGCAAACCAGATGTTTCCTTCTCTGTGGCAAAGAGGCGCTGAAGTTCAGGGGGCATCTGGGGAAGTGTTTGTCTTTAAGGAAGACATCTGTATGGAAGTGGTAGCCTGAGTAATGCGATGTGACAGTTGCTATGTCGACTCGCGTATTTTCCCCTCCCCTTATATTATTGGCCAGTTCAATGTTGCATAAAAGTCGTGCAATGCCTTGGAATGTGTTTATGTGCTGTCCTCTGCCAGAACTTTTCAGCATTTTTTTTTCCTACGTGTGTTTTGCTTTTGAGAAGACGGCCTGTCACTTTGGTTTGACTGTGTTCTTTTTTTGTGGAACTACATATTTGTTGGATTTGTAACGGGGCAGTGGCGACTTAGACTCCAGGAGAGCAATGGATGGGGGAGCAAAAAGGGGCAGGAAGGGGCACTTGAAGCCCCTTCCAGACCAGGGGTCAGACCTGAACAATTTGCAGGTAGTTTGAGGAGATAAAATGTGTGCGAGTGGAATGGGTCCCTCCTTGGTGTCTGTGATGGCATGGGACATGGATCCTTCTTCATTCTGTCTTCTCAGCTTCCGGCTATGTATCCAGCTGCCTGCTGGCCAGGCTCACTTTGCCATCTCGATCAGGCATCTGGGAACTGCAGCCCGCACTTTCCTCCTCTTCCTCCTCTTTGCTTCCTCCTAGTTAAGGCACCTGCGACCTTCTGCTGAAGCTTGAGGGCTGGCTGCCCTCACTGCTACCTTCTTTTTTTTTTTTTTTTTTTTTTTGAGTGGAGTTTTGCTCTTGTTGCCCAGGCTGCAGTGCAGTGGTGCGATCTCGGCTCACCACAACCTCTGCCTCCTGGGTTCAAGCGATTCTCCTGCCTCAGCCTTCCCAATTAGCTGGGATTACAGGCATGCGCCACCTAATTTTGTATTTTTACACCTGGCTAATTTTGTATTTTTAGCAGAGACAGGGTTTCTCCATGTTGGCCACACTGGTCTTGAACTCCTGACCTCACATGATCCACCCACCCCCGCCTCCCAAAGTGCTGGCATTACAGGCGTGAGCGACCATGCCTGGCTGCTACCCCCTTCCTTCTGCTGCAGAAGAGTCCACTCCCAGCCCGTGTCTCTTCCCCAGTACCTCCGTCCCAGTGGGCATGATTGCTGCAGCCCATCTCTCCTCACTTCCTGGCTGCATCCCCATGGCTTTCTATTGTTTTCTCTCCCTCCAGCCTCGCCCCCATCCTAATCCAGTCTCCACCCTCAGTCAGTGTGAACCTTTTTTTTTTTTTTTTTTCCCTTTTAAGACTTTATCTTTTTAGATCAGATTCGGGGTCACAGCTTTAGGTTTCACAGTTTCAGGCTCAGGAAGGTACAGAGATTTCCTATACGCCCCCTTCCCCGACACGTGCAGAGCCTCACCTGTGGTCAGCATCTCCCACCAGACTGGGACATTTGTTGCAATTGATGAACCTACATTGCCACATCATTATCACCCAGAGCCCATCATTTCCATTAGGGTTCACTCTTGGTGTTGTACGTTCTACGGGTTTGGGCAAATGAATAATGACATGTATCCACCATTATAGTATTACACAGGCATGAGGCATTCACCCTGTTAAGGTCTTTCCTGGCTAGCCTCTCCTTTCTCAGCACAGTGCCTTGGTTTGTCCTCTCCTTATCTATCCCTTTCCTTTCTCTTTCTGCTGGCCTCTGCCCGGGTCTGGCCCAGCTCTGCCCTCTTGTCTTTTGTCCATTCTTCATTTGGGGCATACTGCTTAGAACAGGGGCTTTGGAGCCAGTGAGACCCACCTGGGTTCACATCCAATTCCAGTGCTGCTATTTCTAGGCACACAACCTTGAACAGGTTTCTTTTTCTTTTTTCTTTTTCTTTTTTTTTGAAGTGGAGTCTTGCTCTGTTGCCTGGGCTGGAGTGCAGTGGCACGATCTCGGCTCACTGTAACCTCCGTCTCCCGGGTTCAAGTGATTCTCATGCCTCAGCCACCCGAGTAGCTGGAATTACAGGCGCCCGTTACCATGCCTGGCTAATTTTCGTATTGCTAGTAGAGACGCGGTTTCACCATGTTGGTCAGGCTGGTTTCAAACTCCTGACCTCAAGTGATCTGCCTGCCTCAGCCTCCCAAAGGGCTGGGATTACAGGCGCGGGCCACCACACCCAGCCCTTGAGCAGGTTTCTTAACCCTCCGAGCCTCACCTGGAAAATAGTAACCAGTAAATGAGATACTGGAGAACTTGGTGTGATGTCAGGAAGATGGCTGACTAAAAGCCCCTAGTGCTTGACCCCCTACAAAGACAGCCAGAACAACAAATAAACCACTACTCGTCAATGAAAATAACTGAGAGAGAGAGTGCCAAAGTGTATCAGAGGTTTAAGAGAAATGCTGGTGAGCACAGAAACTCGGGATGACCACATAGAGAATGGAGCAGTGGGCCTCCGCCACTACGTCTTCCAACTGGGATAATCTGGGAACCAGGAGGAGCTTTTTCCTATGGTGAGGAAGTAAGCAAGGGGATCCCAGAAAACCCCATTACCACCTTGGACCTTACACCATCACACCTACAGACCTCACTGCTGGGATCTCCCACAGCCCTCACAGGCACTAAGCCCAGCTGAAGAGTCTGCCTGGAGTCTATACAGCTATGCTTCCCCCAGGGTAGGAGCCAATATTGTGCCCTGCCCCATGCCTTGCATGGCTACTGCATTCTCTTATTTTGGAATTGGAAAGATGGCTTGGGTATGTCTGCCTCTGGGGTTGAGTAGCCACAGCTTCCCTTCATCTCTGAGGTTAAGCTGCCACAGAAACACCCCAGCCTGATGGCCTGACATCCCCAAGCAAAGTTGTCAGCAGCTATTACACCCATCCCCATGGGGCCAAGTAGAGGTGAAGTGGCTCCACCTACCACCAGCTCCACCTCCTTGGGCTGGAGCTTAAGCAGTACTCTGCTTCCTGGGAAAACAGTACCTTGGCTGCCCAGAGCAGCCATGCCTTCAAGTGCCTAATTTGAAGCAGCACCCTACATCAGGAAATGATATCTTTGTTATCCGGAGTGGTCACACATCCTATATCTAAGCTGAGGTAATGCCCTGCATCCCAGGGAAACGGTGCCTGGGCACCCAGAACAGTCACACCCCCCAGACCCAAGCTGAAGTGGTACATTGCCCTGTGGGGAATTAGAGCTTTTGCTGAGCTGAGCAGCTACACATCCCAGGGCTGAGCTGATGTGGTATCCCATGTCCTAGGGAAACAGAGCAGTGACTGATCTCAGACACCCTTTCCTACTGGCCAGATAACTCTCGTATCCTGCTTTCCTGAAGCTGAACTAGATCCCTAGAATCTGAGCTGCTGAGACAGCCTTTTCCTTGGGGAGTGGAGTTACAGCTTTGCTACCTCCTAGCCTCTCCAATATCCCGGGGCCCAAAGGGCAGCTGTGTTCCTCCGTTCTGGGGTACTTGTAGCTCCTGCACCTGGTCTCATAAAGTCTGGAATACTGGTGAGCCCCACCATCCCAGTGTCTAGAGTCACCACTGCATGGTGCCTTATCCTGTGGGACCCAAGTTGCCACTGAACCCTGTTGGCTCAGGTTCCCAAATTTCAGCTGTACCTTTCTCCCCAGGCCCAAACCTTAGAGCACCTCTTCTTCCCTCGAGTTGGGCCAGTTCTGTGCCCTAACCCCTGTGGGTAGAATCACAGGTACAATGCAACCTTGTGGGCCAGAGCTGCTAGAAGATGCCTCAGACTCACAGATACTGGCTTTGTGGGCAATCTTCAACCAACCCTGCCACAGAAAGTGAACCTGTACCCCAAGACCCGAGTGTCAAAATAGGTTCGTGAGACTCTGAGCCTAGGATGTTGGCTCCACAGTTGCTTTAAGCACCTGAATCTGGAACCTAGCACCACTGCAGTTACTTGTGGGTCATGTCAGACCTGACATCAGGAGGGATCCCCTTGGCTGAGTCTCCACACTGTAGGGAAGATGAGCCTAGGAGGACCCCCAAATCCCTTGACACTGAGGACATTAGCAACCTACTCCACTGCTGCTGCTGCCACAAACTTCTACAGCCTAGGTCACTGTGGCACCCACAGTTATTCCTGATGTTGTGCACAAATAAAGAACCTGCATGGAGACTATAATATTGTGCCTATCCGGAAAGAGTCACGACACCCTTCCCAACTGGCACATTAAAATGCAACTGCAAGTGAAAGTCTTTCTCTACAAAATCTACTCTAGAAAGCTTGAAAGAGGTGATTCTTCCATCAGATGCATAGACATTGACATAGGAACATAAGACATGTGAAAAAGCAAGGAAATTTGATATCACCAAAGGAACACAATAACTGTATAGTAACAGACACCAATGAAAGGGAAATTAATGAGTTACCAGAAAGGGAATTCAAAATAATGGTCTTAAGGAAACTAAAAAAGATAAAATAAAATACAATATAATTCAACAAAATAAGGAAAACCATTCACAATATGAACGAGAAATTCAACAGATAGGAATCATTAAAAGGGGCCAAACATAAATATTATCACTGAAGAATTTAGTGAAAAATAAAAAATATGACAGAGAGATTCAACAGCAGCCTTGATCAAGCAGAAGAAGAAATCTCTGAACTTGAAGATAAGTCATTTGAAATTATTCAGAGGAAAAAAAGGATATAAGAATGAAAAAAGTGATGAAATCCTACAAGACTTATGACACGTAAGTAAGAGAACAAATAATCATATTATGAGAATTCTGGAAAAAGAGAAGGGAAAAGGCATAGAAAACCTCAAGTTCCCAAGTCTGGGGAGAGAGATGGACATCCAGATTTAGAAAGCACAAAGATCCTCAAATAGATTCAGCCACAAAAGTCCCTCCGTGAGGCAATATTATAGTCAGATTATCAAAAGTCAAAGACAAAGAGATAATTCCAAAAACAGCAAGAGAAAAGCATCAAGTCATATGTGATGGAATTCTCATTAGGCTAACAGCAGATTTCTCCACAGAAACCTTATAGGCCAGGAGAGAATGGAATAATGTATTCAAAATACTGAAAGAAAAAAAATTGCCATCAAGAATACTTCAGAAATAAGGGAGAAATAAAGTCTTTTCCAGACAAGCAAAAAGTGAGTCTTTCCCAGACAAACAAAACTTTGTAATGTCACCACTAGATTGACATTACAAAAAAGGCTCAAGGAGTCTTATATCTGGAGGCAAAAAGATGATAATCACTATCATGAAAACACACAAAAATATAAAACTCACTGGGAGAACAGATTCACGAAAGAGAAAGGCAAAAGAATAAAATCTTATCACTATGGGAAACCATCAAACTACAATTATAAACAGTAAGAGAGGAAGAAAGGAACAAATTACATACAAAACAACCAGGAAACAATTAACAAAATGACAGGAATAAGTCCTCACCTATCCATAATAACCTTGAATATAAGCAGATTAAATTCTCCATGTAAAAGATATAGGCTGGCTTAATTGATAAAAAACATGACCCCACTATATGGTACCCACAAGAAACTCACTTTACCTGTAAAGACACATATAGATTGAAACTGAAGAGATGAAAAAAGATATTTCATGCAAACAGAAACCAAAAGCAAGCAGGAATAGCTATGCGAAGATTAAATAGACTTAAAAAATGGTAAAAAGATATTAAGAAAGTCATAATATAATGATAAAGAGGTTACTTCAGCAATAGGATATATCAATAATAAATCTATATTCATCCAACACCAGAACACCCAGATATATGAAGCAAATATTATTAGATCTAAAGGAAGATATATGCTATAATACCATTATAGGTGGGTGCTTCAACACCAAACTCTCAGCACTGGACAGATCATTTAGACAGAAAATCAACAAAGAAACATTAGATTTAAATTGCACTTTAGACCAAATAGACTTAGCAGACATTTATAGAATATTTCATCTAACAGCTGCAGAATACACATTCTTTTCATCAGGACATGGAACATTCTCCAGGATAGACCACATGTTAGGCCACGAAAAAAGTCTAAACAAATTTAAAAGAATTGAAATCATATCAAGTATCTTTTCTGATCACGGTGGAATAAAACTGGAAATTAATAACAAGAGGGACATTAGAAATAGTATACATACATGGAAATTAAGTATCATGCGCTCAAATGACCAAGGAGTCAATGAAGAAACTATGAAGGAAATTTAAAAGTTTATTGAAACAAATGAAAATAGAAACACAACATACCAAAACCTTTGGGAGACAGCAAAAGCAGTTCTAAGAGGGAAGTTTATAGCAATAAACACCTACATCAAAAAAGTAAAAATATTTCAAATAACCTAACAATACATCTCAAGGAACTAGAAAAGCAAAAACAAAACAAACTCAAAATAAGTAGGAGAAAAGAAATAATAAAGAGTAGAGCAGAAATAAAATAAATTGAGACTAAATAAAATACAAAAGATCAACAAATAAAAGTTAGTTATTTTAACAGATAAGAAAAAAGAAAAAATATCCAAATAAATAAAATCAGAAATGAAAAGGGACAATTACAACTGATACCACAGAAATACACAGGGTCATTAGAGAATATTACAAACAACTTTACAACAAATTTGAAAAGCAGCAGCAATATCTATATATTTCGGGACACATAGAACCTACCAACCAAGATTGAACCAAATAAGAAAGAGAAAAAGAGACCTGTCAAGGTTATTATTGATAGGTGAGTAATGTGGTTGAATCAGTAATAAAAAGTCTGTCATCAAAGAAGAGCCCAAGACCTGATGGCTTCACCGCTGAATTCTACCAAACATTTAAAGAATAACTAATACCAATTCTTCTCAAACTCTTTCAGAAAATTAAAGAGGAGGAAAGTTTTCCAAACTCATTCTATGAGATCACAATTACCCTGATATCATAACTAGTCAAGGACACAACAACAAAAAAGGGAAACTATAGGCCAATATCCCTAATGAACATAATTGCACATGTTCTCAACAAAATACTAGCAAACCAATTCAACAATGCATTAAAAAGATTGTTCGCCATGATCAAGTAGGATTCATCTCCCGGATGCAAAGATGGCTCAACATACGCAAATCAATAAATGTGATACGTCAGTGGAATCGAGGATAAAAACCATATTAGCACCTCAATAGACACGAAAAAGTATTGGACAAAATTCAACATTGTCTCATGATAAAGCTCTCAAGTTAGGTATAATGGGAACCTACCTCAACACAATAAAGGCCATATATGACAAACCCCTAGCCAACATCATACCGAACGTGGAAGATTTGAAAGCTTTACCTCTAAGATCTGGAGTAAGATAAGGATGCCCTCTTTTAACACTTTTATTCAACATGGTACTAGAAGACCTTGCTATAGCCACTATTCAAAAGAAAGAAATATAGGTCATCTAAGTTGGAAAGGAGGAAGTCAAATTGTCCCTGGTGCAGATGGCATGATCTTATATATAGAAAACCATGAAAGCTTCACCAAAAAAGCTCTTAGAACTGATAAACCAATTCAGTAAAGTTGCAGGATACAAAAATCAACATAAAAAATCAGTAGTATTTCAATACATCCACGACAAACTAGTGGAAAAAGAAATCAAGAAAGGAAATCCATTTACAATAGACACACACACACATACACACACACACACACACACACAAACTAGGAATAAATTTAACCAAGGAGGTCAAAGAGCTCCACAAGGGAAAATATAAAACACTGATGAAAAAATTGAAGAGGATACACAAAAAATAGACATTCCATGTGCATGGGTTGAATAAATTAATATTGTGAAAATGACCATACTACCAAAAGCAATCTATAGATTCAGTGTACTCCTTATCAAAATACCAGTGGCATTCTTCACAGAAATAGAAAAAAATTCTAAAATTAATTTGGAACTACTAATGACTTCCAATAGCCAAAGCAATACTGAGCAAAAAGAACAAAGCTGGAGGCATCAAACTACTGGACTTCAATATATGCTACAAAGGTGTAGTAACCCAAACAACATGGTACTGGCATAAAAGCAGACATGTAGACCAATGGAACAGAATAGAGAACCCAGAAATCAACCGATATACTTACAGACAGTTGATTTTTGAAAAATGTACCAAGAACATTCATTGGGGGAAAGGACAGTCTCTTTAGTAAATGGTGCTCGGACAACTGGATATTTATATGCAGAAGAATGAAACTAGTCCCCCTATTTGTCACCATATACAAAATTCAACTCAAAATAGATTAAAGACTTAAATATAAGACCTGGAACTATGAAACTATTAATAGTAGAGGATACTGTTCCTTCAGCATAGAGGAAATGCTTCAGGACATTGATCTGAGCAGATATTTTATGGAGAAGATCTCAAAGGCACAGGAAACAAAATCAAAATAAGACAAGTGAGATTATACTGAGCTAAAAATCTTCTGCACAGAAAAATAAACAACAGAATGAAGAGACAACTTGCAGAATCAAATAAAATATTTGAAATCTATTCATCCGACAAGAGATTAACATCCAGAATATACAAGGGGCTCAAATAATTCAACAGCAAAAAAACAAATAATCCGATTAAAAAATGGGCAAATGAGCTGAATACAAATCTCTTAAAAGAAGGCATACAAATGGCCAATAGATATATGAAAAAATGCTCAACACGACAAATCATCAGTGAAATGCAAATCAAAGCCACAGTGAGCTATCACCTCACCCCAGTTAGAACGGCTATTATGAAAAAGACAAAAAATAACATATGCTATGAGGTTGTGGAGAAAGGGGAATATTTGTATGCTGTTGATGAGAGTGTAAAGTAGTACAGCCATTATGGGGAACAGTATGGGGGCTCCTCAAAAATCTAAAAATAGAACTACTATATGGTCCAGCAATCCCACTTCTGGGTGTATACCCAAAGGAAATAAAATCAGTATGTTGAAGAAATATCCGCACTCCCATATGTACTGTAGCATTCACAATGGCCAAGATATGGAATCGACTTAAGAGTCTATCAGTAGATGAATGGATAAAGACAATGTAATCGAATACTATTTAGACATAAAAAGAGAACAAAATTCTGTAATTTGCAGCAACATGGATGAGCTTGGAGGACATTATGTCGAAATATGAAAAAAGCCAAAACAGAAAGATAAGTACCACATGTTCTCACTCCTATGTAGAAGCTGAAGTAGTTGAGCTCATACAAGTAGAGAGTAGAATAGTGGTTACTAGATGCAGGGAAGACTGTTGGGGGATGAGAGGGAGGGCCTAGCAAATGGATGCAAAGCACAGGTCGATAGGAAAAATACATTCTAAGGTTCCGTAGCACTGCAGGGTGACTCCAGTTAGCAACAATTTATTCTATGTTTTCAAATAGCTAGAAGAGTAGATTTTGAATATCTCCAACACAAAGAAGGAATAAATGTTTGAGGTGGTAAGTATGCTAATTACCCTGATTTGATCATTACATGTTGTGTATGTGTATCAAAATATCACATGTACCCCATAAATATGTACAATTATAATGTGTCAATTAAAAATAATAAAGGCAAAAAAAATGAGATACTGCATATGCCCTTGGCATTGCACCAGGCGCTTGATGAGTGCTGTGGTGGTCAATGCTATTATTTTAAAGCAGTAACTGGATCATGTTCCTATCCTTTTCTGAAGCATAGTAGCTGTCCAGAGTTTGGCTGTCATAGCCTTCCTGATGGGCCTTCTCCTGCCTCCTCACCACTCTGAACGCTGGTGGCTCTGGCGTGCTGCAGTTCCTGTCCTTGCCTGTCACTTCTCTACCTCTCTGTCACCTCCCTCACCTGGCATGGCCTTCTCCCCTTACTTTGGCCTGACTCATTCTTCCCACCTGGTTAGGTCAGTTGCCATTGGAGACTCTCATCCCTCAGTCCAAATGACCTTCTTCTCCCTTCTAGCCCTCCCACAACACATAGCCTGGGTCTGATTTGACTGTATTCTGTGTCTTTCTCTAAACTGTAAGTTTCTTAAGCCAGGGTCTAGTTTGATTCCTTGATTGGACGTAATATGTCTTTTGCACATTATAGCTGCTCTACATGTGGATTGGATAAGCAACACGTGCCACAGATTTGTGACCTCCGGAGGGTCTGTGCACTGCTTTGGTACCTCCTGCTGATCTCTGTGCTGAGGCAGGTGGAGAGGGACCGCAAGCTCAACTTCGCGCTCCACCGTCCCCGCTGGACGTTCCTGCTGCATCACACCACACAGCCTGGGTCTGTTTTCACTCGATTCTGTGTCTTTCTTTAAATTGTAAGTTTCTTAAGCCAGGGTATAGTTTAATTCCTTAAGTAGACTCCTCCTTGCTGAATTTGGCTGCAGCCTCAAAATCCTTCTGAAGGCACCACTCACTCTTAGTTGCCACAGCCCATCCATCCGAGGTAACAGGTGACAACCAGGTCTCTCTGACCTGTACTGTGAAAAAGTCATGCTAACTTTTTCAAAAGGATTGTTTTGCTTACTAATAGATTTAAACAATCAGAGAAAAAGGTTCAGCTTCTTTAAGAAGTCTTAGGCAAGACACAAAGTTTAAAAAATCTTGTCAGAGGTCCTGTTATGTGTCTGAATCCCGCACTGATGTGTGCCCACTACGTTGGGAGGGCAGAGCGAGGAAAGCTGTGGTCAGCTTAATTCCCTGATAGAAAAGGGGATGGTCGTGAGGAAATGTGGTGTGAAAAGTAAATACTCACTGGATGGGCAGACCTCAAGCTGTGAAAGACAGACGTTTCTGTGCAAACCGGAGCAGAAAGACGGTTTGGATGGGGATCTCCCAGGGAGAAACAGAGTGTTACAGAACACTTTCCATTGTCTTGTTGACAATGAAAATATTACACAGCCTTTTCATACTTCATTGTAATCCCAGAGCAATGTTTGAAGCAGGTGGAGGAACTTTCTAGAAATTACTGGAATGCTTCAAACACCTAAGGAAAAGCAGTTTGGTGAGGTGAACTCTCTCACCTACCTTGCTTTATAACAATAGAAGAGGATGTGATTGTGATCTCCATTTGACAAGTGGGTGAATCAAAGCTAGGGAGGGGATGGGTTTAGGTCATGCAGCTAGTAACTGGAGACACCAGAATTTGGGCCCTGTCTGGCTCTGAGGTTCCAATTCCTTTTCCTATACCATGGACAGTATGTAGAGCCGTTTCTAAAATGCCTTGAGTCATCTTACTCCTCACTGGCGCTGACGTCGGCTAGTGACTTCTGAGTGAATGAGGCCAATGTTTTGCTGAGATGGTGTTTGCAGCCCAGTCTCTTCCACATTTAGACCTTGCCCAGCTACCCCTGCCACTTGGGATGCCCTGAACATGGCCTGGGACTTCCAGGGCGCTGTGCCTCTGCTCCTGGGTTGCCTGCATCAGCCTTCCCCACCGTCTCTGTCTGCTGAAACCTCACCCAGTGATGCGGAGCTGGTGGAGTTTCTGGGAATGCTTTCCCAATTCCCCTTGGCAGAGTCGACCTTCTCCTCTGGGTCCTTGTGAAACTCGATTCCAGCACCGATCACTCCCTGCCCTGTACTGGAATAGCTTATTTAGCTCTCTCGTTCTCAGTGGGCTCCCAACTCCAAGAGGCAAGGATGGAGGCTTAATCATCAGCTCCCGGGGTCCAGGACACAATGGGGAACTCAGCCGTGGAGAGTTGAATTCAGTGGATCATGCATAGCCTCGGGTGAATCCAGGCCTCTAGGAATTTGCCTTAGGGACCTCACTGTCTTAACTTCTTTGGGAGACCTTGGAGTGTCATAGAATAAAATCCATTCCTGATATCTTCCTTGTGGTCCATGTCACCTGCCACTCGGGGACAGGGAAATTGAATTGGCATGGTGAGGCTGGCTCTTCACAATGCCCTCCCGATGGCTCTCAGCACGGTGCATCTCTCTCTGCAGCTGTCCAGGCTCTTCTCAGTCCTTAGGTGGAGGAAATGACTGATCAGGACCATATTTTTCCTTTTTAAAAACAAGGATGTTGTGACTTCCATTTTCTCACCTTTGGAGGTTGCTGGCTCCAGGGTCTCAGCAGTGATGCCCTGAGGCTGGCTCTGTGGCACCTGTCAGCACCCCAGGAGCTGTCATTTATCCTTGCTGAGCTGGGGACTGCCTCTCTCCAAGGGCTGTGCCACCATGTCTCCCTCCTATGTTCTCTGGACAAGGTATTACACTTCACTGATCAAAAGCTACTGCTCTCCAGAAGGCTGATTCTGTTTTTCAAGAGTTGGTTTTGAGGGCAGTTTGTTTTTAACTGTTACATGTGATTGGACTTCAGTTTCATTGTTATGTATACTTAGCAGTTTAAGGTGAGTTTTGAAAAAAAAAAAAAAAAAACCATTCAGTCTTATTTGTGACAACTTGTGTGACTAATTACTGGTCTGCAGTGCACCACGAAACTTGCAAGGTACCACATAAACACCGAATCGTAACACATTTCTTGTTTGAAACTGTATTAGCAAATTGAACATCTGTATTACAGCAATACAGAGTATTAGTAAATTCAACAGCTTTTATTGATTCACCTTGTTAAGCAGGAAAATAATCCTTATAGCTTATAAAGCTCCTGGAAGTTCTAGTAGGTGCCATTTTGGAAGTGAATTGAGTTGAATAAATGAAGGCAGATGTCAAACATTTAATTGGCTCTTTGCTCCCAGCTGGCTCAATCAATTTTGGAACCATTGTCAGAGATGATATAATTCACCCATATGAAACTGACAGGGTGGGTTAGATGCTGTTGGTCTCTAGGCAGGAGGGGCTGGCTATGCAGAGTTAATGTTTAATACCTGGCTAATGCCACTTGTATTAGGGCTCTCTTTTTTATTTTTTATTTTTTTGAGATGGAGTTTCACTCACTCTGTTGCCCGGGTTGGAGTGCAGTGGCACAATCTCTGCTCACTGCAACCTCCGCCTCCCGGGTTCACGCCATTCTCCTGCCTCAGCCTCCCGAGTAGCTGGGACTACAGGTGCCTGCCACCACGCCCGGCTAATTTTTTTGTATTTTTAGTAGAGACGGGGTTTCACCGTGTTAGCCAGGATGGTTTCGATCTCCTGACCTTGTGATCTGCCAGCCACAGCCTCCCAAAGTGCTGGGATTACAGGTGTGAGCCACCGTGCCTGGCCTAGTCACGGTTTTCTTAGAGGGACAGAACTAACAGGATATATATAGGATATATATAGGATATATATATAGATATATATAGAATATATATGTATGGATATATATATAGGATATATGTATGAGTTTATTAAGTATTTTATATATATACATAAAGAGGAATTTATCAAGTATTATATATATGTATAAAGGGGAGTTTATTAAGTATTAACTTACATAACTGCAAGGTCCCACAATAGGCTGTCTGCAAGCTGAGGAGCAAGGAGAAGCAGTCCGAGTCCTGAAGCTGAAGAACTTGGAGTCTGATGTTCGAGGGCAGGAAGCATCCAGCATGGGAGAAAGATGCAGGCTGGGAGTATAGGCCCATCTCTCCTTTTCATGTTTTTCTGCCTGCTTTATATTTGCTGGAAGCTGATTAGATTGTGCCCACCATATTAAGGGTGGATCTGCCTTCCGCAGCCCCCTGACCCAAATATTAAACTCTTTTGGCAACACCCGTACAGGCACACCCGGTATTAATACTCTGTATCCCTCAATCCAATCAAGCTGACACTCATTATTAACCATCACACCACTGTAGCTTGGTCTTCACAGAGTTTTCTACTAAAGTTCCTTTAGTAGCAGAGAGGACAGGGAGAAAGGCTGTGGCAGCTGACCCCGAGTGGTCCACAACATTTGTTTTAAAATCTTGAGGCTTATGTGAAATGTTCAACTGCTTTTGTTTCCTACTCCGTATTCACACTTTCCTCCAAATCTCCATCTAAAAAGGTTTGACTGGGAAGAGGCCTCTTTTATAATTCTGTGGATTCTGGAACCCTCAGGCTCAAATACTGGGCTTGAGAAGCAGACATAAAAATGATGATCAAAGGGGTATAAAAAAGACACCAGAAAACAACCAAAGTAACTTTGGTGTTTCAAATGTGATTCTTGTACATTTTAAAATAACTAAAAGAATAGAATCAGATTGTTTGTGACACAAAGGATGTAATGCTTGAGGGGACAGATACACCATTTTTTGTCTTTCCTTTTTTTGTTGAGACAGATTCTCACTTTGTTGCCCAGGCCAGAGTGCAGTGGTGCAACCATGACTCACTGCAGCCTTGACCTCTGGGACTCAAGTGATCCTCCAGCCTCAGCCTCTCAAGTATTTGGGATGACAGGCATGTACCACCACACTCAGCTAATTATTTTGTATTTTTCACAGAAATGGGGTTTTGCCATGTTGCCCAGGCTGGTCTTGAACTCCTGGGTTCAAACGGTCTGCCCACCTCTGCCTTCCAGAGTGCTGGGATTACAGACATAAGTACCCTGTTGGATACTCCATTATTATGCATTGCATGCCTATATCAAAACATCTCAGGTATCCCATAAATATATACATTTACTATGTACCCACAAAAATTAACAATTGAAAAAAAATTAAAAAGGAAAAAAATTTAAAAAGAAAAAAATGTAATTTTTAAGAAAGGAAAGTTGCTGAGTTGAGACAAGGGGCAGAGACCATGGTGGGATTTAGAGCGACCACTCAGTAGGAATGGATTGGCAGGGGAGACTGAGGTGGGAACTGGGCGATGGGCTGTCTCAGCCGTCAGTGGAGATGGTGGTGGCCTCACCCAGCTGAGATATGGGGCTGGAACCAAGAGGAAAGATTTTGTTAGGAGGCAGCAGGAGGAACTGATGGGACATGGTGATGCCAGCATGAGGGGAAGAGGAGAAATCAACTCATTGATTAGTAGACACTGAGCACTTCCCGTGTGCCAGGCCCTATGCTGGGCATTTCAGTCCTGATCCTCATGAGAACTTCCCAGCCACCTGGGGTGATTGGTTTGGGCAACTCCGATGAGGAGTGTGGGGCTTAGTGAAGTTGCAGTCATGTCCAGGTCTCCCCTGCTGAGTAGCGGTACCCATGTCTACACTTGGAATGGTTCCGGGGATGCTTCTGAGGCAGAGTTAGCAGGCCTTGGAGATGCCTGGGGTAAGGGTGGGGGGGAGGAGGGGAGGATTTCCCTACCCTTCTCCTGTAGATCTTAGCCCAGGGACCTTCTCATCCAAAGACACCCCCTCTATCCCATGTGATTCACCCCATTCTTAACACCAAACCCATCTCCAGCCTCTTAGAAGGAGCACTGACTTAGGAGTCTAGTGGCCCAGGGCTGAACCCCACCTCAGCCCCTTCTAGCTGATTGCCTGCAAGTCATTTCACCTCTCAGAGCTTCAGCATCCTCCTTAGAAAGATGCTGGTAACAGTTTCATGGTGAGAATGAAAGAAACTCATGTAAAAGAAGGCAGCACCAAGCCCAGGGCCAAGGTGATGCTCAATGCACAGGTATTAAATCAGTTTGTTTAATGCACTTAGCCCATGTTGAATTTTACTAAATTGGGGAAATTCTGGGCTGTGGCACATGGTTGGACTTTGATAAGTGTTTTTAACATGAAAAGAGTTGGCCGGGCACGGTGGCTCATGCCTGTAATCCCAGCACTTTGAGAGGCCGAGGCGGGTGGATTACTTGAGGTCAGGAGTTTGAGACCAGCCTGGCCAACATGGCAAAACCCTGTTTCTACAAAAAATACAATGATTAGCAGGGTGTGGTGGCTCACGCCTGTAGTCTCATCTACTTGGGAGGCTGAGGCAGGAGAATCACTTGAACCTGGGGGGCGGAGCTTGCAGTGAGCCGAGATTGCACCATTGCACTCCAGCCTGGGCGACAAAGCAAGACTCTGACTCAAAAAAAGGTAATTCTTACCCATTGGATTTGTCAATACTGGTGTGTATCCCATTGTGTCCCCAAACATTGGAATATATCCTGTTTTGGCATCAACAACAGGCCACCTTTGAAACATCTGTGAAGCCCCGTTCATGTGAGAGTGGTCACTCTTTCCTGGTCAATAAATTCAGCTCTAAAAATATCACCTGCTTTCCCCACAAATCATCTTCCCTTTGCATCTTGTCAGTGGCTCTGTGCTGTGAAGCTGCCCCTCTGTTGGCCAGTTTGCTGTGTGCGCATCATCCTTTCTTGGCTTTCTCTCTAGTTGTGGCTGTTTACATAAAGGAACCCTGGTGGTCCACGGAAGATGCACTAAGAACCTCTGATCGTGCAAGAGAAGGGTTGATGAAGGTGACTTGATGCAATTTTAAATGAACGTTGTAAAAGAAGTTTTAAAAGTCACAGTGCTTACTTGATAATTTGATCATTTAAAGCAGTCTAGCCATGTCTTCACTTCCTAGTACCACAGAGTACCACAAAACAGAAGTGTATTGTCTGACAGTTCTGGAGGCTGGGAAGTCTGAAATCAAGCAATCGACAGGGTTGTTTTCTTTTGAGGGCTGTAAACGAGAATCTGTTCCTGGCTTCCCTCCTGGCTTCTAGTAACCTCAGGGGTTTCTTGGCTTGTAGATGACCTTCTCCTTGTATTTCCACATTGTTTTCTATATGTGTGTCCGTCTCTGTCAAAATCCTCCTTTTTTATAAGGACACCAGTCATATTGGATTAGAGACCAACTGAATCCCCTCATGTTGATGGACCAGCAGACTCTATTTCCAAATAAGGTCACATTCACACAACTGGGGGTTAGGATGTCAACAGCTTTTTGGGGGTGACAATTCAATCCATAACACCCTGCTAGCAAGGAAAACAGCACTCAGTGCTATGTATAACAGATATCTGGCTACTGATAAGTCTATTTTGCTTTCCTGAGTGGCCCCTCATGTCTAAGTTTTAAAGCTTTAATATACACCATCTCTCTGTTGAATGGGAAACTTCTCTTTAGCGCATTGCGGTGACGTTTATTGGCTCTTAGCATGAGTTAGAATTGTAGCAGATATTACCCTGTATGTTACCTGAGACTCTATAGGGATTATCTAATGTCAGAACCTTCAAGGTATTTGTTTTGCAGATGAACACGTTGAAGCTGAGTCACACAGCCAGTAAGTGATTTAGCTGGGTACAAACATCTGTCTCCTTGACATCAGACCTGGTGATCTTTGAAGAGCTGTGCCTCTGTTGAGCAGTAGTAAAGCAGAGACCTGGCATGGCAGGTGTGAAGGCAGGAGCCAGAGGAGCTTCTCAGAGATCCAGGTAACATCCTCTTTGCTGAACTTTGGCTGGGGCAGAGGCTAAGGAGGAAGCCAGTACCCAACTGAGAGTTTGGACTGTGTGCCTCACATTCACCCATTTTCATTTAATTGGTATATTTATCTTAATTCCACAGGTAGGAAGAAGGATGATGCTTCCCTGCAGTCTTGAAATGTGTGATCTTGTTTACAGTTGTCTGGAATGCCATTTGGTTCCCTTCATAGAGCCCTGTAAATAATGAATGAAATATCAGTATTCTTTCAGGTTCAGTATGGAGAATGGCTAAGAAACAAAATACAATTAAAAGATAAAGAAAAAACGTCGAGACCTAAAGTTCTACAAACAGAGAGGGGAAATAGTCCCAGGCACAATACTTCCAAGATCTCCAGACTGATGTCAAGGAGATGGAAGTTTGTACCCAGCTACGTCACTTACTGGCTCTGTGACTCAGCCTCGATGTCTTCATCTACACAACAAATACCTCGAAGGTTCTGAAATTAGATAATCCCTATAAGGGGTCTCAGGTAATGTTCCCAAGTTGTTAATCCAGGTTTTATTTTATTTTTATTTTTTTCTGCTGAGCAATTAAAAAAATTAGTTCTTGATTTTTTTCTAAACAAGTGCTTCATTAAGATAGAATTCACACATCATAACTTTCATTCTTTTAAAGTATACAATGCACTGACTTTTAATATATTCACAACATCGTATATCAATCACCACTAATTCCAGAACATTTTCATCATTTAAAAAAAAAAGCTTTCTACCCACTAGCATCACTCCTCATTCCTGTGTTTCTCCAGTCCCTGGAAACCACTAATCTGCTTTCTGTTTCTATGGATTTGCCTATTCTAGACATTTCCTATAAATGGAATCATATGACAGGTGGTCTTTTGTAAACAGCCTCTAACTTGGCATAATATTTTCAGAGTTCATCCATTGTAGCATGCATCAGTACTTCATTCCTTTTTGGGGTGAATAATAGTCCATTGTATGGATATACCACATTTCATTTATCCATTTTTCAGTTGATGGACATTTGAATTGTATCCACTTTTTGACTGCGATTAATAATACTTCTATAAGCATTTGTATGGAAATTTTTGTGAGGATACATATTTTCATTTCTTTTGAGTATATATCTAGGAGCAGAATTGCTGGTCATGTGGTAACTCTATGTTTCATATATTGAGGAACTGTCCAACTGCCTTCCCCAGCAGCTGCACCATTCTGCACTCTCAACAGCAGTGTCTGAGGGCTGCAGTCACTCCATATCCTCACCAGCACTTGTTACTGTCTTTTTAACGTTCTCCATCCTAGTAGGTGTGAAGTAGAATCTCACTGTGGTTTTAATTTGCATTTCCATGATGGCTAAGGATGGGGAGCATCTTTTCATGTGCTTATTGGCCATCTATAGATCCTCTTTGGGAAAATGTTTAAGAAGATCCTTGGCCCACTTTTTTATTGGGTTATTTGACTTTTTGCTATTGGGTTGTGAGAGTTTTTCATATGCAGGGTTTCATATGCAGAGTTTTTCATATGCATAATCCTTATCACATATATGATTTGCAATTGTTTTTTTCCCATTCTATAAGTTGTCTTTTTTAGGTCTCATTTTAATCGACTCAGTAGATATTATTTTGAAACGGTTTTTCTTCCAGCACATTAGAGATGGCCTGAGATTCAGCAAGTGAGCGTGATGTACCCAGTGTGGTGCTTGGCATCTTGGTTTGCGTTGCTGCCCCAGCTCTGGTGCTGCAGGTGGGCCAGGTGGCCACTTAACGACTGACTGTTCTGAATGCTATGAAGAATGTGAATGGCTCCTTAAATAATTTTTTCAGAACAAGAGTTGTTACTTCCTTCATTTGTCATCTCTTCTTCTAAGTTTAAATGAGAAAACCTGCACATTTTCTGACAATGTGGCCTATATTATGAACAAAAAGAAACTTGGGTGTTATTTCCACTTAATGAACCATGTTGTAAAGATCTGTCCTACCCCAGATGTACAGAGGAATATTTCCCCTCTGTTTGTGGAACTTTAGGTCTTGACTTTTTTCTTTTTCTTTTAATTACGTTTTGTCTCCTAGCCAGCTCTTCTTCACAAATTACCAAAAAAAACCCCACAAGATTTCTTAATGTTTTTCCTGTTAACTTAATTAGTGGTCGTAATGAGGGATGTGAACTGGAACTTACTTTTGTGTTTTCAGAAACATTTCTGAGTCAAAATCACATGTCACACATTTTCCTCCCCCATAATGAAACTGGACAAATTAAGTACATTTTCTTTCTCCCCCTTTTTCTCCTGCCAGTTTTTGATTGGATATTTCCCTTCTGCCAGATGCAATCTGCTTTTGTCTTCTGGCTTTCTTCTGAACTTTTTGGTTTTATAAGTTGAAAAATATAACCTCCCCCATGACACCAATCTGGTTTTGTGATTAGCTAGTTATTCTTAACGTCTGAACTTGATTTGGCTGCCGCTGTCTGAGATACAAAATGTGATGGCTTCTCAGAGCCAAGCTAGTGTGGTTTTCACTAATCTTTTTCTCATTTAAGATTTAGCTCCAGACGAAGGTGAAATATTTCACATTCTGGCCAATTCGTAAGTTTATTGGCACTGAACACTTCGTGCCATTTGCTGCAAGCTGCCTTATTTTTATTATCAGAGCATTTGAAAAACATGCAAGTATTTTAGAGACCACATGAAGGATCTTCTCCCTTGACTGGAGGGGGAAACCAAGACTCAAAGAGGTTGTGAGTTGCTGAAGATCTCCCAGCAAATCCAGGGTAACAACCCACAAACCACAAATGATGACAATGATAATCCAAGGGTCAAGTATTAAATATAAAATGAAGTATTAATATTTGTATTATCCCCTTTCCCCAAATCTCATTTCTAATGGATGAAGATGAAGAACGAAACCGCTGGCTGGACTGGAAAGCCCCAGCCTGTTGTTTTGTGCCTGCCTCTGACGGACCCCTCGCCCAGCTGTCTCAAGTCCTCTTTGAAATGAGGCAGGGAAATCAATAAATGTAATCACCCTCTTTGAGCTTCAATTTCCCCACCTATGAACCAGGACCTCCCCAGCAGGTGGTGAGAATCAGATGGTAGCATGTGGGTGGATGTCATGGACCAGTTAGTGGCCTTGTTGATCTGGAGGTAATGCATAGGATAAAGTGACAGACAGACACCAGAGGCTGTCATCTAGCAGTGTTGCAGAGTAAATTCCCATTCAACAGCATTGTCACTTCGTAAATAGCCGATTGTTTTCACCTCGTGCCACATTTTAGCAGTTGCTCGTGGCTGTTTGAAGGGCTGCGTTAAGGAGGCTTCTGAGACCGTGTCCACGCTTAGCTGGACAGATAGGTCTGCTCTGAATCCAGGGGTGGCAGACCTTGGTTTCTGCCACCTATTTGCCATCCGTGGGCTACACACATGCAGAGCATTTTAACAGGCAGGAGTGTGAAGTCATTTTGACTTGCGAAGGGGAAAGCTTCTAAGTGTGTGGGCCTGACTTTGACCACAATACAATTTCCTCACTTGTGATAACTTTGCTACAGGCAAGAGATAGTTCAATTTTACAGCCTTAGAACGGGTTGTGCCCTGAGTCCCCGTAATTCTCTGGGATTAGGACACCACTGTGTGCTCTAAATCTGTCACAAGCCATTGAAATTCACTTGCTTGTGGTGTAGCAATTGATCTCCCACATTATCTACCCTCCTTCTGACGGCCAGAATTCCGGAGTCTGCTGTCATGAAAATGGCAGATTGGGTTTATTTCAGGACACATCCAGCAAGTCAGTTGAAATGGGTTGCCCCAGCCCCCCAGTGTTAATTTCCTGTTTTGTTACCATGTGATGGATTGTGCTTTGTCATCTCACATTCCTAGTCTGTGGCTCTGGGGACCCAGGGGCTGCCCCTGGTATCGTTCTCTGCTCCTGGAGGCCGCGTGGTACGAAAGGTCAGTGGTGTGGAAGCCTCTGTGAGATGCCATGATGCACGTTTTGGCTCTTTGAGCACAGAATGAATCTTCGATAGAGGAGCTCACACCTGGCCCCAACGTGTGGGTCACATCTAAGCGCAGAATTTGCTGCATATGATTTTTTTCTCTTGTCTCACTTGACTGTTCTTTTTCTTTCTTTCTTTCTTTTTTTTCTTCAAAGGTTCAGTCGTTTGGGGAAAGGATTGTGCTTTTCATTCTAAACGACATTATTTTTGGAAGATGGGAGAGAAATTTGGATGATGATGACATGTTTTTCTACCTCACTCTGTGAAGGAACCAGCTAAAATCCTGCGGAGATGTGGAGCGGCTGTTGGGTTTTACACAACCAAGATGAAAGGTGAGGGATGCACGGCCACCACTTCAGGCTGGACTGAGCGGGGCTCTCTAGGGGTCTGCCTGGCCTGGAGGGCTTCCTCAGCACCAGCCATGTGGAGAGAATCTTCTGGCACAGGAAGTATCGCGGATTAAGTTGGGTGTAAATAAACCCCATGTATGGATCCCATTTCCACCACATTTCTCGTCTCAGTGGCAAACACGGTGAAAAGCATGTCCCTTTGATTTCCAGGCAGTGCCATGTCCCCTCTAAAAAATAACTAATTGTAACTAGTGGTATAAAATTTCATTTATTTCCTTCAGTGTTACTAGTTAGTTGTCAGGAAAAATACCACTGCTAATAGCTGACATGTGGAGCCAAAGCAGCTTGGATGCCAAGATTTATAGACATTAGAAGAGAGGGAGTCCGGCCATGATAACAAGGTTAGGGTGAAAGTCTCTGACTCGAAGGGCAGTGACCAGTGCTAAGTGTGGGACTAGTACTATTTTGCTGAAGGCATTTGTCTCTTCTCTTTTTTTTTTTTTTTTAATTTTTTGAGGCAAAGTCTTGCTTGATGTCGCCCAGGCTGGAGTACAGTGGCATGATCATGGCTCACTGCAGCCTCAACTTCCCGGGCTCAGGTGATCCTGCCACCTCAGCCTCCTGAGTAGCTGGGACTACAGCCACGTCTGGCTAATTTTTGTATTTTTTGTAGAGACAGGGTTTTGCCATGTTGCCCAGGCTGGTCTCAAGCTCCTGAGCTTAAGCCATCTGCCCACTCCAGCCTCCCAAAGTGCTGGGATTACAGGTGCATGCCACTGCGCCTGGCCACCGGTTTTCTTCTTTAAAGTTGCTTTCTTTTTTTCATTCTTTCTTTTCTTTTTTTTTTTTTTTTTGAGATGGGATCTCTTTGTCACCCAGGCTGGAGTGCAGTGTCGTGATCATAACTCACTGCTGCCTCCAATTCTTGGGCTCAAGTGATCCTCCTGCCTCAGCCTCCCAAAGTGCTGGGATCACAGGCATGAACCACCGCGCCTGGCCTCTTTATTTAACTTTTAAAGGCTGTCAACATCTCTCACCTAACTAATTCCAGCCCCATCATTTGGTTGTCAAAACGTTCTCAATTTTAGCAAAAATTAATCTTCTCAGTAAACTGCCATGGATGTACTATGAGTTAGATGTTTTTCTCGGGCGCTAAAGAGGCTGACTGGTTCTGAGCCACGTTCACGTTGTGTGTGTGCTTGACCTGCCCAGGATGCGATAAATTTGTGTTTCTCACTTTCTTGTTTTTTCCTCAGTGAGATACAGCAGTTTCTCATCCAAACCACTTCTTCATTTCTTGGTTAATTATTTGCAAAGTCAGTTGTAGCTTTAGCCCCTGTGTCTTTCAGCTCCTTTCCTCACTACAGCCTTTGTCCTCAGATTTTGATACCCTTTCACTTTTTTGAATGGTCATGTTCTTTTGCCATTTAAGATAGACCAAGGGGCCTAGAGAAAAATGAAAAGGAAGCTTTTTGTAATTCCTCTTTCCCGGGAGACTCATCAGTGGTCATTTTCTACCAAATGGCTGTTTTTGAATCTGTAACCAAATCATTTGTGGTATAGACATGCTACTAATAATGACAAAAACTGTTAAGAGATGCCAGCTTGACGTGTGAAACCACAGGCAGGCGGCAGAAGGAGCTGGACCTTGGTCTTGCCTGGTCCTGCTGCTATTCCTGGAAGCAGTGATACCAAGGGTCCTGATTCCAGGGAGGGACGCAGGGGTTGTGTGCAACTGCCATGCTCTTCCCCAGGCAGATTCAGAGCCTTGGAGGAGAGGGAGCACCGAAGGATGCTGAGCTGAGGCAGGTCAGGCTGCGTGCTTGAATTCTGCCTTTTCATTTCTGATGGATCCCACAGATTTGGTGAAAACTTCCCTGAAGCTGCTTGTGAGGTCACATTATTTTCATCAATGAACTGGTTTTTGAAGTGGCAATGGACTGTTAGTTACTCAGCAATCTAGTGGGTTTAAAAAGTGTCAAACATGCGTGGTGGCTCACGCCTGTAATCCCAGCACTTTGAGAGGCCAAGGTGGGCAGATTGCTTGAGCTCAGGAGTTCGAGACTAGCCTGGGCAACATGGTGGAACCCCATCTCGATTAAAAGTACAAAAACCAGTTGGGCATGGTGGTGCATGCCTGTGATCCCAGCTACTCAGGAGGCTGAGGTGGGAGGATCACTTGAGCAGAGATCATGCCACTGCACTCCATCCTGGGTAAAAGAGTCAGACCCTGTCTCAAAAAAAAAAATAAAAATAAAAATAAAGTATCAAACTTATAGAAAATAAAATAAATGAAGCAAATGTATTTTTCAGGTTTTCATTGCCAACTTTAAAATTTTTTACTGCCTTTTTATGGATTAACATTTTTAGGGAGACACAATGAGGCTATTTCTGTGGAATCAATATATATATATTACCAGCAGCAATGTCTGAGAGTTACAGTTGCACCACATCCTTGCCAGTACTTGGTATTGTCAATCTTTTTCATTTTAGCCAGTCTATAAAGTGTGAAGTGGTGGCTAATTTTGGTTTTAATTCACATTTCACTAATGATGAATGATATTGAACACGTGCTTATTTGATGGTCATATAACTTGTTTGCTGAAGCATCTGTTCAAATATTTTTGCCCATTTTAAATTGTTTTTTAAATTATTGAGCTTCAAGAGTTCTTAATATACTTTAAATAAGAGCTTTTTATCAGATATATGTTTTGAAAACATTTTCATTTTGATGACAGTGGCTTTCAAAGAGCAAAAGTTTTAAATGTTGATGCAAGTCTAACTGATCAGTTTTCATTATTATTCAGTTGAAAATATTTTCTAAAATACTTTATGATTTCTGTGGGTTCTTTAAAAGTGAGTTTTTAATTTCCAGATATTTGGGGGCTATCTCTGATGTTTTTTTTTGTTGTTGATTTCTAATTTAATTCTGCTGCAGTAAGAGAATATAGCCTGCTGTATTTTAATATTCTGAAAATGACTGAGAGTTGTTTTTTTTTTTTTTTTTTTTTTTGAGACAGAGTCTCACTCTGTCCCCCAGGCTGGAGTGCAATGGCGCGATCTCCACTCACTGCAAGCTCCGCCCCCTGGGTTCACGCCATTCTCCTGCCTCAGCCTCCCAAGTATCTGGGACTACAGGCACCCGCCACAATGCCCGGCTAATTTTTTGTATTTTTAGTAGAGACGGGGTTTCACCATGTTAGCCAGGATGGTCTCGATCTCCTGACCTCGTGATCCACCCTCCTCGGCCTCCCAAAGTGCTGGGATTACAGGCTTGAGCCACCGTGCCCAGCCTGACTGAGAGTTGTTTTATGGCCTAGTGTGTGTGTGGTCTATCTTTGGGAACATTCTGTGGGGACTTAAAAGAGTATATTCTGCAGTTGTTGGGTATAGTGTTTAGAACTGTCAGGTTATGGTGATTGGTGATGTCATTCATATCTGCAAGGGAGCAAGAGTGGGGAAGTGTCATACTCTTTCAAACAGTTGCTATCCAGTGTCATTTTCCTTCAGGCCAAAATACTTCTGATATAGGTGGATATTTGTCCCCTCCAAATCTCAGGTTAAAATGTGACCCCCATTGTTGGAGATGCAGATGGGGCCTACTGAGAGGTGTTTGGGTCATGGGGGCAGATCTCTCATGAATGACTTGGCACCTTCCCTGTGATACTGAGTGAGTCTAGCTGTATTAGTTCCTACTAGAGCAGATTGTTTAAAAAAGCATGGCACCTCCCATCTCTCTCTTGCTCCCTCTCTCTCCATGTGACACGGCTGCTCTCCTTTGCCTTCCACCATGAATGTAAGCTTCCTGAGGCCCCACCAGAAGCAGATGCTGGTGCCATGCTTCTTGTACAGCCTGCAGAATCAGGAGCCAAATAAACCTCTCTTCTTTACGAATTACCCAGCCTCAGGTATTCTTTTATAGTAGCACAAAACAGACTAATACAGCTTCCCTTAGTATTTCTTATAGTGCCATTCTGCTGGCAACAAATTCCATTAATTTTTGTTTACTGAAAATGTTTTTATTTTATTTCACTTTCATATTTGAAAGATAGTTTATCCAGATACAGAATTATTAGAGATCACTTCTTTTCTTTCAGCACTTTGAATATTTTGTTCCAGTATCATCTGGCTTTCATAATTTTGGGTGCGAAGTCAGCCATTTGTCTTATTCTTGTCCCCTTATAAACAAAATGTCATTTTTTCTTTGACTGCTTTTAAGGCATTCTCTTTAACTTTGACTTTTTTGTTGCAGTTGACTGTGATACACCTATATCTTAGTCCATTTGTGCTGCTATAACAAAATGCAAGAGATTGGATAATTTACAAACAACAGAAATTTATTCCTCACAGTTCCAGTTGTCTTCTTTTTCTGGGTTTGCAGCTACATGTATGTTAGGGTGCTTCATATTGTCTTACAAGCCTCTGAAATTTTATTTTTCTTGGAATATTTTTCTTTCTCCTTTGGTTTAATTTATCTTGATCTATATTCAGGTTCATCTGACATCTATAATCTGCTGCTAAGTCAATTGAAAAATTTAGTTATTGTACTTTTCAGTGCTAAAATTTGTGTATAGTTTTAAATTCTTTATCGAGATTCCCTATCTATTCATTTGATTATATCTTTTTCTTTAATTCTTGGAATTATTTTATTTTAATTCTTTGAATATATTTGTAAAGCTGGTTTGAAGTCACAGGATTATTTTATTTTAATTCTTTGAATATATTTGTAAAGCTGGTTTGAAGTCCTTATCTGCCAATATCTGGGCCTACGTAAACTCAGTTCTATTTACCACCATTATTTTTTTTCCTGAGTAAGGGTCATACTTTCCTGTTTCTTTGCATATTTAGTAATTTTTGGTTGAAAACTAGTTGTTGCAGCAACTGAAATTCTTTTTTGATTTCTGAGGATTTTGAGATTTTTGTTTTAGCAGGCATTGAACTTGCCCGGATTTAAACTGCACACTTCATCTCCCTTGTGATATGTAGCTGCTGACATCTGTTTTATGGCTTCTCATGGCTGCTTCTTTAGCCTGGCCCTGTAGGGTTCTTCCCTGTACCTGCGAAGTTGGTGGTTCAACAAAGATTTGGACATGGATGTGACTTACCCTCTCTGTGATTTCCTTGCTTCTGCTAGATTTGGACTCCATAATCTGACCCTTCAAACCATTTATTTGACTTCAGCCTTCTGCTACTACAGCTGCCCAAGTTGAGGAATGTCCTTGGTTAAGGAAAGTGTCAACTTGCTGGATGTGTCCCGAAATAAACCCAATCTGCCATTTGCCTCCAAATGGCATCTTGTTAACATATCTTCCTGAGGGGATGAATGCTGTGTCCTCACATGGTGAAAGGATGGAAAGGCGAGAAAAGGGCCTCCTTCCACTCACTCCCTCCAGCCCTTTCATAGGGATGACAATCTCATCCATGGGGCTGGAGCCTTCAAGGCCTAATCACCCTCTAAAGGCCCTATCTCTGAATACTATCACTTTGGTGATTAAGTTTCAATACACGAATTTTGGGGGACACATTCAGACCATAACAATCCCTTATCAGATATATTATTTGCAATTTTTCTCTCCCATTCTATGTGATGCCTTTTTACTTTGTCTTGATACTGACTTTTGATGCACAAAATTTATAAATTTTCATGAAGTCCAATTGCCTGTGTCATTGGTGTCATATTCAAGAAATCATTGCCAAATCCAATGTCATGAAGCTTCTGCCCTATGTTTTCTTCTAAGAGTTTTATAGCTTTAGGTCTTACATTTAGGTCTTTGATCCATTTTGAGTTAATTTTTGTGTATAGTGTCAGCTAAGGGTCCAATTTCATTCTTTTGCATATGTATATCCAGTTTTTCCAGCACCATTCATTGAAAAGATTGTCCATTCTTATGGTTTCTTTTGCTTTTTAAAATTTTCTGTTTTCTGGCCGGGCACGGTGGCTCACACCTGTAATCCCAACACTTTGGGAGGCTGAAGCAGGTGGAATACCTGAGGTCAGGAGTTTGATACCAGCCTGACCAACATGGAGCAACCTCGTCTCTACTAAGAATACAAAATTAGCTGGATATGGTGGCATGCGCCTGTAATCCCAGCTACTCAGAGGGTGAGGCAAAACAATCACTTGAACCTGGGAGGCAGAGGTTTCAGTGAGCCAAGATCGTGCAATTGCACTCCAGCCTGGGCAACAGGAGTGAAACTCTGTCTAAAAAAAAAAAAAATTCTGTTTTCTGATTAATGGATTGAGTAATGTTCAGGGTCCAGCACAATGCTGAACTGAAGCAGCCTTTCTCCTGTAATCTTTAAATGAGGTACATTACTGATATAGATTTTCTTATGTTATACTACCTGGGATAAATCTGCTAGGTCAAGTGTTTTTTTTTTTTTTTAATTCCTGAGCTTTTTTTGAATATTTAAAAAGTAAATCAAATTTTGTGGCACCTTATAAATTCATTCCTGTTATAATAGTAAAATATATAGAAATAAATGAAATTTTAAAAGGGAAAATAATATAATAAAGCTTTTCTCCAGGTGTGTCCTATTTTGGGATGGTTCATGTGAATGCATTATTTTTAATTGTTTTTGAGAAACATATAATTATTACAAATAGATATTATAGAAGCTTAGTTCCCCCTGTTAAAAATGATGTTTTTCTGGGCAGACATTAGCAAACTATGGTCTGTCAGCCAAATCATGCCCATCGCTTGTTTCTGTAAATAAAGTTTTATTGGCACATTGCTATGCCCATTCATATTGTCCTTGGTTGCTTTTATATTTCAACTGTAGAGTTGAGTAGTTGCAACAGAGACTTTATGGCTCCCAAAGCCTAAAGCACTTAACTCTCTGATCTTTACAGAAAAAGTTTGCCAACCCCTGTTCTAGAGAATGCAATTTAAACATTTCTTTTTCCAAAACATTATTTAATCTAAATTGGTGTAGTAGTTCTTGGTGGGCAGAATTTAGGAACATTCAGACCGTTTAGTAGTGTCTTCAATGGATGCTTAACTGTGCTAGGTTCCAAGGGAGTCTGGCTCTAACCTTGTGAAGTGGGCCCAGGACAGATATAATAGCATGATTATAACTAAAAGTAATAACACTTAGCAAAATTGAACTCTTAGTCATTTCTGTATTGGATTTCTGTGGTTTAGGAGTATCCTAAATATCGTCATAATTTGCACTCATTCTCTTGGACTAGCAACTGTTACTACTTGACTTGAATTTGGATTTTTAGAGCAGTTCTTCATAAAACATTCTACAGAGCCACAGCAGGTGCAGCAGCCACCATGAGAATAATGTCTCTTAGAATTATCAGGACAAGACCTGGATGGGTGCTTCACAGCTCCACAAAAGAAATACTGCAAAAGGAAATTTGCTGAAAGCTGGGTCATCTTTGGCCAGGCGCTTGTTTATTTTGTGCTCTGACATCCACACCATGACTTTCCTGGTGGCCTGTCTTGATTCTTAAAAGCAGCTGAGCAGGGACATACATTATGGAATTTGTCCTGCCACTTGTCTTTTTAATCTTCCTCCTTCCTGACAAATCACCTTTTTGAAGTAGATACAGTTTCTTCCATTACTTTCTAGCTGTCTGTCCCTATCATTTCCTGGTGGGCCATCTGTGAATTCTGTCTTAGGTATTCCAAGAAGTCACTCGTATCTTCATTAAAGTAACCCTAGTTTTTCTTTTCTTTGTTTTGTGTGGGTTATTGGTCTTGTGTCTCCTCCAGAGCAGCTAGGTTAATGAGCAGAGAAACTAGCCCCCTATGGTGACCTAAATTAGCTTTGTATGCCTTGTTGAATGCAGTATGTTAATATTTGTTTATTTTTATTTTCTTTATGTTCACAAATGACTACTGTTGACATATTCTTCCTGTCCTTGGCTTTTTCTTTTTCCCTCAAAGGCTATATTATACTCATAGACTGAGAGGGGGAATGTTCTCTTTATTTTTTGTTCTCTTGAAGGTGCTCTTGGAAGTTTGACAGAACTTATCTCTAAAACCATTTGTGCCTGATGTCTTCAGTGCTGGAGGATTTTAAGCTACTGATTTAAGGTTTAAATGCTCATAGGACAAGTTAGTCTTTTGGTTTTTTCTTGAGTCAGTTTTGGTGGTTGTCTTATCCTAGGAATTTGTCCTTTTTATTTGTTTTCAAGTTTATTATCATCTTTTCTTTTCTTTTAAACTTTTGCCACATTTTTAGGGATATCTCTTTTAATTCCTAATATACTTTATATACTGTCTCTCCTTTCTTTCTTATTTTAGCAACTCTTGAATTTTTAAAAACTTCTTTCTGTTGTCTCTTTCCTTTCTATTTCATTAATGTCTATCTTTTTGTCTTTTTCCCTTTATTTTCTTTGAGTTTCTTCTGTTCTTTCTGAATATTGTAAATTCTGATGCTTAGCATATTCACTTTCAGCCATTTTTGTTTTCTACTATCAGCATTCACGGTTAAAACCGTCTCACAGTACTGACAGTTTGGTTGGTTCACCCTGCTGTGGTCTTATGGGTTGTATGTTCTGACTGGTCTGTACTTTGCCATACCTGCCCTCCCCCACTATTTACTATGAATTGTGGTCTCTTTGGATCTGTTCCCCTGACCCTTTATCCAGGACTAATTATCCTCATGTAACGGGCCTTTCTGAACATTTACCTGAGGGACACAGCTTCATCTGATTTTGGATAGTGCACATTTTGGAATAGGCTTTAGTCTTCAAAGTGTCATTAGGTAGAGAGACAACTTGTGCAGTCAGTGGAAGTGATTTTAGGCGTAAAGTAGAAGAAAAAGAAAGGGCACCAGAAGATCTTGTTCTTGGCTCAGTTGTGACCCCAGCTACTTGGCAGCATGGGTTGGTCTAGGTTTGCTCTGGGATCAAAAGATGCCCCACGAGCTGAAGAGAGACATCTTTGGACAGTTGGGGCCAAGTCCCACGTCCTCCCTGTTTTTAACCTTTTTATGACCGTGTCAGTTGCCATGTCTGTAAAATGGGTAGCATGGATGAGATCATTGCTATGGTTCCTATCAAATATTCTGTGCTATGTTGCTAGGGTTTCCTTGGACTTTATGTTCTGATTATGAGTAGCAAGCCCATTTGAGCACAACCAGATTATTGCTTCAGCCCCTGTTCATGATTGGGTTTGTAATAAGAATTGGCTTTGGGAGTTGATGTTACAAGATGAATTTATTTGACCAACCTGAAGGTGTAATCAGCATTTTTGTTTCTTCTTCTTCTTCCTCTACCTGTTTATTTTGAAAGAATTTTAGATTTACAGAAGGGTTACAAAGATAGCACAGAAGGTGCCTGTTCACCCTTCACCCTCCCTCCCCTAGTGTCAACATCTTCTATAACCATGAATAATTATCAAAACAAAGACGTCAATATTGGCTAATTTTCCACCAATGTCCGTTTCCTCCTCCTGATCCAGCATACCGTGTTACATTTAGTCTTCAAGTCTCTTTAGTCTACTCTTCCAATCTGAGATCTTTTCTTGGTTTTTCCTTATTTTTCACCTTCTGGACACTTTTGAGAAGTACTGGTCAGGTGATCTATAGAATGTCCCTTAATATATACGTGCCTGATGTTTTCTCATTATTAGACTGTGGGGCTTTGAATTTGGGAGGAAAGGGAAGTACCTTTCTCCTCACATCATATCAGAGAGGTGGGGTGCATGATATGAACGTTACTACTGGTGATAACCCTGATCACAGTTAAGGGAGTGTCTGCTAGATTTCTTCACTGTAAAGTTACTCTTTTCTCTTTTTTATAATTGATTTGTTACAATCTCTTTTTTAAAAAAACTTAATCCGTTGTATTTTTAAGAAATCAATTTTACTGGATTTTTTGAATAATTTTGAATAATTATTAATTGAATAATTCAATTTGTTGAATAATTTTTACATTCCATAAAATTTTCCAATTATAAGTATATAAGCCAGTGATTTTTGGCAAATTTAGAGAGTTGTGTAACCGTCATCAAAATCCAGTTTTAGGATATTTCCGTCACCCCCCCAAAAATACTGGCTGTTTGCTGTCAGCCTGTTTCCATCCCAGCTCCAAGCAATCTCTGATCTGTTCTGTCTCTACCAACTTGCCTTTCCAGGACAGTTCACATAAATGGAATGATAAAATATGCACTCTTTTGCATCTGGTTTCTTTTTCATTTAGCACAGTGTGTTTTCAAGGTTCATCCAAATGTAACATGTGTTAATATTTTGTTCCTTTTTATTGTTGAGTAGTATTCCATTGTATGAATATCACATTTCGTTTATGCATCTATCATAAACAAAATTAGTTGATGGGTTGTTTCCAGTTTTAGGCTATTATAAATTACCCTGCTACAAACATTCACAAACATGTCTTTGCATAGACATTGTTTTCATTTCTTTTGGGTAGGTTCCTATGAGTAGAATTGCTGGGTCATTGGGTAAGCTTATGTTTGACTTCTTAAATAACTGCCAAATTGTTTCACAAAGTGGCTGTACCATAACACATTGCCATCAGCAATAGATGAGGGTTTCAATTTCTCCACATCCTTGTCAACAGTTGTTTTTTTTTTTTATTGTAGCCATTCTAGTAGGCCAAAAGTGGCATTTCATTGTGGTTATAACTTGCATTTCCCTAAGGACTTAGGATGTGAAATATTTTTTAATTGATAAGTAGCCATTTGTATGTTTTCTTTGAAGAAATGTCTGTTCAGATTTTCTGTCCATTTTTAATGGGGTTGTTTTCTTCTTATTGAATTGTAAGAGTTCTTTATATATTTTGAATCTAATTCTTTTATCAGAAATGTGATTTGTAAACATTTTCTTGCAGTCTATGGCTTGTTTATCATTTTCTTAGTGGTGTCTTTTTTCTTTAATTTCCATAAGTTATTGGGGAACAAGTGGTGTTTGGTTACATGAGTAAGTTCTTTAGTGGTGATTTGTGAGATTTTGGTATACCCGTCACCCGGGCAGTAGACACTGCACCCTATTTGTAGAGTTTTATTCCTTACCCCCTTCCCACCCTTTCCCCCTGAGTCCCTGAAGTCCACTGTGTCATTCTTATGCCTTTGTGTCATCATAGCTTAGCTCCCACTTATGAGTGAGAGCATATGACATTTGGTTTTTCATTCCTGAGTTACTTCACTTAGAATAATAGTCTCCAGTCTCATCCGGGTTGCTATGAATGCCATTAGTTCATTTCTTTTTATGATGGCTGAGTAGTATTCCATCATACATATATACATATCACAGTTTCTATATTCATTTGTTGATTGATGGGCATTTGGGTTGGTTTCTTGATTTTGCAATTGCGAATTGTGCTGCTATAAACATGCATGTACAAGTATCTTTTTTTTTATAATGTCTCTTTTCCTCTGGGTAGATACCCAGTAGTATCTGGCTATCTGCTGGATCAAATGGTAGTTCTACTCTTAGTTCTTAAGGAATCTCCACACTGTTTTCTATAGTGGTTGCACTAGTTTACATTGCCACCAGCAGTGTAGAAGTGTTCCCTGTTCACCACAGCCACACCAACATCTACTACTTTTTGATTATGGCCATTCTTGCAGGAGTAAGGTGGTATTGCATTGTGGTTTTGATTTGCATTTCCCTGATCATTAGTGATGTTGAGCATTTTTTCATATATTTGTTGGCCATTTGTATATCTTCTTTTGAGAATTGTCTGTTCATGTCCTTAGCCCACTTTTTGATGGGATTGTTTTTTTCTTGTTGATTTGTTTGAGTTCATTGTAGATTCTGGACAGTAGTCCTTTGTCGGATGTATAGATTGTGAAGATTTTCTCTCACTCTGTGGGTTGTCTTTTTACTCTGCTGACTGTTCCTTTTGCCATGCGAAAGCTCTTTAGTTTAATTAAGTCCCAGCAATTTATCTTTGTTTTTATTGCATTGGCTTTTGGATTTTCGGTCATGAAATCCTTGCCTAAGCCAATATCTAGAGGGGTTTTCCCAATGTTATCTTCTAGAAGTTTTAGTTTCAGGTCTTAGATTTAACTTCTTGATCCATCTTGAGTTGATTTTTATATAAGGTGAGAGATAAGGATCCGATTTCATTCTCCTACATGTGGCTAGCCAATTATCCCAGCACTATTTGTTGAAAAGACTGTCCTTTCTCACTTTATGTTTTTGTTTGCTTTGTCGAAGATCAGTTGGCTATAAGTATTTGGGTTTATTCTGGGTTCTCTATTCTATTCCTTTGGTCTTTGTGTCTATTTTTATACCAGTACCATGCTGTTTTGGTGACTATGGCCTCATAGTATAGTTTGAAATCAGGTAATGTGATGCCTCCATATTTCTTCTTTTTGCTTAGTCTTGCTTTGGCTATGCAGGATCTTTTTGGTTCCATATGCATTTTAGAATTGTTTTTTCTAATTCCGCAAAGAATGGTGGTGGTATTTTGATGGGAAATGCATTGAATTTGTACATTGCTTTTGACAGTATGGTCATTTTCACAATATCAATTCTACCCATCCATGAGCATGGGATGTTTCTCCATTTGTTTGTGTCATCTGTGATTTCTTTCAGCAGTGTCTTGTAGTTTTTGTTGTAGAGGTCTTTCACCTTCTTGGTTAGGTGTATTCCTAAGTATTTTTTTTTTTTTTTGCAGCTATTATAAAAGGGGTTGAGTTCTTAATTTGATTTTCTGCTTGTTTGCTGTTGGTGTATAGAAGCGCTAGTGATTTGTGTACATTAATTATGTATCTGGAAGCTTTGCTGAATTCTTCTGTCAGTTCTAGGAGCTTTCTACAGGAGTCTTTAGGGTTTTCTAGGTAAACGATTATATCATCAGCAAATAGTGACAGTTTGACTTTCTCTTTACTGATTTGGATACCTTTTACTTCTTTCTCTTGTCTGATTGCTCTGGCTAGGACTTCCAGAGTCTGGCTATGTTGAAGAGGAGTGGTGAGAGTGGGCATCCTTGTTTTGTTCCAGTTCTCAGAGGGAATGCTTTCAACTTTTCCCCATTCAGTATTATGTTGGCTGTGGGTTTGTCATAGATGGCTTTAATTATATTGGGGTATGTCTGTTGTGTGCCGATTTTGCTGAGAGTTTTGATCATAAACAGATGCTGAATTTTGTCTAATGCTTTTTCTGCATCTATTGAGATGATCTTATGATTTTTGTTTTTAATTCTGTTTATGTGGTGTATCATATTTATTGACTTGTGTATGTTAAACCATCCTACGTCCCTGGTATGAAACCCACTTGATCATGGTGGATTATCTTTTTGATATGTTGTTGGATTCGGTTAGCTAGTATTTTGTTAAGGATTTTAGCATCTATGTTCATCAGGGATTCGGTCTGTAGTTTTCTTTTTGGCTATGTCCTTTCCTGGTTTTGGTATTAGGGTGATACTGGCTTCACAGAATGATTTAAGGAGGGTTCCCTCTTTCTCTATCTTGTGGAATAGTGTCAACAGGATTGGTACCAATTCTTCTTTGAATGTCTGGCAGAATTCTGCTGTGAATTCATCTGATCCTGGACCTTTTTTGTTGGTCATTTTTAAATTACGATTTCAATCTTGCTGCTTGTTATTGGTCTATTCAGGGTATCTAATTCTTCTTGATTTAAGCTAGGAGGGTTGTATCTCTCCAGGAATTTATCCATCTCTTCTAGGTTTTCTAGTTTATGCATGTAAAGGTGTTCATAGTAGCCTTGAATGATCTTTTGTATTTCTGTGGTGTCAGTTGTAGTATCTCCCGTTTCATTTCTTATTGAGCTTATTTGGATTTTCTCTCTTCTTTTCTGGGTTAATCTTGCCAATGGTCTATCAATTGTGTTTATCTTTTCAAAAAACCAGCTTTTTGTTTCATTTATCTTTTGTATTTTCTGTTTGTTTATTTGTTTCAGCTTCATTTGGTTCTGCTCTGATCTTGGCTATTTCCTTTTTTCTGCTGGGTTTGGGTTTGGTTTGTTCTTGTTTCTCTAGTTCCTTGGGGTGGCGTGACCTTAGATTGTCTGTGCTCTTTCAGACTTTTTGATGTAGGTGTTTAGGGCTATGAACTTTCCTCTTAGCACTGCCGTTACTGTGTCCCAGAAGTTTTGATAGGTTGTGTAACTATTGTTATTCAGTGTGAAGAATTTTTAAATTTTCATCTTGATTTCATTTTTGACCCAGTGATCATTCAGGAGCAGATTATTTAATTTCCATGTATATGTATATTATTTTGGAGGTTCCTTTTGGAATTGACTTCTAGTTTTCTTCTGCTGTGGTCTAAGAGAGTGCTTGATATCATTTCAGTTTTCTTAAATTTATTGAGGCTCATTTTATGGTCTATCATATGGTCCATCTTGGAGAAAGTTCCATGCACTGTTGAATAGAATGTATATTCTGTGGTTGTTGGATGGAATATTCTGTATATATCTATTAAGTCCATTTGTTCCAGGGTATAGTTTAAATCCATTGTTTCTTTGTTGACTTTCTGCCTTGATGGCCTGTCTAGTGCTGTCCGTGGAGTATTGAAGTCCCCCACTATTATTGTGTTGCTGTATATCTCATTTCTTAGGTTTAGTAGTAATTGTTTTATAAATTTGGGAGCTCTAGTGTTAGGTGCATATATGTTTAGGATTGTGACATTTTCCTGTTGGACAAGACCTTTTATCATTATTATAATGCCCTCTTTGCGTTTTTTAACTGCTGCTGCTTTAGTTTGTTTTGTCTGACATAACAATAGTTACTCTTGCTCGCTTTTGCCTGAAATGTCTTTTTCTACCCCTTTATCTTAAGTTTATGTGCGTCCTGATGTGTTAGGTGAGTCTCTTGAAGACAGCAGATAGTTGGCTGATGAATCCTTATCCATTCTGCAATTCTGTATCTTTTAAGTGGACCATTTAGGCCATTTACATTCAATGTTAGTATTGAGATGTGAGATACCACTCCATTCATCATGCTGTTTGTTGTCTGTATACCTTGTTTTTTTGTTTTTGTTTTTTAAATTATATTTTTGTTTTATAGGTCCTGTGAGATTTATGCTTTATTTTTTATTTTTTTATTTTTATTTTTTGAGACGGAGTCTCGCTCTGTCACCCAGGCTGGAGTGCAGTGGCGCGATCTCAGCTCACTGCAAGCTTTGCCTCCTGGGTTCACGCCATTCTCCTGCCTCAGCCTCTCCGAGTAGCTGAGATTACAGGCACCCACCACCACGCCCGGCTAATTTTTTTGTATTTTTAGTAGAGACAGGGTTTCACCGTGGTCTCGATCTCCTGACCTCGTGATCCACCCGCCTCAGCCTCCCAAAGTGCTGGGATTACAAGGGTGAGCCACCGCGCCCAGCCGAGATTTATGCTTTAAAGAGGTTCTGTTTTGATGTGTTTCCAGGATTTGTTTCAAGATTTAGAGCTCCTTTAAGCAGTTCTTGTGGTGGTGGTTTGGTAGTGGTGAATTCTCTCAGCATTTGATTGTCTGAAAAAGACTACATCATTCCTTCATATATGAAGGTTTGTTTCACTGGGTACAAATTTCTTGGCTAATTGTTTTGTTTGAGGAGGCTGAAGATAGGGCCCCAACCCCTTCTAGCTTGTGGGGTTTCTGCAGAGAAATCTGCTGTTAATCCGATAGGTTTTCTTTTATAGGTTACCTGGTGCTTTTGTCTGACAGCTTTAAAGATTCTTTCCTTTGTCTTAACTTTAGATAACCTGATGACAATGTGCCTAGGTGATGATCTTTTTGTCATGAATTTCTCAGGTGTTCTTTGTGGTTCTTGTATTTGGATGTCTAGTACTCTAGCAAGGCTGGGGGAGTTTTCCTCAATTATTTCCCCAAATATGTTTTCCAAACTTTTAGATTTCTCTTCTTCCTCAGGAACACTGATTATTCTTAGATTTGGTCATTTAACATAATCCCAGACTTCTTGGAGGCTTTGTTCATATTTTCTTATTATTTTTTCTTTGTCTTGTTGGATTGGGTTAATTTGAAGACCTTGTCTTTGAGCTCTGAATTTCTTTCTTCTCCTTGTTCAATTCTATTGCTGAGACTTTCCAAGCATTTTGCATTTCTATAAGTGTGTCTGTTGTTTCCTGGAGTTTTGATTTTTTTTAGTGCTATTTCCTTGAATATCTATTTCCTGCCTTCACTTCTTGTATCATTTTTCGGATTTCCTTACAATGGGCTTAGCCTTTCTCTGGTGCCTCCCTGATTAGCTTAATAACTAACCTTCTAAAATTCTTTTTCAGGTAAATCAGGGATTTCTTCTTTGTTTGGGTCTGTTGCTGGTGAGCTACTGTGATTTTCTGGAGGTGTTAAAGAACCTTGTTTCATTATATTACCAGAGTTGGTTTTCTGGTTCCTTCTAGGGCTAGGGCTGAAGGCTTCTTTTGTCCCATGGGGTGTTCCCTTGAGGTAGTACTTTCCTCCTATTCCTATGGATGTGGCTTCCTGAGAGCCAAGCTGTAATGATTGTTATCTCTTCTGGGTCTAGCCAGCCAGTAAGTCTACCAGGCTCCAGCTGGTACTGGGGGTTGTCGGCACGGAGTCCTGTGATGTGAACCATCTGTGGGTCTCTCAGTCATGGATACGAGCACAGTATTTGGGGTGTCTCCCGGGTCCTGCAGGAGCAATCTGCTTCTTTCAGGGAGTCTGTGGGTCCTCTCAGGTTTCCTGATTTATTCCTGCAGTTGTTCTGGAGCAGAAGTTTACAGTGCGAGCCTCCACACACTGCTCTGTCTGTCCCAGTCAGAGCTGCAATCTAGTCCTGCCTCCCGTCCGCCATGTTCCCCAGTGGTGTCTTTTGAAACAAAACATTTAACACATTGATGAAGTTAGGTTTGTCAATTGATTGTGTTTTGGGTGTTGAATCTAAGAACTCTTTGCCTAACCCAAGGTTGGGGAGATTTTTACTTTTTCTAAAAGCTGTATAGTTTTAGCTCTTACATTCATGTCTATGATCCATTTTGAATTATTTTTTATGTATGATGTAAGGTAAAGGTCCAACCTCACTTTATAAAATACTTAATACATTTAAAAATATGAATAGGCTTTATTTTTAGAATAGTTTTTAGATTTATAGAAAAATTGAGGGGCAAGAACAGAGTTCCAATGTATCACCTCCCCTAATCGTTTCCCCTATTATTAACATATTGCATTAGTGAGGTACATTTGTTTCAATTGACGAACCAATATTGACATATACATTAGTTTTCTAGGGCGTCCATAACAAAATGCCACAGACTGGGTGGCTTAAACTAGGGGTCCCCAGTCCCCGGGCCATGGACCGGTACCAGTCTGTGGCCTGTTAGAAGCTAGACCACACAGCAGGAGGTGAGTGGTGGGCGAGTGAACAAAGTTTCGTCTGTATTTACAGTCACTCCCATTGCTCATGTTACCGCCTGAGCTCTGCCTCCTGTCAGATCAGTGGCAGCATCAGATTCTCGTAAGAGTGCAGACCCTACTGTGAACTTCGCATGTGAGGGATCTAGGGTGCATGCTCCTTATGAGAACCTAATGCCTGATGATCTGTCACTGTCTCCCATCACCCCCAGATGGGACCATCTAGTTGCAAGAAAACAAGCTCAGGGCTCCCACTGATTCTACATTATGGTGAGTTGTATAATTATTTCATTATATATTACACTGTAATAATATAAATAAAGTGCACAATAAATGTAATGCACTTGAATCATCCAGAAACCATCCCCTCCCTTTCCTGGTCCATGTAAAAATTGAACCAGTTTCTTCCATGAAACTGGTTCCTGGTGCCAAAAAGGTTGGAGACTACTGACTTAAACAACAGAAATTAATTTTCTCACAGTTGTGGAGGCTAGAAGTTCAAGGTCAAGGTGCCAGAAGGCTTGTTTTCTTCAGAGGCTTCTTCTTGGCTTGCAGATGGCTGCCTTCTCACTATGTCCATACTTGGTCTTTTCTCTACTTGAGTATTGCTAGTGTCTTTCTGTGTGTCCAGATTTCTTCTTATAGGGACACTAGTTCCTGTAAGAAGGTTGGAGTGGTGCACACCCTAATGGCCTCCTTTTTAGCTTCATGACCTCTTTTAAAGGCCTTATCTCCAATGATCTGCAAAGAAAGTATCTTCTGAGGTACCGTGGGTTTGCGAATGTTGGAGACACAAGGTTCAGCCTATAGGAATAGATTATCATTAACTGAAGTTCATAGTTTACATCAGAGCTTACTCCATGTTGTACCTTCTATAGGTTGTGACAAATGTTTAATGGCATGTGTCCACTGTTGTTATATCACACAGGGTAGTTTCACTGCCTAAAATTCCTCTGAACTCTGTCTACTCATCCTTCTTACTCCTGGGCCTGGTAACCACAGATCCTTTTTTTGAGACGGGGTCTCACTCTTGTCACGCAGGCTGGAATGCAGTGGCATGATGTTGGCTCACTGCAACCTCCACCTCCCCAATTCAAGCAGTTATCGTGTCTCAGCCTCCCAAGTAGCTGGGATTACAGGCATGAGCCACTATGCCTGGCTCAGTTTTTGTATTTTTAGTAGAGATGGGGTTTCGCCATGTTGACCAGGCTGGTCTTGAACTCCTGACCTCAGGTGATCCACCCACCTTGGCCTTCCAAAGTGCTCGAATTACAGGTGTGAGCCACCGTGCCCGGTCACCATGCCTCCCTAGTTTTGCCTTTTCCAGAATGTAATACACAGTCATTTGTCACTTAGCCACAGGGATATGTTTTGAGGAATGCATGGTTAGGCAATTACATCATTGTGTGAACATGATAGAATGTATTCACATAAGACTTGATGGCAGAGCCTGCTGCACTCCTAGGCTGTGGAGTATGGCCTGTCATCTCTAGGCTACAAACCTGTATAGCTTGTTATTGTACTGATTACTGGAGGTGATTGTAACATAATGGTATTTGTGTATCTAAACATATGTAAATATAGAAAAGGTACAGTAAAGAGATTTAAAAACAGTATGCTTGTGTAGAGCACTTACCGTGAGTTGAGCCTGCAGGACTGGAAGTTGCTCGGGGCGACTCAGGGAGTGAGTGAGTGGTGAGTGATTGTGAAGGCCTAGGTCAGTACTGTGCACTACTGTGCACTTTGGAAACGCTGTACACTTAGGCTACACTAAATGTCTACTTTTTTCTTCAATAATAAATGAACTGTAGCTTACTGTAACCTTTTTACTTTACAAAAACTTTTTAATTTTTTTAACTTTTTGACTCTTGTAATAACACTTGGCTAAAACATAAATACATCGTGCAGCTGTACATAAATATTTTCTTGTTCTATAAGCTTTAATTAAAAAAATTTTTTTTTAAGTTTAAAAACGTTTCTTGTTGAAAACAAAGAGACAAACACACTCGTTAGCCTAGGCCTGCTCAGGGTCAGGACTGTCAACATCACTGTCTTCCACTTCCGCATCTTGTCCCACTGGAAGGTCTTCAGGAGCAGTAACACGCGTGGAGCTGTCACCTCCTAGGATAACAGTGCCTTCTTCTGGAATACCTCCTAGAGGACCTGCCCGAGGCTGCTTTACAGTTAATTTTGTTTTTTTAATGAGTAGAAGGTGTACACTCTAAAATGACAATAAAAATATAGTATAGTAAATACATAAACCAGTATCAGTCATTTATTATCATTATTGGGTATTATGTACTGTGCATAATTGTATGTGCTAGACTTTTTTTTTTTTTTTTTTTTTTTTTTTGAGACAGAGGCTTGTTCTCTTGCCCAGGCTGGAGTGCAGTGGTGCAATCTTGGCTCACTGCAATCTCTGCCCCCTCGGTTCAAGCTATTCTCCTGCCTCAGCCTCCTGAGTAGCTAGGATTACAGGTGCACGCCACCACACCTGGCTGATTTTTTAAAATATTTTTGGTAGAGATGGGGTTTCACTATGTTGGCCAGGCTGGTCTCAAGCTCCTGACCTCAAGTGATCCTCCCACCTCGGCCTCCCAAAGTGCTGGGATTACAGGTGTGAGCCACCGTGCCTGGCCTGTATGTGCTAGACTTTCATATGACTGGCAGTGTGATAGGTTTGTTTACCCCAGCATCACCACAAACACATGAATAATGTGTTGCATTATGACTTTATGATGCCTATGACTATCACTAGGTGACAGGAATTTTTCAACTGTATTTTAATCTTATGGGATCTCCATTGCACATGTGGTCCATTGTTGACTGAAACGTCTTTATGAAGCACTTTACTGTAGTTGGAATCCAATGGAATGTCATTGTTCAGTTAGCTTCTTTCGCTGAGTAATATGCCCTTATGGTTTTTCTATATCTTTTTATAGTAATAGCTCATTTCTTTTTAGTGCAGAATAATGTTACATTGACTGGATGAGCCATAGTTTATCCACTCACCATCTGAAGTACATCCTGATTGCTTCTAAGTTTTAGTAATTATGAATAAAGCTGCAATAAATATTTGTGTGCAGGTTTTTGTGTGAACATAGTTTTCAACTCCGTTGAGTAAATATCAAGGAGTGTGATTGCTGAATCATAAGGTAAGAGTATGTTTAGTTCTGTAAGAAACTGCCAAAATGCCTTCCAAAGTGGCTGCACCATTTTGTATTCTGACAAGCAATGAATGAGAGTTCCTGTTGTTCCACATCCTCACCAGCATTTGTTGTTGTCTGTGTTAAAGAATTTGGCTATTCTAGGCCAGGTGTGGTGGCTCACGCCTGTAATCCCAGCACTTTGGGAGGCCGAGGCAGGTGGATCACCTGAGGTCAGGAGTTCAAGACCAGCCTGACCAACATGGTGAAACCCTGTCTTTACTAAAAATACAAAAACTAGTTGGGCATGGTGGCACATGCCTGTGATCCCAGCTACTTGGGAGGCTGAGGCAGAAGAATCGCTTGAACCCAGGAGGCGGAGGTTGCAGTGAGCTGAGATCGCGCCATTGCATTCCAGCCTGGGCAATAAGAGCGAAACTCTGTCTCGAAAAAAAAGAATTTGGCTATTCTAATAGGTGTGTAGTGGCATCTCATTGTTTAAATTTGCGATTTCCTAATAACATATGATGGGGAGCATCCTTTCATATGCTTAGTTGTAGAATTACAAAGAGGATTTTGATAGAGCTAGCATTGAGTTTACAGATCATTTTGGGAAGAATTATCGTAAGAATTGAGTCATCCAATCCATGCACATGGAATTTCTCTTCATTTATTTAGATCTTCTTTAATTTCTCTCAACAATGTCTTGTAGTTTTTGGTTTTCAAGATTCTTTTGTTAAACATACTCTTAATTATTTACTTCTTTTTAATGCTATTGTAAATTAAATTGCATCTTTATTTAATATTAAAGCTTTTTACTTTTGGAAGCCTTCACAATTACAAGAACATTGCTCTCATCTTCTATATATTGAAATAATATAATTGCAAGCAAGTTGGTACTGTCATCTCAAGTGCATCAAGGTTGAAATCCCTAATATTTTGTAGTTACTGTCTCAAGAGAAATGAGCTTCCTTGTTGGCTGTGGATTATTTATTTTTAAATTCATTTTTGGTATGAAATAGTAACTTCTTATTTAGCTAACAATTCTTTTGCTTGGCATTTTAGGCTGAGCTCAGCTGGGTGGTTTTCTAGTCTAGCTGGGCTTGCTGTGTATCCATGGTAACCTGCCTGTCAGGTGGCTCTGCTGCTTGGGGCTGGCTAGACATTCGCTGGGACCACTGCAGTGCCTGGGCCATATTCCTTTCACGGTAGCAGGTCACTCTGGGCTTGCTTTTATGGTGTGTTGCAGGGATCCGAGAGAGAACACAGGCACACTGGACCCCAGGGGGCCTAGGCTTAGAGTGGTGGTGCTGTCACTCTGCCTCATTCTGTTGACCAGAGTGAGTCACAAGGCCAGCTGGAATTAAAGGTGAGGGGAAATTGATCCCATCTCTTGATGGGAGGAGCTTCAAAATCAGATGCAAAGGGGCATGGCCATAGGAAAGAAGTAATCGTGGCCATTTTTGCAAACAGTTCACTATGGCAGTGTGTATCTTTGCAGTTCAGTCTGGCTGATTAGAATCGGAGTCACTTTTGTTTGTTTGTTTGGGAAATTACCCACTTATGAATCTTGGCAGGGACAAATACCACCACTTCCAACAGAAGCTGAAAATGCTCCATATTTGTTTTCTTCTTCCATTGCATCTGGGGCATGGGCACCTGTGCAGTTTAGAGGTGAGGAAGGTGAGCTAGTAGGCCCAGTGTAGAATTGGTGTTCTAGTTAGGGCAATGACAGAGGTGCCTGGCTGAAAGGCCACGTTCTCATTGCAGAAATGGCAACTGTGCTAGTGTTGACTTTGGTTGCAATACAGTTAAGTTGTGGGTAAAAAGGGGGGACGGTGCCAATTGTCACCTCTCTGGCTCTGCTGCAGCAAGGCCATCAATATTTCATGAGAAGCAGGGCCTGGTGCTGCGTCTATTTGAGATAAGTGCATTTTGCTATAATTGGACATGGTGAGCCCTTGCTAGAGTTACTGAAACAAGTGTGTACCCTAGCGATGGGTCAAATTGTCTCTTCAGGTTTCACTTCTGCAGGGAGATGGTTGATGTTGCCAGATACTCCTGGTTGGCTCCAAGGGTCTCATTGAACAGTGTGCAGTGAAGGGAGGAATCTGAGGAGGGTGCTGCCTGAGTGGCCTCACTCTGCCTGGTCTCCCAGGTTTACCTTTCATTTCAGTCCAGTGGTCTTGTATCATGTGAGTTTGTAAAGAAAGCTGATCAGTCAACTGGAGAATGATCTGCTATTTTAGCATCACTTGTTTAGCTTGTGAAACTGACCGTGTTTCCAGGAGGTACCCATAACTGTGGCTGTGCAGGGGCCCTACAGGGTCCTAGTGGGTCAGCCGTGAGCCCAGGGGACAGTGTGTGTCTTTCTTTCTCTGCAGGCAGCCTGTGTGGTGATGGCACCAGTGCGTGCTACCTGCTGCCTGTCTTTGACACCGTGTTCATCAGGAGGAAACACTGGCGCTGAGGCTTGGGGACAGCCATGCTGCAGGACTTCTGGGAGACATTCCCAGAGGATGAGGCCTTGGGGGTCGGCTGCCCGGTGTCTCCTACCATGTACCAAGGTAAACCCCCCTTGTGTCGTGCAGAAGCATTTGGGTAACGGTGATGGATAACACACGTGCATTCCGGGGGTTTCTGCAGGAGGAGGCTCTGGGAGCCCTCGTGGGCAGATGCAGGCCTTGGCTCGGCAGCACGCACGTGGGGTTTTCCTTCCTCCTGAGAAATCTCTGGTTGCTGCAGCAGAAACCGAGACTTCATGTCTGATCACAAGAAGGGAGCTCTCCCAAGCTGGAAAATAATTGGATTCAGAAACAATCACCAACAAATCAACGAGCTCAGAGAGGAGGGAACCTGGAGAGCTGCCGCCAGGCTGCAGGCTGCGGGGCTTTGGAGCACCTTTGCTCTTTCACTTGACGCCTGTAGTTCCTCACTTTGTCCTTTGAACTAGAAGCCACAGGAGAGCCCAGGGGCTGAAGGGAAGGCAGGGACCGGGTAGAAAGGCAAGCTCTGAATGGGCTCCGCTTTCCAGCGCCTCTGTAGCTCTCTACGCACAAGACGCCTCCCATATTCTTTATCCACATTTGCCAAAGGAGGATGAAACAGCTCTGATGTGAAACATCACACTCTAAGGTGAAGAGGGTGGGAGGCTCTGGAGAGCATGTCTCTGAGTCCCCTTCTCCCCCATGAAGCACACACACCCTACTTTGTGCCCTGCCCCTGTTCTTGGTGTGCGGCTGTTTTTGAATGCTTAGGATGCAGTTTCTGGTGTCTTTCTGGCTCAAGGGATAGGAGAGAACAGTTAGGAAAGGCAAGAAAGCTTCTGTTGCTGTGAAGTCATAAAGAAAAGCAGGTAAAAACATACTTTTCCTCAAGTGGGTCTGGCTGTTTCTTTGTATTTTCAAACTCTTAGTCTGTTGTTAAAACTCTGAAGAGCCTTCAATTTCTGCAAAGAGCGCTCGAGGCTTCCTGCACCGTGTAGCTCACTTTCAGGTGCAGGAGCGTTTGGGGGCCCAGGCAGCTGGTCCTCTGTCCACACCCATGTCCTTCCAGGCCCCCTCCTCCTCCTTGCTTCAGGTGCAGGCCGCCTCAGGGTTTTAGGAGGCTTTGGCAAGGGAGTAGGAGAGAGCTTTTACTCAAAGGAACAGTGGGCTCCAAGGCTAAGGGCTGGCTGCTGAGCCTGGGCCAGCCTTGCTGAGACCCTGTAGGGCCCTGTGATGCCTCTTGTCCTTCCACTGTCTTTGCCTGCAAACAAAGACCTGAACGTGCTGATTCTGACTCACGCTGCTTCTCTCCGGGCTTCAGCCACCCAGGTGTGCCCGTCAGGTTTCTATTGAGTTCACTGATGCCTTCCAACCGGACTGGAGGGACCCCTGCCCTGGGCCCCATGCTTTGAGCCTTCTTTCAACTGCATCTCCCTCCAGGGGGGCAAGGACTCCATGGGCCCAAGAGGAGGTGCCCACTTGGCTCATGCTGCTCCTTCTAAACTGGCTCAGGGTGCCAGGACCCCAGGATTCCTGCCAGTGGCCACTGTGGGACTGAGTAGACCTCATCCCTGGGTCTGTGCTCATGAGGGTGGACCATGCCGCCAGTTTGCACATCCTTAGAGCCCAGGGGTGGCTCTTGGGGGGCTGTGGATGGCATGTGGGGAGGACGGCCACATTTTTACTCACAGGCCCCTTGAGGTATCGGGGGCTGGGGTGGGAGGAGAAGGGGGTGGACTGCCGGCTGGGGGCCAGCTCGCTTGGTATTGCCACATTCTGGTGCAACACTCCAAGGAGTCCAAGAATTCTAAATTTGAAACGAGCTTCTCCTGTTGTTAGGAAGTTATATTTGTCAAGATAGGAGGGCAGAACGTGTCATATATAGCGCTTTGCTAACTTGGTTTGTACCTTTGGAAGACAGGCGTTCCTCATTTCACTGCTCTTCCCTTGATTGCACTTTGTAGATGCTTTGTGTTTTACTTTTTGAAGGCTGTGGCAGCCCTGCTTTGAGCAAGTCTATCAGGGATATTTTTCCAAAAGCATGGTCTCACTTCGTGTCTCTGTGTCATGTTTTGGTAATTTTCACAAGATTTCAAACTTCTTCATTATTATTATATCTGTCATGGTGATCTGTGATCAGTGATATTTGATGTTACTATTGTAATTGTTTTGGGGCACCACAAACCATGCCCGTGTAAGTTAGTGAACTTAATCAATACACGAGCCTGTTCTGATTCTGCTTCCGACCAGCTGTTCCTTCCTTCTCTTCCTATTCCATGAGACACAACAATATTGAAACTAGGCCAGTTAATAACCCTACAGTGGCCTCTGAATGTTCAAGTGAATGGAAGAGTCACATGTCATTCACTTTAAATCAAAAGCTAGAAATGACTAAGCTTAGCGAGGAAGGCATGTCAAAAGCTGAGGTAGGCTGAATCCTAGGTCTCTTGCACCAAATGGTTAACCAAGTTGTGAATGCAAAGGAAGAATTCTCGAAGGGAATGAAAAGTTCGACTCTGGTGAACATACAAATGATAAGGAAGTAAAACAGCCTTATTGCTGATAGGGAGAAAGTTTTAGTGGCCTGGATAGAAGATCAAACCAGCAACAACATTGCCTTAAGTCAAAGTCTAACCCAGAGGAAGGCCCGAACTCTCTTCAATTCTATGAAGGCTGAGGGATTTGAAGAAGCTGCAGAAGAAAAGTTGGAAGCTAGCAGAGGTTGGCTCGTGAAGTTTAAGGAAAGAAGCTGTCTCCATAACATAGAAGTGCAAGGTGAAGCAGCAAGTGCTGATATGGAAGCTACAGCAAGTTATCTGGAAGCTCTAGCTCAGATCATTGATAAAGTTGGCTACACTACACAACAGATTTTCAATGTAGGTGAAACAGCCTTCTACTAGAAGAACGTGTCATCTAGGACTTTCATAGCTAGAAAGGAGAAGTCAACGCCTGGCCTCAAAGCTTCAAAGGACAGGTTGAGTCTCTTATTAGGGGTTGATGTAGCTGGTGGCCTTCAGTTGAAGTCAGTTCTCATTTACTGGCCTGAAAATCCTAAGGCCCTCAAGAATTATGCCAAATCTATTCTGTCTGTGCTCTAGAAATGGAACAACGGTGCCTGGATGACAGCATGTCTGTTTATAGCGTGGTTTATTGAATAATTTAAGCCCACAGTTGAGACCTACTGCTCAGAATAAAAGATTCCTCTCAAAATATTATTGTTCATTGACAATGCACTTGGTTATCTAAGAGAACTGATGGAGATGTACAAAGAGATTAATGTTGTTTCCACACCTGCTAACATAATATCCATTCTGCAGCCTGGGGATCAAGGAATAATTTCAGCTTTTGAGTCTTATTTAAGAAATACACTTCCTAAGGTTTCCATAGATAGTGATTCCTCTGATGGTTCTGGGCAAAGTACACTGAAAACCTTCTGGAAAGGATTCACCATTCTAGATGCCATTAAGAACACTCGTGATTCATGGAAGGTCAAAATATCCACATTCATAGGAGTTTGGAAGAAGTTGATTCCAACCCTCATGGATCACTTTGAGGGAGGAGTCCAAGACTTCAGCAAAGGAAGTGGCTGCAGATGTGGTGGAAATACAGAGAGAACTAGAATGAAAAGTGGAGCCTGAAGATGGGACTGAACTGCTGCAATCTCATGATTAATCTTGAACAGTTGAGGAGTTGCTTCTTATGGATGAGCAAAGAAAGTGGGTTCTTGAGTTGGAATCTCCCCCTGTTGAAGATGCAGTGGACATTGCTGAAACGACAACAAAGGATTTAGAATATTCCATAAATTAGTTGAGAAAGTAGTAGCAGCAGCAGGGTTTGAGAGGATGGACTCCAATTTTGAAAGAAGTTCTACTGTGGGTAAAATGCTGTCAAACAGCATCACATGCTGCAGAGAAATCTGTTGTGAAAGAAAGAATCAATTAGTGGAAGAAACTTCATTGCTGTGTTATTTTAAGAAATTGCCACAGCAACCCCACCCTGAGAAGCCATCAACCTTCAGGCAAGACCCTCCACCAGTACAAAGATTATGGCTTCCTGAAGGCTCAGATGATCGCTAGCATTGTTTAGCATTAAAATATATTTTGATTAAGGTATGTACATTGTATTTTTAAGACAAAATGCTATTGCATGCTTACTAGACTACATAACTTTTACATGTATGCACTAGGAAACCAAAAAATGTGCGTGACTTGCTTTACTGTGATATTTGCTTTATTGTGGTGGTCTGGAACCGAACGCACAGTATCTCCGAAGTCTGCCTGCACTTAGCATTGCACTCTGTAGGTTTCCATCTGTGTTCTTTCCCGGGACCCCCCAAATGTTAAGAAGAGGGCCTAATGGAGTCCTCATGGGCACCTGCAGAACCAGGAGCAGTTTCCCATTCACCTGGATTCGGGACATTGCCATGTGAACATGTTCACCCATGAATGTTGGCATAAAAGTCTGGGAACTTTGAGTGGACTCTGGAATCCAGGAGGGAACAGAGGATAAGCTTGAAGGTTCTTTGGGAGGGAGGAAGGACGGTGCATGAAGAGCGGCCAGGGTGGATGGTGCCAAGGACTGAATTGGGCCCCCCACTTAAATTCATATGTTGAAGCCCTTGGTGTGACCACATTTGGAGATAGGGCCTTTAAAAAGCTAATTAAGGTTGAATGAGGTCCTAAGGGCAGGCCCCTAGTGCAGTATGACTGGTGTCCTTGTAAGAAGAGAGGCACCAGGATGGACCCAAACAGAAACAGCCGTGTGAGGATGCAGGGAGAAAATGGCCACTCATAAGCCAAGGAGAGAAGCCTCAGGAGAAACCAACCCTGGGCCACCTTGATCCTGGACGTCCAGCCTCCATAACTGTGAGAAACAAATTTCTGTTGTTTAAACCAGTGGTCCCCAACCTTTCTGGCACCAGGGACTGGTTTCATGGAAGACAGTTTTTCCACAGATGGGGCAGGGACAAAGGGTTGGTTTCAGGATGATTCAAGCACATTACATTTATTTATTGTGCACCTTATTTCTATTGTGATTACATTTTAATATATAATTAAATAAGTATACAGCTTACCATAATGTAGAATCAGTGGGAGCCCTGAGCTTATTTTCTTGCAACTAGATGGTCCCATCTCGGGGTGATGGGAGACAGTGATAGATCATCAGGCATTAGATTCTCATAAGGAGTGCGCAACCTCGCATGCGAAGTTCACAATAGGGTCCGCACTCTTACGAGAATCTAATGCTGCCACTGATCTGACAGGAGGCAGAGCTCAGGCGGTAACACAAGCAATGGGAGCAGCTGTAAATACAGATGAAGCTTTGCGCACTCCTCCACCACTCACCTCCTGCTGTGTGTCCTGGCACTGGTCGGTGGCCCAGGGGTTGCAGACTCCTGGTTTAAACCACCTGGTCTGCAGCGTTTTGTTAGAGGAGCCCCAGTAAATGAATGCAGATGGGAAGGGTGGAGATGAGAGCTCCTCTCTAGGAGGAGCCGGGGAGGTGGACGTGTCCGTGGTAGGCAGGTGAAAAAGTGGTTTGAGTGCAGCAGGGATTCCAGCAGAGATCAGAAGGTGGAGGGCTGCTCGAGGACTGGAGTGGGCTGTGTCTGAGACCCAGAGAGCTGGCACAGAGTGAACCAGGGTGAGGTGAGGGACTTCCTGACTCACGCTGCGTTCCCTTCTCCCAGTCTGTAGGCAGTTCCTCCTGGTCTGTCCGGAGGAGTGAGGATGCCTGTGGGAGGTGGAATCCCGGGGGGCCTGCGGCCAGTGCACTAATATCTGGCTCAAGGTTCAGCTTCACTAGGCAAGGCTTCCAGACTGAGTAGGACTGAAACACTGCACTGTGTCTATTTATTTCTGGTTTCAATACTAGTGTGGATTTACAGTGATCTAATGAGACCCATACAGATGTTATTTCTGTTGTGGCAAGAACAAAGGAGGGGTGGGACCTGGGTGGGGACATCTTATCCTCCAACGTTCCCCTCCTGAGTGAAGCACACCTTCCCGTCCTTCTTGCTCAAAAAGATCACCCCCAGTTTAGCAGTTAGGAACTCCCTGGGACTAAGGGACTCCCCTTTTACAATTAGATAGATTATTGAAACATATAAGAAGATCGGTTTCCTCTGCCTAGCTGAAGATGAGTTGAAAACACGATTCTGAACAGGTGATGAAAGGTAATGTGTGCACTTGGTTGAAAACTCAAAAGGGTTTACTATGACAAGCAAGTCTTCTATCCTCCTCACCTCTGAGGGGACTGCACACGTAATGGCAGCATCACAGAGACAGCGTTCTACAAAACCACTGCCTGGTCTTTTTCACAGCAGCATAATATGATGTCATGTGGACGTGATATCATTTATTTCCCTGTTGACAGATACGCATTGCGTCTTCAGTTTCTGGTTGCTTGAGACAGTGCCCCAGTGGCAGTTTGCCAGTGGGGTTTAGTGGAGGAAGCAGGAGAACAGAGCCTCTGGTGGTGGGTTTCCAGGGGAGGCAGGGGGTGGGAAATCCTTTAATCAGCCAGACGGGAAAGCAGGCTTGCAGTGTCTGGATTTCCAAGTTGCTTTTTTTTTTTTTTTTTTGAGACAGAGTCTCGCTCTGTCACCCAGGTTGGAGTGGAGTGGTGCAATCTTGGCTCACTGCAACCTCCCACTCCTGGGTTCAAGTCATTCTCCCGCCTCAGCCACTCGAGTAGCTGGGACTACAGGCATGTGACACCATGCTTGGCAAATTTTTGTATTTTTAGTAGAGATGGGGTTTCACCATATTGGCCAGGCTTGAACTCTCGACCTCAGGTGATTTGCACTCCTTGGCCTCCCAAAATGCTGGGATTACAGGTGTGAGCCACTGCGCCCGACTCCAAGTTGCTTTTATGACAGTGGACTTTCCACTTCTCACAAGCAGGCAGGCGCTTCTCAGCTCAGCACTAACAGGTGAGGCCAGGCCAGGGCTGGGGCAGTGGACACCTCCAGGCTTCAGGTGCTGCCATGGGTGAGAGGTGAGGGGGGACAGTTAATTTAAATTAACTGTCCAAAATGAAAGCCCTGGCTCTCCTTCACTCCTGGAGTGGGTGCTCCCGTCAGCATCGAATGCCATTTCTGCAGCTGCAGGTGGCTCATTAGGGGGTTGACAGGCAGCTGAGATGCCAGGCTTTCTCTCCACGTGGTGACTGATCCACCTTAGGTGTTGACAGGTGAGTGTGCCTTGGAGTTTATTGATGATAATAGTGATTGGTATTGCTTTTATGCTGGAAGGCTTAATGGATCTTTACAGATATTAATGGGGTGACCAGGCACCGGGGAAGGAGGCATGGCAGGGTGGGGCTGTGCTGTGACCCTAATGGAGCAGTTAAGTGACTTGCCCTGTGGCACTGAGTTAGGAATGAAGGGAAGCCGGTCGGGTCCCTGGGCACTGAGCTGTCTAGCCGTGCGGGTTTATGGACAAGCTTCACAAATGAGGCTGTGGGGCCTCGCACAGCCTCTGCGTTTGGATGTTTCGGTTCCTTGGCTGGGAATGGAAAAAGAAAATGCACTGCATATTGAAATGTGGAAATCGCACAGGCCAGAGGGGTGAGCAGGGACAAGGATGTTTTCTCCTAATTGGGGAGATGGCTCCTCCTGGAGAATCCCACTGGGGCTGTTTCAAGAGCTGGGAGTCGGTGTGGTCTGGGCAGAGGAAACTGAGCTGGAAGTCACATGCCAAACATGTCACTTTAATTCATGCTGAGATTCACCAACTCTCATTTTAAAACAGCAAATGAGGGGACTTGCACAGAGAATGTTCCAGAAGCATGCTTGAGTCTCTTGAAGGAAGAAGGGTTATCATTATAATTAGGATATAATTAGATTACTAAAACTCTTTAATTAAAAAAAATAATTCCAAGTTATGGTCTTTTCACTGCCTGTATAAATCATGGCTAGTTCCCAGTTTCACCCACACCTTCTTTCCCCTCGAGGGTCTGCAGTCAGGATTTTAATTCACTCAGGAAGGTTTTCAGCCAACCGGCTTCCGCTTGCAGCCATTATGACAGTTAGTGCTGACATCTCAGGTTTTTTTCAAGTTGGTGAGTTGGGGCTGCAAATGTGATCACAGATTAGCTCTGTGCTCTGCAGTTTCTCGTCTGTTTCTCTCTTCATGGAAATCAGCAAGTGTTAGTGGATTAGAACTTCTTACGGGTCACCGAACAACGCAGATTCCGGAAACTTCTCTTCCCTGGGAATCTCAGTAGGCCATTAATTGGATGTTAGTCTTAAATTAGTCAGTGATTCTTAGAGTTGCTTTCTTGACTTGTTCTGTTTTTTCAAGTTTTATCTGTTCTCCCTTCTTTTTCCTGACAGTTATTTTGGAGGTATCCTATAATTTTATGTGCCATAGAAATAGAACTGTAAGCAAGAAGCCCAGTGGAATCAATTGCTTCTTGCTCTAAATAAGGCATGAACATTTCACAACATTTCAAAGGGAAATTAACTTGTGCTCCTTGCAAATGTTTTAAAGACTATTTTTGAAGCAGCCTGATTGGTGGGCCAGGTCTTTAAAAGTTTGTGCGATCTTGGCTGTTGATAACATCTGCAGCTTATAATTGCCCTGAAAATATTTACAGATTATGCAGACCTTTTGAGGGAAGGAGTTTGTGGGAAATTTCTTTTTTCCTACACTCAGTTACAGACAAAGCCTTTGAAACTTGACCAATAGGATCATAATTGCATCTGATGTGATTTCCTGGTCAGCCTGAACATGCCTTAAGTTTCTTTACCAGAGAGAGTGAAACCGAATATGTCAACAGTGAAATGTTTTTTTACAAAATTGTTACCGGGATAAGGAAATAATTGACCACTGCTTTAAAAATTATTTTTTTTCAATCTATAAGTCATAGTTTTGCTTTCTCCAGCTGAATTCTTAATGGATTCAGTTGTCATCCACACATACTTTTATTTGCATTTAATTTTTAAGGCAGAAGGATCTTTGCATCAAGAGATGTGAAAAATATGAGATGGGAAGTGGGGGCTACTTTTCTGAAAGTTTGATGCCCAGTAAACTGCAGTTCTGACCTTTTTTTTTTCAGTTTGTTCTGGTGATTCATACGTTATAGAGTACAATAGCAACAGCAATTTTGTGGTGGTGCAGTGTGCTGGGAAGTGCTGGGGGCAAAACCACCATACTGGGTGTGATTTTTTCTGTCGCATGCTGCTCTTTGACAGGTTGTGTGGCTCCCCTTCGTGGCTATTGTAGTCTACTGCAGCCTTGGATGATAACCTCTGTGATGAGTGCTCTGATACCTCCAGGTGTGCTTCCAAATTAGCGCATTCATTTTTAAAGATTTAATGAACCTCAATTAGGAATGAAACACAAGTAAACATGTGATAGCTCACAACACATAAAAACATTAGGAAAGGTGGAAAATTGATAATGGGTTATCTACTTCATTTTCTCATTCATTCATTCATTCATTCATGTATTCCTTTATACGTTCATTCGCTGTCAATGGGGCATCTACAGATGTGCCAGGCACTGTCCTAGACGTTAGGGATGCAGTAGTGAATAGGGCTGACCTGGCTTCTGAACTCATTTACCAGCTAACTACATACATGGGCACCTACTACTGTGTGATATAAAAACTCTATATGGCCGAGAGAACTAAAGTGTGCTGGTATTTTTAAGTGCCCACAATTAAATTTTGCCAAACCAAATTTTGCTAATTTATACAGTTCTGTAAATAAATTTAAAAATTTATTTATATAGATAACAACTAAATAATTCATTTGTTCTTTAGTAAACAAAATGTGTTACATAGGTATTTTCAGCTTAAATGCAAAACTGTATTTTTTTTAGGGATCTGAACACCACACACACACACACACACATATGGATTTGGGGGCGTGGGGTGGGGAGGTGCAAAGGAGGACATCCCTTTCCAAGTCGGTACTGATTTGGTAGGAGAGGAGGGAGACTCACTGAACGTGGGTGATTATGACCTCTCTTGTGAGCAAAACCACCAGCGAGCAAAAAGAAGGATCCAGGACTAGAACTGGAAATATGAGTCCATTGAATGCCAGATCGGTGGAAGAACAGATCACGATTCCAGCTCAGCAATGCTTGAATGGAGCCATCACTTTCCCTCTCCTGACACCTGGCAGGTATTCCTGTCTTCTGGAAAGCATTGCAGCAAATGGCAAAGTGAAGGTCAAGAAGATAGAACTGACCCAGCACTTTGGGAGGCTGAGGCAGGAGGATCACTTGAGGTCAGGAGTTCGAGACCAGCCTGACCAACATAGTGATACCTCATCTCTACTAAAAGTACAAAAATTAGCCAGGCATGGTGGCAGGTGTCTGTAATCCCAGCTACTCCGGAGGCTGAGGCAGGAGAATCGCTTGAACCTGGGAGGTGGAGGTTGCAGTGAGCCCAGATGGCGCCATGGCACTCCAGCCTGGGCCACAGAGGGAGACTCCATCTCAAAAAAAAAAAAAAAAAGAGAGATAGAATCGGGTCTTGGCTATCAACATGTTTGCCATGTCCCCAGTGTACTATTTCCTCTTTTGATAGTCCAGCCCCTTGGGAGCCACCCTCATTTGCTTATCCTCTTTCTCTTGCTTGGGGAGGGCAGCACACCCAGGAAATTCCGAGGACATGAGCCGTCATGCGAGGACTTCTCAGAATGACAGACCCAGACAGTCTGGCCCTGGAGACGGCAGCAAGGTATGGTGATACTGTATCACCCCATGAACCTCACTTTCCTAGTAATCAGGTTGTCCTTGCTTAGTGAAGCCGCGGTCTGCACCTGCCAGGCAACTTCCTTGACGACTTGGCTGTGGGCTTCTTGTGGCAGCGGGGCCTTGGTCTGGGCTCAGAATCTCCGGGCTATCATGGGAGGGGGGTGTTGCGAGGAGAGGCCTTTGTAATTAGATTTTTTATGGTTCTCTTCTCTAAACTAGACAAGCTCTAACGAAACCAAAATGGAACAGAACACATGGGAATTGGCCGTAACCTTGCATCGTTAAGGAAATATTGAAAAATCTGAATTTCAAATTTTGCCATGGACCAGTGTCTGTCAAGCAGAACAAAAAGCAAGACAAATTTGTCTTTCTTTCCTCCTCCACTGCGAAAGCCCAGATTGCTGGGATGGAGTGGAATTAGGTATTAGGTTTTTGTATAATCCAGAGTGACTGTAGAATAGAATCTTGAGGGAATATTAAGAATATTTCTTAGTAGCTTGCTGTCATTCAGTATTTTATAAGATTTTAGGTTTTCCTGGTTTTCTTGTGGCTAAACCAGACTCTTGCCCACACAGGGTATTGTGAAAATGTCCATTCTCTGGTGCCAAAGGGTCTTTACTCTCAAATCCCTGAAGAGTCCAAAATTACTTTAAACTCACACTTGCACTTCATGGACAAACACTGCTTATTTTGGAAAATATATTGCTCTGAAATAGAAGATTCAACAATGAAAGCATAAAATATCCCAGTAAGAGCTGGATTGTTTTAGAAAGCCGCTTCCTGTCTGACATTAGCTCTAGCCATCTGGCAGATGAGGGCTTTCATTTTCTTTGGTTCACCATGGAAAGATGGTCTAACCTAAGACCCAACAGGCACTGAACAGAGAGCGTTGTACTTGGCCTTTTCTGCTGATCCTTGACTTTTCTTTTAAACCTCTGTTAGAGGAAGCAGAAGTGTCTGGGGTACTGTAACGCCCATGGGTGTGGACCTGGGGGAATTCTGCACAGCTGAGCACGGGGTGCCAGCTTTGAAAGCTGTGCTTCCTTCCCTGCCCTTTCTCTGGTCTCCCCAGGCTGGGCTGTCCTTCAGTTCCTTTCAGTAAATATGTGCTCTTATGCACAAAACCTGATTTCCCCGTGGCTGGCTGGGGCGTTTGAACCTGGCCTATTCTGAATCTCAGCATGAAGTGCAGGCACAAGCTAGACAGGACACCTCCATGTCCTCAACATCCAGCCCCAGACTGTGCGGGACGACCCCATTGCCATGTTTAATTGGAATGCCTGTGGATTCTCTTCTGACTTCAGGAGAGCATGCGTGGAGAAGAACTGGAAGACACAAAGAATGATCCAGAGTGTGGAGTGGAAAAGGAGGATGCCGGGCTGGCGGGGCAGCCACCAGGCAAGCTTACAAGGCCCAGTCCCTGACGTCTCCAGATACCCATCTGGGCCGGGTCCAGAGGCCTGCCTGGGCTCCTAGGATTCGGGTCTGAGACTTGTGTGGCTGGGAGCGTGCCTTCCCCAGGGATCTTTGAGGGGCCAGTGACCCCAGGGGCCCCACCTACCTCTGAGGTGGGCTCAGGCTCTAGAATACCTGAGAACGTGCTGTGCTCAGCATGCGACACCATGCAACAGTGAGGAAATATTTCCCTAAGTTAATTGTTGACAGTTCCTAAACGTTTCAGAAGCCTACTTGTTAAAACTAATGTGGTTTCTGTTTCTCAGGATAAATTGGTGGGACTTCACCGGAACCACAGGGATGTTTTACTGAATGTACCTCTTTCCTTGTAGAAGTTTAAAGATGCTCAGGAAGGGGCCACACCCGTTCCATCTGGGCTGTAGAAACCCATTGCAGGTTTGTGCGTGCCAACCCTGCTATTGCCGTGAGACCACGGACACCAAAGAGGTTTGCAGGGGTACACGTGTCCTTCTGGCGAGGCTTCAGCCATATCAGGAGTGCCTTGAGGGCAGGGGCCGTGGCTGGATGGTGCCTACTGTAGGCCTGGGGCTCTCTTCTGGCCTGGTATACAGAAGGTGCTCAGAGAGCTCAGATGGGAAGCACTGGGTAGGAATTTGGGCAAATGGTGCTTCTAGAATATTGGTGGCCTTGAGTGGAAAGGCTTGTGGTAGTAAAAGTAACTAACAATGATAGCCTGGCTCGAACGTAACATTGGCATCCCCCTCAAATACTGATGGAGCCCTGTTTGGTGGGTGGTGTATGCAGAGACAAGGACCTGCTCTCAGGCTCCAGGTCCGATGGGCGAGGCAGAGTTGTCCCAGGGCCGCCTGCCCTCCTCAAGGGTGGGGCGCAAATCCAGGCTGCTATAGGGAGCCCAAAGCCTGCTCCCCCAGAGCTGGGGTGGTGCTTTCTCTGCAATTGGGCCCAGCCTTGCTGATTTCAGTAGGATTTTTCCCAGAGAAAGCTGGTCAGGCCCTCTTGAGGCAGATGACCCAAGTTCTTACCCTGCTTTTGGGAAAATGCAAATCCAATCCCATTGCCAAAGACGCCCCAAACCGCTCTGTGCTCATCACTGACTTTGGAGAAGCCAGGGGCCTGCTACCGTGGGCCCTGCCGCCTCTGCTCCTTGCCATTGGAGTTCAGCTGCAGGGTTAGCCCTGGGCTACCTGGTTACTTTGTTAGACAGAAGAATAGGGTTTTACCTTTTTAGGATGTAATAAAGCCCCTCCTGTGGCCTGGTGAGGAGGCTACCAACAGTCCCAAGTTCTAGGAATATATCATCTGTTCCCTTGAACAGTCAAAGGACACACATGGTGGGACCTGTTATTTATTCATCCATGCACCCAGCTGTCCATCTCTCTGTCTGTCCATCCATCTATCCATCCATCATCCATCCATCCATCTATCCATCCATCCATCCATCCATCATCCGTCCATCCTCCATCCATCCATCCTCCATCCATCCATCCATCCATTCATCCTCCATCCATCCATCCGTCCATCCTCCATCCATCCATCCTCCATCCATCCATCCATCCATTCATCCTCCATCCATCCATCCACCCATCCTCCATCCATCCATCCTCCATCCATCATCCATCCATCCATCCTCCATCCATCCATCCTCCATCCATCCATCCATCCATCCACCCATCCTCCATCCATCCATCCTCCATCCATCCATCCACCTATCCTCCATCCATCCATCCACCCATCCTCCATCCATCCATCCTCCATCCATCATCCATCCATCCATCCATCCTCCATCCATCCATCCATCCACCCATCCTCCATCCATCCATCCTCCATCCATCATCCATCCATCCATCCTCCATCCATCCATCCATTCACCCATCCTCCATCCATCCATCCTCCATCCATCCATCCATCCATCCATCCATCCATCCACCCATCCTCCATCCATCCATCCTCCATCCATCGTCCATCCATCCATCATCCATCCATCCATCCATCCATCCATCCATCCATCCATCCATCCATCCTGTTGTATAACAGATATTCAGCATGCTTTCTCAGGGACATGCTCTGTGCTGGGCACAGGGGATATAAGTGAGGTATGGTTACTGGTCTCAGGAAACTCTCTTCTCTTTGGAGGAATCTCTTCTGGAGTGTTCCACTGGAGTTTTCATCTCTCTTGCACCCATTACAAAGATGGAAGGGTCCAATTGACTAGAAATATAGTTTAGAGCTTCATATGGAGACATCATTAAGCCTGCCTCCCCCCTGCCCCTTACACTTCGGCTCTCTGTGCAGGTGGCACAGACCATAAAAGTAGAGTTAAGTCTACAGCCTAGAGGGTGCCCTGTGTGTGGTGTCAGATGTAACCTTTCATATGGGATGTGTGTGCTGTGAGCATTGTGCTATTTGAGATGAATGGTTAGTATTTTGTGTTTACATGAAAAGAAATGTTTAAAAATGTCTCAGGGGTTTGATGAAGTTACTGTTCAATAAAAGAAACCTCTCAGGGAAGAACAGCTGATGTATCGATGGCTTCGTTTAAGGGCATATGAACTGACCACACAAGTTAGAAGGCAATGCTGTGGAACTGAGAGCAACCTCCTGCCCAGTCCATGCCAGCTGTGAGGCTGTGTGCAGGGGTCCCTTCCAGCAGTGTGTGCAGGACTGCCCATAATGCACATCTTTGTGTGTGTTGTGTTGTTTTTATTAAATCAATTTTATTTTTCAGTTTTCCATGTCCTGTCTCTTATTTTTTAACAGCTCTATTGAGATATTATTTACAAACCTTAAAGTTCCCTCATTTAAAGTAATAATTCAGGCCCAGCGAGGTGGCTCACACCTGTAATCCCAGCAATTTGGGAGGAAGAGGCATGTGGATCACTTGAGATCAGGAGTTCAAGACCAGCCTGGCCAACATGGTGAAACTCTGTCTCTACAAAAATACAAAAATTAGCCGGGTGTGGTGGCCTGTACCTGTAGTCCCAGCTACTTGGGAGGCTGATGTGGGACGATTGCTTGAGCCCAGGAGGTTGAGGCTGCATTGAGTGGAGATCATGCCACTGCACTACAGCCTGGGTGATAGAGTGAGACCTTGTCTCAAAAAAAAAAAAAAAAGTAATAATGCAATGATTTTTAGTATATTTACAGAGCTGTGCACTCATCACCACCATTAGTGCCCATGAGTCTCTCCCTCCCCACTCACCCCCTTCTCCTGCCCTCGGCAGCCACTTATCTATATATAAATTTGCCTCTTCCAGATATGTAAGTGGAATCACACAATACGGGGTCTTTCACAGCTGGCGTCTTTCACTTAGCATAATTTTTCCAAGGTTCATCCGTGTTGTGGTGAGTGTCATCAGTTCTTATTCCTTTTTATTGCCAAATAACGTCCCATGGTATGGATGTAGAACCCTGTATTTTGGCATTCGCTAGGTGATGTACTTTGGACTGATTTGAGGTTTTGGTAGTTATCAATGATGCTGCTGTGAATATACACAAACACAAATACAAGTTTGTGGCCTGGCGCGGTGGCTCAAGCCTGTAATCCCAGCACTTTGGGAGGCCGAGGCGGGTGGATCACGAGGTCAGGAGATCGAGACCATCCTGGCTAACACAGTGAAACCCCATCTTTACTAAAAATACAAAAAAAATCAGCCGGGCGTGCTGGTGGGCACCTGCAGTCCAGCTACTCGGGAGGCTGAGGCAGGAGAATGGCATGAACCTGGGAGGTGGAGCTTGCAGTGAGCCAAGATCACGCCACTGCACTCCAGCCTGGGCGACAGAGCAAGACGCCGTCTCAAAATAAATAAATAAATAAATAAATAAATAAATAAATACAAGTGTGTGTGTGTACATATGTTTTCAGTTCTCTTGGGTACACATCCAAGAGTGGAATTTCTGGGTCATATGGTAACTCTATGTTTAACATTTTGAGGAACTGCCAAATTATTTTTCCAAGTCCCTGCACCGTTTTACATTCTTATCAGCCAGGTATGAGGGTTTTTACTTCCCTCATCCCAGCCAACACTTATTCCATCTTTTTTTTTTTTTTTTTTTTTTGAGACAAAGTCTTGTTCTTGTCCCCCAGGCTGGAGTGCAGTGGTGTAATGTCGGCTCACTGCAACCTCCGCCTCCTGGGTTCAAGCGATTCTCCTGCCTCAGCCTCCCGAGTAGCTGGGATTACAGGTGCCCGCCACCACGCCCGGCTAATTTTTTGTATTTTTAGTAAAGACGGGGTTTCACTATATTGGCCAGGCTGGTCTCGAACTCCTGACCTTACGATCTGCCCACTTCGGCCTCCCAAAGTGCTGGGATTACAGGCGTGAGCCACCGCGCCCGGGGCCTATTCCATCTTTTTGATACAGCCATCATCCTAGTGGGTGGGAAGTGGTATCTCATTGTGGTGCTGATTTGCATTACCCTGGTGACTACTGATGTCAAACAGCTTTTCATGTTATTTGTATCATTTTCAGTTATTTGTATCATCTTCTTCGGATAAATGTCATTCAAATCCTTACTTATTTTTGAATTGGGTTGTTTTTATGTTGATTTGTAAGAATTCTTTATAAATTCTGGATTTTAATCCCTTTTTGGATATATGTTTTGCAGTTTTCCCCCCCATTCTTTGGTTTCTCTTTTCATTTTATTGATGTCATTTGAAGCACAGTTTTAATTTTGTTTTGTTTTGTTTTTGAGTCAGGGTCCTGCTCTATCGCCCAGGCTGGAGTGCAGTGGGGTGATCTCAGCTCACTGCAACTTCTGCCTCCTGGGCTCAAGCCATCCCCCCACTTCAGCCTCCCCAGTAGCTGGGACTACAGGCATGTGCCTACATGCCCGGCTAATTTTTGTATTTTTGTAGAGATGGGGGTTTTGTCACGTTGGCCAGGCTGGTCTCAAACCCATGAGCTCAAGTGATCCTCCCTCCTCAGCCTCCCAAAGTGCTGGGATTACAGGTGTGAGCCACCACGCCCAGCCGTGTGTGTTTTTCTTTAAATGCATGCTCTTTCATTCCCATCTAAAAGGAGTTATTGGGGAGAAAGGGATCTGACTCCAAAATCGACGTGGGAAATCCACAAAGAAGTCATTACTTAGAACAAGGCTGTTTCTGGATCCCACGTTCCTCAAACGTCTGGCCAGACGCACATGCCCTGTAACAGTTACACTGTCTTGAGGGCTGCTCTGCCCCACACTCACCCATGGGCTCAGGCAGGGAGTCCATGGTCACTTGGAAGCTTGCATTCCAGGCCAGGGTCTGGCAGTGGTGACGGACACTCACTGCTATGCATGGAGCGTTCAAACAGGTTATATTTCAGGAAGCAGGGTTTTGAGACTCTCCCAGCATTGGGTATTTTGTTCCAGGAAGTCTTTGAGAACAAGCCCTTCAGGATGAGGAAGAAATAAATTCAACTTGTTGACTACTTCCAGAAACCTCAGGGGGCCAATGGATTATGAGATAATTTTTAAAATCCCCATTTTCTGCAAGAAGCAATCTTTGCATTTGATTTAGTTCTCTTTCTAGGGAAAGCATGCTTAGCAGCTGGATGTTTTAAAGTTAGGTATCTAAGTTTCCATCTTGAGAAGCCATGAAATTCCTTGGCCACCTTCCTCTTTTCCCCTGGCTCCTCCATTTCACACAGGACACAAAACATCACCATGGCAAAGCAAGAGGGATTGGAGCTGCGTATTCTACCGAGCTCAAACCACAGCAATGCAGTCATGGGAGGTCCGTAAGTCCGGTATCTCCGCAGCTGTGATTTCTGGCTCTAGGAAGGTCCTGTGTTATTTTCAGCATCAGATGAGACACAATTGGAAGGAATAATTTCTTTCCTGGCAGGAAAATCCTAATGTGACCACAGCCACTGAGGTGCTTCCGAGAGGGTGCTTTAGTGCCAACTAACTCTGTTTAATGGAGTTGCCTCATCTTTCTGAACTTTCCTTCCCACCAAACAAAATCACCTTCAGGGCTGGGCACCGTGGCTCACGCCTGTAATCCCAGCACTTTGGGAGGCCGAGGTGGGCGGATCACGAGGTCAGGAGATCAAGACCATCCTGGCTAACACAGTGAAACCCCATCTCTACTAAAAATACAAAAAAATTAGCCAGGCATGGTGGCGGGCACCTGTAGTCCCAGCTACTCGGGAGGCTGAGGCAGGAGGATGGCATGAACCTGGGAGGCAGAGCTTGCAGTGAGCCGAGATTGCACCTCTGCACTCCAGCCTGGGCGACAGAGCGAGACTGCGTCTCAAAAAAAATAAATAAAAAAAAGTCACCTTCAGATTTTCTAGGCAGCAAACCCTTCTAACAGGGATTCTTGACAATGTGCAGACAGATGGGCTACAGGACTTGTGAACCTGGGTGATCTTCACTGCCTGAGATTTGAGGCACCCATTCTCAGTGGGCGGCCGATGCTGTACAGGAGGGGCTCCCAGCAGTTGGCTTTGGGCCCTTGGGCACCCAGGTTCTGTTCCAATTCCGTGGGATTGGGAGGGCGTCTCCTCGGGGTGGATTGCGATATAATATTCCCAGGTAACGCCAGTCACAGGACTGGGTAGGCTCTTTTTATGATCATTCCCTCATGGCTCTCAACTTGCAATAGGGGTGCTTCAATTTAGGAAATGTTTGCTGGGTCTCCATGTGTATTAGTCCGTTTTCATGCTGCTGATAAAGACATGCCTGAGACTGGATAATTTATAAAGAAAAAGAGGTTTAATAGACTCACAGCTCCACGTGGCTGGGGAGGCCTCATAATCATGGCAGAAGGTGAAAGGCATGTCTTACATGTGGCAGACGAGAGAAGGAGACCCAAGCGAAACGGGAAACTTCTTATAAAACCATCAGATCTCGTGAGACATATTCACTACCACGAGAGCAGTGTGGGGAAAACCACCCCATGATTCAATTATCTCCAATCGGGTCCCCCCACAACAGGTGGGAATTATGGGAGCTGCAATTCAAGATGGGATTTGGGTGGGACACAGCCATACCATATCACCATGTGAACAACAGAAGCAGATAAAATCCATCCCATCTAATGTAGATATTACAACCAACTATGTGTGTTGTATTTGTAAAGTAGCTTCATGAAAATCAGTCTAAATTAAATTCACATAAGCTACATAAAGAAATACTACAAGGGGGCAGGTGTGGTGGCTCACACCTGTAATCCCAGCACTTTAGGAAGCTGAGGCAGGCAGATCACTTGAGGTCAGGCGGTCGAGACCAGCCTGGCCAATATGGCAAAACCCCGTCTCTACTAAAAAAATACAAAAATTAGCTGGGTGTGGTGGCATGTGTCTGTAATCTCTGCTACTTGGGAGGCTGAGGTGTGAGAATCACTTGAACCTAGAAGGTGGTGGTTGCAGTGAGTTGAGATTGTGCCACTGCACTCTAGCCTGGGCAACAGAGAGAGACTCCATCTCAAAAAAGAAAGAAAGAGAGAGAAAAAGAGAAAGAAAAAGAAAGAAGAGAAAGAAAAAGAGAAAGAAGGAAAGAGAAAGAAAGAAAAGGGAGGAAGGAGAGAGAAAGAGAAAGAGAGAAAAGAGAAAGAGAAAGGAAAGAAAGAGAAAACAGAAAGAGAAAGAAAAGAGAAGGAAAGTGAAAGAAGGCAGAACAAACAAAGAGATGAAAGAAAGAAAGAAAAAGGAAGAAAGAAAAAGAAAGAGAAAGAAAGAGAAAGAAAGATTACAAGGAACACACAGCAATGTCCTGCTGCCGGCCACCCATGTGCCTTCCGGTGGCGCTGTGCCAGCAGCACGGCTTCCCACCCGCTCCTCTGCGTTTCTAGTGGCTGCTCCTACCCCAAACCCCTGCCACACAAGTGGCACTTGAGGATGTTTTGGGGTGCGGGGTGGGGATAGGTGGATGTGGGTTAGAAAAAGACATCTAATACCACAGTGCTATATTTTGAAAATGAAAAAAAAAGTTCCTAATTTGGTATTAGAAAATAAAGTTCCATAAAATCTCAGTCAATGGTTTGAAAAGTTTGAGAACCATTTCCTCATACTTTCCGGAAGCTTATATTTCCTCCCCCAGATGCCTCCGGGAGCAGAAAGGAGTTGCCAGAGGCGGCCTCCTGGGAAAGTGCCTGGAGTCCCTGTCAGCCCCTCTCTACCCCCAACCTTCCGGGGCTGCGGGTGACTGACGGCTGTGGCAGCGAGTGTTGGTGACCGGCCCTGGTTTGATGTCAGACACTGAACTCGGGAGCTCTGCTTTCCTCTCTTGATCTCTCCCCATCAGAGATTTTTGGTAATTCCCTAAAAAGACCCTCCCCTGCTCCCTTCCTGAATGCTGCAGACATAAGTCGAGCAGAAGAAATCAGATTTCACAATATACGCGCTGACTTTTATCCCACCCACTTTTGCTGTGGACCAGAGCCTGGGCTGCAGAGGTGGTTTCTGGAGGCCCAGCAGCTTTGGCCTTGGCGCCTGTGCTGTGGGAAGGCCAAGCTGACTTGAGGCCTTTGCTCCCTCCCCTGCAAAGCCTGGATTCTGTGCGTGCTGAGCCCTGCCGGCTTCCCAGCCCTGTGCTTCAGATGGTCCTGGGTGTGTGGGGACTCTTGGTGACAGATCGGGAAGTGGGCACCGGGAGAGGGCTCCATTCCACCATCTCTCCTATGAAGCCGGCTTGGGAGGGGACACACAGTGTTTCGAAGACTTGGCCTGGCACATTTGGACAGGTCTTGTTGAGTGATCACTGCACAGCTCTGAGCCCCAGAGGTCCTGGCTATCCATAGGCATGAAACACCACCCCCAGCACGTCCCTGTGAGGGCGCCATGGATGTCACCCAGGACAGCACTCTTCCATCTGTAAAAGGCTCCATTATTACATGCATCTGCTATTGTCATACTTAATTTTCACTTTACACAGTTCACACTCAGGTGTGCAAAATTAGGACTTGATTTTCCTAGAACTGAGTTTTATCTGTATCTGGGGCACCCATTCTGGCTGATGGCAGAAAAAGTAGTCAAGTGGATTCAGACACCTTCCAACCAACCTCACTCCAAGTAGGATCTTCTTTGGTACCTCTTTCTTCCTGGGGTCAGCTCCAATGGCAGGGGCCTTGGTGAGGAGATGCCATCTGCTCTTGGCCCACCCTGGCTCAAGCTAACATGCACGATTGTCTTGTCATGGTCTCTGGTCTCAGGCTCCCCGGACACCTGGTGTGTGGTCCTGCTGGCGTCTGCTGACGCTTCTACCCCAAACCCCTGTCCTAACCAGGAAGTGACGTTGTGGCCGGCAAGGTCTCACTCTCAGCCTGCATCGTCTCTGTTCCTGGCCACATGGGAAAGCATCATTTGTCTGTCCCCACTGGGGACTCCTGGCTTTGCTGTGGGGTTGACCCTGCACCCTCATGCAGTCCTCTTCTGAGCCCTGGGGTTGGGGCCACTCATTCTCTGAGAACTCCAAGCTGGAATTGGAACGCACCTCTCTTCTACTCTGGGACCCCCAAATCTATTTGAGGGCTTCTACGATGCCCTTCCCACCGCTGCCCAAGAGAGCCTGGCTTTTTAGACTTCAAAGTCAATAAAAATAACAAAGGCATTTCTTTCTCTTTCCCTCCCTGGCACTCCGTATCCTCATACTCAATGCAGAGCCAAACACGGGTCTCACCCTCCAAGTGAGGGACAGACCCCTGAGCTCATCCTGTCAGTCCCCAGAGAGTCATGGTGCCCATGTTGTCCTCACATCCAGCCCCTCAGGCAGGGCCCTGAGCTGATTCTCACAGCCAGCCTCCAACCTCTGGTGGGGGGTGTGGAGTGTAGATGGTGAGGGGACCACCACTTCCTCCCTGGCCTCATGCACAGCTTGAAATCCCACAGCAGAAATGTCTCCCTTTGAGGGTGAGTAACCTGGACTTGTGTCCCAGGACTGGGAAGAGCTTGGGGTTTGGCTTCAGCCTGGCTCCTTACTCCAGAGGGGGCTGGGACGATCACTTTCCTTCTGGGTCCCTGGGGTTCTCATTGGTGAAAGGAAGAGGATGAGTCAGTGTCTGTAAACTGGCAGCTTGAGGGTTCAAATTAGTCAACAGATGAGACATCTTAAGGCCTGGAAGCTGCTGTCCCTTCCTGGAGGGCATATCCCCACCACTCACTGGCCTGTGTCACTCATCTGCACTGTCGCTGTAGCCTGGTCAAGGCTTACACTTCTATCTTCTTGTGGCAGCCCCCAAAGATGCTCACATGGGAATCCTGGGAACCTGTGAGTGTGTTACTGTATTAGTCTGTTTTCATGCTGCTGATAAAGACATACCTGGGACTGGGTAATTTATAAAGAAAAAGAGGTTTGATGGACTCACAGTTCCACGTGGCTGGGGAATCCTCACAATTATGGTGGAAGGTGAAAGGCACGTCTTACATGGCAGCAGACAAGAGAGAAATGAGAACCAAGTGAAAGAGGTTTCCGTTTATGAAACCACCAGATCTCTTGAGACCTATTAACTCTCATGAGAACAGTACCAGGAAAGTGCCCCATGATTCAATGATCTCCACTGGGTCCCTCTCACCACACATCGGAATCACGGGAGCTACAATTCAAGATGAGATTTGGATGGGGACACATCCAGACCATATCAGTTACCTTACCTGGTAAAAGGGACTTCTCAGATGTGATTAAGCTAAAGATTGTGAGAGGGAGAGATTATCCTGGATCCTCTGGGTGGGCCCAGTGTGATCACAAGTGTCGTTTAAATGAGGGACACACAGAGAGATTTGGCTGCAGGAGAACCATCAGAGCGTCGCAGCGTGAGAACGACACAGTCAGCCATTGCTGGGTTTGAAGATGAAGGAAGGAGCCATGAGCCAAGTAATGCAGGCTGCCTGTGTGGAAAGGACCAGAAAACAGATTCTCCCCTGGAGCCTCCAGAAGGAACCAGCTTGACCTTAGCCCAGCAAGACCTGTTTTAGACTTCTGACTTCCAGAACTGTGTGGTAAGAAATCCTGGTAGTTTTAGGCCGCCAAATCTGTGATAATTTCTTACAGTTGCAATGGGAAACGAGTACACTCCCTCCTGGGTTCTCAGGTGGGTAACTTTGCCTCCTAACCCTGGGCATTTTGCCATGTCAGGAGATATTTTGGTTGTCACAGTTGGGTGAGAGGTGGTACTGGCATCCAGTGGGTAGAGGCAGGAAAGCTCCCAGAACAGAGTTATTCAGCCTGAAATGCTATGCTGAGATTGACACCAGGCCTGAGCTCCGGTATGCGTCACGTTTTGGACTGTGGACTGCCCTGACGGGCAAGTTCTTCCTTTAGAGGAGAAATCACCACCTGCTGCAGTCAAGGCTCGGGGCACGGCCCAGGAGGTGCCCTGGAGAAGACTGAGACCCGGGCTGCAGCAGTGAGCCCCATTCTGGCTGGTGGGAGAAAACGGCAATCACAGGACAGACTTGCGGAGAGCGTGGACCCCCGTGAAAAGAAGACGCGCCTGCTCGCGGCCCGGCCGCTTTCCCAGGGAAATACCCACGGCGGCCACACGATGGCAGCCTTGCCCAAACCAAAGCCCGCGGGGCGCGCTCCAAGGTCCGCAGCCGCAAGTCGGTGTCCCCAGACAGTGGACACGGGGCCGCCCTCCCACAGAATCCAAGGGCGCTCGGCCTGGGTGGGAGTCTTTAGTTGCAGCTAGAAACTCTGCGCTTGACAGGTGAAAGAAACAGAGAGCCGCACAGACTGCACACTCCTGCCTGCTCGTCCGCCTCCATGTAAACAGCTTATCTGTGTCAATGTGGAAGTATGTTCTCCCCATCCCCACATTTCAGTGATGTGACAAGACAGATAACACAGCTGAGATTTATTCTTAAAAGGGGCTCGAGTGTCTTTCTCTTCTCCTTCTCCTTCTTTCTCCTCCTCCGCCTCCTCCTCCTCCTCCTCCCCTCCTCCTCCTCCCCCTCCTCTTCCTCCTCCTCCTCCCCCCTCCTCCTCCTCCCCCTCCTCTTCCTCCTCCTCCTCCCCCCTCCTCCTCCTCCTCCCTCCTCCTCCTCCTCCTCCTTCTCCCCTCCTCCTCCTCCCCCTCCTCTTCCTCCTCCTCCTCCCCCCTCCTCCTCCTCCCCTCCTCCTCCTCCTCCCCCTTCCTCCTCCTTCCCTCCTCCACCTCCTCCCCTCCTCCTCCTCCACCTCCTCCCCTCCTCCTCCTCCCCCTCCTCTTCCTCCTCCTCCTCCTCCTCCTCCCTGCTCCTCCCCTCCTCCTCCTCCTCCCCCCTCCTCCACCTCCTCCTCCTCCCCCCTCCTCCACCTCCTCTTCCTCCACCTCCTCCCCTCCTCCCCTCCTCCCCTCCTCCTCCTCCCCCTTCTCTTCCTCCTCTTCCTCCTCCATTCCTCCTCCTCCCTCCTCCTCCCCCCTCCTCCACCTCCTCTTCCTCCACCTCCTCCTCCCCTCCTCCTCCTCCCCTCTCCTCCTCCTCCTGCCCCCTCCTCCTCCCTCCTCCTTCCCCCCTCCTCCTCCTCCTCCCCCCATCTCCTCCTCCTCCTCCTCCCCCACCTCCTCCTCCTCCTTCTTCTTCTTCTTGACTGAGTCTCGCTCTGTTGCCCAGGCTGGAGTGCAGTGGCGATCTCGGCTCACTGCAACCTCTGCCTCCCGGGTTCAAGCAATTCTCCTGCCTCAGCCTTCAAGTAGCTGGGACTACAGGCGTCCGCCACCATGCCCAGCTAATTTATGTGTTTTTAGTAGAGATGGGGTTTCACCATGTTGGCCAGGCTGGTCTCGAACTCCCGACCTCATGTGATCCGCTCACCTCTGCCTCCCAAAGTTCTGGGATTACGAAAAAAATATTTAGCTTTCATTGTGAGTCCAGGAGTGCAGACCCCAGATTTCCCTAATTACTTCATTAACCCCATAGACTTGTAAATAAATAAATACATATGTAAAAAATTCAACTAACCCACTACAATGCACACTGCCTCCCTTCACCACAGGTTGAAAGTGGGGGGGCCTTGAGACTCACCTATTCCTTGGGATTCCCCACCCGGGCATGAAAGCTGAGGGGTGCAGTGGGGGCAGCCCACTTCCTCCCTCTTAGCCTCTCTGGCCCTTGAGCATTCTATAGAAAACACTGGGGCCATGGGCCTAGAGGCACCCCCGACCCAGCTGTGATCTGGACTCCCTTCTGTTCTGTGTCATCAATTTGGCCCCATTTTCATCTGTAGTTTTTTGATGTGTTATTTGGCTTCTTTTTAGCAGCAGCAGCCGCCAAAATACTCTGGGGCCAGTGTGCTTCGTTTATAAAATGGGGACAGTGTCTCCCTGGCAGGATTCACTGGGAAGATGAAGGTAAATTTGCAGCGTCTCAGGGATGCCAAGTTCACAGTAACCCTGGCTTGCAACGATGAGAATGGAACTGGGGGTAAGAAGAGGGAAGAGAGGGAACAAGGAGGTGGAACATCCAACAGAGCGTGCTGGAGCCGGGCGCCCCCACCTGCCCCCAGGGAGGTTGAACTGAGATAGTGGGGAGCTGGGGGAGCAGACCTGGTACTTGAATTGGGGTGGGTGGGATGGAAGATGCCCTTCTGGCCCAAGGAGCCCTCCCCCTAGTTAAACCAAGCTGGGACTGGTAACAGAGGTGCCCAAGATCCTCCCAGCCACAGGGTGCCCCATGCCTCTGGGGATTGCCGACTTCAGGATAGCGCTCTCAGCTGATAGAAGTTCTAATTACTGTTCTAAAACTGGTTCATGCACTTTGGGAGGCTGAGGTGGGAGGATTGCTTGAGCTCAGGAGTTCAATACCAGCCTGGGCAACATAGTGAGATACCATCTCTACAAAAAATGAAAACATTAGCTGATCATGGTGGCATATACCTGTAACCCCAGCTACTCGGGAGGCTAAGGTGGGAGGATTGCTTGAGGCCGCGAGTTTGAGGCTGCAGTCAGCTGTGATCCCACCTTAGTACTCCAGCCTGGGCAACAGAGCAAGACCCTGTCTCAACAAACAAACAAACAAACAAACAAACAAACAAAAACAAAACACTGGTTCATGCAGTCATCCTTCCCATGCATACTGGTGGCTTCCATGGGCCAAGTGCTGTGCTGAGGACTGGTACAGACTTGTGGGTATGGCAGAAAATTGTCCTTCCACAGCCCTTGGCTCCCAAGGACCAGATGCAGGTGCAGCCAGCGAGATGAATAGAGGAGAGGACTTCTAAGGAGGGGCAGGTGGGGTCCACTTGTGGCTATTTATGCTGGATTGTAAGCTCCCTGAATTCAGGGTCAGGGCTCACAGCGCCCTCAGCATTGATGCAATCAGCACCGTGTGAGTGTCAGCTGAAAGTCTGAAGAGCTAGAAAGAATCTGCAGGAGAACTTGGACTCTGCCACATCTGGTGACATTCCTGCTGCTGTGGTGTCCTGCATGAAGAAACCCTGAGGTGCATGGGCTCAGCACACACCTGGGTTAGCATCGTAGCCTGAGGTCCAGGTGACAACTGTGTAGGGCATGCAGTGGCAGAGCTGGGTGTCCCAGGCAGCTGGGAGGCCCTGAGTGGGAACAGGGACTCTTGCCTTTAATTAGTCATATCTTGCTGTATTTCCACACAGTGCCCAAGTAGTACACCACTAACAATGCTATCATTGGTGTATATGCAGCTAGACTTTGCTTTAAAAGTGCAGCATTTTATTCTATACTAGAAATCATACTGCACATGCAGTTTAATTCCTGTTTTTTTAAAAATGTGAGAACTGAGTTATTTTACCCCAATGTTTTAACCATCATACTTTTTTTTTTTTCCAATAGAGACAGTCTTAAACTCCTGGGTTCAGGTGATCTTCCCACCTTAGCATCCCTAAGTGCTGGGATTAGAGGCGTGAGTCACCCCACCTGGCCCGTCATACTTTAAGTCTGCATAAGATCTCATCACATCGTTGCACCATGGTGGACACCGCTTTGCTCCTCTTGAATATTTAGGGTCCCTCGTGTTTCATGGTGTTATAAAGAACAATCTAGGCTGGATACGGTGGCTCATGCCTGTAATCCTAGCACTTTGGGAGGCCAGGACATGTGGATTGCCTGAGCTGAGGAGTTTGAGACCACCATGGGCAACATGGTGAAACCCTGTCTCTACTAAAATACAAAAAAAATTAGCCAGATGTGGTGACATGCACCTGTAGTCCCAGCTACTTGGGAGGCTGAGGCACCAGAATTGCTTGAACCTGGGAGGTGAGGGTTGCAGTGAGCCAAGAGCGCTTACCCAAAGGAAGAAAACCAAAGAGGATACGGGAAATTTTTTTGGTTAGGGGAGGATTTCTGATACCCTAGTTTGATAGTGAAACTATTTTGATAGTGGAAGAACTAGTGGCATTGTGGTGGAGGATGCGGACCGGGCTGTAATCCAGCAGCACGCTGGCTGCATTTGGAGTGGGTTGCACATGCCTCCTGCTCCTAGGGCCCTCTGCCTTCCCTCCCTTGCACATCAGAGCACAAGGGAGGTGCAGGCATGCCTGGCTAAATGCATGTGGCAGAATAACGAGCATGGTGATTGCTGGTGTTCCGGTGTGATCAGGTAGCTCTGATTCCCCAAAGTGAGTCTGAGGACCCCGCTTTGGATGTAAGATGATTTTGAGGGATGTGTGGATGGCTGTTATTAAGTTTAATAGTTCTCTGTTGATCCTGAAGTTAATTTTTATTTGAGGCAAGTGGCACTCCTTTTGATTGACAGTTGCCCTATGAAGTTGATATTTACATACATGTTTGCAAGTATAATAATGAGTTGACTTAAGAAAATAAGTAAACGAAAATACAAGTGGCAAAATCGTGAGGATGACATGGAAATGAGTATGTTTGGTAAACAACGAAAAAGGCTGGGAGGAAGGCTCGTAAGTGGAGAGCAATGAACTGACCAGCACTGGGGGCGGTGCAGGGAGTGGGGCCAGGGCCTTGGGAAAACTTCCTCAGGGATTTTTCATCCTTGCTGTGTTTTCTCCTCCTCCTCTCTCAGGTTTAGGATCATCCTCTCTCCTCACTTCCTGTACAATAAAGAGAAAACACGGAACTGGGAGACTGGTTAAGTGGCAGAACACATTTGGAATCTTGATGTGGCTTTGTATTAATGGCAGGTGATCTTGGGTGGGAAGTTTAACTCTCTGAGCCCCAGTCTCCTTATCTGTGAAAAGGGGATGATGATATTCTGGTCCCGGTGTTGCTGGGTGGTGCAATAAGCTGATGTAGGTGGAGGCGTCTCAGCTGTAAGGTGGAGCAGCTGTTCCACGGTGCAGATCAGAGGGCAGTCCATCCAGCAGGTGTCATCTGCCTCCTGCCTTCATTTTCTCTACTTCCAGAATAGCCCGATTTTTGCCTGAAGTCCCTCTCTCTGCCTCTTACCTGGTGATTAGAATAAGGCAGGTGACCCAGGCCTAAGCCAGTCAGAGCATAGGATTCTCCTGAGTCACTCAGGGTGGCAAGTTGGCTTGAGCTGGTCCAGACAGAATGAGCCTCAGATGCCTGAAAAGGGTAGAAGTGAGTGTGAAAAAGCTGCTGCCATCTCGTGGCTACAGGGCAGGGCCAGAAAGTGGAATGGGAGCTGAGAGATGGGGAGACCTGGGACCTGGGGTTTACTGAGTCTCTGAACCCAGCCTGAAGCCATAACTACTCCTACAGTTTTCAGTGACAAGAGTTAAAAATCTTCCGCTTTTGCCTAAGTTAATTCGAGTTGGTTTTCCGCCCCTGAAACCAACAGTCCAGACTGACACATTCCTTCTCCCCAATACAGTATCTTTTGTGATAATGGAGGGAAAAGAGAATGGTTATATGGAACCACAGATGGTTAGAGCTGCACAGGCCTTCAGGATGATCCAATTCTTCCTATTTGCTTGAAGCATGACTTCCTTGGGCCTTAGGGACTTTTGCTTTCGTAGGCCCCTTCCTCCATAAAAATATTAAAAAATATATTTTGGCACTGTGTTGGTATAAAGACAAATATACGCCAAGACAGATTGTATTTACTTACTTTTCTAAAAAAATAAAATATTTCCTTGGGCCTTGGGCCAAGATGCCTGTGTACTTAATGGAGAAATCAACTCTGGGGGTGTTAACTTTCTTTTCTTGCTTGTATACTTTTTTTTCTTGTTTCTTTTTTTTTTTTTTGAGATGGAGTCTCACTCTGTTTCCCAGGTTGGAGTGCATGGGTGTGATTGCAGCTCATTGCAACCTCTGCCTCCTGGGTTCAAGTGATTCTCCTGCCTCAGCCTCCTGAGTAGCTGGAATTACAGGCATGTGCCACCATGCTCGGCTAAATTTTTGAATTTTTAGTAGAGATGGGGTTTCACCATGTTGGCCAGGTTGGTCTTGAACTCCTGACCTCAGGTGATCCTCCAGCCTAGGCCTCCCAAAATGTTGGGGTTGCAGACGTGAGCCACTGTGCCCAGCCTGCTTGTATACATTTTTGTCATGGGCGTACATTTGTGATGAACAGTTAGTTCCTAGTGCAGGCACATCACTTTTCAGCTGATCTACAGCACATATTAATGGCCACATCAATGGAGGCCATTTATGAATTAATAGAACAGGTATAACAATATTATGGATCCTGGTGGGTGAGGGCTCAGACTAGTGATCACTTCCGATTGGCTGAATGCATTTGTGGTCTGATTAGGCTGAATGTGATGGGGATGGAGCTCAGAGCAAAGCTTACTTCTGATCGGCTGAATACGCTTGCTGTTTGACTGGCTGGAATGTAACAGGACGGCACTAAAGAGCACTGCTCACCCCCGACTGACTGAATGCACACGTGGTCTTGTTGGCGTAAGTTTCAGCCAGAGACCCACAGACTGCAAGCTGAAGAACCAACCCTCTCATGAAATCATGGTGGTTGTATCAGAAGAGAAACTTCTCATTTGTGTTGATAAATCTCTAGCATAAAATGTCGCCAGTGCAAATCTGTCTGTAAAGGTGGTGGAAATCCACGAGCGTTTATGTTGCACAGATGACCCCAGACCTGTCCTCCAAAGAATGTAAGCCTCCAGAGTGTAAGCATCCTGCCCTCACTGACTGTCTAGATGCTGCCTTTGGGACCAACAGCCTTTGCGGGCCTGGGGCTGGGTCCGACTTTAACTCCTGGTGGATCTGGGCTGCCAGAGTTCAGGGGGTGGGAGAGAGCTCCACGTTCAGCTCCATCGTATCCCCTTTCCCATGCCCCCCTCCCCCCCACCAGTGCCTCTCTGGCTTTTCCTGAAAAGTCCCTCACTGAGGCTCTGGAACTGCCAGCGTAGGTGGAGCAAGGTAAGCGTAGATCATGGGAATTTTTCAAATATTCAGGAAGAAGCATCCCAGCTTAAATAGCTATGAGGCTTGAGTGGGTCTTAAGGTGCGCCCCAGACCAGCAACATCAGCATCAACAGAGGACTTGCTAGAAATGCAGATCCTCAGCCCTCACCCCAGACCTGCGAATCACAGCCTCAGGGAGGCCCGGGAATCCTTTGTTTTAACAAGCCCTCCGGGGGTCGCCGATGCATGCTCAGGGGTGGGGACCTGCGCTCTGTAGGGTACCTTCCCTGAGAACACAGCTTTTTCCTTCCTTTGGAGGAGGATTTTCTGTGACAGCTTTGCTGACCCGCACTCCCCGCAAACAGGCTCCCGGGCTGGCTCTAGCCCAGGCAGACAGGCCCTAAGACCCCATCGGCGGCGCACCGGGGGTCCCACTAGCCCAGGAGAGCTGAGAATCCCGCTACAGCGTCCCCTTTTAGCGCTCTCCACAACAGCCAAGCCGAATAGGTCAAAATCCTTTAAGCGTTTTGGCCTTTACTTCTCTTACTGAGGTGGCTGCGATAGCTAACCTGTTATTTAAGAAGCTGCAAAGGCCGCGCTGCTGCGCTGTGACCACGCATCGGAGGGACCACGTTTTCCTGGATCTTGGGTCGCGGCGCGCGCTCTCCGCAGCCTCCCCGCGTGGCCACTAGATGGCGCTGTTGCACTTTCCTATCGGCTCCGCGGGGCGCGCCGGCGCCCGCCTCCTGGCTTCCCAGGGTCCCACCACAGTCCCCGAAGTGTAATAACAACGTGCCACCGTGAGCTGAGGCCGGTCTCACTAAGATGTCCAGGAAATGATATGCAGCCAGGAGGCTTGGCCTAGAGGGAACGCTGACTGTGGGATTGCGGCTGGAGAGCCTTTAGGACTTTACAGGTCTCCGTCTCCACGCCCCGCATGCTGCCCCCACTCAAGCCCAGGCCCCTTGGGGTGGCAGAGTTCCCGTCACAGACCCTGATATCAAAGCCCTCCCTTGCTGAGCGCTCATAAAAGTGGCGACAGGCGATTTTCTTCTCACGGGAAGCCTCTAATCTGATTGCATCCCGCATTCTTTTGTGTCTGAGCATCAATTCAGCCATGACAAGGAGGAAAAGGAAAAACGCCACAGATTGGCAAGGGGCCCGCAGAAGGCCCCGAGAAAGAAGGAGCGATCTGCTGGGCTTGAGGACTGCAGGGCTGGGCATGTGAGTGAGGGGTCCGTGGGCGCTGTGGGAGCAGAGGAGGGACGGCAGGGTCGGGCCGGGACTGAGGAGACACTCGCTGCAGGGGGCTGCGGGGACACACGCAGCAACCATGGCCTTTCCAGCAGCAGTCTCCTTGGAGGACGAGGCCGTAATGGTGACAGTAATAAACACAGGGCGGCAATGAGAACAAACGCACTGAACTCTCACTGCACCCCTACGAGGGAGGGACTGTGGTGTCCCAGTACACAGGTGGGGAAGTGGAGGCACAGGGAGGCGCAGGCGGGATTCCAAACCAGGCCTCTGATTCCAGGGCCTCCTTGCCTCCAAGCCAGAGGCCCCAGGGTCTGCAGTGGAGGTCCCAGGAGCTGTGGTGTCCCGACTGAGGGGGCTGCCCCAGCCTGGGGCCTTCTTGGGATGTGTCTCTCCTCATTGGCTCCAGGGGCAAGGAGGAGCCACGGGACCCAGGATTCCCGACTGTTCCACCCAAGGCCCCACCTCCTCCCTCAGCGCAGCTTTGCAGGCACTGGGGCTCCCAACGGACAGAGCTTTGAATCCACCTGAAAGGTTTAAGAGAAAGTGCTGAGTCCCCCATGCCCTACCCCTGAGACTGCTGACAGGCATCGCTGAGGGCTGCAGCTTTGGAATCAGGCATCTTCTGAGGAAGAGAAAGGCACCACGGCCGCGGCACAGAAGACTAGGTGAGGGCAGTGGGAAGCCTGTGCACCAGGGCAAGCGGCCAGCCAGAGCCGACCTGTCCATAGGGTCCAGATGGAGAGAGGGAGGTGGATGAACATGAAATACAAGTGTAGGAAATTGCTGTGTAGACAGCAGCCCTGGAGCTGAGGGAGGCTCCCGGCAGGGTCTCCTCTCAGTGACTGGCGCTCCGCTCACCTAATTGCTCGATCTGGGATGCCTGGGAGCTGCCCTCGCCGCTTTCTTGCTGCGTGTTCTCAGGCAAATGCTTCAACGAGCCCCTCAAGACCACCCCTCAAATGCCCCCCTCCTCAAGCCTCCCTCAGCTCTTGCTTTAGTGTTCCAGAAACACACTCTAATTCGGGTTTCTGGTTTTACTTTCTCATAGGGCCCTGTGTTAGGGCGTTCGTGTATTGTTATAAAGAAATACCTGCAGCTGGATAATTTACCAACAAAATAAGTTTAATTGGCTCACAGTTCTTCAGGCTGTAGTGCATGCTACCAGCACCTGCCTCTGGCGGGGGCCTCAGGAAGCTTCCAATCATGGTGGAGGCAGGGGGTGGGGTGGGAAGCCAGCCTCACAGGCCAGAGCAGGAGCAAGAGAGGGAGAGTGTCACACACTGTTCAACAACCAGGTCTCGAAGACTCATCCACTGTGGTGGGGACAGCACCAAGCAAGCCATTCCCGCGGGATCCGCCCAAACACCCCCCACAGGACCCACCTGCGACATTGGGGTTTACACTTCAACATGAGATTTGCAGAGACAAACAGCCAAATTATATCAGCTCCCCCGCAGTTCACTGTCTTAGATTTTTTTTTTTTTTAAATTTAAGAGATGGGGTCTCACTCTGCTGCCCAGGCTGGAGTACAGTGCTGCAATCAAAGCCCACGGTAACCTTGAATTCCTGGGCTCAAGCGAGCCTCCTGCCTCAGCCTCTCTGGTAGCTGGGACCACAGATGCATGACACCACATTCAGCTAATTAATTACTTTTTTTTTTTTTTTTTTTTTTTTTTTAGGAGCTAGGATATCACCATGTTGCTAAGGCTAGTGTTTTAGATCTTTTTGAAGTTGTCCCTTATAGCTTTTAACAGTTTGTTATGACCCATCTATTGGTGTGATTTTTGGCCTGTCTCTCTGCCTCCCCCCCTCCTCCTCCCCCTTCTCCTCTCCCCTCCTCCTTGTCCTCCTCCATTTCCTCCTCCTCCTTCTCCTTCAGGCTGTAAGCCTCCTGAGACTGTCAGTTTTGCTCCCCACTGTGATAGGGCCTGGGGCAGCTCCTGGAATCCAGTGGGACTTGAGAAAATTGAAATCAGCCCTCTCCTGGGCCCCAAGCTGGTCCCCACCCGTGCTGGTCACACTTTGCTGCCAGCTTATGCTCTAGTGGTAGAACATTCTCTCCCTCTGCCTGCAGTTACTCAAAGATGAGATTTACAAGCAGACTACTTGGCCGGGCATGGTGGCTTATGGATGTAATCCCAACACTTGGGAGGCTGAGGTGGGCGGATCACTTGAGGCCAGGAGTTCGAGACCAGCCTGGGCACCATGTAGAAACCCAGTCTCTACCAAAAATACAAAAATTAGCTGAGTGTAGTGGCGCATGCCTATAGTCCCAGCTACTCAGGAGGCTGAGGCAGGAGAATCACTTGAACCCAGAAGGCAGAGGTTGCAGTGAGTCGAGATCCGAGATCACACCACCGCACTCCAGCCTGGGTGACAGAGTGAGACTGTCTCAAAAAAAAAAAAAAACAAAAAACAAAACAGACCTTTTATTTGGAATTAATTTTAAATTGACAAGAGATGCAAAAATGCAGATAGTACAAGGCGCTCCTGTGTACTTTTTATTTCAACACGCTTGTGTGTAATTTTTTTTCGGAGCCATTGGAGGGTGAATTATATGGAACATGGCCCTTTGCCCTTCAGCACTCCAGTGGGTATTTCCTAAGAATGGAGATAACCTCTTATGTCGTCACGGTGCAGTCACTGACACCAATTTGCATTGATACAATACTTTCATCTGCTGTCCATATTCTAATTGTGCCACTTGGTTTAATAATGTCCTTTATAGCATCCCCCGTCCTCCATAGTACAGGATCCAGTTTAGGGGCAGTTACTACATTGGGCTGTCATGTCTCTTTATATACCTTGATCTGGACCATTTCCACAGCATTTCTTTGTCTTTTATGACACTGGCATTTTTGAAGCATATAGTACTTCTGCTTTTAAAAAAAGAACCTTCTTTATTTTGTGTGTGTCCGATGAGTCTCTGTAATTATGCAGGAACACAGAGCAGACGATTTTATTTCTTCTCAAGGTATCCCATGTGAAAGCAGATTTAAAATCAGAACCTTCTTCAAATGCCTTCTCATAGCACAAGCTATTAATATTTTCATTTCTCTTTGCTACCATGGGATCTGTGCAATGCTGGAATGTCAGGAGATGGCTCTCTTTCAATGTGGACTCTGAAAAAAACTCATTTATTCTCAGCTGTGGTTGAAAGACCTTAATAAGCCTCCTGGCTTACAGCGGGAAGGCTGGCTTTAGGCATGAGTGATGCTGGCAGTTCCCACGCTTCCCAAATACCATTTTCCCTGTCGGTACTGCCCAGGCTGCGCTATAAAGTCGTCCCCACGGAGCAGCTGTGGCTGGGAACAATCAACCTTTTACCTCCGCAGTGGTTTTGCTGCATCGTTTTGAAAACACTCCAGTGTGCCGTACCACAGCGGGGGTTCCGGGGAAACAGTTGGCAGGCTCCCTTGCCCGCTGGGCCACCTCTCTGCAGTTGGAGTTCTGCTAAAATGCTGATGTCCCAAGAAGAGGGGACACCAGAAGCTATTACTGGCCATTGGCTACTGAAGATGGCCTAATAACTGGGTGTCCCTGGGGAGGATGGTGGAGAACTGGAGCACAGGGGTGCATGGTCTCTGGGACTGATAGCAGCAGTGACACCCTTGTAGACATCCCTTTCTGCGTGGCCCTCGCTGGTCCCAGAGAAGAAAAAAGACATATCCTTGTTGAGGCTTTAAAGTGTCCATTGAGAAAGCAGCCAGAGGAGGTGGAAAGAGAACCACTGTTCACTGAGTCTTGGGTTCAAATCTTGACTCTGCCTCTGATGAACGAGGGGTTTTAACTGCTCCTGTGCCTCTTTGGTGTCCACAGTTTGTGGTGACGATAGAGGGGGTGATACGGGGAACAGACATCCTGTCTGCTTAGAGTCAGAGCTTCCACAGTGCAGTGCACTGCCTCCTGACTACTCTGTACTCCCCCAGCATTGAGGTGGGGAGGCTATGTCACCATACCCCAGATATGGAAATAATTGTCACCAGGAAACACCTTATCCTAATTACAGTTTCCTGCAAACAAGAGGCACATTCATAAGAGGAAGCGCCGGGTTGGTCAGGGTGATTGGGTTGGGGAACACGGGTCAGAGGTCTTTATTGTGCCTTCTGTGGGATGGAGCAGAGAGGCAGGGCAAGAATTTCCACGCTCCAGGGCATCCAGGCTGTCCCTAGTTGTCTGGCACCTGGCCCTGGGGTGGTCAGGGTGGATGGATGGTGGCTCAGGAGGGTGGGACCCAATAAAGGAGGATGCTGGAGAGGGTATGTGAGATCAAGATTTGTTTGTTTGCATTTGAAAAACATACTTGGGGCTGGGGGACAATTTGTTGACTCTCTTAGGAATTAGCTATCACTGGAGGGGCAGTCCCTTCAGGATCAGCAAAGCCACAAATGTCATAGCATCAGAATACAGAAATAAATCATAAGACATGGTTGATATGGGTACTTCCATCCCCTGCGAGGGGTACGTCCTAACTTTGGACAGCCCTCCAGGAAGCTGCTCTCTGGGTCCCCAAGGCTCTGGCTTTGTTTATGGTCTTCTAGAATGCATGCTTCACTGCCACAAATATACACTTCCTGGGCGAGCACAGAATGGCTAGATTCTTCATTCAAATGGGGATGCTTCCAGCATTCCATGATGCTTGGCAGGCAGAGCGGTGCCAGCAGAGGCCTTGTCAAAAGCCTCTCTTCGATCTGTTTCTTGCTGAACAGGTCAGCCAGGGCAGTCACCAGGAGATGCCTGCCTGAGGTGGGTTAGGGAGGCCCAAGAAGAGGATCGACCCTTCGGGAAGACAGTGGCAAGCTGGCTTTGCACGACAGCCTGTCTCAGTGGAGTTTGCGTTCTCTCTGATGGCAAGTCCGAAGGGGAAACAAAACATCCTACAGACCGCTCTGGAATGTAAGGGCTCTGAGCTCACCAGGTTTTGTTTGCAACTGAGAAGGAGGCCATCTTGGGTGACCAGCCCCAGCAGGGAGCAGTAGAGTCAAGTGGTCCTGCACATTACTTCCTGTGTGTGTTTGTGTGTGTGTGCACTTGTGCAGGCTGTGGGGCGGTCAAAACTGTTGTGAGCTCCAGTGGTGATGGTGAAGGTCAGTGTCGTGCAAGGCCACTCGTGGGCCACAGTGGGGGCACACTTGGGGTGGAGTAGGGAAGAAGACCACCTTTTTTATGGCTCTCTGAAACTGAAGAGTTGGGGGCTACTGATGAGGATTGACGTTGTCGGAGTTCTGGGAGGAGCAGCTGACTTGATATCATCAACTGGGCTTGAACTGGAAAAATCTGGAAGGATGGTGACACACTTTGACAGAGAGACTACAGCGCATTGGTCAAGCCAAAATTGCAATGTCCCTTCATCCAGCCTCTTTTTTTTTTTTTTTTTTTTTTGAGACAGAGTCTCACTCTGTCACCCAGGCTGGAGTGTAGTGACGTGATCTCGGCTCACTGCAATCTCCACCTCCCGGGTTCACGCCATTCTCCTGCCTCAGCCTTCTGAGTAGCTGGGACTACAGGCGCCCGCCACCACACCCGGCTAACTTTGTACTTTTAGTAGAGATGGGGTTTCACTGTGTTAGCCAGGATGATCTCCATCTCCTGACCTCGTGATCCGCCTGCCTTGGCCTCCCAAAGTACTGGGATTACAGGTGTGAGTCACCGTGCCCAGCCCATCCAGCCTTTAAGTTTCTCCGAGAATGTGCAATGTGACTTCCTCCCTCCTCCTCTTGTTTCCTTCTTTCCCTTTTTCCCTCCATTCCACACCTACTGTGAATCAGTCACTGTGTCTTAGGCACTGGGGACAAAAGGCCCAATGCTGGCCTGTGGGGAGTTTATAATCTAGACCAAGGTTCTTCAGCCTCAGCATTATTTAGTGCTCTGGGCTGGGGAATTCTGCTGCCAGCAGCTGTCCTGGGAATTATGTGGTGTGCAGTTGCGTCTCTGGATGCTACCTACTGGATGCCAATAGCACCTCCCTCTGCTCCAGTATTTGGCGATCAACAAATGTCTCCAGACATTTCCCAATGTTCCACAGGTGTCACAGTCTCCCTGGTTGAGAACCACGGGTCCAGTGGGAAAAACAGCAAACCCATCAGCCCGAGCAACACAGCTTGCATAGCATGGCCAGAGTGCCCGGATGGGTCTCCTCAGGAATCTTCTCCTGATCAGGGTCTGGGGCAGTGGGTGGGATTTGTAGTAGGTGTTTAGTACATACCTGTTGAGAAGGTAAGGCCCCCAAATAAAGCCACAGCCAGGAGGAGAACTTTTTTTTTTCTAGACAGAGTCTCACTCTGTTGTCCAGGCTGGAGTACCAGTGGTACAATCATATCTCACTGCAGCCTCCAACTCCTGGGCTCAAGTGATCTTCCTGCTTCAGCCTCTGAGTAGCTGGGACTACAGTCATGTTCTACCGCACTTGGCTAATTTTTTAGCTAATAGTTGTTGTAGAGACAGGTTCTTGCTGTGTTGCTCAGGCTGGTCTCAGACTGACCAGCCTAAAGGGCTCCTTCTACCTTGGCCTAAAGGGCTCCTTCTACCTTGGCCTCCCAAAGTGCTGGGATTACAGGTGTGAGCCACCACACCCAACTGTCTTAATATCATGGGGCGTTTGTCCTGGATTCTCTGCATTGGTTCCGTCAATCAGGTATCTGTAAATAAGCTAAAGAATAAAATGACCTTCCTTGCTAATCGCTTGCTGCTTTTCCTTTACATTGAAATAAGTGCGGTGGAGGAGAATGAGTTCGTTTGGTGGCAGGCCTGCAACCAGAGAGGTTTTCTACTTTTGAGTAAACCTCGAATTCCCTTAATGTTTGCGTGGCCTTTTAAAGAGGAGGCAAAGAAGAGGGCCCTAATGGTTTTCCTTGTGTCTGATCCAGGGGAGCCAGCTTCAGCTTTTGCCAAGTGTTTGGTTGCATCTGACGCTTGGTGAAGTCACATGCATCTGCTGCAGTAGGGTGTTTAGTACGTACCTGTTGAGAAGGTAAGGATGTCAGCATCCAGCAGAAGGAACCATCTGGCTCAAGAAGCCATTACAGAAGATGCCGTCAGCACCTGCCACTTGTGCCTCCCCATGTCCAGCTGAGTTTCTCTCTCTCTGCTCAACTCCAAAGTGCTGATGAGTCCATCGATGCGGCCCTTGCCACTGAGTCTCACTGGGACTTCCGGTGAGGCAGCCGTCTGCCTGCGTGCACGCCAGCCAGCCCCTTGGTCAACACACACTTGTTTAAAGTGTTACAAGATGCTGCTGGAAAGGATTTGCTCTGGCTCATTTGGCTGTTGAAAAAGGCCACGCCTGCTTCGAGTTCCTGAAATACTCAGGGGATAATTACAAGCATTTTCAGAAAACAAAACAGCCAAATGGAAAATTTTTGTTACAAAACATGCTTTGGCCACTTCAGTAGTTGAAACGACAAGAGACTGGAAACCCCCTTAAGTGAGATCATGCTAATTTTGAGAACATATTCTTGAAGAGGAAAACTGTTCTAAATACTGACAATGGTGACAGTGATGCTGTTTGTGATAACAATGAAGGATCCACATCATTTCCATTCCCAAAGGTCCCTTTCCATCACTCAGGCTCCCAACCTTGGAATAATCTTCCTTTCCTGCATATCATCCCATGGTCAACTAGTTGCCAAGATCCCTAGAATTTCCATCTTTCATCCCACATTGCTGTTTCTCTCCTTTCCATCGCATCACCTTTGTTCAGCTCCTTATATGTCTTTCCTAAACTTTGGCAAGGACTGTCTAACCTGTATCCTTCCTCCCTTCCATTTTATCATTCACCTTTCAACCATTTCCCAGGAATTACACTGTATTAGTTACCTGCTGCTGAATAAAAATTAGCCCAACATGTGTTGGCTAAAAACAACAAAGATTTACTATGTCACATAGTTGCCAAGGGTCAGGAATTTGGAAACCTCTTAGCCAGGTGGTTCTGGCTCATGGTGTCTCATGAGGTTTTAGTCAAGATGTCAGCTGGGGCTGCAGTCATTGAAGGCTTGACTGGGGCTTAAGGATCCACTTCCAAGATGGCATACTCATATGGCTATTTGTAAGAGGCCTCTTTTCCTCCCTAATTTTTGATAGGAGGTGTCAGTCTCTCATTACATGAGTTTCTCCACAGTGCTGCTTGAGTGTCCTTATGACATGGCAGCTGGCTTCCCGCAGAACATGTGACCCATGAGAGGAAGCAAGGAGGACAATGCCATGCCTTTTAAAACCTAGTCTTGGATGCCAGACACCATGTCTTCCTCATATTCTGTTAGAAGCTGGCCCACATTTTAGTTTAGAGGAGGGGAATTACGTTCCACCTTTAGAAGGGAGTGGTGTTGAAGAATTTGTGGACGTGCTTTAAAATGATCTCATCCCTTACGTAAACACTGCTGTCTATGTTTTCAGGGAATTTAGTCCACAGGCTCTTCCATGGTTGGTTTACCCAGTCTAGACAGACAAGCTGCCGGAAAAGTAGCCCAGTCCTGGTGCATCTTTCCTTAAAAACCATCACAGACTGCCCCATGTTTAAAGAACTCAGCACAAAGTGCCCCTCCCAGCCTCTGCCACCCTTAACTTTCCTTCCTTCCCTCCTTTCCTTCCTTCCTTCCTTCCTTCCTTCCTTCCTTCCTTCCTTCCTTCCTCCCTCCCTCCCTCCCTCCCTCCCTCCCTTCCTTCCTCTCTCTCTTCCTTTCTTTCTCTCTCTCTCTCTTTTTCTTTCTTTCTTTCGATGGAGTTTCACTCTGCCTCCCAGGCTGGAGTGCACTGGTACGATTTCAGCTCGTTGCTTCCTCCACCTCCCGGGTTCAAGTGATTCTCCTGCCTCAGCCTCCTGAGTAGGTGGGAATACAGGCACCCGCCACCACACCTGGCTAGTTTTTTATTGTGGGTTTTTTTTTTTTTTTTTTTTTTTTTTGAGACAGAGTCTCGCTCTGTTGCCCAGGCTGGAGTGCAGTGGTGCAATCTCGGCTCACTGCAACCTCTGCCTCCCAGGTTCAAGCAATTCGCCTGCCTCAGCCTCCCAAGTAGCTGGGACTACAGGCGAATGCCACCATGCCCGGCTAATTTTTTTTGTATTTTTAGTAGAGACGGGGTTTCACTGTTAGCCAGGTTGGTCCTGATCTCCTGACTTGTGATCTGCCTGCCTTGGCTACCCAAAATGCTGGGATTACAGGCGTGAGCCACCATACCCGGCCAATTTTTTGTGTTTTTACTAGAGACAGGGTTTCACCATGTTAACTAGGCTGGTCTCGAACTCCTGACCTCAGGTGATCCACCCATCTCGGCCTCCCAAAGTGCTGGAATTACAGGTGTGAGCCACCGTGCCCCACTGCCACCCCTAACAAGGTGACTGACATTTCTGGCCATATCCTCTCCTACTCCGCAAAGGGCAGCCTACCTTCTAGTTTACCTGGCAACTCGCTCTCTTCTGGACACATCCTGTGCTCTGCATCCTGTGGCTCCATCAATTCCCACTGACCTCTGAACTCCTGCTTCTCCCTTACATCCATTTTGAATCACCAAGTCCTGCTGGCTTTACTTTCTTAATTAATTCACAAATAGTTCCCCACCTCTCTCTCTCTCTCTTTCCAACTCAGGGTAAGACCCCTGGCTTCTCATCAGGAGTCCTGCAAAAGCTTCCCCACTGGGTTCTCTCTCCACCTCTGCCTGCTTCCTCACCAATTTCTGGAGTTGCCCTGTGACCCATCTAAAGTGTGAATCTGACCACATCCACTCTTTGCTTAAAATCCTTCCCTGGCCTTGCACCAATGACTGGATAAAGTCCAGCTTCCTCCCGTGGAACCCAAGACCCTCTGACAGGTCCCCTAGCCGACGGTCCTCTCAAGACTCCCACGCCTTGTTCTTGCATCACCGCACCCCAGGCTGTTACAGACACACTGGGTGGTGCCCACCTTTTCCCTTTGCTCGTTTCCCTTTGGCAGGTGAGATGAAGAGCCAGTGGGAAAGAAAGCTGCACAAGAGGGAACCCACGTGAATGTAAGCCTCAAGAGCCTGAAGACATCTAGGGGAGCACTCAGCCTTCCACCTGGCAAAGAATGGGGCTCCTCAGTTAATTCTATGTAGGCCTCAGAGGACAGGGTACATATGGATTCTGCAACCAAGGTGCTAATTAAACTCCCCAATGATCTTGATCTGGAAAATGAGGCTCTTTGCCGAGCCCCCTGTAAGCCTGGCAGAGCTGCTACTAATAACTCATAGCATATCTGGCAGAGTAATATGCCCAGAGGAATTTCTGCTTCTTTGTGCATTTTTAAACTCACTTCCAAATGAGGGAAAGAAGCACTTTCTCACTTTTGTGCAAGAATCCACATTTCTGAATGGTTCCGCCCTGTCCTTGCCTAACACAGGCAGTGTTGTGATATGATGTGGATGCCCAATTAATATGAATACAGTTGACTTTCAAAGAGAGCAGTAAGGGAATTCTGAGCTCCCTCACACTTTGCTAAATGCAAAACAAAGCTGTCTTCTGCAATGACCTTCCCCTTCTACTCAGAGCTGTTGCATCTTGGGAAGGGTTTGATTCCTTTGTCTGGGAGTCATTCTTGTGGGCATCACTGTCCAGTGCTGGCATGGATGGAGCTTACTGGATGTTTCCTTTTCTTGCGGTGTGTGGTGCCCTTTAGTGTTATTTGCGAAACATTTTCCTGTGTTCCCACTCTGGCCACATGATAGGGTTGCCCATCCTGGCCCTGTCATGATTGGATGGTGTCAGGTAATTAGCTCACATCAATGATTGTGCATAGATCATATCCACAGACTGGACATTTAATTGTCATTATGAGACCCTCCAGATCTCTGTTTCCTCCTGGCACTGCTGATCAGAACCTTTTGAGATGGTAATTGTTCAGTAAGCCTGGATCTCTGAGCAGAGTCCCCTTGCTGACCTGCATCATGATTTTTAGCCCACTGAGATTTTGGAGTTGTTTGTTACTGCAGCACAGTCTAGCATATCCTGACTGAGCTATAGCATTTGGCATTTTCAGCAACTTAATATTTACCATAACTTCACTTGCACAAAGGCAGTGTGCCTTTGCTGTTTTGTCAATTCACAATTCTTGTGGGAATTTTCACTAATGGCCCATTAGAATTTATTATTATTTTCAAGGTTGGGAAGTGGTGTTGTGGACTAATATCTTTGGCAACTCAGCCCAGTGCCAAGTGGTCTGATATCTGAGAATGACCTTGGCATACTTTGTGAGGTTAACCCTTCCTGGCTTAAAAACAGATGCCCCAGCTTTGGCCAGGCCACTCCATGGTTAATATTGATAGTGACAACTGATGGGGTGCCAACTATGTGCCAGGCACTGAGTATCTCTAGTTATTACTATAACTCTATAAGTGAGGCTGTATCTTATTCCCATGTCTCAGATGGTAACACTGAGGGACAAACAGAGCAAACCTATTTAAATAGATTGCCTAACCTCTCTTTGGTAGTGGAGCCCAGGTTTGGTCCCAACTCTGGATGTAAAAGTCTATGTTCCTTTTTATTGCACCTAGCCAACTCTCCTTTGTAAATTTCTAGGAGAGGGTTGAAATGTGCCTCTGTCCTTAGGGATGTTATGGAAATTATCCTTGACAGTATTAGCCCGTTGATATTCTGTGTTTGGTTGGATGCCACATTTTTACTCATTCATTCATAAATTCATTCATGTATTCATCCACACACTAATTCATGCATTCACTCTTTCATAAATTCAATAACTCATTTGCTCATTCATTCACTCATTCACGCATTCATTAGGCTTTGATGAGAATCTGTCAGGTGCTGGGTTTTGTTTGGGATTGGGATTTAGACAAGGACTGGTTAGGATTTCTGCCTTCAACCTCAGTGGACTCACAGCCTTAGAAGAATAGCTCTGTCTGTGTGTGTGTGTGTACATATGTATATATGTGTATACTATACATATGTGTGCACTCACAGCTGTTCCTTCAAGGCTGAAGGCTGTAAGTACATACATGTATTCATATATACATACATATATGTACACATATACATATGTGTACACACGCACCCACAATGGTACAGATATGCCCAGGGAAGTATGAGCCCACTGAGGATGTGGCTTCTGGTCTAGATAGGATATAAAGCTGTGTCAGGGCTGGCTTCCTGGAAGAGATGATACTTTTAGAGTTGTCTTCTATTTTTCTTTGAGAGTTTTTCATGCTCCCCCTGACCCTCATTCCACTAAATTCACAGCCTGAGGGTCAATGTCATTATCCCCAGCTATGATCCTTCTGTTTATGAGGGTCACAGTGTCCATGGCTTCTATATTCCACCCCCTTCCCCTTCCTTTTCTCCTGCCCCCACTGTGGTTTCATTATTTCCCACATCTAGAAGGTTAATGGCCCCTTCCAAGGAATGGTGATACGGAATCCTAGCTCTTTGGGGGCATAAATAGATTTTTTTCCCCCCCAAAGTTTGGCCTGTCACTTGCTCTTAATGGCTTGAGGTTGGTTGCAGGACTATCCGGCAGGAAAAAATGAAAAGGACCCTCTGATTATGTGCTCCTAAGATGGCTGGGGTAATTTGAGCAGAAACGGCTTTGCAGCTCTGGGGAAAAAAAATGTAATTCTCATGTATGAAAAGCGTGAACCAGAGTTGCCATGTTCACTTCTTGTTTTTAAAGCCCCCACAGGCCAAGTCACATATCTGGGTCAGAGGGTCTATTGATTACCTGTCAGGTCCTGAGGTGTGGGTGATCAATAATACTAACATACAGGAAAGGTGGCCTTGAATGCAGAAATCCCATCGTGTTAACCATCCATTTTTTCTCATCTGTAAGTGCTTCGCAGGGAAGCAAAACTGTCTAACCTAGGGCCACAAATGATCCTAAAACTGTTCCTACAAACCAAGGCTTTGGAAATGCCCTGTTCCAAAGGAAGCAGAGGCAGGTTGTTGGCGCCGTCTCTCAGCGTTCGGACAGTGGGGCAGATGGGGAGGCAGGGAAGTGAGGAGGCAAGGGCGTTGAGCAGAATTCTTGAGGAATAGAGACAGAGGTCCCTCGCACCACAACCTTGACCTTTGATTAATGTTTAATCAGGTGCTTGGAGCAAAGTACTTTCAAAAAGTCCTGAAAATCCTTATGACTAATGAAGCATTCTGTGATGGGAAGGCTGGCTTTGCTTGGATCTGCTTGTGAAGCTCTCCATGAACCCCTTTCTTTTTGGGGGGGTCCCCTGTGCAGGGCATGCACCAGTTTTTATTTTTATTTTTTTTTGAGACGGAGTCTCACTGTGTCACCCAGGCTAGAGTGCAATGACACCATCTTTGCTCGCTGCAACCTCCTGAGTTCAAGCGATTATCCTGCCTCAGCCTCCCGAGTAGCTGGGATTACAGGTGCCCACCACCAAGCCCAGGTAATTTTTGTATTTTTGATAGAGACAGGGTTTCACCATGTTGGTCAAGCTGGTCTTGAACTTCTGACCTCAGGTGATCCACCTGCCTTGGCACCCCAAAGTGCTGGGATTACAGGCATGAGCCACCATGCCCGGTCTATGTGCCAGCTTCTTATTGTCTGTCTGCCAAGGGGGCCGAGTCTGAGGCCCGTTTTCATGAGTCCATGTCATATGGAATGCCGTGGCTCTTGCAGCCACCTACCCAGTATCCAGTTTCCCTTCCTTCTTTCTAAGGGACTCAGATTTTGTTAATTCCCCTGCTCCTCCTTGGTACAGCCATGGGAAGCAGAAGTGTGGTTGACCCCAGGTGACTGCGCTGAGTCGAGGGGTGATCATTGGACCTTCCTTGGCCCAATCAGAAAAGTGCTGGAGGCCACTCAGGTGGGAGGGTTTCTCACTCCTGCAGGATATGAGTGGTCTACCTTGTCTACCTTCCAGCCCACCTGGGTGACACGGTCCACCTGCTTGATGGAAGGCTGCTGATGGAGCCACTGGTGGATCTCCATGGGACCAGGGTGAAGATGACGTTAAGACCACGGATGGCAGAGTACAATTTCTGAAGGCTCTGTTGAGTTGGCAGATCAACATCCTACCTGGCTGTCCTGTTTATAACAGGAAATAATCAATGTCCACATTTTAAAACCAGTTTGAATCCAGGTCGTCTGTTGCTTGTAGTTGAAACACCCAAACTAGGCAGTGGTGGGTGCCTCGGGCATAAGCTGCCATCCTGAAATGTGGCCAGGCCGAGCCGGCGGACATTATAAAATCCACAAGTTGGGCCATCAGGTGTGGGAAGGGAGTTAGAATCGCAGAATGTCTGAAAAGAAATGGCTTATGTTGCCCACGGTAAAGCCAGTAGGGTTCATCACATATCTTGCTGGGGGGTCTTGGTGGGCATTGTCTGGTAGGGAAAGAGTGTGGATGTTGGATGCCACAAACCTGCGTGGGCAGATTGCTGGATAGTCAAAATTGATCAACAATATCAGTTCCACTTGAGTGACATGCTTTAATGATTTGTCATGAACACACGACTGATGGATGTTACCCTCATGGTGCTTTAAAATGGTTTCTTCTGTAAAAGCCAGCAAAACATAGACAGTGAGAGAGCAACCTGTGGCACCTTCAGGTGTGTGGAATAGCTCCACACCTGGAAGCACAGGGCAAGAGAAAATGCACTTGGGGTAGGAGGAGAAGGAAGGAGTGACCCAGTTCCACGTACTCCCCCACCTCTAAGTCATCAGCCAAAACCTTAGACTTCTAGCCCCAGGTCCACCAAAAGTAAAATCTCTTGGGATAGAGCAAGTGTTCTCAGCAACTTTTTTTTAAAGCTAAAGTCTTTGAACTCCTGCGTTGAGGACTCAGCAGTGGTGGGAGCAGCAGGAAGATGACAGGATTCTGTCCATGGAATCCAGTTGAGGGATTAACTGTGTGAGTGTGCACGTGTAGGTGTGTGTATGTGCACATACTTGTGTGCATGTTTGTGTGCACACATGTGTGCAGTGTTCTTATGTGCATGTGTGTTGTACATGTGAGTGCACGTGTGTCTGGTGACTGGAGACAAGTAGGGCTGAAGGGGAAACAGCAGAAGCCTGGAGATTTGGAGAAGCACCAAGGGTAGTCCCATCTGCTCGGAAATGAAGAGCACAGGTGGCTGGGGGTGTTGGGGGTGGGAGATGGTAGCAGAAGGTCCCCTTGTAGGGAAGGGGCCTCATAACCCCACACACAGCTTCCGGGACTGCTAGCAATTCCCCTTGCAGGAGAGAGATTGTCTGCCTCCCTCTGTGGTTGAGGACACGGAAGGCAGGACTTCAGTGAGCAAGTCCCTCAGCTCACGAGCGAGACTCGGGAAGGGAGGGGAGAGTCTGGTGGGAGAGAGAGTGTTTCTCTGGCCTGTCTCCCCACGAGCTGTTGCTGCGCCCTGGGCCACTCCTTCCTCTGTGCCTACCTGAATTTCTTGTCTTTCGAGACTCTAGGCAGTGGCTACCTTATCAATTTTCCTGCTCCTTCCCAAGGCCCAGGTTGGAGCCCCTCTCTGTGTTCAGGACTGGGGGCTTCCCCCACCGTTGCCCCGTGTCTTTGTATTGCTATCTCAACTTTAATGCTGGGCTTTTCTGGAGACGTTGGGATCCTTGAGGACGGAGCTGTGTCTTATCCACTGTTATGCTGGGTCCCTTACTAAACAGGTACTGAGTGCACTAATCGCAGCCTGGAGCTGGGGGAGGCCAACAGATACCCCTTTGCCTCAGTGTTGTAGGTATGGCCTCTTGGGAACTGTGTAGTATTTTTTTGTGGGTGAGTGTGAGTGTGTGTGTGTGTGTGTGTGTGTGTATGAGAGAGGGAGAGAGACAGCCTGCATCACTCTGCACCGTGTTCTACATATGTGTAGTCACAGCACCATTTACAATACCTAGAGTGTGGCTTGAGCACGTCCCAGTTTTCATCAGACTTAGGGGTGCCTAGGAAAAGAAGGAGAAAAGTGAGTGGGCAGCAGCAGCAGCCTGGGGCAGGGGAGGAGGTGCCTGGCCAGAAGACCCAGAGGCACCAGTAGCCGATGGGGAACTGACCTTCTACAGGATAAGCTGTCCCGGTAAAGCCTGAGTCAACGGCTCAGGCTCCATTCAGGACAAACTTCTATAGGGGGAGGAAGGGGCGCAGACAGGCTGGCCTCAGGATCTGCAGCCTCACCTTGCTTGTTCCAGAATCAGAGATTCTATTCAGGGTGGCTGTCCTCGAGGGGGTGTCCAGGAGCTCTGGGAACAGTGCAACTCTGATGTGCCCAGTGCCTTTTTTTTAGCTCAAGGTTATGTGTGGTAAACTATGCATGACATGCGATCTATCATCTTACCGTTTTAAGTGTACAGTTCAGGGTATTAAGTACATTCACATGGTTGGGCAGCCACCACCAGCACCATCCATCTCCAGAACTCTTATTGTTTTGCAAAACTGAAACCAAAAACTGAGAACATGCAGTGTTTGGTTTTCTGTTCCTGTGTTAGTTTGCCGCGAATGATAGCTTCTAGCTTCATCCATGTCCCTGCAAAGTACATGGTCTCATTCATTTTTATGGCGGCATAGTAGAATCTCCTTTATTTTTAAGGCTGAATAACAATCCCCTTGTATGTATGTATGATCCATCCAGTCATCTGTCGACAGGCATTTGGGTTGCATGGGGCATTTTTAGTATTTCCATCATCAAATAATTAAATAAGAGGTTGGAGTTTACACGCAGTGTTTTCTATACCGTTGTCTCATTGATTCATTTCCCTGGGATTATATTCGTGTGGTTAACTTGATCCTTCTGTGGGAAGGGGCCTAGGAGGCAAAGAAAAGTATGAATGTGTTTCTGATATAACCCTTAGACTTTCCTGTGGCGGACAGTGGGTGGACGTCTCGGGTTGATGGTGTCGCAGGTGTCTGTGCAGGGATGGGGTGTTTCTGCCGGACCCTACCCAGCTTCCCCACCTTGCCTTCTTTATCTGCGCTGGCCGGCATGGGACGGTGCCCTGCCACTGATGCTGGAGTCGGATGGCCTGGAACTGAGTGTGTGGCCTCAGGCAGGTGACTTTGCTTCTGTGAGCCTCTCTTCGTTTGTGGTCCCCAAAAGTGGCCGTGGGAAAGAAATGAGAGCGCACAGTGTCTGAACAATGGTCCTTTTGTGATAAATGGTAGTTTTCTTCCTACTGCTCTCCCACTTTGTGATTATGAATTTAAGAGAAAACATTACCTGATTTTTGGGGAACCACACACATGGTGATGCACTGGATGTTGTCACCCTGGTCAGTCTGGCTCCCCCCACCCCGGACAGTTGGGCTGTTTCTGAGAAGCCCATCTCACGACACGTTTGCAGGACTTCCCATGAGTGATTCCCAATTCCATTATTCAGGGATGCAATGAGGCCCCAGGGGCTAAATGTTGTGGCATTGGAAGCAAAACCTACAGCCCAGAGTCTGCTTGGGTGACAGGCCCACGGGGCCCTCATGGCACTGACCTCAAAGACCTACAGGGATTGAAGCCCGGCAAACAGAAATCCTTCATAATTGCCCAGAAGTTCAAAGCTACTGGTCCATTAGGTTAGCAGCCCTGCAGATCTCATGGCTGGATCCAAAGCAGTGTTTGCGGAGTTCAAATGAGCCTGGTCACCTTGGATGTTTTATTGTGCCACTCCCTTGCAACAAGCCTCCATCTCAACACAGATGAGATGTACTCCCAAGTAAGGAGTTTGAAAAAGCAGGAAGCCCCAGCAGGTGGAGTGCAAGCTCGGGGTCCCAGCTCACGCTGGTGCGGTTTGGGATGACCCAACATACTGGTGCATTTCTGTGGGTTCCTCCGCACAGCACATCCTCCACCGTGGCCCTACCTGTTTCCCACCAGTCCTGCCCGGGCCCCTTCCCCGCTCAATTCCACCCTTTTCCTTAGAGCTCAGGTCCACCCTCCTAGAAACAAGAACACTATGACTAATGATAAAATCATTATATGATTAAACTCAATTAACTTCAAATAACCCTTGAAATTTGCTTAATGTCAGCCTTTGGCCCCACTTGAACTGCTAAATATTGCTCTCCTTTGAAATTCCAGTGAGACCAGCTGATGACACTGCACTACCTGGCGTGATACCTGGGCTCTGTGGGGCCACGTGTCTTGGAGTGCAGGGCAGGAAATGACGGCCTAGTGCTGAGGGTCTGGAGCACAGGTGAGGGAAGAGGTTGGGGGAGATAGTGGTGATGGAATTTGGGAACCTTTGCCTCTGCTATTAGTTGACGAATGGCTGGGAGGAGCTCTGAGGTGGCCTTTCACTTGGGTTCTGACAAGTTTGTTCAAGCCTCTGAGTTTGAACTTGGTGTCTCTTTTGGGCTGAATGGTGTGCTTCTAAAACTCATATCTTGAAATTCTAATCTCCAGTATCTCAGCATGTGACTGTATTTGGAGACAGGGCCCTTAAAAATGTGATTAGGGTTAAATGAAGTCATCTGATGTGACTGGTATGCTAATAAGAGGAGGAAATTTGGACACACACACACATGTGCAGAGGGAGATCCTATGGAGGGAGACACGGGGGGACGGTGGCCGTCTGCAAGACAGAGAGAGGGGTCTCTGGAAGAACCAACCCTGCTGATGCCTTGGTTTTGGACTTCCACCCTCCAAAACTATGAGGAAATAAACTTCTGTTGTTTAAGCCACCCAGTCTATGGTACTTTGTTGAGGCTGCCTGTGATGGTTAATACTGAGTGTCAACCTGATTGGATTGAAAGATGCAAGGTATTTTTCCTGGGTGTGTCTGTGAGAGTGTTGCCCAAGGAGATCAACAATTGAGTCAGTGGACTGAGAGAGGCAGACCCACCCTCAATCTGGGTGGGACTATCTAATCAGCTGCCAGCGCAGCTAGGATAAAGCAGGCAGAAGGAAGTTGAATGAGAGTGGACTTGTTGAGTCTTCTGGCCTTCGTCTTTCTCCAGCGCTGGATGCTTCATGCCTTTGAACATTGGACTCCAAGTTCTTCACCTTTTGGACTCTTGGACTTACACCAGTGGTTTGCCAGGGACCCTCAGACCTTTGGCCACAGACTGAAGGCTGCACTGTCAATCCTCCTTAATAAACTCCCTTTCAGATATGCATCTATCCTATTAGTTCTGTGCCTCTAGAGAACCCTGACTAATATACTGCCGTAGCAAACTAATACAGCACCCTTCATTCCCTGTCTCTCTGTTAGCCTAGAAGGTCAGCCTGGAGTCCTGATAGCAGGGGTGGGAGGCGGGCACCCCTCAGACTAGTTACAGATACAAAGATGAAGGTTGGGAAAGCAAACCAGGGCCCTGTGGGGAGGCTGACAGCCTCCCAGAATTTCAGGTTAGAAAAAGTATTAATATGTAAGAACTGGCTTCTTCTCTGGTGCCCTGATTTCCTCATTGGTGGAATTGGGATGATAAGTGTGTGCACCTCATAGTGTTGTGAGAATTAATTGAATTAACTAAACTTATAGCTGCCTGGCAAATAGGGAGCAATGAGTAAGCATTTGCAATTGTGCTCATTTTCTATTGCTGTGTAAGAAATGACCACGTACTTAGGTGCTTCGGGCGACCCACTTACTAGCTCATGGTTCTGTGAGACAGAAGTCTGGATATAACATGACTGAATTCTGTGCTTGGGGAGGTGGCCAGGCCACTGCACCTGGGGAAAAATCCACCTCCATGCTCAGTCTCTGTGTCTTTGCTGGTTTTTAGCTGGGGGTGCTCTCAGCTCCTAGAGGTCACCCATATTCCTTGACCTATGGTCCCTCCATCATCAAAGCCAGCCACTGAGAACCTCCCTTGCATGGAACCCCTCTCATGCTTTGAGTCTCTTTTGCTAAGAAGAGCCCTGCCCCTTCTAAGGGCTCTGCATGGAACCCCTCTCATGCTTTGAGTCTCTTTTGCTAAGAAGAGCCCTGCCCCTTCTAAGGGCTCAGCTGATTAGGTCAGACTCACTCAGGATAACCTCCTCTTCTTAAGATCAACTTATTTGAGACCTTCATTACACCTATAAAAATCCCTTTATGGCAGCATCTGGATTAGTGCTGGATTGAACACCTGGGGGAAATTGTGTGTATACTAGGGAGAGGGAAGCTTGGGGGTCTTCTCAGCATTCTGTTTATCACGGCAAGTCTTGTTAGTACATGTGTATCCTTTCGGCTCTGTCTGGGGAGCTCACTTTGGTCAAAACACTCTGGTCTGCTTGGCTTTAGACATTTCCCCTGCAAAGCAGGGCTGCAGTGACATGAGGAATGAGGCATTTGCTTTGGTCACTTTGTGTGCCTTCTGCTGACCTGCTGGGAAGAGGTTCAGAATGTCCTTCACTTCAAAATCCCAGCCCCCTTTACCCTTGATTGATTGCATCACCCCTTTCTGGTTGATTTCTCTCTTGGGGGTTGCTGTATGGTGATGAGCAACAGTCCTTGCTGTGGTGGCCTTGGGTGTCTCATAGTTTGAGCACTCATCAGCTTCTCCTCGGGAGAGGTCTGGAAAGGATGCCAGACCTGGAGCCAGAGGCTGCAGGCTAAAGTCCTCACTCACTCTTATGATTAACCACCTAATCTCACTCCCTAATTTCTAAATTAGGACTTTGAGAAAGGGTTTTAAGGATTTCCTAAGAGGAGGCACATGAACACATTTTGCCCCTTGTAAAACGTCAAGCAGACATAAGACAGGTGTTATCGGCCGGGCGCGGTGGCTCACGCTTGTAATCCCAGCACTTTGGGAGGCCGAGGCGGGCGGATCACAAGGTCAGGAGATCGAGGCCATCCTGGTTAACACAGTGAAACCCCGTCTCTACTAAAAAATACAAAAAATTAGCCGGGCGTGGTGGCGGGCGCCTGTAGTCCCAGCTACTCGGAGAGGCTGAGGCAGGAGAATGGTGTGAACCCAGGAGGCGGAGCTTGCAGTGAGCCGAGATTGTGCCACTGCACTCCAGCCTGGGCGACAGAGCAAGACTCCGTCTCAAAAAAAAAAAAAAAAAAAAAAAAAAAAAAAAAAAAAAGACAGGTGTTATCGTCCACTTAGATCACCCAATAAGTGAACTTTGCAGGCTGGCTAGAGGAATTTAGATAACTCAGAGTCCTGAAATAAATTTCATATTTGCTAGTTAAGTCATTGTTCCTTCATCAGGAAGGGCCCTAGCATCTGCAGGTCTTGACGATCTTCCACATTCTCCCTCCTGAGCCATGTTGACTGTGTGAGTGAATGCCAGAATCCTCCCTCTTAAGCTGATAATGAAGCCAATGGTTGACTCCTGGATGCAGCCAGAAAGTTTCTAAAGTCTCCACCTAAAGGATGTGATTTTGTGCTACAGGTTGGCCCTCAGAGGTTCTGGATGCTGCTTCTGGTGGTATCTGCACAAGTTCCTCACATGGTTCTTCTAGGAAATGTGTGCTGAGTCCTGAGTGGCTGAGACCTTTGATGCTTTTGCACTGAGGGGAGCTGTCCGCTCTGACTGCGCCCATGGGCAACTGAGCCAGATGGGTGTTATGATGATCTTTGTGGTGGTGAATTTTTTGTGTCAACTGGAGGGTGTTTTTGGGTGGATGAACATTTAGATTGACGAGCTCTGGGTAAAACACGGTCGGCCACAATGTGGGTGGGCCTCATCCAATCAGTTGAAGGCGATTGGATGTTGGGAGGGGCCACCTCACCATGTGACTTTCCCAGTTTCCTCACATTGGTTTTGTGCACAAGCATGATGTGGGAATGTGATCACAATGTGACTTGATTTTCTTTCCACTGTTCCTTCTGAGTGTGGACTTTCCTATGGTACCTGGGCTCCATGACCTGAAAGTCCTTCTGAGGTTATAGGAGGTCCTACAGCTTCTGCAGCAAACACAGTCTTTGGTCTGACTAGACCAAAACCACCAGCCTCCCAAGCAAGAGGGAATTCCCCATCAGGCTGCACCACTGGTTCCTGGGCCTCTGTCTGCCAGCCCACAGCTCACTCTGCAGGTATGGACTGGCCAGCCTCCAGAGTCACGAGAGCCAGTTCCTCATGAGAAATCTCTTTCCACACACACACATCCAGTTGGTTCTGTTTCTCTGGAGAACGCTGACTGATACAGCTCTTTTCCCCACATCTCCCCACTCTCCAGCTCAATAGTGCCTCACTCTCTGTATCTTGAAGTTTTGAAAGCTCAGGGCTGCTCCTCTCTGTCTCTTGCTGCAGGTAGATTACCCATCCCCAGAAGAGGCTGAGTCCACCTTTGCATGCCCTAGCTGCGGCTACTCCCTTCCCTTGTATTTCTGTTCCTTGGAACTTAATCACTTCTTGGCTAAAGAATTTGTAAAGCTGCTTACTTCCAATTTGACCCTCTCATTCTTTTCAGAGAGATCCTCGAACATGGCTCACTTTGTGCCATTTCCCTGCTTAAACCATTTCCCATTTTGGCCACAAATTACTATGCCAGTTCCCTTCTCTGGCTCCCTCCCTTCCCCTCCCCTGGCTCTGTTCACCCTCAGGACCTCCATCAAGGGCCACCTCCCCATGTGACTTTCCCAGTTTCCTCATCTTGGTTTTGTGCACAAGCATGACGTGGGAATGTGATCACAATGTGACTTGATTTTCTCCCCACTATTCCTTCTGAGTGTGGACTTTCCCACGGTGCCTGGACTCCATGACCTGAAAGTCCTTCTGAGGTTATAGGAGGTCCTACAGCTTCTGCAGCAAACAGTCTTCAGCAGGCATGGAGATGCCCGCTCCAGTGTAATACTGAGCACTCTGACTCTGATGAAAGTCAGAGCATCTCTCCTCCCCAACTAGAGCCAGCCATGTGGCCCAGGCGAGGGCATGGGCTCAGCTCATTTGCTTGCTTCTCTTCCCATAGGTTTCAAGTTCTGGCTTCTGCCTCCTTCAAGACTAGAGCTTGGGGGAGAGAAACAGGGAAAAGAGGTAAGAATAGCTTCACTTAATGTCTTAGGTGGCTCAGGCTGCCTTAAAGAACACCACAGCCCAGGTGGCTAAAATTGCAGACATTGATTTCTTGTAGCTCTGGAGGCTGGGCAGTACCAGATGGAGGTGCCAGGATGACTGGGTTCTGGGTTGTGGGGAGAGCTGTCTCTCTGGGTTACAGATGGCTGCCTTCTCACTGTGTGCTCATATGGAGGAAGGAGACAGAGCCAGCTCCCTGGTGTTTCTTCTTATAGGAGCATTAATCCTATCATGAGGGCTCTACCCTGAGGATGTCATCTAAACCTAATTATCTACCAAACGACCCATCTCCAAATACCATTACATTGGGGGTTAAGGTCTCAACATATGAATTCTGGAGGGCACAGTGCAGTCCCCAGCCTTCACTACGATACCATGAGGTACTGTTAGCTCCCTGCATCTGACCAATCTCCAGAGCTGCCTCTCCATCACATGCATGTGCCTGCAGGTCCTTCAGAGGCAAAGGCCCTCAGGAAGAGGATGATGCTCAGCTCACACAGACCTCTTGGTGGCATGACCTCTTTTAAAATGTTCCCAAGACAAGCTCTAGCCTGTGGATTCCTCTCTGGGTCCCCGACCTTGTCTCAACTCCAGGAGATCCTTTCTTTAGATCCCCAGGCATGGGCCAGACACAGCCCACTGCACCCCAACTCAAGGGCCCTTGCTGAGCTCCTCCAAGTGTCCCTTCAGAGCCCCTTTTTGCGGGAGAACTTGCAAATTGAAACCTCGAGGGAAGGACCCGAGATCCTCCCTATTTCTCAGGAGCCCTGAGGTCATCTGTAGCCCTGGCCACACAGGGTGCATAGGATCTTACTCATCTCTGCTTCCATCTCCTCCTGTTGTCTGGCCTCTTTTGTAAGCTGAGTCCACGTGGTGTTAGAGCTGCTGTGTTGACCACATCTGTCTGTTGTGTGTCTTGTGGCCCAGCTTTTCAAGAAAGACCACCACTGGTTTCTGCCAGACTTAGAATGGTTAATGGGATCCCTAGGATGTATGTTTTGCTCTAATGAGTCCAGCTGTGGCCACAGCTGTGGCCAGGGCCACAAGACCACCCAGACCAAACACAGCCACCAAAGCCACAGGCTGGATGGGAGTGGGACAGGCACTCTAGAACATGCCTCCTGTAGCCTAGGGCGAGACTTTATATTTCCTTATGGGCTCTGGTGTCCAGCTCATTACTTTGCATGAAATAGGTACTGGGCTCACCAGTGAGAAGAATACACGTCAGTTTTATGAAAGGCATTGTGTTCGTCTTTTTCTCTATACGCTGGCAGCACCATGCAGCGTGCTTTATATGATGGAGGTGCTTAATAAATATTGTTGAATGATTCACTGGGAAAAAGCTGGTCTAGACATGCCTTCTGGAAATGTCCAGTAAGCCCCATTATTCCTTTTTGCAGTCAATTGTTGTGGAATGGGCCTTTTGGCATTAATCCCGAAAGGGCAGTAAACAAAGATGGCTGTATAATTTTATTGTCTCTGATCTTCCATCAAAGCCAGCTTCCTCGCCTCCACCCTCATCTCTGCCTCATTGCTTCTGGGTTCACCCCCAGTACAGCTGTTGGATCACGCTAATAGCCCTTGGATCTTCATTGTGAACAATAATGTTTGTTTCCAGAATAATTGAATCCAGCAGGGGAAACAAAGGGTATAGAACACTTTATAACACTTACTGTGAAAAAGGGAAAATAAAGAATTTCCTTGATGGCATTTAGTTCAGGGAACACAATTCATCGGAGTTGTCTTTATCTACTTATATTTTAGTGATTAAATGCTGGGGGAAAATAGCCTCAGACATAAAATACGAAGAGCACTTCTGGCAAAGCCTGTCGGTTTAATTCAGATGTTAAATATTTTCAGCAGGGTCAAGTGCTGAAGGCCTGTATGCTTTGTCCTTCGAGTGAAGCGAGCTCAAATAAAAAGGAGATAATCAGTAGCCCCAACCTGGGATACGCGGCAATGGGGAAGGGGTTAGAGGTCCCCATTTTACAGGAAACGAATGTTTCAGCTCTGGGACTCTGAGAAAAGAATTTGAAATGTGGGTAATTTCATTATGTAAAAGGCAGCTTAGAAAAATCCTTGTTCCAGGAAAATAGATGGCTTATTTAAGGTTGATTAAATTGGAAATCTCTCACAACAATTTTGTCTGCCTGCCATTTCCCCAACTTGGACAAGGGGACATTCCAGTGGAGGAACGGGGCAGAGCAACTGCTCGGAGGAGGCCCGGCCCTGTTTCCATGTGTCCTGAGCTAATGGCCAGGAATGGGTGGGCATTGGTTGGCGTCTTCTTCTCGGGAAGCAAACTCATAGGTCCCCAGAGAGAATTCTAGTCTTTGGGGCCTCCAGCTGTTTGCATTACGAGGTTCACACCCAAAAGGTTCTTTATTGTCTCCCCGGTACCTCAAAGCAAGAGATGGGCACTGTGACCCCTTGTCCAGCGGTCCCATAGGGGTGGTCCTGCAGGAGCTAACCAGCAGGGCTTCCCACAAAAGTATACTCTTAAACATGGAGAGAAATCTTCATCATGCTGATGAGTCAATATGGCTTAATTATCACTAACCCAAATACCACATGCAAATAGGTAAGATTTAGGGAATTACTATTATGTTCACTTTTATGTTCAACTTTCCTTATCAACTAGCTATAGTATATAGAGGTAACTGGAAATAACTCTATAAAGTGGAATTTTTTATTAAGTCAGTTATACACATGAATCAATTTTAGTATCAATGTAGTTAAAATGAACCATGCAATTAGGACAAGATTTAAATAATTGTCTCCTTTATTTAGTAGCCGTACTCATGGACTGAATTAGAAAGAAATAGGTAAACTGAAGTCAGAACATAACTTAAAAAGGAAACAAAACAGAATAATACACACAAACTCTTACTTTAAAATAGGAAGTGACAAGGATTTAGAACAGAATTTTGGAATGAGTCTCCTTTTCCCAGGACCCCTGGATTTGTAGGAGTGTTCTCGAATACTACACGCTACAAAATACTACATACTACAATACTACAAAAAATACATATATATTTTTTGTATTTTTAGTAAGACTGGGTTGCACCGTGTTAGCCAGGATGCTCTCGATCTCCTGACCTCGTGATCCACCCGCCTCGGCCTCTCAAAGTACTGGGACTACAGGTGTGAGCCACCGCTCCCGGCCTGGATATTTGAATTAATAGAGAAATACCCCAATTTATAATTCAAGCAAGGCTTACGGACTTGACACCCAAGACGATTAAAGCGTAAGATAAAATCTGCCAAGACTTTTTTGCAGAGAAACAGCAGTCAATTTCCACAAGGGTTGTTTCTGGGAATTCCTTTTTAAAAACTCAGCTTAATGTATTGCAAAAGTTTTAAGCCTGGGATGACCATGTAGTTTATGGTTCCAGCCTGGCTGCATCTGAGAGTAAAAGGCAAAGCTATAATGTTAATAATTAACTTGGGACAACAGGATCAACTGGGAATCAGGAGAGTGATCTTCCTGGAAATGAGATACCAACGTAATCATAGCCTTTTCTTTCTTTTGTTCTACCTTCATTGTCCTGATGATTGCTTCAAGTGCTCTCTGAAATATTCCAGTGGGTTGAAAATATGTAAAGTTGCAGTATCTGGGAGGGATTGTTCCAGAGAAGCCCTTGAAAGGCAGGAGAGCTCAGTCGCTACGGTGCGTGAAGTGAGATGACACAGTGCTTGACTGGAATCTCAGCATCACCCCTTATTACAGTAGTTCTGTGTCTTACAGCAAGTTATTTCACCTCATGTACCTTGATTTTTCTCATCTGCAAAATAGGGATGGTTATGAGGGTTAAAGAACATAATAAAGCGTTCAGTGCTTTGCAGCATTATAGTGTGCACTCCGTAACTGTAGCTGTTATTATTACTGTACGTTTTAAAATGATGAATTTGATCAGGCTTGAAAACAACAAGATGGAGTCTGACTTCTCCAAAGACTGAGCTTTGCGGAGCCTGGTTGGGTTGGAAGGTGGTACTGAAGTTGAAAAGGTCTTGTCACATTTTATTAAAGGTGAAACTGCTTTTCCTTCGGAAGAAGCACTTAGAAGGGGGAGTCTAAGAAATACATAGAGAAGCATTTGCCTTCCTGTGTGTCTTAGTCCATTTTCTATCACTTATAACAGAATCCCTGAACTGGGTGATTTATAAGGAGAAGGAATTTATTTTTTACATTTGTAGAGGCTGAGAAGTCCAAGGTGGAGGCGCCCCACGGTGAAAGCCTTCTTGCTGGTGGGGACCCTCTGCAGAGTCCCGAGGTGGCACAGGGCATCACGTGGTGAGGAGGCTGGTGTGCTAGCTCAGGTTTCTCTTCCTCTCCTTATGATATCTCCCACTCCCATGATAATTCATTAATCTATGAATTTATTAACCCATGAATGGATTAATTCATTCATGAGGGCAGAGCTCTCATGACCCAATCGCTTCTTAAAGGCCCCACCACTCAATCCTGCCACATTGGGGATTAAATTCCAACACGACTTTTGGAGGGGACAAACATTCAAAGCATTCCGCCAAGCTTTCTGAAGTCTGGCCAGATCTGCCGTATTCTTGGTGACAGCCATATACTCTGTAACAGCTGCTATAAGGATAGATACCTTGGTTTGCATGCCTCTGCATGGTTGATGACGCTCTCTCACCCACACCTCCTAAATCCCTAATAGAGCCACTCAGGGAGATGGGGATAGAGGAGATAGAAAGAAACTATTTAGGTAGATAGTGAGGCTAAAAGAGTCATCGGCAAGGTTTCCCTTTTAACAAAAAGCAGCCCCCAAATCATTTCTTTTCTAACAAAGAGCAGCCTAAAAACTGGAGCTGCAAACATAGATAAGAAAAGCTGGAAGCTTGCACGGGTGAATGCTGGCAGCTGTGCCAATAGAAAAGGGCTACCTGGGGGCCAGGTATGTTCAACATGGAGACTCTATCTTTCCTTTTCTTTGTCACCACGTGTACAGTAAAGAAGCAGGCAACATGATGCCAGCTAGGTAGAGAAACCATCTGCATAATAAAAGATTAGGGTGGGGCAGCCAGCTTTTTCATGCAGTATGCAAATGACGCACCTAGTCCAAACCAGTTTTTCGCACCTTATGCAAATGGCACACCTGGTCCAACCAGTCTTTCGTGCCCTATGTAAATCAGACACCGCCTCCTCAAGCTCACCTATAAAACTTGCATTTCACCTTGGAACTGGTGCGCCCACTTCTCCGGGCTTTCTTCTGTCTCTTTCTTTCACCTATTAAACTTCCACTCTTAACCTCACTCTGGTGTGTCCATGTCCTAGTTTTCCACGGCCATGAGACAATGATTCTTGGCTATTTACCCCAGACAACGACTCTGCTTCAGTGGCATGGACCCATTTTCCAGATAAAGATGTTGAGGCTCGCTCAGGACACAGAGGGAGCCAGGGGCAGAGCTAGAACTAGTGTCGGATTTTAAAACAGGAAACCGGCTTTCTTTCTGCTGCATTGCCCACCTGCCTCCTTTGAGGTTTAGCATGCGGCACAATCAGAACAGCCACAAGGACGGGCCTCATCACAAAGGCGAATCTTGGAAAGGTGGAGTGAGTATGGGGGCAGGGGCACACGTGTCCCCACCAGTCCTGCTCCAGGCCGCCAACAAGGCACAGATCTTGCAGAAGATCAGCTAATACTTTTGATTGAAACCATTCTTGGTTGTTTAAATGTTACAAAATCGTAGTGATTTCGAAGGTGTACTGGGCTATTTCTTTTTAAAGGAGGAAGAAGAGCAACTTTGTTTCATCGCGTGTTTCCACGGCATTCTTTGCTTGATGCACATATCTAAAACACACATGGATGGAACCACACATGAATGCAAAAGACACACAGTGCTTCAGTTGGCATGTCTAGTAACTGATGTGTGTGTGTGTGCATGTGTGTGTGCGTGTGTGTGTGTGCTTCTGTGCGAGCACACCCACTAGGGGGTAGGGGCTCAGAATCACGGAAGGCTGTCCAGCTGTTTATTTGGATGTGAACAGTTGCACTTGCCCACACGTATGCCAATTTCACAACATGACGCTGTGCACATGTGCATTTTCCCACCCAACATCTTTATTTCTCAGCCACTTGGTTTCAAACTGGGAAAAGCTGCATTTGATGTTGAAAGCTAAGTTCACACCAGGCAGGGTATTTTAAAACCGAGCATCTGATGCCTGAAGTGTGAAAAAAACATCTTTCTTATCCTTTTTGTGGGTACCAAATGCCGGCAAAGTTTGTCTTAACTAACTTGGGAACATACGGCATTGACAGGATGCCGGTGTCTCTCAGTCATTGCAGGAAGCACTTTGAAATGATCCTGGACATTTCAGCAGAAAGACAGCTTCATTAAAATGTTGGTTTGGTAGAAAAGTGGTCTAAGTGTTCAATGACAAGGGTGATCTTCTGAGAAAGGATTACTCAAATTCAATTAATAAAAATGGGTTTATTTGAATTAAAAAACAAGTATTTATACAAATAGGCTTTGAGGCTTATAAAGCAAAAGAATAGAAGGGACAGTTGATGGAATCAGGACTAAAGGAAGAAAGGGCTGCACAGTGGTGAAGATGGGCAGGTCCCCTCACTAAAATCATTCCAGCATACTCAAATTTGTTTCAACCTTCCCTGGGCCGGCGGTGACTTTCTCAGAGCTGTACCCCAATGTGAGGCTTTTCCTTTCCAGTTCTCCTTCCTTCCCTTCTCTTTCCTGCATCTCAGATCTGCATCCTGAGCTGAAGGCCCCCTTCCTGCTCCTGTTCCCTCTCCCCTTTATAAATCTCCTGCATTTCTGGCTCCAGCTGTCCACTTGTTCCCAGAGGAAGCACCTGATATACCTGCTCATCAGTCTCCTGGGCTTCTTGTTAAAATGAAGATTCTCATTTAGCAGGTCTGTGTGAGCCTGTGATTCTCCACTTCTAGCCAGCCCCCAGGTCCCCTTGATGCCGCTGGTCCCTGGACCCCACATTGAGTAGTGAGACTCATTTGACACCCGTGTGGTATTTTGTCCCGCAAGTTTATTTTGGGTGTATATTTCCAACTAGAGTGTAGGCATGAAGGAGAAAAGGACTCATGGCTGGTTCATGTTTGTTTCCCCCTAAGTGTCCTAATAGCACAGCACCTTTCCCTTTGTGCTAAAAGGTAGCAGTTTATATAGAGGAGAGTTGGAGAAAGGTCCCCAGCCTCAACATATCTTATAGAAAATAAATTCTGTACTTGCAGAAGTCAAATCTAGTCCCACAATGGGCTTCCACTTGGAGGATAATTTTTAAGAGTTAGGATAGCTCAGAAAATAAATTATTGAAACAAAGAATTGTATATACTAGTGTCTCCAGTTGAGTGGGGGGCATTATCCACAGTATCAGCTGAAGCCCTGTTTCGAGGCTGAGGTACAGCAGAGATGGCAGAGACTCACAGGCATCTTCCCTAGTCCTCAAATCTTCTAGGATTCAACCACCACCAAAGCTAGACCACAGGGGTAAAGAAGGGGTACCATGGTACCAAGACCCACGGCCGCCCTATTCCCCTTCTTTCCTGTAGAACAGACGTGGGCAAATTTTGCCTATATAGGGCCAGGTTTTAAATATTTTACATTTTTGAGGGCCCTAATGTCTCTGTCACAACTTCTCAACTTTGCCCTTGTAGTCTGAGAGCAGCCGTAGACAATAAATGAATGATCATGGCTGTGTTCCAATAAAACTTTATTTATAAAACTAGGCAGTGGGCTCATTTGGCCTGTGGGCCGTTGTTTGCTGGCTGCTGCTTTAGAACTGTGTGTGACAATAGGAGAGGCAAACAGGGAACGGGTTCTTGAAAATCTCTTCTGAGAAGAGATTTAACTCTCCACGGAGGGAGGTGGCCCTGCCCCATTTGGCAGATGAGGACACTGAGACTCCATGTATCAGTCAAGTTACCCACGTCAGCACAGCTGACAAGAGATGCAGGTGGGGTTTGCATCCAGATCTACTGAGTCAGAATCCCATGTCCTTTCTACACTTTCATTTCCTTGCTCTTGCCTTGGAGTAGAGGCTACTAGCTCACAACACCCATTGTGCCAACAAAGGGCAACTCCACCCAGCTCTCCTGGAATTGTAGCCTATCCCATGCTAACATCACAGGAAACTGTCCCTTACCCAAGTCTTCTGCTAACGAATAGGCAAAGTATAAAGGACAATGTGTTACTTTGAAACATGGAGACACTGGGCTGGATTTCCTACAATAGCCCTTTGTGCACAAGGCAGTGAAACACCAATAGAAAAAAAAATAACCTTATCACAAATTAAAAGAACAATCTTTAGAAAATAGCTGAAATGTAAGGTTAATTGGAGCCAGAAATGTCAAATTAATGCAGCAATGCACCGGGGAGCCTGCCCTGGCCTTTGTGCACAGAATCAGAACGCACGATGGAGGGAAGCAGGGAACGGTATAATAGGATTTTAGGGAATCCCCTGTCATATTAAACAGGCTGTGCAATTAATTTCTTGCTGCAATGTTATTTTCATTGGCCTATATTTTCTTTGACCTCTCACATTTTTAAAGCTACCAATGCAGGGCAAGTGGGGCTTAGGACTGAAACAAAAAAGCACCACAATAGTGTTTTGACTTCAAATCAGTAGAAATCGGATAAAACCGCAGTGGGGTGGGTGAGTAGTTGGAGCACGCTTGGGGTGAGTTGGGGTTCACAGGTCATTCAATGGGAACAGGTTGACCTGGGAACCTTATCTCAATCCCTTTCAGAACCCCCACCCCACCCCTGCAGGTCCAATCTGGCAAGGAAGTCTCGGGACACCCAGGAAGAGGGCAGTGGCCTTTATAGCCAAGCTCTTTCCTTCACTGAGTGGAAAACACAGGTCAGGCACCTTTCAAAAGCATCACCTTATTTAATCTTCATAAAAGCCCCAGGAGGTATGTTCTATAATTATTTCCATTTTCAGAGGGGGAAATGGAGGCACAGAATGGTTAAGTGCCTGGTTGAAGCCACACAGGTAGTAAACATTCCAGGTTGGGATTTGAATCCAGGTCTTCCTGATTCCAGGGGCTGTGTGTTTCACCACATGCTATACTTTCTCCTCTTCATTACCGCACCAAAGTTCACCGGGAGAGCCTGCAGGCCATATAATCGCAATCGAATTATTTTTTATTTTCAGTTGTGGTAAAATAACACAAAATTTATTATTTCAATCACTTGTAAATATATAGTTCAGTGGCATTAAGTCTATTCACATTGTTGCGCAACCGCCACCTCCAACAGCCATCTCCAAAATGTTTTTATCTTGCAAAATTGAAACTCTATCCATTAAGAACTCCTCATTTTCTACCCCCTCAGTCCCTGGCAACTACCATTCTACTTTCTGTTTCTATGAATCTAACTACTCAAGGTACCTCCATGTTATAGCATGTGTTAGAATTTCCTTCCTTTTTAAGGATTCATATTTCACTGTATGCACACACCACAGTTTGCTTATCCATTCATCTGCCAATGGACATTTGATTTGTTTCTGTCTTTGTCTATTGTGAATAATGCTGCTATGAGCCACAATCAATTTTAAGACTTGGGATTGGGGTGTGATTATCAAGAGTTGCATTAGGGAATTCCTATGTAGAAATGGAATGTTCTGTGTCCTAATGGTGGTGGTGGTTATAGGAATTTATTCATGAGGTCAAATTGCTTGGACATGCACGCACACACACACACACTCATACACACACACGCAAACACAAACATTGAAAGTATGTAAAAACTGGTGAAAACTGAATACGGTCTGTCATCTAATTATAGTATTATACTAAAGTCAGTTCCCTGGTTTTGATATTGTGCCACTTTTCTATATGAGACCACTGTTAATAATAGTTCTGTTCTATAGGTGAGTGCACAGGCTCAGTATTTTTGCAATTTTCCACGAGTACATAATTATTTCACAATAAAAAGTTAAAGAATTGCACACATTAAAGAGAAGTTAGTAATCAGTTTGCTGCATCAGCTCAGCTACCAAGTGTTGTCATATTATGAGGTAGCAGGTGAGGATATCACCAGGAGGCTTTCATGGTTTCCTGAATTATCAAGGACCACTCATTACTACATTAGGAGTAGTAATGAGAAAATTTTTGTTCACCAGAAAAATGATCCAATGTCTGTAATGACAGCAAGGGAGGAGGTTCGAACATTGTGTTTGACATTTTATTTGTGCAAAGGGAAGGGCTTAGCGCTTTGTTCTCGTGAGGCACTGGACATCTCGGGAACCCAGCACACGATGGGGCGCAATGATCCTGAGTCATAGGAATTATGACTGCATTTTATGTATGAGGAGATGGAGGCTCTGAAGGGGTCAGTGATTGTCCAGAGTCATGTGGTCAGTAGCCAGCCAGACTGGGCTCATTTAATGGCAGAGTTTTTGTTCTTCCACCCACACCATTCTGCTTTCCAACGGAAACTGAACTACAAAGAATAGAGGGTGTGAACATGAACTGTGTTTGCCTAGTCTATTGTTGGCGGTGAAACAAAAATGATGTGAAATCCTGGGTTCTCAGTGTGAAGATACTAACAGATGTCTATGTTGAAATTATTGAGGATCAAATTGTCATTTACAAAATGCCTGAGCAACCAGTAAAAACATCAGGTACATTCTAGTATTGGGATTGGTGTTTTTGCAAGGCATATAGCATATTTTTATTATTTATTTATTTATTTATTTATTTATTTATTTATTTATTTATTTATTTTGTGACAGGGTCTCACTCTGTTGCCCAGCCTGAAGTGCAGTGGCACAATCTCAGCTCACTGCAACCTCCACTTCCCTGGCTCAAGCAATCCTCCCTCCTCAGCCTCCTGAGTAGTTGGGACAACAGGCACACACCACCATACCTGGCTGTTTTTTTAGTATTTTTCATAGAGACGGGATTTTGCCATGTTGCCCAGGCTGGTCTCAAACTCCTGAGCTCAAGCGATCTGCTCACCTTGGCCTCCCAGAGTTCTGGGATTACAGGCATGAGCCACCACACCTGGCCCAGCATTTAAATAAAAGACAAAATGCAGAAGTTTGCTATGTTAGCCTTTATGAGAAAGAATATATGTATCTGGAAATTCTTTGGATGGACTTGGCATAGGGAATTTGGGCGGATGGATATATTTAAAAGCAAAAAGTATAAAATCCGGGTATCATTGCTAAAATATACTCTACCTTTCTTGAAAAATGTTGGTTCCTGGAATTGCTGGAATGCCTACAACTTAACACGACAGTAGTTCATGTTACTGGGTCCACTGTCCCTATATATCATGTGGGGTCAAAGCATTCATCCATTGTCAGTCTAATTTGGAATAAAATGTTAAATTAATTCAGAAGTGGCTCAGGAGACATAAACGGCTTTCAAAGAGCACGCCAGCAGTGTGCCCTAGGAAAACAGGAGAAAGCTCTCTGCATGTAAACAGTGCCTCTCAGCAAACCGGAAGCCTTGCCAAGGGCAGATTGGAGAGCTGGCTTTCTCTCTTTTGCAAACAAAGAAAGTGGGCATTGGGCTCTTCTACATCAATTCTCACTACAACCTTGTAAGACAGATACTGTTTTCTCTACTTTGCCACCGAGGAAACTGAAGCTCAGGGGAGTTAACTTGTTGAGGGTGACAAACTAGTAAACAAAATAGTCAGGCTTGATCCTGCTTTTGGATTTCAAGTCCAGCTCTCACCCCTGTATGCTGTGATGAATTTCCTGTCATTTGGTTCTTCCAGACAAATGACAAAGTCAAAGATGAGAAAATTCTGGCTTCTTTACAGATTTCCATAGATATATTTTCAGTGTATGCGTCTACATGTATGTGTGTATTTATGCATATATTAGCACTTACTACTTAGCATATACGATGGAACTTGATCTTTGATATGATAATTAATTTTTTGAAAATGTTCATGTCTTATATGAAATGTGCAATTGTTAAAAATCCACCCAAACTGAAAAATGAGTTTGAGTGTGTTTAGCCAACATAGCAATTCATGATCTCTTGGGAGACATCAAACGTGGTATATAGATAAGTGTATACAGCTGGCGTATTTCCAGTACTTCGGGCTCCATTGAGAATTCAGAATTCACAAGTGTCTTTCATCCTTTCTTGCCCTCCCCCTATAATTTCCCCAATTGTTTGTATTTCCAAAATGTTGAAAGGTGGGGAGGATTTATTTGTAATATGGACAAATCCTTAATTGGCTCTGCCAACCAGGTGGCTAGTAGATGAACCTCTGTATTTCAGTGGTATAGGCATTAACTTATAGTTAAATATTTGCACGTGTATCTAATTGTCTATGCGAAATTGTTCCTGCCAAATAGAAATCTGGTTGAGCCTTCAAAATAACTTGGCATCCAACATGCATTAATATTTTAAACCATCGCTAACACTTGGTGCAGTAGATCCAATTTTACTAATGTGTTTTTTTAAAACACCTCCCACTGCAGTGTGTAATTTTTGAATATTTGTGGCATGCTTAGAATGCTACTGTAAGGTTCCAAGAAACAAGAATCCTGATGATGTACTCACAGTGCTCAGATAATCAGTAGAAAAATCCCCAAATCGAGTTTCATCAACAAGTTTGTTTTCTTTTCCCAAATGATGTAAAAAAAAAAAAAAACTGCTTTGATAAGTATAGCTCCTGAGTTAACTTTGTGTTACTCCCCAAGTGTAGAGGGAGTTGACCACTTAGCACACAACACGGGATGGATGAAGGCACAGTGATAATGATTCAGGCTTTGACCCATGAATGAAGTCCTTCTCAAACACCCATGGAGTGCCTGTCGGGTTCCTGGCTCAGTGTCAGGGCAGAGCAATGTCTTCCCTCCTGGCATTTGCAGGGATGGGGCAGATGGGGTTTGAGGGAGAGAATTATTCACCCTGCTTGAGGAGGGTGGTGAATTCGGAGCCCAGAGCAGAACCCTCAGATAACGTCCTGCAGGGAGGCAAAGAAGGGGCCAAGGCTATCCAGGCAGAAGGAGCAGCCATGAGCCAGAGGAGGAGAGGGCAGAGGAGGAAGGATACAGCAGGTTTGGGGCACGCTGTGACCTTGGAGTTGAGATCACGACAAAACTTGCAAGTTGAGCTAGGCACTGTAGATTGACCTGAGGGATTTCCAGCAGGGTCGTGAGGCACTTTGATGACTACTGAACCCCTCTGTGATAAGCAGCTCATAGCCGTAGCATTGACACTGGGGAAATTTCACTAACTGCCCAAGAGCCTGTTTAATATACTGTGATCCTGCCCCATAGAGGTAGATCACCCTCCCCGTCATTGTACCCCTCAACCCTGAGGTCTCACTTCTGCAAAGATTGTGAGGTTAAACAGGTCTGAGAAATAATATTGGAAGTTAGAATTCAAAAGCAACATCAGTGCAGCTAAATGCTTGGACAGGGCAGTGGCCATCTATGTATTTCATTTAACAAACAAGTATTTTGTTCAGTGGCTTTCCAACCAGACAAAATGTCGGGAGACAGTTTTGGTTGTCACAACGAGATTGGAGGTGCTACTGGCATCTGTTGGGTCGAGGCCAGCGATGCTACTGAACGTACTACAGTGCTCCGGACAGCCCGTACTGGACAGAATTATCTGGTCCCAGATGTCAACAGTGTGAGGTTTAGAAACCCCGATTCAGTACCTAGTAGCTTCTGGTAGTCAATACAACTATCGAGGTCCATGAGACTTGATTCATGCCCTTGAGAAGCTTGTGATCTACAGCAAGGAACGGGGTGGAGATGTATAGCTAGGGGTCACTGAAGGTCTCAAAGCTGTTGGTTTCTAGAAGCAGGAGTGCCCCACCGCCAAGTCTGTGCATAGACTGATTGGGCACAGGGTTGCCCTGCCCAGGACTAGGATGTTTGCTTTGCCTTTTCTTATGTCAGAAACAAGCCATGTCCTTCCTTCATTGCTGGGGCTGGCTCTTCTTTTAGCCTACATAAAAAAGTGAGACTGGCAAGGGGAAGTTGAAATGAGAAAAAAAGATGAGGGGAAAGGGGCCAAGAAAAGAGAGGCAGAGTTTAGAATGTGATAGCTGTACTTTTAATTTCTAGATCACATTTTATTTGCAGAGACATTTCAGAGGGATTCAGAAAGGCAAAGGACCTTGGCTTAGTTTGTTTGTTTGTTTATTTATTTATTTATTTATTGGAGACAGGGTCTCATTCTGTTGCCCAGGCTGGAGTGCAGTGGCCTGGTCTCAGCTCACGTCAACCTCTGCCTTCTGGGTTCAAGCAGTTCTCCTGCCTCAGCCTCCCGAGTAGCTGGGATTACAGGTGCTCGCCACCATGCTCCGCTGATTTTTGTATTTTTAGTAGAGACGGGGTTTTGCCATGTTGGCCAGGCTGGTCTTGAGCTCCTGACCTCAGGTGATCCGCCTGGCTCGGCCTCCCAAAGTGCTGGGATTACAGGCATGAACCACCATGCCTGGCCCTTGGCTTAGATTTTTGCAGCCTGTGAGTTCTGGGTCAGAGCTGACACATAAGAGGTGGTTTCTTTTTCTTTCTCTCTCTCTTTCTTTCTCTCTCTCTTTCTTTCTTTCCTTCCTTCCTTCCTTCCGTTTCTTCCCTCCCTTCCTCCCTCCCTCCCTCCCTCCCTCCCTCCCTCCCTACCTTCCTTCCTTCCTTCCTTCCTTCCTTCCTTCCTTCCTTCCTTCCTTCCTTCCTGCTTTCTTTCTTCCCTTCCTTCCTTCCTTCCTTCCCTCCTTCCTTCTTTCTTTCTTCCCTCCCTCCCTCCCTCCCTTCCTTCCTTCCTTCCTTCCTTCCTTCCTTCCTTCCTTCCTTCCTTCCTTCCTTCCTTCCCTTTCTTGCCTCCCTTCCTTCCTTCCTTCTCTCTTTCTTCCCTCCCTCTCTCCCTCCCTCCCTCTCGTCCTTCCTTCTTTCCTTCCTTCCTTCCATCTTTCTCTCTTTCCCTTCTTTCTTTATTATTTTTTAAAATGAATTGTATTGCATAATTAAATGTTTACAACATGATGTCATTATATATATAAATGATTAAACACATTAACATATCCACCATCTCACGTGAGAGGTGCCTAATAAACATTTGTTGAGTTGCTTTGGCCTTGACCTTGCGTGAAGTCTCTTACACTCTGGTGCCCTTTCAGGCGGACTGTTTTTATAGTGTCAAGGTTTCCAAATGATGGTGTAGCTTGTCCTGGAGGGAGTAGCCCCATCAAGAAGCATCCTGTGCCTCTCAGCAGGCTCATTATCTGAGACTTGGCCACAATTCCTCTGCCTGCTTTTGCAATCAGGCTAGTTACCGAAGTCCCTGCTTCCTGCTGACCTTCTCGCCCTGTGGAGGGCAAGTTACAGCTGCACTACCCGCCAAAACACTCACAGCTTCCCAGATGTTTGTCTCTACTTGGCCCGAATGCCCCATTGCAAGGCTTCTGCAAACCCGAGCCTGCAGTAACCCTTTATGAGACCATGTTGGTTTCACAAAGTCATTCATTGGAACCTTGGGTCACAAGAGTCTCTAGAGTCTTAGTGGCAAGAAATTGACAGGATAGGGGCTGCAGATGGACCCCACGCCCACACTGAAGCAGAAGAGTGACACGAATGGAGAAGAAAACACAAAAATTCCTGTGTGCTGGAGAAAGATTATGCTGGCTTACCCACTGGGCTCCCGCTGAGCCCAGTTGTAATTGGAATGTACTCTTTGCAAAGTTTATTGGGTCCTGGAGCGACTTGTTACTGAACTGGTCAATTAATCTATTATTATTATTTTTTAATGAGTTAGGGGATTTCCTTTAGCAGAAAATCACCAGGAAGCATGACCAAATGCCCAGAGCTCAGGGAGAGGCTGGCCTTTCCTTCTAGAAAAACCTATTCAACAATTAAAGGAGGAAATGGACGCCTCCTGCTACAGGTGGCAGATTGGGCTGGTCTGGGAACTGAGAGGAAGGGTTTATTCTGCTTGGAGGTGAGCACGGGGAGATCACCATGAAACCCGATTACTCAAGTGCAGCAGTTTGAATGTTCGGAAATAAAGCCGTTGGGCCTCCCTGCTGAGAGACAAATGATTTCTATTTAAAAACCTGCTTGTTCTGTGCAGTAACTCCCAATGTAGCAATAATTAATGATATCAGAAGGTTAAGAAAGACCTTCTGCTGGAATCCCTCTGCTCCAGGCATGAAATTGGATTAAAGTGAAGATAAACTTAGACATTGAATCTGTTGAGGAAATCAGTAATTATGTGGAAATGCACACATTTTGAGTTATTTGAGTGAGTCAAGTTCATGCTCTGTCTCTGGTCGTGTTCCAGGCATTTGGGTACATGGTGGAAATGAACTTTCAAAAAGGGTCACTTAAGCAGGGCGTTGTAGCCACTTTAGTCCCAACTCTAGGTTTAATTTTTTCCCCCAAGCAAAGCTTTGTTGGCTTTTTGGGCAATACTGCTGGCTGACTACCTAATGGCTATTCCTCACTTTTCTTTATTGACAAATACTTTTTTCAGCAGAACAACATAGAGATCAAAGAATGTTATTTCCCAGGCTGTCTGGCTGGTGAGCGTGGCTGTGTGACATGGTTTCAGCCAAAGACATTTAAGTGAAAGTCTGCTGGGTAGGTCTTCGTGGAAAGTTGTTGATTTTTTCTGATGAAAATGGACAGGGTCAGCCAGCATGTGCTTTTTTCCATTTTCCTTTAGTCCTCCTCTCTCCTCTCTCCTTTTCTCTGCCTGGAACAGCAATGCAGAACCTGGGGTTGGGTTGCCATTTTGTAATCATGGGGATAAACTTTTTGTCCTAAGGATGGTACAGTCAGCAGCTGGGGGGAACCTGGCTCTTTCATGATTTCCTTGGGCAGATGCAAAGGAGAAGGGTTGGCTGTCAAGTATCTTAAATGATCAAGCTTCAAACCATAAAGTTTAGATTTAGAATCAAATCCTTTTTCTGATTTCAGGCAGAGAGCCAAAGAAGTGGGATGCCACATGGGAGGGCTTTGTGTGAGGCTTCCCTGGCCTCCCAGGAGGAAGAAGCCACTTGTCTTTCTCCTGGGCCCTGAGAGAATGGGCTGGGCCATCTGTAGCACATGCCCTGGGCATGGGAAGGATTGAGGCGTTGACACATTCCATGATGTGTGACTGCGGGATGTGGATTTTGGTCCCCTCTGGGACTCCTCAGTCACCCTCGGCTTATCACATGTCTGCCTCCAGGGCCCCAGTCCATTCTGTGTGCTCTGGATTGATTCTGAGTTGAACATGCGGTATCCTGGTATCAATGCCTTTAGGATTAATAGAAAAAAAAATATGTGCATTCCCTCTTCCTGCAAATATCCAAAGGTCTAGACAGCTAGGACTGGAGTTCCACCTCATCAGGTCTCCTTGTCCTTAGGACATCCTTTGGATCCAGGCAAAGCTGGACCAGAGGCTATTTTCCTCCTTTGTGACGGGCTTGCTCTGCTCAGCTACTCTAGGCTATGGAGCTGGGGCATGGGGACCGTGTGCTGAGCAGGCCATTCTGGATTTGAGCAGGGAATAGATGTGAGGCTGGGTACCTCTTGAAAAACACCTCCCCTACCAGCAGAGGTCCTCAGCTCCCTCACACTTGCTGGGTCATGTCACCAAAGTCCTTCCTTGGAGGAAGGGTCCAGCATCCGGTCTTGAATAATTTAAAGCCCACACCTCCATGCATTGCTTCCATCAGTCCTTATAACAACCCATGGGCTAGTTACTTTTAGCTTCATGTCACATATAAGAAACTGAGTCTTTAAGAGTTTCCATGTCTAGGCTAAGACCACAAAGTCATTCCATGTCAGAGCTGGGCTGAATTTCGTGGAGTCTTTTTCCTCTTTCCTTACTACTTCCACACTGGCTCCTCCTCCTTTCCAGGCATTCCCTCCTTTGGTGGAGCCCCAGGAATCATAGAGACTGTTCACCGAGCTGCTTGCATTCATATATCTGGGGTTCCACTCCTTCCTGGGTACACAGCTAAACTGCTTTTCCCAAGGCCTCACTTGAATTGGTTGGTACAATGAGTTTGAACCAATGATGTGGGAAGAAGTGATTTTTGCTACTTTCCATCCTGGCCCCTAAAATGTCTTGTGTGATGCAGACTCTTTGAATGTGAAGGATCCAGGAGACACTAAGAAGACTCAGTGGTCTGAGCCACAAGATACAAGGGGTCTAACACATCCTTGGAAGAGAGCCGCCCAGCTTCCATTGGTCTATTATGCCAGTGAGAAATGTGGTTGTTTTTTTTTTCAATGCAGCAGCTAGTGTGAGTGATCCTGACAAATACAGCCTTCTTGGGTTGCTGACACACAAATGTTTGTCTTGGATCTTGTAAAGGTTATGACTGCTTAGTGGGGAGAAACCATGTTCCAGATATTCTGAGATGGGTGTAAGGTTTTGGTGAAGATGGTCTGTTCCAACTTGAAATTTCTATAATGATATTTCTTTGAAGATTGTTGACATGGTTATGTTTTTCAGGATGGAGCCACAAAGGCATGCAAACAGCCACTGCCCCCCCAGTTATTGGTGCTCTCTGTCTTTAGTCTCTTAGAGTTTTTCTCCAGTGGTGTCTAAATTCCTCCGTGGGGTTTTCCCTGAACACAAAACTGAATCTCTTGCAGCTACTTCCTAAATCTAACTTGTAAGGAATTATTCTCATGTTATCGAGACAGCTCTAGACACTCATCACCTTCTATCTTACTTCCCAACACACACACACACACACACACACACATGCATGTGCACACACACACACTCACAGAGGTTAGTTTCATATTGTTTTGTTTTGATCTCCAGTAGTAGTGTGTTTGAGACTGTATGTATTGGAGAGCAAGTTACTTCATTTCTGAAATTCAGTTTCTCCATGTTCCATGTGGAGGTAAAAATACTTATCTCTCTCTCTGGGTTGTAGTGGGAATGTACGTGATAACCTCTGTAAAAGTGCTGAGTTCTGTGCTGGGACCTCAGTGAGTTCTCTCAACAGGGGATACGACGTTTATTAACTGTACAGACTTGTGTTCAGAATTCAGCAGAGGGTGGGGCAAGTCCAGAGTTTAAGTTGCTTGATAGTGGTTTGATAAGTATGTGTGCTCTGAGAAAACACATAATCTGAAAGGAAATGCAGCCAATGATTTGTAAGAAAATCTATCTTTTAAATAAATTAATACGATTTATTTTTAGAGAAGTTTTAGATTCAAAGCAACATTACGTGGAAGATACAGAGACTTCCCACATAACCCCTGCCTCACCCTCCCCAACCATTCCCACTACTAACATCTCACACCAGAGTGGTACATCTGTTACAACTGATGAAGCTACATTGACACATCATTAGACCCTAACGTTCATCATTTATATTAGGGTTCACTCTTGGTGTTATACAATCTATGCTTTTGGACAAATGTAGAATGACGTGCATCCATCATTATAGTACCTTACAGAATAGTCTCAGTGCCTAAAATTGTCTGCACTCTGCCTGTTTATCCATTCCTCCCCACTGCCCAACCCTTATTTTTCTCCTATGTTATCTTCTAGGAGTTTCATAGTTTTGAATTTGAGTTAATTTTTGTGAAGGGTGGAAAGTCTGTGTAAATTTTGTGTGTGTGTGCCTATGGGAGTCTAGTTGTTCCAGCACCATTTGTTGAAAACACAATCTTTGCTCCATGTAATTCCTTTTGCTCAATTTTTAAACAAACATGAATTGGCTATTTAATGTGGTCTATTTCTGGGCTTTATATTCTATTCCATTGGTGTATTTTTTCAACAGTAGCACATGGTCTTAATTACTGTTGCTTTATATTAAGTCTTGAAGTCATGTAGTAACAGTCCCCTGACTTTGTTTTTCTTCAGTGTTGAGTTGGCTGTTCTGTTGCCTATACATATGGACTTTAAAATCAGTTTGTCAATATGCATGGCGTAAATTTCTGGGACTATTATTTGGTTTGTATTAAGTTTATAAAGCTGGGAAAACCCGACATATTGACAATATCAGATCTTCCTATCCATGAATGTGGACTATCTCTCTATTTGTTTACTTCTTTGATGACTTTCATCAGAGATTTGTAAGTTTTGTAACTTTCCTCATGTACATCTTGTACATATTTTGCTATATTTATACCTAAGTATTTCATTTCTGTATGCTAATGTAAATGGCAATGTGTTTTTAATTTCACATTCCACTTGGTCATTGTTGGTATGTAGGAAAGCAATTGATTTTATGCATTAGCCTTGTATCCTGCAACCTTGCTAAAATTGCCTATTAGTTCCAGAGGATTTTTTTGTCAATTCTTTCAGATTTCCTATATAGATGATCATGTCACCTGCAAACAAAGACAGCTTTAAGTTTTATTTATTTCTTCCCAATCTGTATAGCTTCCCCCCAGCCCATTTTCTTGTCTTATTGCATTGTCTAAGACTTCCACTACATTGTTAAAAGGCAGTGGTGAAGGAGCACATCCCTACCTCATTCATAACCTCCATGGGAAAACTTCAAGTTTCTCACCTTAAGAATTATGTTAGCTGTAGTTTGTTTCTTCTTTTTTTGGTAGATGTTGTTCATTAAGTTGAAGAAGCTCCCCTTTATTTCTAGTTTGCTGAGAGATTTTTAAAAAATCTTAGATGGGTGTTGGATTTTGTCAAATGCTTTTTTTTTGCATCTGTTTACGTGATTATTTGATTTTCCTTCTTTATTCTGTTGATGTAATTGTATTACATTAATTGATTTATCCCTCACATACTTGAGATAAATCCCACTTGGTTGTGGTGCATAGTTCTTTATATACATTGTTGGATTCAATTTGAAAATATTTTGTTGAGAATTCTTGTATCTTTTCTTGTAATGTCTTTGTCTGGTTGGTACTGGGGTAATGGCAGCCTCATAATGATTTAGGAAGTTCTCCCTCTCTTTTTATCTTCTGGAAGAGAATATTGAGAATTGATATGATTTCTTCCCTAATGTTTGGTAGAATTCACCAGTGAAACCTCTGGACCTGGTGCTTTCTATTTTGGAAGGTTATTAATTACTGATTCAGTGATAGTAATAGATATAGGCCTATCCAGATTGTTTCTTCTTGTTTGAGTGTTGGCAGATTGTGTTTTCTGCTTTTTGTGGTTTAATTGAGCATTTTATATGATTTTCTCCTTTCTTAGATATCAGTTATACTTTCTTCCCCTCTTTTAGTGGTTTCCATAGAATTTTCAATATATTTTACAACTAATTCAAGTCCACTTTCAAACAACACTGTACTACTTCATAGGTAACGCAAGTACCCTGTAACCTTGTAATAACAAAATAGTTTGAATTCCTCTCTTCCATCCCTTGTATCATTGCTATCACTTATTTGAATTATACATAAGCATATATACATATATATACATGCATAATTGTATACATGATTGTTATTATTTTGAACAAAGTGTTATTTGTTTGATCAATTAAGGATAAGAAAAATAAAACATTTTAATTTTACTTTCACTTATTTATTCTCTGATGTGCTTCTGTTCTTTATGTAGATCTGGGTTTCTGATCTATATGATTTTCCTTCTCTCTGAAGAACTTCTTTTAATATTTCTTGCAAGGTAGGTCTACTGATAACAAGTTCCACTAAGTTTTGTTTGTCTGAGAAAATCTTTATTTCTCTTTCACTTTTGAAGGATAAGTTCACAGGTTACAGAATTTTAGGTTGGTGGTTTTTTTTTTTTAATCTCTCAACACTAAATATTACACTCCACTCTCTTTTTGCTTGCATGGTTTCTGAAGAGAAGTCAGATGTAATTCTTATCTTTGCTTTGCTTTTTCTTTAAGGGTTTTTTTTCTTCTCTGGATTCTTTCAACATTTTTTCTTTATCTTTGATTTTCTGCAATTTGAATATAATATGCCTACACGTAGTTTTTTAATTTTTTTGCATTTGTTCAGCTTAGTATTCTCTGAGGTTCTTAGATCTGTCGTTCAGTGTCTCACTTTAATTTGGGAAATCTCAGTTATCATTACTTCAAATATTATTTCTATTCCTTTTTCTCTTTCTTCTCCTCCTGATATTCCTATGTATGTTATACCTTTCATAGCTGTCCCACAGCTCTTGATTACTTTGCTCTGATTTTTTTCCAGTATATGTTTTCTCTTTGCTTTTCCATTTTGGAGGTTTCTATCATTATCTACTTATGCTCAGATACTCTTTTTTCAGCTGCATAAAGTATGGTATTGAGTCCATTCAAAGCATTTGTTATTCATGTTTAAGTGATCTCTAGCATTTCTTTCTGATCTCTCTTAGAATCTCAACTTCTTTTCTCACATTATCCACCTGTTCTTGCATGTTGTCTACTTTTTCCCTTAAGGCCCCTAGCATATTAAGTTTTAAGAAAGTTCCTGGTCTGATAATTCCAACATCCCTGCCATAGCTGAGTCTACTTTTGGTGCTTGTTCAGTCTCTTCAAACTGTGTTGTTTGCCTCTTAGTGTATCTTGTAAATTTTTTGTTGAAATCTGGAAATGATGTACTGGTAGAAAGGAACTCTGGTAAATAGACCTTTAGCTTTGTGGTGGTAAGGTGTGGGGTGGGAGAAGCATTCCATTGTCTTGTGATTAGGTCTCAGTCCTTCGGTGAGCCTGTGCCCTGGACTGTGAACTTCACCAGTGCATTTCAGTTTTTTTTTTGCTTCCCACTTAGGTGGGACAGGATGGGTAGAGGAATCTGGGGTTGGGTAACTTCCTTCCTCCAGGTAAATTAGGCTTTGATAATATGCCAGCAGGTTAGACTCTGATAAAAGTGTTTCTCCTCAGAGCAGGCCTTGTTAAAAAGACCAGAATGCTCTGGCATATTTCAAAAATGGTTCTTTTTCTTCCTTCCCCTTTTGGAAGCACAAGGGGATTTTCTCTGATATTTACCATAAGGACCTGGTGGAGCTCTTGGAGGGAAAACTCACGAAAGCCTGGGGATTCCCCTATGACTGGGTCCCCTCTGGAGTTTTTGACTCTCAAACTTGTCCATGCTGAGCCCCATCAATTATAGTTCAGGTTTCCTACCTCAACACTGGTCTTCATGGAGTTTCCTGCTCGTGGGTTTTGCTTCCAGAAAGTTGTGATTTTCTGCCTCTGCCTGTTTATTTCTCTGATTTTTGGTGCATTGGTTTGCCCTGTGACCCCAGTTCTCCGACAGATCTAGCAAGAACTTTTGATTTTTCAGTTTGTTTGGCTTTTCACTTGTTAACTCCTTACATGCCAGGCCCAAAACTGGAAGCCAATCAGTTTATTTTTAAAAATAGTCTTCTTAGGTTTATTAAAAAATTAACATTTTATGAGGATTCCAGTATTCTCCTTCCATTTTACTTTACCTTTTATTGTCTGTTTCAGTTAAAATTTACTTTCTAATATCTCTCCCAAGAAAAGTTAGTATACACTATCTGGATTATTTAAATTGAACAGTCCTATACAATTGAATGCTTATTTATTAACTATGGTAGTAGACGAAGACTTCCCTTCTCCTGCTCTCAGCAGTAGCTTGCTGACACTTGAGATCAGAATATGAATTTAGAATAAGTGTTCCTCTCAGTGAATGCAGCAAATTAACAGAATGTTCCTTTATGAATGGCTTCTATTTGGAGTGTGCTTTACGGTACCTTGGCTCTTCTGTTTCATTACATTTTAACTTTGCTTTTTCTAACATCATTGGAAGTGGCCAGAGTTGGCAGCTCTTGCATCATGTATCCAAGGAAATATTTTGGGGGCCTATTATTTCTCAACAACTTCAGCTGGCAAACGGAAAGTCTGGAAGCAAATGAGTTTGGCGGGCAGCCCAGGCTGTCAACCAGGCTCCTGTTCATTAGTGAGGACCCACCTTTTGTGCTCTGATGCGGTTCTACTTTGCAGATGGTTTCTTTATCTGAGTTAGTGGACAGCTTTGGGAGCTGGAGGATTATTACTCTACTCACTCAAGCAGGAACGTGGAGGCACAGAGAATTGCATAAAGGAGAGGCACAACCGCAGTCTCAGTGGAAGGGTCTTGAGGTGTTCTACTTGCATGGTTGTTTTTCTCTCCTGGACTCTTGAGGTTTGCATTTCAGTCCCATGGATGAAGAAATATGAACTCAGAAAAATACCTTTCTCTTCCTTTTGGAACAGGAAGTCGCATTCTGACACGTGTCATATGTGTGTCTTGCCCGTGAGCAGAACTCTGGGTGTCTTGGCTGCTCCATCATTCTTTCCTCATCCAGCTCTTCCCTCTCCACTCACCATCTTGGTCTCTGGGGTTCCCCTTGTCAAGTCAGAAAAGTGGGAAAAGCTTCTGGATGTTCTACTTCTCCTCTTCCTCCATTTATTTCTTCTCTAGAAAAGAACTTTTATTTTCTTATTACAAAAGTATTGCGTGATTCCTGTAGAAATTGTGCAAAATGCACTCGGTTGAGTTTAAACCGGGATCCACTGGTCAACGGGGTTGGGGGGATGATGTACCTTATTCCCACTCCCCCGATCAATTGATTTGTATGAGTTTACTATTAGTTTTCTTTTTGCAGGGGATAAGGTAAGAGGCTTGCAAAGGGAGAAGAGACACATTATGCACAGCATTTTAAACACAAGAACTGTAGAAACCCACTTGGCCTTCCTCCATGGAACCTTGTTTAGGAATTGCATTTGATTTTCTAGAACTTCGTCTAAATCAGCAGGTCGTAAAGGATGGCCCAAGGACCCCCAAGGATCCCGAAGTTTCTTTCAGAAGGTCTGCAAGGGCCTCCCATTTCCAGTGACATATCTGTGTGAACCTGGATTTTCTTTGCCTAATTCAACCCAACAAAATATTGCAACAGATTGGATGCAGAAGCAGACCCAATAGTACAGCTGTCTTCTATGATGTCAGATGTTAAAAGAGATTTGAAAAATGTAAAATAAAGCTTCTCTTCTCATTAAAATTTTCTCTTTTGGGGAAGTGTAGTTGTTTTAATACAATATTTATATTAACATGTAATGGGTTTTTATTGTTATTTTAAAAGGAACTATTACGTATTTTAAAATTTATCAGTTTTCATTTCTAATAAAGTAAATTTTGATAGATAAAACCAACATAATACAATTGCTTTGGGATCCTCAATAAACTTTAAATATGTAAAGGGGCCCTGAAAACAGAAAGTTTAAGAATAACTATCTGAGTTATCTCAGATAACTGCGCCTTAAAAGCAACAGTTGTTTGGAAGATGTCCTTCAGCTATAATGGATAATAAATGATGATATATTCATACGTGGAATACTAAAGCAGTGAAAATGGATTAACTACAGCTACACGCAATTATATGTTGAATAAAAGCTCCCAGGCACAAAAGAATATATATAGTAGAGTTTTTAATTTTTTTTTTTTTTTTTTTTGAGATGGAGTCTCGCTTTATCGCCCATGCTGGAGTGCAGTGGCATGACCTCAGCTCACTGCAACCTCCGCCTCTCAGATTCAAATGATTCCCCTGCCTCAGCCTCCCGAGTAGCTGGGACTACAGGCATGAGCCACCATGCCCAGCTAGTTTTTTTGTATTTTTAGTAGAGATGGGTTTCGCTATGTTGGCCAGGCTGCTCTCAAACTCCTGACTTCAGGTGATCTGCCTGCCTTGGCCTTCCAAAGTGCTAGGATTACAGGCATGAGACACCATGCCCGGCCCCTTTTTAATTTTTTAATTTTTATTTTGTAGAGACAGGTCTCACTATGCTGCCCAGGCTGGTCTCTCGTGGCTTCAAGAGATCTTCCCACCTTGGTCTTCCAGAACACTGGAATTGAAGGTATGAGCTGCTGCATCTGGACCACATTGTAGGTTTAAAAACTAGTAAAAATAAATGATAGTGCTTAGAGATGCATACCTAGGTGGTAAAAGTATAAAGAAAGGCACAGAGGTGGTACGTTGAAAGTCAGGATCATGATTGCGTTCATGGGGTCGGGTGAGGGCTGCACATGGGAAGAGTGTGTAGGAGCTTCCTGGAACTGGCAGTACCTAACTTGTATACATTGAGACCTGATGCCTTTCTCTCTGTGTGGGTGTGCTGGTTATTAACCTCTTGACTTTTAGCTTTAAACCCACATTTTTATGTACCTTTCTTGATGCTGGGGCTGGGACTCTGGAAAACACATTCTCCTTTGCCACCTGGCTCTGTACCGCACTGACAGTAGGGGCCTCTGGAGAAAGGCTGGCAGGCTGGAGGAGGGAGATGGGATTCATTATTTCCCTTGGCTTTCTGCTCTTGTCAGTGTCTCCGCAGCCAAGCTCCTTCACCCTAGCAGGTCCAGTCAATTCCAGTAGCAGCTGGTGAGTCCAATTTGTAGCTTTTTTTTTTTTTTTTTTTTTTTTTTTGAGATGGAGTTTTGCTCTTGTCATCCAGGCTGGAGTGCAATGGCACAATCTGGGCTCACTGAAACCTCCGCTTCCCAGAATCATGCAATTCTCCTGCCTCAGCCTCCTGAGTAGCTGGGATTACAGGCACCTGCCACCATGCCCAGCTATTTTTGTATTTTTAGTAGAGATGGGATTTCACCATGTTGGCCAGTCTGGTCTCGAACTCCTCAGCTCAGGTGATCCACCCACCTTGGCCTTCCAAAGTGCTAGGATTACAGGCATGAGCCACCGCACCAGGTCCAGCTTCTTATGCTACTTGAAACAGCCTTGATGTATCTTCTCAGAGGGCTCAGCACCAGCCAGCAAGGCACCCAGTCCCAGTGGAGCCTTTTCTCAAAGGTCTCAGTTCCATTTCTGCAGGGTCCTTCCTTCAAGGTTCTAAACTTTAATATTCCCACCCTCCTTCCTTTATCCCTGCAGCTCTGGGGGTAGTAGCTGCTTCCTTCAGGTAGCCACTTTCTATAGAAAACATTTGCAACTTATTATTACCTAAGGTTATAAATGGCACTGGGCCCTCTTACTGTTGTTGTCATTTGCATTTTATTACCAAGCATTGGAAGAACTGCTGAGGAATCTCCGTTGGTAGATGCTTTAGGTATTACCTCTGTGGGAAATCCATGTCTACCATTATCTTTTTCATTCTCAATAATTTAGTTAACACTTCTTCATATTATATTTTTTTCTATTAAAATAACTGGTATCTTGACTGAACGCTTGTAATACAGAAAATGGTTCCAGGAGTGACCCCCAGGTCCTCAAAGATGGGATTTGGGGCAAGATTTGATCTTTGGATTTGAATACAGTGCTGAGCTCCTTGTCATGGCAGGCAGTGGCATCATGAGCAATTAGTGTGTCACCTGCAGTGGTGTGTGAACGAAATGCTTCCTGAAGCAAATGCCTGAGGAGCAGGTGGCTGCCATGCTTGACTGTGAAGGGGTCATGATGACCACCAGGACTGTAGGGCAGGTGGCTCTTCCTCAGTGCACTGGAGCACATAGAGAAAGGAAAAGGACACACTCAGGCCATTAAACTCTCAGTTCAAGTCTCCACCAAACAATCAGAGAGAACCCTCTAAATCTTTCTTTTTTCTTTATAGCTCCAGACCCAACCTTGCTGAAAACTAGACAAAATACTTAATTGTGCAGGATGAAGAATTGCAACCTAAAGTGAATTCAAAGCTATGGCAAGTGTCTACATGAAATTTAGAGGGTTCTTTGGGAAGGAGTGGGACCTTGAGAACTGATAATGGAGATATTTGGATGCATTCAGATGAAGCTGATAATTTTGGAGGCCTGAGTCCCTTTGATCCTCCTTCCTTACTGGTGGAAACAGCTTGCCATTGGTGTCTGAGGAGACCAGGCTTTTATTGCTGGAAGAAATTGTAATATTGTCACGGAGGGAAGTTCCCTTGAAAGGTGGGCCGATCCTTTTCAAGACCAAACCACCACCTTTTGCTGCTTAACAAGGTCTAAAGAACAAGTACAAAGCAGGACACCAGAGGAAATGGCTTACGTTTCAAAAGAATTATGAGATCTGACCAATTTATGTTACTAGAAACTTGAGGGATATGAGTAGTAATGTGTTATGAGGGTGTTAGACAAAGAAGACAGGATATTACACTGGGTAGGACCAAATTCCTGTATGTGGTTGCACTTACCAGAGACCTTGGATTTAATATGTGGCTGGAATTAGGTCTAATGGTTTATCTGGTTTGGATGACCGAAGCTTGGGCTCAGTGGGGATCCACCCTTAACGAGGGACAGGAATGTTGAAATGTTTTTTTTGTTTGTTTGTTTTTGTTTTGTTTTGTTTTGTTTTTTTGAGACGGAGTTTCGCTCTTTTGCCCAGGCTGGAGTGCAATGGCGCGATCTCGGCTCACAGCAACCTCTGCCTCTCGGGTTCAAGCAATTATCCTGCCCTAGCTTCCTGAGTAGCTGGGATTACAGGCGTGCACCATCATGCCCAGCTGATTTTGTATTTTTAGTAGAGATGGGGTTTCTCCATGTTGATGTCAGGCTGGTTTTGAACTCCCGACTTCAAAGCTTTTGTGAGTTAGCCAGGGGATAGCCGCACATCACGTTAGTTACACACCATTTGGATTACCCACAACCAACAGGCATGACCGTGAGGATGTGTTGGAGACTGCCCTGTGTGAGAAATGCTTTATGAGCAAGAGGAAAGATGATCTCTCTGGTCTAGTTTTTTGAGGAAGCCTGTGGAAAAATTAAAGGTTCCGAAAGAGCTCTCAAGTTATTAGACTGACCTCATACCCAAAGCAGGAATAAGCTTGCCAAATACAAAACTGCTCCACCACTGCTGAGAAAGGATAGGAAGCAGCTTCCTATCTCCATTCTTGGATGTAAATGTGGTTCCTTTGGCTTTCACTTGATCTTAGCCAAAAGGCCGAGAAGCGGTTCCTTTGGCTTTCAACAGGCCCAAGGGCTTCCCTGCGTCTTAGTATGTGCCACACTATTTGTCTTTATAAGCTTTCTGGTCCACTTCTGTTGCCAGACTGTGAGTCAGCAGAGACATACACCAGTGTTTACTATTTCCCAGCCTTGGCTAAAAGTATGTGTCCAATAAACATTTCCCCAATGGAAAAGTTTAATTTCTTTTTTGTCTCTTTATCTCTCTGCACTGACAATGTCCTGCTCCATAGGCTGACAAATGCACACACATACACACACCCTCTTGAGAAAGATGAGATAGAGGAGAACAGTTTAGAATTATGTTTTTTTCTTTTTTCTATTCTAGCCTTACACTATAGGGCATCTCTAAGGAGCTGCAAATAATTTCTCCTAATGGTTAAAATAAGATTCTAGCTCATTTGAGTTTTAAACTATATGCCAATGGGATTTTTATTTGTTTCACAGGGAAGATACTAGACGGGATGCCAAGAAAAAGCTAGGTTCAGAAAGCTCCAAAAAAGTGTCTTGGTTGACACCTTTTAATTTGGCAACTGACTAAATAGGAGGGACTGTTGTTTCCACCGATGATGCTACTCATAGGCAGGATGTCAGTGCATACCTGGAGGAACTGAAATTCTGGAACTGAAAATGAGCACAGAGAATTTTGCAGGCCTCCTGTTTCTTGGAGAGGCCCTACCTCTGTGTAGGACCTGTAGAACTGCAGATCTTTTACTTGGGTGAAGATTCCCACCAACTAAATAAAAATCATGCATGGTTGTTGTCTTTGCTGTTGTTCACAAGCCTCTATTTTTTGTGCCCTTAGTTTGCTAACCCATTGCATGCACATAACACACCAAAAGGTGAGCCATATTTACCCCCACCCTGCACTGGAGGAGAGCAAGTCTTGGAAGGGGTGAGAACAATTCCCCAGTGTCTCCCAGGAAGGAAGTGACTGAGTGGGTTCCTTCAGGTCCTCATGCCCTGTTGCTTCTCAACCATCTCTAGAGAGGAGAGTGGGCACCCTGAGGACAGTGGCTCTAGGTCTGAGAAAGGATCCAAGGCGTGGACTTGAGGAATATAGAGACTACAGGGAGGGTGTCCTGCTTCCTATGGGAAAAGTGAAAACAGCGTCTCCTGTGTTGACAACCCAAGGTTCTAGAAACTGGAGAGTCCTTCTGGTCATGCAACTTGGGAAATTTGCTAAACCATCTGGGCTTTAGTTTCCTTCCTGATCATAAATGAGGATAAATAGTGCTTCTGCTGTGGGATTAAATGAAACAATGAATGCAAAGAGTGCAACACACAGAGACCTGGAGACAGGGCAGCAATTGTGCTTTCTATTCGCTCCCTTGGTGACTCTGTCTTAGCCAAGGATGTGTGGCACCCAAGGCTCCATTTCATTATTTCATAGGAGAACCTTCTTTCTTCATTTTTTTTTTAATAGACAGGGTCTTGCTCTATTGGCCAGACTCACTCTGTTGCCTAATGCAGTGGCACAATCCTAGCTCACTGCAATCTCAAACTCCTGGGCTTAGTCCATCCTCCTGCCTCGGCCTCCCGAGTAGCTAGAACTACAGGTGTGTGCAACCACGCCAGACAATTAAATTTTTTTTTTTTTTTGTAGCAACAGGGGTCTTGATATGTTGCTCAAGCTGGTCCTGAACTCCTGGCCTCAAGCAATCCTCCCATCTCAGCCTCCCAAAGTGCTGGGATGATAGGCATGAGCCACCATACCTGGCCAGGAGAATCTATTGACCTCTTCCAGAAAGGGTATGTGGCAACAATGACGGCATCTCTGTGATGGTATCCAATGGCTCAAATTTAGTGTCACTGTATATGCCTTGGACTCTAACGTTGAGGTATCATCATTGGAAACAGTCTCTTTCTTGTAGTCTCTCTTCACGTTTCAAAGTCAGCAACTTTTCTCTTCCTTTACGGTTTTATATCCTGTCTTGGTGCTGACCTGAATGTAAATACGGAAATATTTATCTGAATGTACATCCATGTGGATAGAACATGGATAAAATAGATGGCAGAATGGGATTTTTTCCACTTCTGTCCCACCCTCAACCTTTCTTGTTTCTTTTCTCTGTCTTGCATATTCTCCTAAGAGATTTTTTTTTTGGTGGGGGTGGGGGGTAAGCATGAAAAAGAAGCTGCTGAGGCTGGTCTATCTAAGCTGTGCTCTAAGAGGCAGCCCAGGTTGATAGGAGAACTGATTGCTGGTCTGTCTTGTGTTTCATTTGGAAGAACCTAGACTCTGCAGTTAAAGGAGCCCTCAGGAGCCCTCCAATCTGGTGGACTGGGAGCAGGGGGGAGTCATCCAGGAGGAGTAGGGGTGGGGTGAGAGCAGCACAAGGGGCCTTATAGACACTCCTCTGGGTGACAATGGGACAAGCAAAGGACTGACTTTTGTGTGTTTCTGCTGTTGTCTAATGGTAAGATTTCTTTCTGGTAATGGATTGTACCTTCAAGCACTTTTATTTTTATTTTTTGAGATGGAGTCTCACTCTGTCTTCCAGGCTGGAGTGCCATGGCACAATCTCAGCTCACTGTAACCTCCGTCTCCCAGGTTCAAACAATTCTCCTCCCTCAGCCTCCCAAGTAGTTGGGATTACAGGCATGCGCCACCAGACTCAGCTGATTTTTGTATTTTTAGTAGAGACAGGGTTTTGCTATGTTGGCTAGGCTGGTCTCAAACTCCTGACTTCAAGTGATCTGCCCATCTTGGCCTCCCAAAGTGCTGGGATTACAGGCGTGAGCTACTGCTCCTGGCTGACCTTCAAGCACTTTTAGACATGGCTTACGTAGCTATGAAGTTACAAATGTAATCTTAATATCCCTCTCCATGTGTCTCTCTGTCATCTCTCTATTTTTAAAACAGACCCAAAGAGGTAGGTTCCTTTTTAAAAAATTCAGGATTAGGGCATTACACATTCAGTCAATCAAATTCTACCATTAAGAGTGTAGCAGATAAACTGTATGCAATTTAGTAATTTTTATTTATTTATTTTTATGTTATTTTATTTTTTTTGAGATGAAGTCTCACTCTGGCTGAGACTTCAGCCAGGCTGGAGTGCAGCTGTGCAACCTCTGCTCACTGCAACCTCCACCTCCCGGGTTCAAGAGATTCTCCTACCTCAGCCTCCTGAGTAGCTGGGATTACAGACACCCACCACCACGCCTGGCTAATTTTGTATTTTTAGTAGAGACGGGGTTTTGTCAGCCTGTTGGCCAGGCTGGTCTCAAACTCCTGACCTCAGGTGATCCACCCACCTCAGCCTCCCAAAGTGTTGGGATTATAGACGTGAGTCACTGCGCCCGGCCAATTTAGTAATTTTTAAAGGCATGGAATACATGCACACACTTCACCTTGAAATGTCCCATGCGGGAATGTTCTTTTGATGAGCGCTCAGAAGTTTTAGGGCCCCAGGGTGGTATAAGAACACCAGCTCTCATGGGCTAGAAGAGGCAGTGGGGCTCTTGGCCATCATTTAGTTCAGGGGGCACTGGGTTGTGCTCTGTCGGACTCTACAGACAGTGGAGGATTTTAACTGGGCATTCAGGCTGTATTAGTTTTCTAGGACTTTTATAACAAAGTACTACAAACTGGATAGCTGAGGACCACAGAAATTTGTTATCTCACAATTCTGGATGCCAGAAGTTTGAAATCAAGGTGTTGGTAGGGCTATGCTTCCTCTGAAGGCACTGGGAGATCAGCGTGTGTGTGTGTGTGTGTGTGTGTGTGTGTGTGAGTGTGGGTAGGATTGAGATCTGTTCCAGACCTTCCTCTGGGCTTCTGGTAGCCTCAGGCTTGTAGATGGCCATCTTATCTCTGTGTCTCTTCACATTGTCTTCCCTTAGTGCACGTCTCTGTGTCCAGATTTCCCCTTTTTGAAAGGATACTAGTTGGCCAGGTGCGTGGCTCACGCCTGTAATCCCAGCACTTTGGGAGGCTGAGGCAGGTGGATCACGAGGTCAGGAGATCGAGACCATCCTGGCTAACATGCTGAAACCCCGTCTCCACTAAAAATACAAAAAATTAGCCAGGCGTGGTGGCGGGCACCTGTAGTCCCAGCTACTTGGAAGACTGAGGCAGGAGAATGGTGTGAACCTGGGAGGTGGAGGTTGCAGTGAGCCGAGATTGCGCCATTGCACTCCAGCCTGGATGAAGGGGGAGACTCTGTCTAAAAAAAAAAAAAAGGATACTAGTCATACTAGTCATATTGGATTAGGGCCCACCCTAATGACCTCATTTTACTTGATTACTCTTGTAAAGACTTGGTTTCCAAATAAGGTCACATTTTGAGATACTGGGAGTTAGGACGCCAACATGTCTTTCTTGGAGAGGATGTAATTCAGCCTATAATAGGGTGCTTTTACAGGGTAGGAGCTCTACGCTCTTTTTTCCTTGTGTTTTTTTGAGACAGAGTCTCGCTCTGTCACCTGAGCTGGAGTGCAGTGGCGTGATCTCGACTCACTGCAACCTCTGCCTCCTGGGTTTAAGTGATTCTCCTGCCTCAGCCTCCTGAGTAGTTGGGACTATGGGCGTGGGCCATCACACCTGGCTAATTTCCATATTTTTAGTAGAGACAGGGTTTCACCATGTTGGCCAGGCTGGTCTCGAACTCCTGACCTCAAGTGATTCTCCTGCCTCGGCCTCCCAAAGTGCTAGGATTACAGGTGTGAGCCACTGCACCTGGCCTCTACCCTCTTATAATAGGGCAAGATTTGTTGGAAAAGAAGTTCACTGCTAAACATTTTGAAAATCCATCATCTGAAACATGAGGGAACTGAGGCCCAGTGGGGTAGACGATTTGCCCAAGTAGCACAACTTATGGGGCAGATTTGGGACTTGAACCCAGGCCTCCAGACTGTGTGTTTTTTACTACACAGCAGTAGCTATTATGCTAGCCCATAGGAAGTTCTGATTGCTGCCATAGTTATTAAACCAACTTTATTCTTTTAAGTTTTCATCAGTCTTTTTCAAAAATGTCCCTTTTAATTGGAGAATTTGACATTGACATTCTGTTGGCTGGAAAGAGCCTAAGGCAACATAAAGTAATTGTCTTTCATTAGAAGAGTTCAGAAGTACATTTGATGATCTTGGTCACCTGCTGAAAAATATTCATTTCTTCCTGGAATAATTTTGAAGTGAAAAGGTGGAAAGCAATCCAACAGTTAATGACATATGATCGATACTGAGTAGCAAGAGCGTAATGCTATTATTGGGCTACTGCTTCTCTGATTTTTTAAATTCCCTGTCACTTTTTTTCTCCTACATTATCCGACAAGACTTGGTGACAGAAACTGACTTGAAGGATTCAGAACTTCTGGGAGAGTGGATACCAGTCTGAAAATCCTGTGTAGCTTTGATTTTCTTGTGACAGTTTGGTAGTGTGTGTACACCCACAAAATGAAAGTAATTAGTCAGTGAGATTCATCTCATTAGGCCAACATCTATGCCGTACTGTTTAGATGAATTCAGGGCAACTAGAGATCTGTCCAGGAGGCAACGCTGAGATGAGAGTGGGTCACATCTATGCTGGCTGACCCCTACCATTCTCCCTCCTCATTGGCCTGTACCTGGACACCCCTCCACCCCTTGCTTTCTTCCTGTATCATTACTAGGGAATTCTGGGAATATGGCAGCTTGCGTGCACATCTCCAAGGCCCTCTTCCTCTTTGGAGTAATGCAACAACCAAGGCCAGCGAGGCAGCAAGTTCCCCCAAGCTCTTGAAGGAAGAGGCGGAGGATAGCATTTTCCAGGACACAGGGTGAACACGAGGGACTCATGCACAGAAGCCCTGCCTCTCCCAGCAGCCCAGAGGAAGACTCCAATTGTGCCCCTTGAGAACTTCCAGGCCTCTGTACCGTCTGCTCCAAGGGAGGCTGCCCATATGGCTGACCCCAGAGAGCTGGAGGGTCCCCATGAAGAGGCACAGGAATATTTGTGTACTGCAGGGTTGGGAGTTGACGTACTGGTTGAGTGGAATAAACCTAAGAGCAGCGAGGCTCCTCTGGCATTGCTTGGCTGAGAAATGAGTCAGTTTGGGTACTTTGGGAAGCAGCTGGTGAGACACAGAAGTGCAAACTATTCTGGAGGTAAATGTGTGTGAAAGATAAAGAGGAGAAGGAACAGGACTAGGCAGAGAAAGCTGCAGACTATGAGGTGGGTCTGCTGTCTGTGCAAGAAAAGGCATAAAGAAGGCCTTGCCATGCAGCTCTGGGAAGTTAGGCTTCCCCAGTGGAGCTTCAGCACAAAGGCTGCCCACAGTGTCCCTAAGGGACAGAAATGGCCAGGCCTAGTACTGCACTGAGCTCCATCACTGTCTGGCCACTGCTGAGGAGACCACAGCCTTGGCTCAAACACTCCAGCAAGTCCTAAAGGTGCTGCAGCCAAAGAATGTCAGCCGATTGCACTCCTCACCCAAGATTGTCTCAGGAAGGGAGCTCTGAGCAGGGCACCCCATGGCTGCTACAGGGGTAAGGGCCAATCACGTCACTGGCCCCAGCAAATGCTGGAAGGACCCCAACAACCCGACCTGTGTACCCTCTACACACAACCAGTAAGAGGCCAGAACACTATGATCATGGAGGGGACTTGGTAACTTGAGAGAGGAGAGCCAGGTTGACGAGCTCTCTCTCTCTTTCCTTCCTTCCTTACCTCCCTCCTTCCCTTCCCTTCCCACCCTCCCTCCCTCCCTTCCTCTCTCTCTCTCTCTTTCCCCTTCCCCTTCTCCTTCTTTCCTTCCTTCCTTCCTTCCTTCCTTCCTTCCTTCCTTCCTTCCTTCCTTCCTTCCTTCCTTCCTTCCTTTTTCTTTCTTGTCTCATTTTGTTGCCTGAGCTGGCCTCAAACTCCTGGGCTCCAGTGATCCTCTCGCCTCACCTTCCCTAGTATCTGGGATTACAGGTGTGTGAGGCTTCTCTGGGCCCTCTGTCTATGGGATAGCCCTGCTCTGCCTGTGCAGCAGCCAAAAAAAAAAAAAAAAAAAAATCCATAATACACATATATGTATATATTATATATAAGATACTAATATATATTTGTATATATTTATGTATTTGTATTGTATATACACGCATACGTACACAGATACATCTATGTGGCAGATAATGACTTGTGTTCACACATGCATTTATATTTGTATAGACATAGAGAAATACATGCAAAGGTGTCAGGATGACAACATGGTTATCCTAGGGGTGAGAACAAATGGAAGGCTTGTGTGCATGTCAATTAGTAATAGTTTCTTTCACAATTTTACAGTTTTGTGCACTTTCTATAACCAATTATCTGTGCACTGCAATGTTATCAAAGTAAAACATGCACCTTGTTAAAAATCTAAGCATACAAAAAAGATTTGTAATGAAAACAGGCCCAGCCCCCATATCCGCCACTGGCTTGGCCATCATCCTACAGGCAATCACTTTTTAAATATTTCAGTTGTCTCTTTCCATTGTTTTTTCCATACTTCTAAATAATATGTTCACAATGCACTTTCCTGATTTTTCTATTTTAGACATTGCCCGGGTCTTCCTGGGGTAAGAGGGGAGCATTTATCTCCTCGGCACTGCCTCACCTGACCCTCCCCTCCCTCGTCTCCCCCATAAGATGCCATTGTCTTACAATTGTTAGTTAAATCAATAAAAAAGCGTTCATATCATTACGTCTCTATGAACATGGTTTCCTGAACAGCCAAATATTTTGCTACAATTGTTTTCTTTTATAACATAGGTAATTTTGTGCATGTCCAGTGAAAAATAAGTTTTTCTACCATTGTTCTCTCCCAGCAGGCAGATTCCTCTACAGAGCAACCCACATTTCTTATGTATCCTTCTAGAGAAATGTTATGCACATGCAAGCACATATGTATACATTTTCCTTTTCCCCTCGAAATAGTGGCATATGATACACATTATCCATTCTTTGCTTTTTTTTTAAAAAAAAAAAACAATACATTGTAGATAGTATTCTACATTAACACATATAAGCATGCCTTATTCTTTTTATTGGCTGCATATTGCATAAATGGACAAAATTTATTTATTTGACTACTGGTCTATTGATGGAAATTCAGGTTATTATCAGGTCTGGAATGCATACTGTATACACGTCATTTCATATGTGTGTTTGCTATCTATTTAAAAGAAAAATTCCTGTATGTGGAATTTCTGGGTGAGACAATACAGGCATTTTACATTTGAATGATATCGTGACGTTGTTCTTCAAAGGGAATGTACCAATTCACACTTTCATCAACGTAATTTGTTTCTCGAGCGTTTTGCAAGCACAAAATGATTTCTTGTTTGGTAAGTGACTTGACTTACTCTTTGCCAATCTGATAAAATACTACAGTGAGATGTGATTATAGTTTTATTTTGTAGTTCTTTTACTGTGAATGAGTTTTAGTATATTTTTTATATATTTAAGAGTCAATATAACTCCTTTTATCTGAACTATTTATTAGTCATATTTTGCCAATTTTTCTATGAATTGTACATCCTATTTATTGTAGAAACTATTTATGTATTAGGGAAATTGGCTTTTTGTTGGAATATGACTTACAGATTATTTTATTCAGTTTGGGGTTTACCTTTTGACTTTTTTATAGTGTTTCTTTCATGTAGAAATTTTCATTTTTTTATCTAATCAAATTTTGCAATTGTATAGCCTTAGTCTAATTATGAGATGACATCAGGTAAATTCAAATGGAGGAACATTTGACAAAATAACTTGTCAATACGTTCAAAAGTGCCAAGGTCATGAAAGATTGAGGAATTGTTACAGATACAGGAGCTGAAGGGGAAATAACTAAATGCAACATGGTTTCCTGGATAGGATCCTGGAACTGAAGAAAGGACATTGGCAGAAAAGTTGGTGAAATTTGAATAAGGTCTTTAGTATTATGCCAGTACAAATTTCCTGGTTCTGATAATTGTACTATGATTATGTAAGATGTCAGCATTAATGGAAGCTGAGGATGGGGGTGGGGGCATGTAAAAACTCTCTGCTCTTTTTTTTTTTTTTTTTTTTTTTTAGACGGAGTCTCGCTCTGTCACCCAGGCTGGAGTGCAGTGGCGCAATCTCGGGTCACTGCAAGCTCTGCCTCCCGGGTTCACGCCATTCTCCTGCCTCAGCCTCTCCGAGTAGCTGGGACTACAGGCGCCCGCCACCACGCCCGGCTAATTTTTTGTATTTTTTTAGTAGAGACGGGGTTTCACCGTGGTCTCGATCTCCTGACCTCGTGATCCGCCCTCCTCGGCCTCCCAAAGTGCTGGGATTACAAGCGTGGGCCACCGCGCCTGGCCTAAAACTCTCTGCTCTTGTTTTGTACTTTTTCTGTAAGCCTAAAATTGGTTAGCTTTTTTTTTTTTAATAGTTTAAAAATGTTGTCATTTGGGCAGAGGCTTCCAATTATCTACCCAAAATTTATTTTACTCTCTTTCCTTATTAAGAACCCTGGTTAATGTTCTAGCTTCTTTGCAGATTAAGGCTGATAGATGAGAAGAAAGGGAAATTTACCAAGTGGGCATTCTGTGAAAGCCTGTTTTGCCTTTCTGTTTCCAGTTGTCTTGGAAGCAGAAAAGGTGACAAGGTGACTGGAGCTACAGCAGCCACCCTTGGTTCGTGAATGAAGTATCAGAAGAATTTCGGAGACCTTACATTTGACACCTCTGATATCATGAACCATCTGCAGCAATGGCCTATCTTGTTGTTATGAAGTCTCTATATACCTAGAATGCAATTTCTGACTGAGATAGCAGTGTGGCTCCTGGACTGCCTCACTTCAAGAACTTAAAAAAAGACAAGTCTCCATGTTTCTTCTGGCATAATTTTGGTTTCAGTTTTACATTAAAAATTTTTCTGTTTTTTTTTTTTTTTTTTTCCAGAGACGGAGTCTGGCTCTGTCGCCCAGGCTGGAGTGCAGTGGCGCGATCTCGGCTTACTGCAAGCTCCGCCTCCCGGGTTCACGCCATTCTCCTGCCTCAGCTTCCCAAATAGCTGGGACTACAGGCGTCTGCCACCACGCCTGGCTAATTTTTTGTGTGTTTTTAGTAGAGACGGGGTTTCACCGTGTTAGCCAGGATGGTCTCGATCTCTTGACCTTGTGATCTGCCCACCTCGGCCTCCGAAAGTGCTGGGATTACAAGTATGAGCCACCGTGCCCGGCCACAAATTTTTCATCTATTTGGAATTAATTTCATTTGTTCTAAGGATTGAGATAGAGACCTAACAATTTTTTCTCTAAATACGCACTCAGTTGCCAACATCACTGATTTACTGAATTTCCCCTAGTGACATTCAATGCCATTTTAATAGTATTTTAGATTTTAATAGCAATTTTGGTCTATTTCTGTGCTTTCCATCTTGTTGCATTGATCTAATTATTCATGTGCCATTACCACAATATTTTCACTTTAGTTTTATTAAATACTTTAATGTTTGGTAGGAAAAATATCTCCTCAACTTTTTGTTTGAAAATTTTTTCTTTCTGTGCATTTCCATATGAACTTTAGAATCAGATTGTGTTCTATATTTTTAATTGATATTTCATTGAGACCACATTAAGTTTATGTATTAATGTAGAAAAAAATGATATCCTTTAAATATTAAGTCTTCTTGGCCGGGCGCGGTGGCTCACACCTGTAATCCCAGCACTTTAGGAGGCTAAGGCAGGCAGATCACGAGGTCAGGAGTTCGAGACCAGCCTGGACAATATGGTGAAACCCCATCTTTACTAAAAATACAAAAATTAGCCACGCATGGTGGTGCATGCCTGTAGTCCCAGCTACTTGGGAGGCTGAGGCAGAAGAATCGCTTGAATCCAGGAGGTGGAGGTTGCAGTGAGCCGAGATCACACCACTGCACTCCAGCCTGGGTGACAGAGCGAGAATCCGTCTCAAAAAAACAAAAACAAACAAACAAACAAAAAACAAAAAAAACTGAGTCTTCCTATCTCAAGAAAATGGAGTATGCCTTTTAATTTATTCAAGTATGTCCTTCTATAGCATTGTAAGGTTTTATTTAGGTGAATCTTATACATTTCTTAATATTTTTATGCTCATATATTCAAACTTCTCTGCTATTTTCTTCCATTGTATTTCCTAACTTGTATATGTTCTAATAATCTTGTAAATTAATTTTGTAATCGTAGAATTTAATTTTTATATTGTTTATAATAATGTTTTTAGTTGATTTTTTTCTAGTTTCTTCAGATATGCAATAATATTGCCTGACTATAATGATACTTTTACTCTATTCTTTATCATTTATGTACTTTAATTTCTTCCTTAAGTCTAATTGCATCAGATAGTTAAATTATAGTGGAGAGGAAGTAAAAGTTCTGATATTGGAACAAGTGGGTGATTTGATTTCTAAATCAGGTGATTTGAGAAAAATTTAATGAATAGGCTGTTTCCAAAGCGAGCAAGGTGTGGGGAGTCATCATGGTGCAGGACTCTGTGTAGCGACCACGGGAAACCCTTACTTCCTCTAAGCCTGATGGGTAAAGGGAGGGAGAAGCTTTGGAGCTTGGAGCCAGAGAGAGCTGTGTGGAGGAGGCTGTCAGACAGGAGCAATGGCTTTTAGTTGAGGGTCACAGCCAACCTGCAATGACAGTGAGAAAACAGGAAAATGATACCTAGCCCCGCCCTCTCCCTCCCTCTGATCTGCCAGCAGTACTCTCCACTGGTTGAACCCAATGAGCAGCCTGAGATAAAGCATCCTGTCAATGACATAGGTGAACTTGCTTCTTGGGCAAGAGCAGATGGAGAAGGAAACAGTGGACTTAGAGACACAAAGGGGGAGAAAACCAGCACAGGGAACATCCTTGTCTTATTCCTGACACTAGTAGGAAAGCCTCTAGTATTTGCCATGAGGCATATATGTTTGTATGTTGTGCATATATATATCTAGATAACTGCATAGATGTAGCTAGCTACCTGTGTATCTGTTGACCCTTGACCAACATGCACTTGAACAGAATGGGCCATTTATATTTTTCAATAGAGTTGAAAAATATTTCATGGGTGGATATTTTTCAATAAAAGTTACACTAAGTATGCTTGTCTCTCCTACCTCCCCTTCCAACTCTTCCACCTCTTCTGCCTCTGCCACCCCTGAGGCAGCAAGATCAAATTCTCCTCTTCCTCCTTCTCCTCAGCCTATTCAACATGAAGATGGCGAGGATAAAGGCCTTTATGATGATCCTCTTCCACTTAATACTACATAAATACATTTTCTTATGATTTCTTAATAACATTTTCTTTTCTCTGGCTTACTTTATTGCAAGAATACAGTATATAATGCATATTGTTACCAGCGGCAAATTCATATGGGTTGGCAGCAAACTCAATCCTTGCCTCCTCAGAGAAAGTAAATCAGCCAAGAGGCAGAAGTAGGTTTAAGGCAGAGGGAGAGACTGAGGCAAATTTTAGAGCAACAGTGAGAGTTTATTAAAAAGTTTTAGAGCTGGAGCAAAAGAAAGCAAAGTACAGTTGCAAGGGGGCCAAGCAGGCAACTTGAGCAAACCAAGTGGCCCATTCAGCCCTTGACCTGGGATTTTACACATTGGCATGGCTCTGGGGTTTTATTTTCTCCTCCTTTAATCCTTCCCTTGGGGAGGGCTGTTGCTCAACTGCCGCATGCGCAGTGTTGGTCAGCACTGGGGAGCGTGACTGCATGCATGGTGTGTTTACTGAGGTTGTGCCCATGCTCTCTGGGGATGATTTTCCTTTGTGGGTCAAATGCCTCTAGAGGAAGCTCATACATCCACCATTTTGCTTCTTCCTGTGCATGGTTGAGCCTGCTCGCCCAACTCCTGAGATCTTATCAGGAGGCTACCGATCACCAGCTTTGGATGTTTTCTATCTATTGGGAGACTGTCTTCCTATATATTTTCAGAAAGGCAGTTTAACAGCTGCTGAATGATCATCTGATAGTCACCTGGCATTCCTGGGGGGCCCTTTCTTGCTCTTCTCATGTCTGCCTAACTACCTACTCTAACAATGTAACATAGAAAACATGTGTTAATCAACTGCTTGTATTATTCATTTGTTTATTTTTAGACAGAGTCTCACTCTGTTGTCCAGGCTGGAGTGCAGTGGCCTGATCTCGGCTCACTGCAACCTCCACCTGCCTAGTTCAAGCGATTCTTGTGCTTCAGCCTCCCAAGTAGCTGGGATTACAGATGCGTGCCACCATGCCTGGCTAATGTTTTGTACTTTTAGTAGAGATGGGGTTTCGCCATGTTGACCAGGCTAGTCTAGAACTCCTGGCCTCAAGTGATCTGCCTGCCTTGGTCTCCCAAACTGCTGGTATTACAGGCATAAGCCACCATGCTTGACCTGTTTATGTTACTTATAAGGCTTCCAGTCAACAGCAGGCTATCAGTAGTTAGCTTATCAGGGAGTCAAAAGTCATATGTGGATTTTCGAATGCACAGAGGGTTTGTGTCCTTAATCTCTGTGTTGTTCAAGAGTAAACTGCATACCTTTGTATGTGTTAGTCCACTTGTACTGTGATAACAAAATACACTACGTTATTTATAAACAAGAGAAATTTATTGCTCACATTATTGGAGGTTGGGAAGTCCAAGATCAAGGCGCCAACAGATTTGATGTCTGGGAAGAGCTTTGTAGATGTTGGCTTGTTGCAGTGTCTTCACATGACAGAAGAAGCAAGGGAGTTTTCTCAAGCCTCTTTTATAAGAAAATTAATCCCATCATGAGAGTGGAACCCTCATGACTTAATCACTTCCCAAGGGCCTCACCTCTGAAAATTATCGCTTAGGGTATTAGGTTCCGACATATGACTTTTTGGGGTGATACCAACATTCAGCTCACAGCAACATGAGATCACATTTAAGAAGAAACCATCAATTTTTTTAATTAAAAAATTCTAAAAATTCTAAAATTGATGCCCAATATTATATCAAAATCTTTGCAGCATTTAAGATGATCAAGATTTTTATAAATATAGTAATAACAGATACTTTAATGCATATTCAATTATTGTGTTATCTTTGTAGTGCTGATATGAAAACTTAGTCATACTGTATTTTTTTATATGATGCTGTATTCTACTTGCTCATATTTTACTTAGAATTTTTGTATTTTCTTAAACTGTTGGTTGAACTTACCTGGGAAACGGGTTGTGTATATAAGTGTATGTCTCTCTCTTTTTTTTTTTTGAGATGGAGTCTTGCTCTGTTGCCCAGGCTGAAGTGCAGTGGTGCGATCTTGGCTCACTGCAAGCTCTGCCTCCCGGGTTCATGCCATTCTCCTACCTCAGCCTCCCAAGTAGCTGGGACTACAGGTGCCCACCACCATGCCCGGCTAATTTTTTGTAATTTTAGTAGAGACGGGGTTTCACCGTGTTAGCCATGATGGTCTCGATCTCCTGACCTCGTGATCCACCTGCTTTGGACTCCCAAAGTGCTGGGATTATGGGCATGAGCCACTGCACCTGGCTCTGAGTCTGTTTAATTTTTAAGAAACTGCCAAATTCTTTTCCAAAGTAGCTGTACCATTTTGCATTCCCACCAGCAATGAATGATGAGAGTTTCTGTTGCTCCATATCCTCACCAGCATTTGGTGTTATCAGTGTTTTGGATTTTGGCCTTTCTGATTGATGCGTAGTAGTATCTCATTGTTTTAATTTGCAATTTCTTAATGACACAAGATGTTGAGAATTGTTCCCTATGCTTATTCGCCATCTGTCTATCTCATTCGGTGAAGTGCCTGTTTAAGTCTTTTGCCTATTTTAAAATTGAGTTGCTAGTTTTCTTATTGTTGAGTTTTAAGAGTTTAAAAAATATCTTTTAGATAACAGTTTTTATAAGATATGTCCTTTGCAAATATTTTCTCCCAGTCTTGGGAGGCTTGTCTTTTTATTTTCTTGACAGTGCCTTTTACAGAGTGAAACTGTTTAATTTTAATTAAGTCCAGCTTATCAATTATTTCTTTCATGGATAGTGTCTTTGATGTTGTTTCTAAAAAGTCAAATGATATCCAGGGCCATCTACAATTTCTCCTATGTTTCTTCCTGCTTGTTTTTTTTTTTTTACTCAAATAATTTACTATCTCTTCTTATTTTTTTCTAAATATTCCATTAAATGATTTATGCTCTAGAGTTCTCATCTTTTTCCATGGACTCCCCCATCCAGAGTTATCACTCTTCCTGTTTTAACATGAATGGTTGCTCTCTAATGCTGCTGGTTACTCAAATTCCTCCCTCCCTTCCTCTCTCCATCCCTTCCTCCCTCTCTCCCACCTCCCTCCCTCCCTTTCTTTCTCCCTCCTCTCCACACATCAGGCATTATTATGGGTGTGACCCAGCAGCAAACATAGAAAAAATCCTTGCCTTCATGGTTTTCACATTCCAGAGGTTGGTGCCATAAAATAAACCAACTGAATAAATAGTAACATATCAATTGGTAATGAGAGCTAGGGAAAAAATAGGGTAAAGATGATAAGGAGTGATGGAAGTAAAGAAGGGGTCACTGTGATTTCTAGGATGATCAGTGGAGTCCTCCTTGATAAAGTGCATTTGAACAGAGATTAAAGGCAGTGAAGAAAACAATCACATGGATATCTGGGGAAAAAGGTTTCTAGGCAGAATGAATTGAGGAAAATCTTTTTAGTTTAGAATTTTACACCCAGCCAAACTACCACTGAAATATAAGGATAAAATAAAGACCTGGGATGTGCAAGGACACAGAATATTCAAGTATAATGACTGTTTCTTAGGAAATTACCATGAGGTGTGGTCTAGCAAAATTGAAGAGTACAGAGGCATTAAAGTAGGGATGCATTTGGAAGGTTCAAATATAAAAGGAGGCAGCATGGCTGGAGCTGAGCGAATGCAAGAGAGAGCAGTAGGAGATGAGTCAGAGGTGCAAGGAGGTCATGCATGCAGGACATTGTAGACCGCTGGAGGGACGTTGGTCTGCACTCTTTGTGAGATGAGTCAGGAAAGGAGGGTTTTGCAGAAAGGACATACGTTTTCAAAGGATCCTTCTGGCCTTTCTGTGGAGAACAGATACAGGGGGAAGCTGAGGGACTAGGTCTCTTGTGTTAGATTTTGTTTTCTGCATCCCATCTACCTCAGTTTTTGGTTTACTCTTCAATTCTGCCAGGCATGTCTTTAATAGTATCCTAAGAAAGAATGCTTTGAAAGTAAATGCTCCATGTCTCTGTAGGCCTAAAAAGGCCTTCATTCTCTCCTTACTTGTGAAGAGTATTCCAACTGGGTATACACTTCTAACTTGAAAATTACTTTCCTTCAGAATTTTGTAAACCCTATTGTCTTCTAAGACCTTGTACTGGGAAACTTGATGTATTTCTGATTTCCGATCTATTGCTTTCGACTATTCTTTTTGTCTCTGGAAGCTTTTAGGATATTCTCTTTAATTTTCAAGTTCTATAATTTCATGATGATGTAGTATATGTGAGTGCACATGTGTCTTCCCATCTTAGTAGGCACTTTGTGGAGAGCCATATTTTTCAGTTGTGAGGAAATTTTCTTGTATTGTTTTTAAAATTTCCTCTCCTTAATTCTCTGTTCTATTTGTTAGATTTTGGACTCTATAGAATGACCTTTGATATTTTTTATTCTTTTTGTTACACGTCTCAGCTTTATGTCATTTTGTCCTATTTCTTTCTTGGGACATTTTATCGATACTATCTACAAATTATCTACAAATTTTTTCTTTTATCTTTGCAATTAGACAATTAGATTTTCAAATTTCTATGAGCAGTCTTCTATAAAATAGCATTGTGTGTTTGTTTTGTGAAACAAAGCGCGTGTAGAGGAATAGTAAAAGTAGAGTTCTTTTATTTGTTCCCTGTTCACGGCATGATCTTTTTCTTCTGCGTTCATTTCCCCTCTTGTTTGTTTATTTTCTTTCTATTTTCACACTGGATGACTTGCTCCCATGTCTGATGGTACTTCCTTAATGCTGGGTGATTTCATGGAGGGCCTGACCTTTATTTGGGTGGTTTCCAAATGCCAGACTATGGTGGTCTTTTCTTTTTTTTTTTTTTTTTTGAGACGGAGTCTTGCTCTGTCACCAGGCTGGACTGCAGTGGCACGATCCTGGGTTCAAGCGATTCTCCTGTCTCAGCCTCCTGAGTAGCTGGGATTACAGGCACATGTGACCACGCCTGGCTAATTTTTGTATTTTTAGTAGAGATGGGGTTTCACCACGTTGACCAGCATGGTCTCGATCTCTTGACCTCATGATCCACCCGCCTTGGCCTCCCAAAGTGCTGGCATGAGTGTGAGCCACCGCGCCTGGCCATATGGTGGTCTTTTCTTTGGTTTATTCCACTTCTCCAGGTGAATGCTCTAATCTCTCTCCTGGAGGGATGGATTCTTGGCTGCTGGCATTTGGTATCTAGGGTGTGAGACTGAAGGTAAGAGTCATGATCACTCCATATTTGGTCCTTCAGTTACATGTCCCCATCTTGAGTTCAGGTGTTGGATGTCTCTGACTCCTGCACCATTCTCTTTCAGTTTCTCCAGGATGAGGACTTCCATTTTCCTGCATGGGGGTGCACACCAGCTGCTGGCCTTCCGTGTGGGACTGGAGCTGGGGAGAGGTTGGCAGTAGGCATTTCTGTGTGTTACTTTTAACTGCTATCTTCAACTGCATTCCTCTGACTCCAGCTTCCTGGATATTTTGAGTGGGGCGGTGCAATTGGACTCTCTTCTTGTCAAGATGCCTCTTTGCAGACTCTTTGGGCTATTGCTTGCTCCAGTTTGTCAAATTAGTTACCACTGCTACATCTGCCTTCTGTTTCCTAAAAATATGTCAAACTCTTTTGCCCACTGATGTCTTTGCCACCATTCTCTCACCTTGTGGGCTGCACAGTTCTCTCTTTTGCTATAATACGAGTGAGGCATAGGAAGAAACGAGACAAACATTTACTTCATCTACCATCTTTTCCTAATTAAAAACTCAAACAGGGTAAATTTAAAAGGAAGAAAAGTAATTCTACCAGCAGAAGATAATTTTGCAGTGTAGTTGAATTAAATTCACTCTGTCACCTCCGTTAATGTTCCCCTTCCTGTGAAAAGTCCCCACATCCTCAAGAACTTTCAGACATAGAAAACTAGAGGGAGCTTCTGTGAGAAAGCAGGAGTGAGGTCCTGAAAAAGCTTAAATAAGTGGCTGGCTCTGAGGGAGAGTGAAGTCATATTAGACCCCCGTATACCTCTTGGGACAAATTGTCCTGCTGCCCAGCCTCTAGCTCTTCAACATGCTGGAAAATTGGGAAGGTGGAACGTGGGAGCTGAGGGCCAAGGCAGGAGAGAGCCTAAGTGGCTTCTGCTGCATCTGAACTTGGTGAATCTGAGGTCCCAGAGAGCCCTCTGATTTACAGGCTGGAGCTGTTGGAGTAGGCAGAATTTACATGAAGACACCTGTGCTATAGCATTTCTTCAGTTTTAATCATGTGCATCAGCTTCAGAGCCTTGGTCCCTTCAAGAGGAGAAGGGCTGAGCGATAACTTTTTTGAGTTAATTTCCTATGTCAAGCACCATGCTAGACATACAACAGGCATCATCTCATTCAATTTTCAGAGCAAACATGGAAGATAAGGCTCACTATCCCCATTTCACAGAATAGGAAATAGAAGCTCAAGAAATCGAGAAATTCAGAGGCAGAACCTGAATCCAGGATGCTTTGGCCTCTGCTTTGACCAAAACATGAGGTAGATTTAGGTCACTGGTCTCATCAAAAACTCCTGGGCCACACGTCAGTGCAGATATGTTTTGCTTGGCCCGTAAACTAGAGGCTCACACAATGTTCTAAAGATATTTAGAATTAATTGGCAATGTTGGGGGATCAGGAGAGTTTACATAATCACCTGGAATTTCAGCTTTTCTTGAAGAGTCAGCAGACCTCACAGCATTGGGTCTGATGTGGTTTGACTGTGTCCCTACTCAAGTCTCATCTTGAATTGTAGCTCCATAATACCCATGTGTTGTGGGAGGGACCCGGTGGGAGATAATTGAATCATGGGGGTAGGTTTTCTTTTCTTTTCTTTTTTTTTATTATTATTATACTTTAAGTTTTAGGGTACGTGTGCACAATGTGCAGGTTTGTTACATATGTATCCATGTGCCATGTTGGTGTGCTGCACCCATTAACTCATCATTTAGCATTAGATATATCTCCTAATGCTGTCCCTCCCCCCTCTCCCCACCCCACAACTGTCCCTGTAGTGTGATGTTCCCCTTCCTGTGTCCATGTGTTCTCATTGTTCAATTCCCACCTATGAGTGAGAACATGCGGTGTTTGGTTTTTTGTCCTTCCGATAGTTTACTGAGAATGATGGTTTCCAGTTTCATCCATGTGCCTACAAAGGACATGAACTCATCATTTTTTATGGCTACATAGTATTCCATTGTGTATATGTGCCACATTTTCTTAATCCAGTCTATCATTGTTGGACATTTGGGTTGGTTCCAAGTCTTTGCTATTGTGAATAGTGCCGCAATAAACATACGTGTGCATGTGTCTTTATAGCAGCATGATTTATAGTCCTTTGGGTATATATCCAGTAATGGGATGGCTGGGTCAAATGGTATTTCTAGTTCTAGATCCCTGAGGAATCGCCACACTGATTTCCACAATGGTTGAACTAGCTTACAGTCCCACCAACAGTGTAAAAGTGTTCCTATTTCTCCACATCCTCTCCAGCACCTGTTGTTTCCTGATTTTTTAATGATGGCCATTCTAACTGGTGTGAGGTGGTATCTCATTGTGGTTTTGATTTGCATTTCTCTGATGGCCAGTGATGATGAGCATTTTTTCATGTGTTTTTTGGCTGCATAAATGTCTTCTTTTGAGAAGTATCTGTTCATATCCTTCGCCCACTTTTCGATGGGGTTGTTTGTTTTTTTCTTGTAAATTTGTTTGAGTTCATTGTAGATTCTGGATATTAGCCCTTTGTCAGATGAGTAGGTTGCAAAAATTTTCTCCCATTTTGTAGATTGCCTGTTCACTCTGATGGTAGTTTCTTTTAGTGTGCAGAAGCTCTTTAGTTTAATTAGATCCCATTTGTCAATTTTGGCTTTTGTTGCCATTGCTTCTGGTGTTTTAGACATGAGGTCCTTGCCCATGCCTATGTCCTGAATGGTATTGCCTAGGTTTTCTTCTAGGGTTTTTATGGTTTTAGGTCTAACATGTAAGTCTTTAATCCATCTTGAATTAATTTTTGTATAAAGTGTAAGGAAGGGATCCAGTTTCAGCTTTCTACATATGGCTAGCCAGTTTTCCCAGAACCATTTATTAAATAGAGAATCCTTTTCCCATTGCTTATTTTTGTCAGGTTTGTCAAAGATCAGATAGTTGTAGATATGTGGCATTATTTCTGAGGGCTCTGTTCTGTTCCATTGATCTATGTCTCTGTTTTGGTACCAGTACCATACTGTTTTGGTTACTGTAGCCTTGTAGTATAGTTTGAAGTCAGGTAGCATGATGCCTCCAGATTTGTTCTTTTGGCTTAGGATTGACTTGGCGATGCAGGCTCTTTTTTGGTTCCATATGAACTTTAAAGTAGTTTTTTCCAATTCTGTGAAGAAAGTCATTGATAGCTTGATGGGGATGGCATTGAATCTATAAATTACCTTGGGCAGTATGGCCATTTTCACGATACTGATTCTTCCTATGCATGAGCATGGAATGTTCTTCCATTTGTTTGTATCCTCTTTTATTTCATTGAGCAGTGGTTTGTAGTTCTCCTTGAAGAGGTCCTTCACATCCCTTGTAAGTTGGATTCCTAGGTATTTTATTTTCTTTGAAGCAATTGTGAATGGGAGTTCACTCATGATTTGGCTCTCTGTCTGTTATTGGTGTACAAGAATGCTTGTGATTTTTGTACATTGGTTTTGTATCCTGAGACTTTGCTGAAGTTGCTTATCAGCTTAAGGAGATTTTGGGCTGAGACAATGGGGTTTTCTAGATATACAATCATGTCATCTGCAAACAGGGACAATTTGACTTCCTCTTTTCCTAATTGAATACCCTTTATTTCCTTCTCCTGCCTGATTGCCCTGGCCAGAACTTCCAACACTATGTTGAATAGGAGTGGTGAGAGAGGGCATCCCTGTCTTGTGCCAGTTTTCAAAGGGAATGCTTCCAGTTTTTGCCCATTCAGTATGATATTGGCTGTGGGTTTGTCATAGATAGCTCTTATTATTTTGAGATACGTCCCATCAATACCTAATTTATTGAGAATTTTTATCATAAAGTGCTGTTGAATTTTGTCAAAGGCCTTTTCTGCATCTATTGAGATAATCATGTGGTTTTTGTCTTTGGTTCTGTTTATATGCTGGATTACATTTATTGATTTGCATATGTTGAACCAGCCTCGCATCCCAGGGATGAAGCCCACTTGGTCACGGTGGATAAGCTTTTTGATGTGCTGCTGGATTCGGTTTGCCAGTATTTTATTGAGGATTTTTGCATCAATGTTCATCAAGGATATTGGTCTGAAATTCTCTTTTTTGGTTGTGTCTCTGCCAGGATTTGGTATCCGGATGATGCTGGCCTCATAAAATGTGTTAGGGAGGATTCCCTGTTTTTCTATTGATTGGAATAGTTTCAGAAGGAATGGTACCAGTTCCTCCTTGTACCTCTGGTAGAATTTGGCTGTGAATCCATCAGGTCCCTGACTCTTTTTGGTTGGTAAACTATTGATTATTGCCACAATTTCAGAACCTGTTATTGGACTATTCAGAGATTCAACTTCTTCCTAGTTTAGTCTTGGGAGGGTGTGTGTGTAGAGGAATTTATCCATTTCTTCTAGATTTTCTAGTTTATTTGCATAGAGGTGTTTGTAGTATTCTCTGATGGTAGATTGTATTTCTGTGGGATCGGTGGTGATATCCCCTTTATCATTTTTTATTGCGTCTATTTGATTCTTCTCTCTTTTCTTCTTTATTAGTCTTGCTAGCAGTCTATCAATTTTGTTTATCTTTTCAAAAAACCAGCTCCTGGATTCATTAATTTTTTGAAGGGTTTTTTGTGTCTCTATTTCCTTCAGTTCTGCTCTGATTTTAGTTATTTCTTGCCTTCTGCTAGCTTTTGAATGTGTTTGCTCTTGCTTTTCTAGTTCTTTTAATTGTGATGTCAGGGTGTCAATTTTGGATCTTTCCTGCCTTCTCTTGTGGGCATTTAGTGCTGTAAATTTCCCTCTACACGCTGCTTTGAATGTGTCCCAGAGATTCTGGTATGTTGTGTCTTTGTTCTCATTGGTGTCACAGAACATCTTTATTTCTGCCTTCATTTCATTATGTACCCAGTAGTCATTCAGGAGCAGGTTGTTCAGTTTCCATGTAGTTGAGTGGTTTTGAGTGAGTTTCTTAATCCTGAGTTCTAGTTTGATTGCATTGTGGTCTGAGAGACAGTTTGTTATCATTTCTGTTCTTTTACATTTGCTGAGGAGAGCTTTACTTCCAACTATGTGGTCAATTTTGGAATAGGTGTGGTGTGGTGCTGAAAAAAATCTATATTCTGTTGATTTGGGGTGGAGAGTTCTGTAGATGTCTATTAGGTCCGCTTGGTGCAGAGGTGAGTTCAGTTCCTGGGTATCCTTGTTAACTTTCTGTCTCGTTGATCTGTCTAATGTTGACAGTGGGGTGTTAAAGTCTCCCATTATTATTGTGTGGGAGTCTAAGTCTCTTTGTAGGTCACTCAGGACTTGCTTTATGAATCTGGGTGCTCCTGTATTGGGTGCATATATATTTAGGATAGTTAGCTCTTCTTGTTGAATTGATCCCTTTACCATTATGTAATGGCCCTCTTTGTCTCTTTTGATCTTTGTTGGTTTAAAGTCTATTTTATCAGAGACTAGGATTGCAACCCCTGCCTTTTTTTGTTTTCCATTTGCTTGGTAGATCTTCCTCCATCCCTTTATTTTGAGTCTATGTGTGTCTCTGCACGTGAGGTGGGTTTCCTGAATACAGCACGCTGATGGGTCTTGACTCCTTATCCAATTTGCCAGTCCGTGTCTTTTAATTGGAGCGTTTAGCCCATTTACATTTAAAGTTAGTATTGTTATGTGTGAATCTGATCCTGTCATTATGATGTTAGCTGGTTATTTTGCTCGTTAGTTGATGCAGTTTCTTCCTAGCCTTGATGGTCGTTACAATTTGGCCTGTTTTTGCAGTGGCTGGTACCAGTTTTTCCTTTCCATGTTTAGTGCTTCCTTCAGGAGCTCTTTTAGGGCAGGCCTGGTGGTGACAAAATCTCTCAGCATTTGCTTGTCTGTAAAGTATTTTATTTCTCCTTCACTTATGAAGCTTAGTTGGCTGGATATGAAATTCTGGGTTGAAAATTCTTTTCTTTAAGAATGTTGAATATCAGCCCCCACTCTCTTCTGGCTTGTAGAGTTTCTGCCGAGAGATCAGCTGTTAGTCTGATGGGCTTCCCATTGTGGGTAACCCGACCTTTCTCTCTGGCTGCCCTTAACATTTTTTCCTTCATTTCAACTTTGGTGAATCTGACAATTATGTGTCTTGGAGTTGCTCTTCTCGAGGAGTATCTTTGTGGCGTTCTCTGTATTTCCTGAATCTGAATGTTGGCCTGCCTTGCTAGATTGGGGATGTTCACCTGGATAATATCTTGCAGAGTGTTTTCCAACTTGGTTCCATTCTCCCCATCACTTTCAGGTACACCAATCAGACGTAGGTTTGGTCTTTTCACATAGTCCCATATTTCTTGGAGGCTTTGTTCGTTTCTTTTTATTCTTTCTTCTCTAAACTTCCCTTCTCACTTCATTTCATTCATTTCATCTTCCATCACTGATACCCTTTCTTCCAGTTGATCGCAATGGCTACTGAGGCTTCTGCATTCTTCATGTAGTTCTCGAAACTAGGCTTTCAGCTCCATCAGCTCCTTCAAGCACTTCTCTGTATTGGTTATTTTAGTTATACATTCATCTAATTTTTTTTCAAAGTTTTTAACTTCTTTACCATTGGTTTGAATTTCCTCCTGTAGCTTGGAGTAGTTTGATTGTCTGAAGCCTTCTTCTCTCACCTCGTCAAAGTCATTCTCCATCCAGCTTTGTTCCATTGCTGGTGAGGAACTGCGTTCTTTTGGAGGAGGAGAGGCGCTCTGCTTTTTAGAGTTTCCAGTTTCTCTGCTCTGTTTTCTACCCATCTTTGTAGTTTTTTCTACTTTTGGTCTTTGATGATGGTGATGTACAGGTGGGTTTTTGGTGTGGGTGTCCTTTCTGTTTGTTAGTTTTCCTTCTAACAGACAGGACCCTCAGCTGCAGGTCTGTTGGAGTTTGCTAGAGGTCCACTCCAGACCCTGTTTGGCTGGGTGTCAGCAGTGGTGGCTGCAGAACAGCGGATTTTCATGAACCACAAATTCAGCTGTCTGATAGTTCCTCTGGAAGTTTTGTCTCAGAGGAGTACCCAGCCGAGTGAGGTGTCAGTCTGTCCCTACCGGGGGGGGGGTCCCTCCCAGTTAGGCTGCTTGGGGGTCAGGGACCCACTTTAGAAGGCAGTCTGCCCTTTCTCAGATCTCCAGCTGCATGCTGGGAGAACCACTACTCTCTTCAAAGCTGTCAGACAGGGACATTTAAGTCTGCAGAGGTTACTGCTGACTTTTTGTTTGTCTGTGCCCTGCCCCCAGAGGTGGAGCCTACAGAGGCAGGCAGGCCTCCTTGAGCTGTGTGGGCTCCACCCAGTTCAAGCTTCCAGGCTGCTTTGTTTACCTAAGCAAGCCTGGGCAATGGTGGGCACCCGTCCCCCAGCCTCGTTGCCGCCTTGCAGTTTGATCTCAGACTGCTGTGCTAGCAATCAGCGAGACTCCGTGGGCGTAGGACCCTCCGAGCCAGGTGCGGGACACAATCTCCTGGTGTGCCATTTTCCAAGCCCGTTGGAAAAGTGCAGTATTAGGGTGGGAGTGACCCGATTTTCCAGGTGCCATCTGTCACCCTTTTCTTTGACTAGGAAAGGGAACTCCCTGACCCCTTGTGCTTCCCGAGTGAGGCAATGCCTCGCCGTGCTTCGGCTCAAGCACAGTGAGCTGCACTGACTGTCCTGCACCCGCTGTTTGGCATTTCCTAGTGAGATGAATCCGGTACCTCAGATGGAAATGCAGAAATCACCCGTCTTCTGCGTCGCTCACACCATGGGGGTAGGTTTTCCCATGCTATTCTCATGATAGTGAATAAGCCTCATAAGATCTGATGGTTTTATAAAGGGCAGTTCACCTGCTCATGCCCTCTAGCCGGCCGCCACGTAAGACGTGCCTTTGTTCCTCCTTTGCCTTCTGCCATGATTGTGAGACCTCCCCAGCCATGTGGAACTGTGAGTCCGTTAAACTCTTTTTCTCTGTAAATTACCCAGTCTTGGGTTTTTCTTCATAGCAGTGTGAAAATGGACTAATGCAAGATCCGTAAAGCCTGTGTGGTTACAACACCTTGCAGCTAGGTGAAAGTTACATCCTCTAGAAGGGTAGGGATGTGTTCTGTGGCCTTCCGTGTAATCCCAAAATAATCCACGTAAGCATCTGGCCCCCAGATAGCATGACATTATTTTATGTAGATGCAGCCAAACTCCACAGATAACACAGATATCTGGTTGCCAGTTTGTCACTGTCCCCACCCCTCCCTATGACTCTCCATCATAGGCCCTGATGTTGGTGCTTGTTACTAAGCTTCTGTTGTGCTTTTTTAAAATAGCATTATCTATTGAACTGAATGAGTAATATTAAGTATCTAAATTATTGAATGAGCTTGATTTAGAAGGGGGAACTTATAGAGCAGCTTTATGAATTATAAGTATTCCCAATTCAACTCCCTTTCTGGGTTCATTTTGTCATTTTTTTGTTCCTGGATGAATCTTGAGCCGGCACATCTTAGATAATGAGAAGTTCACTCAGTCTAATAATAATGTCACTTCAACCTTCTTCCTCTCCCATCTTCCTCCATATCTGCCACCAGCCTGCAGCTGGGTGATGTGGCTGGTTGATTGGCTTATCTTACCTCTCCTTGCTGCATCTGCCCCCAGTGCTTGGCTGCTGCCTTTAATACCTCCAGGTCAAGAGTGTGACAAGGCACAGTTTAATGAGACTAGAAAGGTTGAAACTGGCTCAGGTTGGTGACCTCTGGATTGAGCTAACCCTTTGTGGTTCCCATCTGAGATCTCTCCCTGCAATCCAGCTGCTTTTGACTCCCTTCAGCCTCTGGGCTTCCCTGGGGCCTCAGGACCCTCCAAATGGTACTATTGGGCAGTATTCATTTTTGGATGACTCTAGACAAACTTACATTTGTGGGTTCCTCATCTGGTCTTCTGAGAAACCCACATATTTATTCTGCATACTTTCTGCTTAACCAATTCCCTATATCAAATTCTCTCTGTTAGATATAACTGGTGTGCTTTCTGTTTCCCTGGCTGGACCTCAGACAGGCAGCTCTGGCATCTAAGCATTTTCTTAGTGCTCCAAATGAGATGCTAATTACCTTCAAGGGCATCAATTAACTTCTAACTGTGCTTAAAAAATTAATTTTTCACTTGAATTCTCTCTCTCATCCCATGTCCATCTCTTCCCATCTCTTGTTTTCTCCCCCGCTTTATTATGCTGAGAATGCAGTACATTTGCCACTGGCTAGCTCACAGTACCTATAGCAATGATCCTTTAAGTCAAAGTTGTTGGTGGAAAGAGGGAAAGATTTATATATATATATGAATTCGAAATCATGATTCACTTATAAATATTATTTCTACTTAGCAATGTTTGTTATCCAAGCAAAATAACCAAAGGAGGAAGGATTCATTTGGAAACCTGATTTATAGTAGACACAGGGCAGGTTAAATGATTGAATGGTTTTCTGACTTTGGATCTCTCCACTCACAGAGTCTATTCTGTGAATATTTATTCTACTGACCTTTGGTGTAGGTCCAGCATTATCATCCTTATGAGATGTGCTGAAAAAAAATGTGTGAGTACTTGAGAAAATGGTTTTATAATTCAAAGAACTAGAATTCTGAGGCTGACAAGACTTTGAAGGGTTTGGTTTATCTCCTTGCCTTTAGGCAAGTAAACTCCAAAATCAATTTAGATGAAAAAATATTCAGAGAATTTCCCCTATTGCTTTTATTAGTTTAATTTGTATGTTAAGAATTTCATCCAGAAAACCTTCCTTTGATCTTATTCTGAATTGATTTAGTGCTTCCTTCCCTCACTCATTAATTCAACACCTTCTTTTTGAGTCTTTACTATGTGCCAGAGACTGTTTGCAAAGGAGACAGTCTTGACGTAGCCCCAAATGTTTGCACCAGGACAGATGAGTGGAATGGATGTTACAGGAAGACAGAGCTCAGCTCAGTTAAGACAGAGCTTTCCAAGAGTGAAAGATGCCCAAGTTGGATTGGGCTCAAACACAGCCTTGGATCACTTTGCCAGAAGTAGAAGGGATGGGAGCAGCTGCTGGAGGGATAGAATAGATGACCTTAAAGAGCCGCTTCAACTTTAGGATCCTGTCTCTCATCTGAGTTCTTCATTACAATGCTGGCCCTTTCTTCCCTTTGGCTTTTCAAGGAATTCTTTCTTCTATTTTCTTGGGCTGATAGGAAGCCTGATCATGTGGCAATTGACTAGTAGTTAATTGGCAATTGCCTAGTAATTAATACCAGAGAAATGACTCATCCTCCTGATTTCACTTAGAAGGATGCTCCCTGATTCCCCTCTTTCCTCCGTATCCCACCCCTGAGGTGGTGCCCTGGTTGCATTCTCTAACACATCAAACACTTCCTTCATTGCACTTATCGCAAATGCAACTTTACTTTTATTTGTGTGATCTCTATATAATATGCATCTATTTTATCACTGTATTCCATCTTCTAGCTCCTAACACACTGCCTGGCACATAGTAGGTGCTTAATGTTACATGTTTATATGTATATAATGTGCATATATCATATATATAATTTATATGATATATACACAGGTGTCTCATATGTAATGTGTACATACGTAATACACATATCTATTCTGAAATGACTGAATGAATATCTTCAGTCATTGACTAGATTTGTATAAGGCAATAACAGCAGTGACAAGAAAACAATGATATTTTATTTTTTTAAGAAATTGACTCATGATTTTGGGGTCTGACAAGTACAAAATCTGTAGCATGCTGTAAATTCAGGTAAATACTGATCTTACAACAGTCTCGAGCCTTAGTTCTGCAGGGCAGCAGGTTGGAAACCCAGGCACGCTTTCCATGTTGCAGTCTTGAGAATTTGTTCTTCCTCTGTAAACCTGTCTTTACTCTTGAGGCCTCCAGAACAGACCAGAGAATGGGCTCTGAGAAATGGGGAGGATGGAAAGAAGAAGCCAATCTGCTGTGTACCTGTATGTAGAGCATCCGGCGGGTGAGATTTACATTTCCTTTCTCACCTAAGAAAGACTCCAGGAAGCTGGATCCCTCTTTCTCAGTGCCAAGAGATTCTCCAGGCCTCTCTCTAAGGATAACCTTAAAATATCCAGGGGATTTTAAATTAGCAACAAAGAGCTTTAAACACTGAACTTTGAGCTTGCACCTGTCCTTTGATGGACTTTGATGCAGACCCCGGAGGTAAGAAGGGAGCGCAATGCCATGGGGTGGGGGTGAAGGACGAGGGTGAGACTCATGACTGCTCTTGTCAGGGGCTAAGCTGAGCCAGCCTGAAGGTGCACAAAGCCTGCTTGACAACTGTCCTCCACTCTCATCACCTAAATTAGCTCCCTGTGGATAATGCTGCTTCCTATTATCTACAGATGCCAGGACGTTTTATTATTCCTACCTTCTGGGTCTTTCTGTCTGTCTTTGCTAAGTGCAAGAGACAGGCATAGGATGCCCTTTGGGAGCCCTGACTCTATTTTTGTATACTAGCCTGCACTGTGAGATGCACACATGAAATTTATTCACAAGATGAAGAGAACCATGGCCAGAGTAACAGGGAATGGTGTTAGGTCCTTGCCCCACTTTCTGCAGTGGGCTCTCAAGAGATGAGGAGGGCCTTCCCTGGGTCTTATGTGGTCCCATGGGTGGTAAACTGATTCTGTTTTTTGTTGTTGTTGTTTTGTTTGTTTGTTTGTTGTTGTTGTTGTTGTTGTTTTTGAGATGGAGTCTCGCTCTGTCTCCCAGGCTGGAGTGCAGTGGCGCGATCTCGGCTCACTGCAAGCTCCGCCTCCCAGGTTCACGCCATTCTCCTGCCTCAGCCTCTCCGAGTAGCTGGGACTACAGGCGTCTGCCACCAGATGCCTGTATTTTTTTTTTTTTTTAGTTTTTTTTTAGTAGAGATGGGTTTTTTTTTTTTTTTTGTATTTTTAGTAGAGTTGGAGTTTCACCGTGTTAGCCAGGATGGGCTCGATCTCCTGACCTCATGATCCGCCCATCTCGGCCTTGCAAAGTGCTGGGATTATAGGCATGAGCCACCATGCCTGGCCAACTGATACTCTCTGGAAAGAGATCCTTGGTTATGTTTTTCTCTTTTCTCTAAAATGGGCAGTTGATTGTTCTTTCTGAGTCTCATGGTACCTTCTAAGAAGCTTCTCCAGGTTAATCCTGTGGTAATCTACCTCTTCCTCCCTCAACTTCAGAGCTCAGATTGCTGTTCCTTTTCAGTCTGTGCCTTAGCTTTGTGTTCTCTGTTCCATGATGTATGATGTGTTCCATGAGATGGCCATGCCCATAGTTCCCTGACTTTTCCTCCTGCCACCGTCCCCACTCTACCTGAAGCTCCAGCTTTTAGGAGTCACCTGCATTGCTGGAACATTGCCTGCCCTCTCATTCTTACTTCCATCCTTAGCAGAGGCTGTTCCCTCCACGTGGAGTCCCCCACCTGCCTCCTGGACACACCTGTCTCCAAAGCACAACATCAGTGTTGCTTTCCCCGCAAAGTACTGCCAGTCCCCAGTATTATCTCACAGTGTATTCCAGCTCTTGATTACCAGCTGCGAAGCTCTAGGCAAGTGATTTGCTGCTCCATAGCTCGGTTTTCTACGGTACAAAATAAGTCTGATAATAATGCCTACTTCATGTGGTTGTTGTGAGTTGTAAGTGAGAAAATGCATGAAACGGGCTTAGCACCATGTCTGATGCATACAAAGTGCTCAAAAAATAGTTAGACATTATCTCATACTGGCTGTATCAGTTTAGCTATCTTTCTCCTCTCCAAATCTGTAAGCACCATGAGGACATGCTGGTTATTATTGCTGAGTAACAAACTACCCCCAATTTAGTAGCTTAAAACCACAATAATTATTAATTTTACTCACAAACCTGCAATTTGGGAAGAATTCAGCTGGTTTGGGAAGAATTCATTCTGTTTGCTCCATGAAGCAATAGCTGAGTCTATTACTTGGGTGTCCTTGTTGATCACCGGGCCTAACTGTGGCTGGTTGTATTCTCCAAAAATGGCTGTAACTTGCTCTTCTTGCAATGTAACTTTGACACCCTTCCCAATAAGAGATGGGGTCTATATTCCTTCCCCTTGCATGTAGGTGGGCTCATGACTATGGTAAGAGAGATGCTGTGTGACCACTGAGGCTGGGACATAAATGGTGACACAGCTTACAAGCTCGTCCTTTTGAGGTGCTTGCTCTTGGAATCCAGTCAGCATGCCATGCTGTGAGGAAGCCCAAGTAGCCCATGGATAGGCTCATGTGTGGAGGAAATAAGGCCCCTGGCCAACATCCCTGGCTGAGCTCCCAGCTGGTATGCAGCATTACCACAATGCCTGTGTGAGTGAGCTGTCCTGAAAGCGCATCCTTTCCAAAGCTGCCTCAGTTCTTGCTTCATGGAGCAGGGAAGAGACAACCTAGCTAAATCCTTCCCAAATTGCAGATTTGTGAGCAAAGTAAATAATTATCATGGTTTTAAGCTACTGAATTTTGGGGGTAGTTTGTTACTCAGCGATAATAAAAAGCATGTCCTCTTTAGACCCTGAATTGGAAGATTTCCCGTTTCTATGGTCTGTATGTTTCTGTACCATTGCCCCCCTACCCCATATCAAATGTTAAAATAATCACACCCAAGTGATGATATTTGGAGTTGGGGCCTTTCGGAGGCAGTTAGGTCATGAGGGTGGAATCTTCATAATGGGATTAGTGTTGTTATAAAAAGAGACACCAGAGATCTCCCTCTCTTTCCTTCCACCATGTGAGCACCGTGAGAAGGCAGCTGTCTGCAACCCAAGGAAAGAGACTTCACCAAAACCCAGCCATAATAATGTCTTCATCTCAGACTTTCCAGCCTCCAGAACTGTGAGAAATAGATGTCCATAGTTTATAAGCCATTCAGTCTATGGTGTTTTGTTATAGCAGCCCAGATGGACTAAAATACCAACCATAGTGCATTAAGTGAACGTACCAAGGAATTCAAATGCCAAAGTCAGTGTCAGGAGAGGTCAGAAAAGGGCACATTACCAAGAAGGAAGTTGGAGTAGAGGTGAGCTGGAAGGGCTGGGAGTGTCTGATGGGCTCGGGGGAGGGAGGAGGGCATCCTGGTAGTGAGGGGAGAATGAGTCTGGGGGCAGCAGGGGTGGCAGAGGCAGATGAGGCTGGGTGTCTGGGAGGAAGTTGAGCATACAGGAGGCATCCTTCAGCATCAGGATGAGGATTGAATTAGATTCATTTTAGATCCCAGGATCCATTGTAGATTCCAGAACAAGAGAGTGACTTGGTATGCAGGTATTCTGGAATGATTTGTGGGGGCAGAGTTTCCAGGGTACACTGGAGTGGGCAAGAGGCCGGGGAGGGTGATGGGAAGTTTCAGCAGGATCCACGAAGCGGGATTGTTGTTGGTCAGGAGACCCCTCCCCTGTGAGGTCTCTCTCATCAGTGCTCCACAGGCACTGCCCAGGACCCCCTGATATCCCTTGTTCTACCTGCTAGGCTGCCTATGTATCTTCTAATGGCACTGCCTCTTTGTTAGTGAGGTGATGTGTAGACCCTGATGACAGCTTAGGTTTGAATCTTGGCTCCAGCTGTTATTTGCCTGTGTATTATTGGGGAAGTTAACTAACCTCTTTACCTCAGTTTCCTCATTTGTGAAATGAGAATAATAATGATACTTTGTGAGATTATTAGTTCACTATACAAAGAGGAAATAATCAGTGATGTTCACGTTATTATTATTGTTAGAGATGGAATTTTGCTCTATCACCAGGCTGGAGTGCAGTGGCACTATCTCAGCTTACTGCAACCTCCACCTCCTGGGTTCAAGCGATTCTCCTGCCTCAGCCTCCTTAGTAGCTGGGACTACAGGCATGCACCGCCACGCCCAGCTAACTTTTGTATTTTTAGTAGAGATGGGGTTTCACCATGTGGGCCATGATGGTGTTGCTCTCTTGACCTCGTGATCTGCCCACCTTGGCCTCCCAAAGTGCTGGAATTACAAGCATGAGACACTGTGCCCCGGCCATGTTCACATTATTTTATGGCATGTCTTCTACATGTTTCCATAGCTGGACTTTGGCATTAGGTTTGTACTCATCTTTTGTTTAGTACTCTGGGGCTTCTCAAATACCCATCCATCACCAGCTTACAGTGTATCCCTTAGATGTGTTACTTGAAGAGATGTCTGAGCTCATCCAGTATACATGCATTTAATCAAATTTTAGGGTATCTCACTATTTCCACATTATGTTGTTCTTCACTTCCAAATAGTTGGCAAAGTTCCTACACTCTGCATTCATGCAATTGAACAAAATCATTTTCCTTTAGGAGAATTCAAGACAAGCAGATAATCACAAAACATCCTAAGTGGTTTTGACCACGGGGAGAAGGCCAGAAGGATGACATTCCCCAGAAATGGAGCTCAGTTGGGGCTGACATGAGTCCTACTGAAGATAGCTAAAATCTGGAGCCTGTAGTTAGGAAGGGGTTTGAAACAGATCATATCAGCAAGAATTCCTCTCTCACCTTCTCTGTCTTTCTCTGTTGTTCTCAATTCGTATATCCATCCACCCACCTCCCACCCATCCACCCATCCATCCATCCATCCATCCATCCATCCATCCATCCACCATCCATCCATTCGTCCATCCACCATCCATCCTTACATCCATCCATCCATCCATCCATCCATCCATCCATCCACCATCCATCCATTCATCCATCCACCATCCATCCGTACATCCATCCAGGGGTCTCCCCAGACCCCTCCTGATTTGTTAACACAGGTCTCATTGTGTGGATCAGTTCAATCCAAGCATGTTTATTAAGGGTACCTTGAACAAAAGTCCAGCCCTTTGCCCTTGCCTGGGATTCATCCATCCATCCATCCTCCATCCATCCACTATCCATCAATCCATCCATCCATCCATCCACCCAGCCACCATCCATCCATCCATCCATCCATCCATCCATCCATCTACCCACCATCCATCCATCTTTCTTGCATGCTGCCAGATCTTTTTCATCTAAAAAGCAAACTAGAATTGATATATTTGTTAACTTGATTGGTTACTCAGTTGAATTGACCAAACTGGTTACCTGTTTTAGTTATATAGACCCAGCTAAAATATTAACACATTGTTCTGATTTTAAAAAATCCCCTCCTGATTTGTTAACACAGGTCTCATTGTGTGGATCAGTTCAATCCAAGCATGTTTATTAAGGGTACCGTGAACAAAAGTCCAGCCCTTTGCCCTTGCCTGGGATTCATCCATCCATCCATCCATCCATCCATCCATCCATCCATCCATCACCCATCCATCCATCCATCCATCCATCCATCCATCCATCCATCACCCATCCATCCTCCATCCATCCACTATCCATCATTCCATCCATCCATCCACCATCCATCCATTCATCCATCCACCATCCATCCGTCCATCCATCCATCCATCCATCCATCCATCCACCATCCATCCATCTTTCTTGCATGCTGCCAGATCTTTTTCACCTAAAAAGCAAGCTAGAATTGATATATTTGTTAACTTGATTGGTTACTCAGTTGAATTGATCAAACTGATTACCTGTTTTAGTTATATAGACCCAGCTAAAATATTAACACATTGTTCTGATGTTAAAAAATCAGTGGAGTCTTTATTTGTAATTTTTTTTTTTTTTTGAGACAGGGTCTCGCTCTGTCACCCAGGCTGGAGTGCAGTGGCATGATCTTGGCTCTCTGCAACCTCCACCTCCCAGGTTCACTCCTGCCTCAGCCTCCTGAGTAGCTGGGATTACAGGTACCTGCTACCATGCCCGGTTAATTTTTTGTATTTTTTAAGTAGAGACGGGGTTTCACCATGTTGGTCAGGCTGGTCTCAAACTCCTGACCTCAGGTGATCTGCCTGCCTTGACCTCCCAAATTGTGGATTACAGGTGTGAGCCACCATGCCCAGCCAGTATTCAGCTGTGTTTTTGATATGTGATTCATTCTTAATATTTATTATTGTGAATAGGTACTTGTTATAAATGAGGGTGGAGCTTATATGTACATTCAAAGCTCCAGTGGGTTGATGATAACTCCCCTATAGTCTTGTCTTCCTGTAGGCATTCATGATGGATGCTTTTTCTCAAGGCCAGAAGGACAAAAAGCTTCCTTGGTGTTGATTGGAGCCATAAAATGAAACACATGGGAAAAGCACATTGCTTCCATTACAATCTTTCCTATATTGGATATAGAATCCTCTTATTTCATAAGGCCTTCAAGCACTGACTTTTTAAAAAAAAGAATCTTTTCTCTTTCATTTATGGATGGTGCCTCAGGCATCCACTATGTGTTGGGTGCTTAATAAATAATAATAACAGTTATTATTATGGAGCAGAAATCTGCTGATCCTTTCACATGAATGGAACCTTGAGACCCCGTTTCTATTATGTAGGAGGGTGTATTTGTTTTAACACCACATTATTGTAGATTTTTATTTCAATGCATCAGCATTCCATTTATCCACATGCTTCGAAATTTATATTATTACTGTGTCTGTTTTTCTGTCTCCTCTATATGGAAAAGCTTCAAATTCTTTTCTTTCTAAATTTCAAGAGTTAAGATAACAGCATAAAATGCATAATATATTTATGCCTCAGTAAATAATGTAGGAAGTGAAAGAACCTCTGCATGTGATTAGACTCATTTTGTCTGTATTTTTCTTACATGAAGAATTTCTGATCAGTTTCTTCCTTATCACTTTGGGAAATAGTAGAAAATGTGATTAAAGGCATACGTAATCTGAGCTGTGTTCCCAGAACTGTTTTTATTTAGTGTTGCTGTATTTAGGTGATGAGATGTTTATGCCACAGCAATGGACTTTTCAAGTCACCCTATATTCAGTAAATATATTGCATTTAAACCTCTTATAGATCTCCGCTTGGGGATGATTGAGGACAGTGTTTTGTTTGTTTGTTTGTTTGTTTTTGCTTTAAATATTTTACAAAGTGTTTTGGATGAAAAGATTTCCCAATAAGGGTGACACATTTTCCACCACTTCATGAAATGAATATGACATCATGTTTTCTTCATGACTAAAAGTTGTCGTGAACCTGAGTTGTAGGGCATTGCAATTTCTTCGGACGTTATCCAGATGTTCTCACACAAAACATCTCCAGGCTGCTTTCCTGAACATCTTTGTCAGTTCTGTCAGCCCCTGCATTATCATTTTTTTTTTTCTGTCTGCTGCTGTTTCTGCCTTCAGTGTTCCCTTCCCTCTTACCCTATACTTTTTTTTTTTTTTTTTTTTTGAGACGGAGTCTCCCTCTGTCACCCAGGTTGGAGTGCAGTGGTACGATCTTGGCTCACTGCAACCTCTGCCTCCTGGATTCAAGTGATTCTCCTGCCTCAGCCTCTGGAGTAGCTGGGATTACAGGTGTGCGTCACCACACCCAGCTATTTTTTGTATTTTTCGTAGAGGCAGGGTTTCATCATGTTGGCCCAGCTGGTCTCGAACTCCTGACCTCAAATGATCCACCCACCTCCCCCAAAGTCCTGAGATTACAGGCGTGAGCCACCACGTCTGGCCCCTCTTACCCTATACTTATAATGTGAACTTTGAGTTGGAGAAATACATAATTGACACTGTTGTTATTGTATGTTAAATGAGAATGTGTAAGCCAGGAGAAAGATATGTTATATTGTGTGACTCCCCTGGGCACCCAAATGGGATTTATAAGATTGTTTCAGCGGGAAGAATGCATTTTCATGGCAAGAAAACTTTTAAAGAATTTATTTGGAATAAACTTTCTCAACAAAACCATTGCAAGGGGTGGAGAATGGCTTTTGCACTGTATTTTCATCTCCTGGAGTCCAGGGACCACCTGCTTTTCTTAGGACCTTCTGTTGTGCACCTGGCACCTAACCTCTGTTAGGAAAAGTGGCACAGGAAAATAGCTAATAATAAAAACTTGTGATTTATGTTGCACTTTATCATTTATAAGCCCTTTCATAAACAATATTTCATCGAATCTTCACAAAAATCCTGTGAAGGGGCTTTTCCTATTCCAATTTTACAGGAGAGTAAACTTAGGTCACATCCACGCCTCTTGTGAAGAGACGAGTGTTATCAGTCGCAGGCCCAGTTCTCAGCCATTCTATTGTCTACAGAGAGCAAAGAGGTCCCCCCAGACCCCTCCTGATTTGTTAACACAGGTCTCATTGTGTGGATCAGTTCAATCCAAGCATGTTTATTAAGGGTGCCTTGAACAAAAGTCCAGCCGTTTGCCCTTGCCTGGGATTTGCCTGAGCCTTCCATAGAAATCTATCAACAGGAGAGTGTCTGAGGCCTCTAGTGCTGAACACACACTCTATTCAGAGAATATTTAGGGTAGACCATCCCATCTTCCCAGGTGTCCCAATCAGCTAAAAAAAATTTGTATAAGCCTATAAACTGCAGCTAAACTCACATCTATTGTGGTTATACATGTGGACTGATGGTGGCTTTTTCTTCTACATTAATCAATTATGTTTTTTCTATGCTTTTCTATCTAGCCAGAATCCACTTAAAATAAAAGTGTGTAGGACTTTGAATTGGAAAACAGGTTGGCTGTATCCAGTAAAGCTAATCACACGCTTACCCTATAATGCAACAATTCCCATTCCTGCATCTACACCCAAGAGAAGTGACTGACAGACAGGTACAAGAGTGCTCATAGCTGCTTTTCTGATATTCATCCACGATTGGAGATATCCCAAAGGTCTATCCTCAGGAGAATGGACAAATATTATATAGCAAAACAACAAGAATTACTGATATACACCAGAGCATGGATGAATGAGTAAAACAAGCAAGATCCAAAAGAATCCATTGATGTGAGGATCAAGAACTGCACAGCTGATGTATGATGATAGAAACTGTATCAGTATTCATCTCTGTGAGGACAGTTGTGGACCAGGATGGAGCACAAGGAGCCTGTTGTGTGCTGAAAGTATTCTTTTTTTTTTTTTTTTTTTGAGATGGCATCTTGCTCTGTCACCCAGGCTGGAGTGTAGTGGTGCGATCTCAGTTCACTGCAACCTTCGTCTCCCGGGTTCAAGTGACTCTCCTGCCTCAGTCTCCTGAGTAGCTGGAACTACAGGCGCGTGCCACCACGCCCAGCTAATTTTTGTATTTTTAGTAGAGACGGGGTCTCATCATGTTATTCAGGCTGCTCTTGAACTCCTGACCTCATGATCTGCCCACCTCGGCCTCCCAAAGTGCTGGGATTACAGGCATGAGCCACTGCGCCCGGCCAGAAGTATTCTATATGTGGACTCGATGGTGATTACATAGATGGAGATGTGAGTCAGTATTCATTGAGCTCATACTGGATGCTGTGCATGCTACTCAGTCTACCCCTGCAGAACCCAGGCACTCATGCCTCCACCGCTGGGAACGTTGACATCACAGGGCTCTCTACTGAGTCCATCTCTAGGAATTGCTCTGGGTTGTGTTTCTTCCCGAGAATAGCCAGCATGCAGAGACTTTACCTTGGGAGGTAAAGACCTGAGCCCGTGCCAGTTAAGGCACCTCTCCAGGGCCATCCCAGTTCTGGAGCTCTTACAGGATCAGTCGATGTCTTTCTCATGACCGCATTGCAGCCCAGCTCTTCTCTCTGTCGTGTGTTGCTGCTTTATTGCCTAATAGGTAAGGTTGGCTACCTGCTTTGTAGAGCTCAATGCAAAATAAAAATGTGGGCCTCCATTCATACATTATGAAGAATTCCAAAATGTTGACAACAGAGCTCTAGGCGAAGTGAGGGCCCTTCTACATGCACGACCCGGTACTGTGGCACGGGTTGTACTCTTGTGAAGTCAGCCAGGTGTCAGTCTGGGAGCACTCCCCTGTCAACCACCAGAAGGCAAATCTCTGTCTCAGAGGTTCCTCCCCACAGGGAAACCTGGACAGTGATGGAGCTTCACGGTAAAGATTTAGGCATTTGACTGTACCTGCTGTATTGAAGAAAAAATTAACCAAATAGTAGAAAAGAAATTGTAAGAGCATCTGGGAGGATGAATAATGCCTCCCAAGGATGTCCACATCCTAATTCCCAGAACCTGTGAATATAATTACCTTACATGGTAAAAGGGACCTTGCAGATAGAAGAAAAATTAACAAAATAATGGAAAAGAAATTGTAAAAGCATCTGGGAGGATGAATAACACCTCCCAAAGATGTCCACATCCTAATTTCCAGAACCTGTGAGTATAATTACCTTACATGGCAAAAGGGGACCTTGTAGATGTGATTAAGTTAAGAATCTTGAGATGGGGAGATTATCTTGGATTATTATGGGTGGGTCCAATGTAATCACAAAGGTCTTTATAAACAGGAGTCAGGAAGCTGGCTTTGAAGAGAGTGGAAGGGGCCACAAGCCAAGGGAGCTGGAAGGCCTCTGGACACTGGAAAAGTCAAAGACACAGATTCGCCCCTAGAACCTCCAAATAGGAACATGACTCTGCTTATATGTTGATTTTAGCCCCACAAGACTCCTTCTGGACAACTGACTTCCAGAACTAGAAGAGAATAAATGTGTTGTTTTAAGCCACCCAGCTTGGGGTACTTTATTATAACAACCACAAGAAGCGAAAACAGAGCTGCTGCTATTCTTCACTTACCCAGGGACTGGTCCTCTGTAAAAGCAAGCTGGCTAAAGGGATCTAGGAATGACATGAGGAGCATTTTCCCAGACTTGTCACCCAAAGCTGTCCTGGGAAGATACAGGGCCCGGTTCTCTGGCTTCTTTGTCCTGGATGTGGGGAGTGTAGAATCCCTCTGCAGGCCCTGAATCCTGGGACAGGGGTAGAGACCCTGGCCATGGGGCAGGGGGAATGGGCATGGAGAGCTTCTCTTGCTCTGTGGCTGACTGGGAGAGCCAGTGTTTCCATCCCCGTCTCCAGTGCATTTGTTTCTGCCTATGCTTCCAGGTCACAGGCCATCCTAGGGTGGTTTTCTGAGGCCTACCTCCTGCTGCCCCTGCCTGTATTCTTCCTGGTTCCTCTGCCCAGTCTGGATCCATCTTGGCTGCTGCAGGTGTTTTGGCCCTTGCTGCCCCGAGTCCCACATTGTGCCTGGTATCCTGGGCAGTCATCTCTGCAACTGGGCCTCTGACGGCACCTGCTCCAACCTGAGGATTTCCCTGGCCTGGGGCCAATCAGAACTCTCCAGCCCCATTTCAGACCATTGAAAATGCCAATTCATTTTCCTCTTCCTTATGGTGAGCTTTCCAGTGTCTCCTGGATTATCTTGATGTATTGTGGGAGCTCCATGTTCTCAGGGTGTAGAATTTGTTCTTTCAGAATGAATGTGTTAATTACGGGCTTTCGTAAATCATGCTTCTGTGCACTGCACGGTAAGGAAAGCATGACAAATAACTCCACGAGTTCTCCTCCTTCCAGCTCATGGAAGTCAGCCCTGCGGGGTGCCCCCAGCCCATTGGCACAGCAGTGGAGACAGACATGCAGGGCATAGGCAGTGACTGCCTGTGCTGATCTGAAACATTTGCCCAGGGCATGTTGTATTTAAATTGGTTCTCTGCCAGATTGGCTGGAAAACAGTCAGAAGTTCAAATGCAGTCAGCCTTGATGTGTTTATTAGTTGTTTGGTTATTGGGAACTCGAAGGAAAGAGAGGATGATCCCATGAAAAGGCATCTTCACTTGGTGGCAAGAGCACATTGGTCAGACACAGACAGACCCGGGCTCACAAAGCACTACCACTTTCTAAAAGGTAAGATTTTGGGCGAGCTCCAGTCACCTCATTCATAAAATGGGTAATAATAATGTCTACCTTTTAGGGTTGCTGATGAGTTAAATGAAACGATACAAATAACCTCATTTAGTACCTGGCATGTGGCAAGGGCTCCAAAAAACCCCCTAATAGTCTCACCTTGCATTATAGTCTAATTATGCTAGACTTCTAAAGATCCAAGCTGCAGGCACTACCAAACATGTCATTGTTGAATGTGGAAGTTTTCTTACTCTATATTTTGTAATTTCTTATTCTGTAATACTGACCTCAGATGATCTGCTCACCTTGGCCTCCCAAAGTGCTGGGATTTCAGGTGTGAGCCACTGCACCAGGCCGGAAGAAGTTCTTAAATGTATATTGGGTTGTTCTTGGCAGGCATAAATGTTTTATGTCTCTGAACCCAGGTTTAGGTTTTACTCATGCACTGTCTCAATTTGAAAAAGGATGTAGCTCTTGCCAGGCAGTCTCCACTTCTATTCTATTATTCCCAACTGAATAAAATCACATCATGCACAGTGGAATCACATCGGATGAACACCTCACTTACTCAAGTTCAACTGTATGAGCTCCCTATGTTACTGAAACACCAAAGAGTTTGGTCTAGGTGCCGCCGCTTGCTACACAGAAAGCCAATCACTGAGACCATAAATATTGCCAAGGAAGAAGGCTTTGACTGGGTGCTGCAGCCGAGGAAATGGGAACTCAGTCTCAAATCCATCTCCCAGGCTGACTAAAGTTAGGGGTTTATATAGCAGGGAAGCAATGTAACTATGTGTGGGAAAACAGGAATTAGGGAGGGGTAAGGAAGAGAAGTTGGTTGACAGGAAGCAGGTGGGCAGTTAGGCAGTCATGATGGGTGAGTGGTGTGACAGTGATCTGGTGAATTTCAGCTCCTTGATACTACCTTGGAGTCCTGATGGTTGGTTTCCTGAAAAAGGAACTCAGATAAGACAAATGTAACTTTCTTAAGTTTTAAGACTGGAAGCATTAATTTCTATGTTTATTCAAAGAAATTGTAAACATCACCTCTATGGGACAATTGGATCAGTTTCAACTACAAGAGGAAAATGACAGTTCAGTGGCATTATTGGGAAGAGAAAGATGCATCAATGGAAGCCATACAGGATTAGTCTTCACTCTTCATAGTTCATCAGACGTTCAATTTTTATGCAAGCACAGTAACATACTGGGTACTGTATACCAAGCCACATGTACTAACAAGCAAGGGCTCTGGAGCCAGACTTCCAGTGTTCAAATCCTGGCTCCACCACTGAGTGGCTCTGTGACCTTGGGTGAGTGTCACTAACTCATTCTGTGCCTCAGTTTCCCACATCTATAAAAGGGAACTAGTCATCATGCCGACATCTCAAGGCTAGAATAGTGCAGGTCACAGTAAGCTCTTACTAAGTGCTAGGTGTTATCATGATTATTGTTGCTTGGCTTAACAAGCTACCTAAGGGATTTTCAAGGGCAACTTTCACTCCACATGGCTATTCCATTACTTGCTAATGTGATAAATTTCGTGGGGCTTACCTACAGAAAGTAGGACCTGTAGGACTTCTCCACTGGGAATATCTCCAAAGTTCAGTCTTCTCAGGGGGCCCAAGAATTATGATCTTCCAGCTCTGTGGGAAGGAGGGTCACCCTCCTGCCCAGGCTCCCCAACCTCCTCATGGCTAAGCTAACCTTGATGGAAACTTCCAACAAAGCATTTCTGCAGAGTGATCCATAAAGCATGACCTAGAGCTATATTAAACCTACAAAAATCAGCCTCCAACAGTGAGAAACAGTTTTATATGATAAAGTAGTGATTACATTTTCTAATGATTGCTCAAAGTATTCTGTAATCTACAGGGAATATATTTCATAGCTCCCGGGAGCCCTCCCAGCTCCCCTATTTGTCATTCCAAGTTTAAGTAGAGCACAGAATATGAGAAGAACAATCTTGGCATACATTATCCTTTTGGGAACTCAATATATGCCATATCCATGTAATTAACCCAGGTTTAGCCAGCCTACTCATGATGCCGCAACTTGTCCTCAGCAACAAGGATGAAACGTACGAATTACCCACTGGGACCCACACCCTCACCCCGTTTCTTTTTTAAAAAATAGGATCATATTTTTCAGACTCTTAGTAAAGTGCTAGCATTTTCCATTTCTCAGCAAGAAATTTTTTTCTGTTAAAATGTTTTGCTCTGTGGATGATTGTGAAGTCTTTAGAGGGGCTTATGGTGACATGCAGTGGGCCCCCATCTAACATTTCATCAAAGGAGCTTTCTCATCAGAGAACTTAGAGCTGTTTTTCCTGCTTCTCCGTCAAACTGGCTTCCAAGTCAAGCATTCCCGGCTTGAAGTTTGAACACCAAAAACCAGACTTAACAGTTTTTCTGCAGGAAGAGCAGTGTCCCTTCCTTTAACTTGCAATTGCTAATCATGAAGAACATGCTCTGTGTTCAGATTCTAATAAGCTGTGGGAAAGATAGGAGGACATTAGAAAGCAGAAAAGCAGGATTTATTGGGTCTATTTCAGGGCTGGGTCATTGTTGGAGGGGCAAGTAGCTTTGTTAATTGATCTCAAAGAGGGAGCTGCAGGCTGCTGTTGAGAATAAGGCTGTAAAGGTTATTTTCAAACTCAAAAATATGCACTGGGTCCCAAAGACTTCTATTTAAAATATAAAGCTACAATGATATCATATTCTATTATACAACATGAAACACTAAGTTGAAAGGGACTTAACAGATAAATAAAAGCATATACACAGTATATATATATATATATATATATATATATATATATATATATATATATATATTTGTGTGCCTGTATGCACACACAAGCACATGCACATGTCTGCCCCAGTGTCAAGCTCGATGCTGTGCATGTGTGTTTCATCAAAGAAGCACAGATTTGGAACCAGGGCTATTATTTCCAGTGACTTGCTGCCTCGGGGGCAGCAAATGGAAAAGAGCAGGGTAGCCTGTTCTCCCAGCGATGTTCACTGCATCTGAAAGGTCATGTCATGTTTCCCGGCAATTGACTCAATGGGTTTGGATTCTGCAACATAAGGTCAGGCCGTTTCCACTCTGCTTATGTTTCCTGGGGAACGTGCCTTCCAGTTGTTTTCACATTGACCTCATTACCCAGTCCTGGTGATGAGCTTGGCATGGACATGCTGCGGCTGCGGCTGCGGCCGGCTTGGGGCTGCCCTGCCCTTGCAGACCCCATGCCTCTGCCCTGACCAGTGTGGCTGGGGATGCCTCTGCCTTGGCTCAGAAAGGTCTGATCCCTCTCCTTCCCCTGCAAAGTCCCTCTGCATACAACTGAATAAAGATTACGGGAGGACCAGGATGAGATGGAGGAGCTGGGGACCCTTTCTCCCATTTATGTAAGGGCAGGCAATGAAGAGGAGAGACAGGAGACACCTAGGCCCCTAGTCTAAGATCTTCAATGCATGAGCAGAGGAACCTGACCAACACCAATATAACATTTCCCAAATTCCCCAGCTCCTTTTCAGAGTGAATGTCTTATAATCAGTTCTGGAAGCTCATTTTGAGCAATGAGAAAGTGATTTTCTCAAATCCACTGTCTCTGTATACCTCCTGTCTACACGAATTTCTGCTGGGTCTCTTTCAAGGGAATTAGAATACTTTCTCAAACATAATAGTTTCGGCTCTGGGAAGTGGACTTCACCAAAGTAAAAATACTCAGTGAACTCAAGGTTTTATTTCCCCAAATGACCGAGGAACTTGAGCATGAATGAGTGACGAAATGCTTCTATTAGCTGAGTCCTAGACAGCCAATTAGAATGGGCTGGGCGGGCTGGGCTGTGCGCCCATGAGGATCTAGGCCTGCCGTAGTTCCATCCTTCGTGTTGTGATAGTGGGTGGGTTATTTAAAATCTCAGAGCCTGTCAAATGGAGGATTAGTATGAAGATTGAAGGAGATCACACCTAAGGAGTACTTAATAAAGGCGAATTTCAGTCATTTACCGTGTTTCCGGTTTTCACTGTGGAGTGATTGTATTCACCTGGGTCTGGCCAATTACTTGGTGAAGCCGGAAGAAAGAAAACTAAAGTCTGAAGTGGGGGGAAAAAAATTCTGGACCATGAAGGTCAATCAGGCAGTAGAATAATTTCACTCAGGAAGCTGTCAAGACTCTAGAACTAGAGATATTTAAGGAAAAATTGGATGTCATACTTAGGGAAATAACATTGGAAGACTTTGTGCCCTTGTGTATGAGTCTGAAGGAGATGACCCAGCAGCTGATCTATAAATAAAATGTGTTTTTTGTTGTCTAAGATTTGGGCGCTGTGGGAATGGCAGGATGTGTCGGGCACTTTGAAAAGTGATAATACAAAAGCGTTGCAGTACAGTGAAATCCTGATGTTTCTCTTCATCACAAAAACCATTCAAAACGTGAAGCCCATTCTAAAATGCAAATATGACCAGGCTCCTCCCTCTCTTACAGTAGACTAGCCTACTCTGTATACATGTGTACAATGAATTGTTCGACACAAGAGGAGTTTACTTTTGTGTTCCACGGTCTGAGGCAGCTGTTCCTGGTTGGTGGGAAGCTTTCTTCCATACAGTGACTCGGGAATCCAAGCTTCTTTTGACATACGGTTCTACTGTCTCTTACCCCCTTGTCATCCTCTACATGAACTGGTGAAAGGAGAAAGGATTTGTAGGAGGGGCGGTCACCTGTTAAAAGCCTTGGCCAGAACAGGTGCCATCTTCCTTTTCATATTCCTTTGGTTAGGATTCAGCCACATGGCCACACCTACCAGCAGAAGCTGCTGGAAATTGGGGTCAGCTGGATGCCCAGGAGGAAGAAGAGGAGACAGATCCAGCTGGGCAGCCTGTGGTTTTGGCACATTCCGTTTCCTAAAGTCCTTCAACTGATCCCACACTGCTCTGAGATTGGAGCATTGACATCAGGCAAAGTCACCATCTGTTATCTTTGAGAAACAGATAAAAGCTATGGATCTCTCTCCGTGCTTATTCCCATTGCCAATTCTGCTTGCAGGTTTACAGAGGGTTCCCAGATGCCATCAGTGGAATTCCTAACCTTGAGGGGCAGAGAAATTGCTCTCCAATAATGCCCAGTCTATGAAGCAATGTTTTCATGAAGAACTAGTGCACCTTCAGAAGACCTGCAGTGGATAGGGAGCGTGTAAGGGGCTAATTTTGATGCCAGCAACCCTAGGATTGGTCGCTGGAAAAGGCATAGAGGTAAGCTGCTAGCCCGAGCTGAGCTGTTTCCTCCATAGTGCTGCTAACAAGGCTATGCTTGATCTCAGTGCTCTGCTGTGTGGCTCCCCACCATGAAGGCGAGTCTGACTTGTGTACACAGGGTTGAGAATCCCCAGGCTCCAATTGCATGGAAACGTGTGCAGGTGTCATAATTAGCCATTTCCTGCCAAAACCCCACAAATAAGCTACAATCCTCGAGACAGCCCTCTGGAACCTTTTACAGAATTGTTTGCAGACCAAATAATATTCATCTGTAACCTGCTTAATTACCCAAGCCATATATTTAACTGCCCTAGACTTGCTGGTACAAATTTTACAGAGAATCGGATGTAAGGGGAGTTAATGGCAGGAGGGCCTCTAGCCACCATGTGGAACTCAACAAAGCAGAAACCAAGGCTGGTCTGCCCACAGACCAGTCAGATGGGTGCAAGGTTGCAGTTTCCTGTTCTATTCCTTGCCTGTCAAGACTAATAAACATGTCATGAAGTGACCAGAAACGTGTGGATTTGGAAAGGCAAACATTGACATTGAGCACACTGTTTCAATGGTCTGAGCGGCTTCTCCTATCTCTCTTGAGGGGAAGTTAAGGCACTAGATGTTTTAAAAAGTGCAAAACCCCCTTAAATACCCGGTTTTCCACCTCCTGACATTTTCCGCACATCTCAGGAAATATATGAACTAAACGAATATTTTCCCCTCTAAATTAAGAAAATCAAATTTCATGTTAAAAAGTCTAAATGATATTTACTGACTAACGGAGGCAAGGGCTTGGATTATGCTTGCTAAGGACATAGATGAAGTCTTTCCTCCACCTCCTTTTGCCACTATCAGCGAGACGTTGAGGGAGCCACTGTGCATTCTACACTACAAGAGAGATGCCTGCTGGGGAGAGCATCCTGTGATCTGCCAAAATGTTTAGAGGCGGCACTGTTGGATAAGCAATTGTTCAGGTTATCTGGAGATTCATGCAAATATATTTTAATCACAAAATTTATTTGTAAGTGCACAGACACAGCCACAGCCTCTCCATTCAGAGGGTCACAGTTCCTATCTGGTTTTGCAGCTTGAAAATCATGTTATACCTGTTAGCCTTTTCCTCACCACAGAGGCTGTTCCTGGGCCAATGCAAACTTAACTGTATGGTTGGATAAGAAAATTCAGAGGAGAAAGTATTGTGTGAAATACAATACTGAGAATATTGGGAGTGAACAAGATGTAACAGGAATACAGAAACAGTAATATTCTCTCCCATATTTGCAAAGTATAGTATGTGTGAGTGTATAAAAGAGAGAGAGAGAGAGATTGGATGGTATTCATTTGAACAAAGCTTTATTTAAAAAATTGAAATAAACTTCCATTGTTTCCTTTTCTTATTATTGTAAATAAGGCTTCAATGAACATCTCCCTTCAAATGATATATTTTCTTCTAAATAATTTCCTCCAGAATAAGTTTTATGCAGGGGAATATTTGGCGAAAGGGTGTGGATTTGTTTTTGGTTTTTAAAATATACATATTGTCAACTTACTTTTCGAGAAGAACTATACAAATTTATGGTGTTACCAGCAAATAATGAATTTAACAATTTTATGAATAATGAATTGTACAAATTTATGGTGTTACCAGCAATTAATGAATTTGATCACTGTCGGATTCTGCCTCATTCATTTACTAAGTCTAAAGTGGTCTTCATTATTATTTGAATTTGCTTTTCTTTTATTTATCACAATCGTAGTTTGCTGTGTGCTAGCTGACTTTTTGTATTTTTCGGGGAATATTCAAATATCATGACTTTTGATTTTGCTAGATAATGTTCTTTTCCGTTTGAAGGAGCCTTTTATAAAACATCAGCATTATCCCTTCAAACATGTTGAAATCCATCAGTGATAATTATATTCATATCTATAAAATGTGCATAACAATTCATTCCCCGGGCTATTGCACTGAATTGTTGTGATAATGCATTCGAAAGTGCTTTGAAAAATCCCAAGCATTATGTACATGGAGGTATATGATGATCTTAATATGGAATTTATACTTAGTTAAAAGTATAAGTATAAATAGAAATATAATCTGGGGATAAATAGTTCTATAGGAACTCATATGCAAAAGATCTGGATATTTTAGTTAATCATAGGCTTAATAAGAGAAAATACTAGAACCCAAGTAATAAGAGGTTAATATGAGACACAATTTATGCCTGAATATATGATGAGCTTTTCCACCAAAAATTATCCATCGGAAAAAAAGCCACCTTATATTTAAGGTCTAACAAGTCTCTCATATTACAGGAAACAAGAATATATTGTATTATGAGGACATATTACCTCAATCAATGCCAGTTTTGAGGCTTACAGAGGCCCCTTGATAGAATTAGTTAAAAAAAAAAAGAAGGCAAAGAAATTTCACAGCAATTTAGTGATTATTCCTGGGTGTATGACCTCACAGTTTTAAATGCAAAATGTTGATTTAAACAAGATTTTTTTATTGATTTTTAGAGATCACTTGACAAAGCCAACAAGTAAGGGGTTATATTGTGGAAATCACACATCTATAAACCTATGAGATGAATTTCAAAAGCCCAGCTGCCTAATATTATGCAAATGGGCACTTGTGGCTTGGGGGAACAACATAGTAAATGCACCACACACAGAAGTAAACTTAAACCTTGAACTACAAGTGTAACTACAATATGAAACAGTATGGATGACTCTCATGAGCATAATATTGACTAAAATAAACTAGACACAAAAAACACATATACAATTCAAAAGCAGGCACCTTTAAGCTGCTGTGGTAGGAGTCAGGATACTGGTTTCCCTCTGAAGAGGAAAAGGGCGGGACTTCTGGGGCACTGGTTTGTAATGAGTGCAAGGGTGGTTCTGTTGGCTCACTTTGAGCAAAATCAATGAGCCAAACAAGGATGATTTGTGCCTTTTTCTGTATATGTATGTTTTACTACAGTGAAATTTATTCTTTTCTTTTGAGATGGAGTCTCGCTCTGTCTCCCAGGCTGGAGTGCAGTGGCGCCATCTTGGCTCACTGCAAGCTCCGCCTCCCGGGTTCACGCCGTTCTCCTGCCTCAGCCTCCTGAGTAGCTGGGACTACAGGCGCACACAACCATGCCTGGCTAATTTCTTGTATTTTTAGTAGAGACGGGGTTTCACCATGTTAGCCAGGATGGTCTTGATCTCCTGACCTCATGATCCACCTGCCTCGGCCTCCCAAAGTGCTGGGATTATAGGTGTGAGCCACCACTCTCGGCCAAAACTTTTTAAAAATACTACACTTGGAGCAATTTAGAGCTACAGATGATATGTTCTGGAAATCTGTTTTATTTATGTGACTCTGAAGGTGGCTCCAGTGATGGCAGGGATGATGTAATGATGCAAATGAAGAGTGGACAATTTTTTTGATGGCACGTGTGCAGAAAAGAAAAGCCATGTTTTTATTTTGTGGTTGCTGTTGAGATGGGGTCTCACTGTGGTGCCCAGGCTGGTCTTGACCTCCTGATCTCAGGTGATCCTCCTGCCTTCACCTCCCAAAGTGCTGGGATGAACAGGCATGAGCCACCGCATCCAGCCAGAAAAACTATGCTTCTAAATTGATCTATTCTATTAGAATGTGTGATTCAGAATAAATATGTAATTTAATTCCTAAATTACCAAATTCGAATTTTAAAGAAGACATTTGGCTATTTCATTCTAATTCTTCAAATTTATAAGTAAGTTGGCCAAAAAGTGTGTTGTGGGTTTTCCCATTGGCAAACTGTAGCGTGGACTTGTTTGGTGGGATTTTTTTTTTTTTTTTTAATTTTGAGAAGCAGTTTGAGGTCATCTCCTGCATGTTTAGTTCTAGGTGCAATGTTTCAAAGGGAAGACTTACATTATGAAGCTAGCCCAGAAGAGGGTGACTAGAGTACTGAGGAGTTCCTACTTGGAAGGGCTGTAAGGTAAGACAGATCTTAGTGTAGAGGGTGTTTATGAATGTGGGAAAGGTTGTCATGTGCAAAGAGGCTGGTACAGTCAGCTGGACCCAGGGAAGAGAACTAGGATGCAAGAGTGCAGGGCACACTTCAAGCCAGTACGAGGAAGAATTTCATAATGACTGGAGCTCATTAGAAGGGAGATGAGATAGCTTCAAATTAATCCCCGTAGATTCAAGAATCCATTAGATTAATCCCTTAGAAGATTCTGGGATAATCTGGATAATTATTTGTTAGAGACGTGCATGGAAGGGATTTCTTCGATGGATCAGGTCTTTTTATGATTTCTCCCAACCTCAAGAGCTCATGATGTCATGATTCCTTTCTTAGCTGTCTCCAGCTAGTCAGCTCTGTGTCTGCAAAGTTTAGAAGGTGAAGAGCTTATTTGCAAAGTGGTCCACACCATAGAGTCAAGCCATTTTGGCCCCAACCAGGAGCCAGGATAATCTGGTTTGATTCTTGACAGGGATCAAATGAGCCAAAATAACATTTGTTCTCTTAGTTATTTTTTCTAGGTCAAACTTCTGAACCACTGGTGTGTTTTGTTTAGCTTAGAATTTGAAAAAAGAGCTTGTTGCCAACATTTAAAAATAAGAAGGAAGTTTTTTTTTTTTTTTTTAAACTTCAGATTCCTGGGTTTTTCTTGAAAAGCCAGTGGTTAGGCAATGCTGGACCCCATTCCTACAGGCAGAAATGGGGTCCCTGTGTTTCTTGCATTCTGTAGAGGGGCTGGCATTCCTGGGCTCACTGAGGCCCCACCCAGCTTCTTCCCTTATTCACTCACATTATCTGCCTGGCCTGTGAATCTGTTGAGCTTGCAATCCCTTTTCTAAGAAGATATTAATAGTTTTCCTTTCTTTTGCGCATGATTTCAGTTGTCTTTAAAATCAATTAAATTTACAGTGATTAATCCATGGCAATGAAAAAACAGTCTAGTGCCTGTCAATTTTATATTCCAAGTAAAAGTGACCCTAAGAAGAACTGGTAGAATATCTGCTCACTTGCTTTTCAATGTGAATTTAGAATTTTATTTTTCTTATGGACTTAATCTCTTTGCTCCTCACTTTCTTCATCTGTAATACAAGGTTACTGCAGTAACAGACAACTACCTCAGGAATAATTTTTGTAGATTAAATAAGGTCATGCTGGGAAGCACTTATGTCAGCGCCTGGCAGATAGAATGCTCTCGGTAAACATTTATTAAAAAGAGGGAGTATAATGAAGGAATGATCTAAAATTCATATTGTCTAAAATATGCTTAGTAGAATACATTGTGCTAGAAATCTCAAAATATTTACTGTGGCAATAAATTGACAAAGATTTCAATAATGTAGCTGCTATTGTGTTTGGTGGGATTCATAAAGGGCACGCCATTGTCATGTTCACTTTCCAGCTCTCCTGCACCAACCCAGTGGTCACTATAGCCCTAGAATGAGCTCTGTTAGGCTGGGGATGATCACTTGATGAGGCTGGTGTCCTCTAAAAAGTGGTAATAGTTTCCCCACTTGCTTATCTAGGATATCTCTTGAGGAAATTGTCTCCAAAAAGAGAAGCAAGACTAAAACCTAAAAAAACAAACAGACCAAATAGTCAATTCCTTTTGGAATAAATGGAACAGCAAAAGTCTCTCAGGTATTAACTTGGAGTCAGCCAAGGTTAAGGGCACAGTCTTCCAAGACTGTCAAGTCTGCCCGAGACTTCTCACACCACTTACAAGTTTGGGAGTCCCCAGGGCCATCCTCACGTGAGACAAGGTAACAACTAATTTAGGGGTTCCCATGGACTCCCTCAGGTTTGATAAACTGCCAGAATGAGTCACAGAATGCAGGAAAGCACCATACTTACAATTACAGTTTTATTATAGGAAAAGGACACAAATTAGAGCCAGCCAAAGGAAGAGACACATGGGACAGAATTTGAGACTCAGAGGGTCTCAAATGTAAAGCTTCAGCCGGGCGCGGTGGCTCACGCTTGTAATCCCAGCACTTTGGGAGGCCGAGGCGGGCAGATCACGAGGTCAGGAGATCGAGACCACGGTGAAACCCCGTCTCTACTAAAAATACAAAAAATTAGCCGGGCGTGGTGGCGGGCGCCTGTAGTCCCAGCTACTCGGAGAGGCTGAGGCAGGAGAATGGCGTGAACCCGGGAGGTGGAGCTTGCAGTGAGCCGAGATTGCGCCACTGCACTCCAGCCTGGGCGACAGAGCGAGACTCCGTCTCAAAAAAAAAAAAAAAAAAAAAAAAAAAGTAAAGCTTCAGTGTCCTCAGGGATGTGTAACCCTCCTGTTGTTGAAGTGTGATAATATGCAGCATTGCCAGCCTATGGAGATCACTGTCTTAGTCCCTTTGTGCTGCTCCAATAAAATACCATAGACTATGTACTATACATAAAGACCACATATTTATTTCTCACAGTTCTGGAGGCCGGGAAGTCCAAGCTCAAGGTGCTGGTGTCTGGTGAGGGCCCACCCCTCATAGATGACACTGTCTCAGTGACCTCAGAAGGCAGAAGACCAGAAGAGAGCAAACTCACTCCTTCAAGCCCTTTTATAAGGATCCTAATTCCATCCATGAGGGCTCTGCCCTTATGCCTGAATCAACTCTGAAAGGCCTCACCTCTTAATACTATCACATTGGTGATTACACTTCAACACATAAATTTTGGGGGGACATTCAGATCATAGCAGTCACCAAATATCAGTGTCCAGAGTTTTTATTGGGGTTTCATTATGTAGGCATGATTGATGGAATCCTTGACCAGCTGATATTACCTGATTCAATGCCCAACCTTCTAATCTCACTGGGCTTTCAAGGTGGCCAGCTTTCACCCTGAGTAATCTATGAGCACAAACTCTCCAGGGGCCCACCATGAGTCACCTCATCAGCATAAGAGGGGTCCACCATGAATAACAAAGGTACTGCTATCACTGAGGAAATTCCACGGGTTTAGAGATTCAAAGGCTAGGTTGCTGCTCTTTGGGTAGAGTTAATTCTTTACTACACAGGCACCTACCTGGGGCAGGCAGCCTCTGAGATGGTCCCCACTGACCCCCACCTCCTGGTGGTCATACCTTTTGTATGACCACCCCCTATGCTGAACCAAGTGACTCATTTCTGGCAAATAGAATACTAAGAATGTGAAGGATATCACTTCTGGGATTGGGGTACAGAAAGGCTTCCTTCCGTATTACCGTCTTCTTTAGCTTCTTGCATTGAGGAAGCCAACTGCTATGTTGTGAGCTGCTCTATGGAGAGGCCCATGTGGAAGGAAGTGAGGGAGGCCTCTGGCCAACAGTCCAGGAGGAACTGAAGCCCTCAGTCCAACAGCCTGTGTGGAACTGAATCCTGCAAACAACTCTGTGTGTGAGCTTGGAAGCGGATCCATACTCAGTCAAATCTTGAGATGGGGCCCCCATGCCCTGCTAACACTTGATTGTGGTCCCAGCTAGGCCACTGCTGAAGTCTTGGCTCAGAGAAACTATGATATAGTAAATGTTTGTTGTTTCAAGTTGGCAAGTTTTGGGATAATTTTTTATATAGTGGTAATTTTTTATATACTTTAAAATAACACATTGCCCTATCCTTTGCTTACACTTTTCTCTTGGAACTCTGCTTGCCCATATATTACAGAAATATTTTTCAGATCATGGGCTGAAAGGTGGATTACGGATGCAATGTTTAAATTTAGCAATGTCATTTATGACTGTTCATATGAGCTTTGCTGCATAAAATGTTGATATTAATTTGTTTCCCTTTAAGACATTCTTAATGTTTACCTCTCAGTATTTTCTTTGTAATCAATTAATATAAGATGAATATTTTTATGTGCGTCCGTGTGAAGAGACCACCAAACAGGCTTTGTGTGAGCAACATGGCTGTTTATTTCACCTGGGTGCAGGCAGGCTGAGTCCGAAAAGAGAGTCAGCGAAGGGTGGTGGATTATCATTAGTTCTTATAGGTTTTGGGATAGGCGGTGAAGTTAAGAGCAATGTTTCGTGGGCAGGGGTGGATCTCACAAAGTACATTCTCAAGGGTGGGGAGAATTCCAAAGAATCTTCTTACGGGTGGGGGAGATTACAAAGTACATTGATCAGTTAGGGTGGGGCAGAAACAAATCACAATAGTGGAATGCCATCAGTTAAGGCTATTTTTACTTCTTTTGTAGATCTTCAGTTACTTCAGGCCATCTGGATGTGTACGTGCAAGTCACAGGGGATGCGATGGCTTGGCTTGGGCTCAGAGGCCTGACATTCCTGCCTTCTTATATTAATAAGAAAAATAAAACAAAATAGTGTTGAAGTGTTGGGGCAGCAAAAATTTTTGGGGGGTGGTATGGAGAGAGAATGGGCGATGTTTCTCAGGGCTGCTTCAAGCAGGATTAGGGGTGGCGTGGAAACCTAGAGTGGGAGAGATTAAGCTGAAGATAGGTCTTGTGGTAAGGGGTGATATTGTGGGGATGTTAGAAGAAACATTTGTCGTATAGAATGATTGGTGATGGCCTGGATACGGTTTTGTATGAATTGAAAAACGAAATGGAATAAGAGAAGGAGAAAAACAGGTATAAAAGGTCTAAGAATTGGGACGACTCAGGACATCTGATTAGAGAGTGCCTAAGGAGATTCAGCATAGTCCTGCCAGCAAAGATTATTTATTTACTTCAAGAGTTAAGAGTGGCAGTTTGGGGATAGCACGAGGAGATATCAGCTGTGCTGGCTTGGAGAAACAGTGTAAACCGGCAGTGTAAACAAGAGCAGGGCATGTATGAGTAGTTGAGAACAGTGAATAGGAGTATGACTAGACAGAAAATAGTAGGGATGACAAGTTTTTTGGGGGCACAGTCTAAGTTGGTCTGGTGTCTGGAATGAGACTGGGGCCTCATAAAAAGGAGCATCTATACAGGGGCTCAAATGGGCTGTACCCTGTAGCATTCTGAGGACAGGTCTGACTTCTGAGAAGGGAAAGTGGTAAAAGTATTGTCCAGTCCTTTTTAAGTTGGTGGCTGAGCTTGGTGTGGTGTGTTTTTAAAAGACCTTTAGTCCGTTCTACTTTTCTTGAAGATGGAGGACTGTAAGGGATGTAAAGGTTTCACTGAATACTAGGAGCCTGAAAAACTGCTTGGCTGATTTGACTAATAAAGGCTGGTCTGTTACCAGACTGTATAGAGGTGGGAAGGCTAAACTGAGGAATTATGCCTGACAGAAGGGAAGAAATGACTGCGTGGCCTTCTCAGACCCTGTAGGAAAGGCCTCTACTTATCTAGTGAAAGTGTCTACTTAGACTAAGAGGTATTTTAGTTATCTAACTCGGGGCATGTTGAGTAAAGCTAATTTGCCAGTCCTGGGTGGGGGCAAATCTTCAAGCTTGCTGTGTAGGGAAGGGAGGGGGCCTGAATAATCCCTGAGGAGTAGTAGAATAGCAGATGGAACACTGAGAAGTTATTTCCTTGAGGATAGATTTCCACGATGGAAAGGAAAGGAAAGGTTCTAAGAGGCGGGCTAGTGGCTTGTACTATAGCATAGCCTGCCTTTGCTGGTGTGTGGCGATTAGGCCTGGTGGAACTGCCATCACTAAATCAAGCGTGATCAGGGTGAGGAAAAGGAAAGAAGGAAATGTGGGGAAATGGGGTGAATGTCAGGTGGATCAGAGAGATACAGTCATGGGGGTCAGGTGTGGTATCAGGAATAATGTGAGAGGCCAGATTGAGGTCCCGGCCAGGAACAATGGTAATTGTGGGACTTAACAAAGAGTGAGTGCAGCTGAAGGAGCTGGGAGCAGGAAGTATATGCATCAGGTATGAGGAAGAAAATAGATTTTGGAAGTTATGAGAAATGTAGACAGTAAGTTGAGCATAGTTTGTGATTTTTAGGGCCTCTAAAGGTATTAAAGCAGCGGCAGCTGCTGCACGCAGACATGAGGGCTAGGCTAAAACAGTAAAGTCAAGTTGTTTGGACAGAAAGGCTACAGGGTGCGGTCCTGGCTCTTGTGTAAGAATTCTGACCTCAGTAACCATGCCTAGGAAGGAGAGGAGTTGTTTTGTAAGGGATTGAGGTTTGGGAGATTAATCAGACAGGATCAGCAGGGAGAGCACCTGTGTTTTTATGAGAATTATGCTGAGATAGGTAACAGATGAGGATGAAATTTGGGCTTGACTGAAGTAATGGGGGCTGTCTGTGAAGCCTTACAGTACAGCCCAGGTAATTTGCTGAGTCTAATGGGTGTCAGGGTCAGTGTAAGTGAAAGAAAAGAGAGGCTGGGACGAGAGGTGCAGGGGAATAGTGAAAAAAGCATCTTTAAGATCGAGAATGGAATAGTGAGTTGTGGAGGAAGGTATTGAGGACAAAAGAGTGTACGGGTTGGGCACCACAGGATGGATAGGCAAAACAATTTCGTTGATAAGGCGCAGATCCTGAACTAATCTGTAAGGCTTGTCCGGTTTTTGGACAGGTAAAATGGGGGAATTGTAAGGAGAGTTATAGGTTTTAGAAGCCCATGCTGTAGCAGGCGAGTGATGACAGGCTTTAATCCTTTTAAAGGGTGCTGTGGGATGGGATATTGGCATTGAGCGGGGTAAGGGTGATTAGGTTTTAATGGGATGGTAACGGGCATGTAATCGGTTGCCAGGGAAGGAGTAGCGATGTCCTGTACTTGTGGGTTAAGGTGGGGGGATACGAGAGGAAGACGCGAAGGAGGCTTTGGGTTGGGGAGAAGGGCAGCAATGAGATGCAGCTGTAGTCCAGGAATAGTCAGGGAAACAGATAATTTGGTTAAAATATCTCGGCCTAGTAAGGGAACTGGGCAGGTGGGGATAACTAAAAAAGAGTGCTTAAAAGAGTGTTGTCTAATTGGCACCAGGGTTGGGGAGTTTTCAGGGGTTTAGAAGCCTGGCTGTCAATATCCACAACAGTTACGGAGGCAAGGGAAACAGGCCCTTGAAAAGAAGGTAATGTGGAGTGGGTAGCCTCCGTATTGACTCAGGGGACGGACTTACCTTCCACTGTGAGAGTTACCCGAAGCTCGGCATCTGTGATGGTCTACGGGGCTTCCGAGGTGATCAAGCAGCGTCAGTCTTCAGCTGCTAAGCCGAGAAGGAGTCAGTCAGAGAGCCTTGGGCCAGAGTTCCAGGGGCTCTGGGAGTGGCTGCCAGGTGAGTTGAACAGTCCAATTTCCAGTGGGCTCCCGCAGAGATGGGACACAGCTTAGGAGGAATCCTGGGCTGCAGGCATTCCTTGTCCTGGTGGTCAGATTTCTGGCACTTGTAGCAAGCTCCTGGGGGAGGAGGTTCTGGAGGAACGCCTGGCCACTGGGGTTCAGGTGTTTGGAAGTTCTTTTGTGCTGGAGATGTGGCTAGGGTTTGTCTCACAGTGGAAGCAAGGAATTGCAACTTTTTTCTATTATTGTACACCTTGAAGGCGAGGTTAATTAAATCCTGTTGTGGGGTTTGAGGGCCGGAATTTAATTTTTGGAGTTTTATTTAATGTCGGGAGCAGATTGGGTGATAAAATGTATATTGAGAATAAGACGGCCTTTTGACCTTTTAGGGTCTAGGGCTGTAAAGTGTCTCAGGGTTGCTGCCAAATGAGTCATGAACTGGGCTGGATTTTTATATTTGATGAAAAAGAGCCTAAACGCTATCTGATTTGGGATAAAGAAAAAGGAGCATTAACCTTGACTATGCCTTTAGCTCCAGCCACCTTTTTAAGAGTAAATTGCTGGGCAGGTGGGGGAGGGCTAGTCACGGAACGAAACTGTAAGCCGGACGGGGTATGAGGAGGGGAGGTGATAAAAGGATTATAGGGTGGAGGAGTGGAGGCTGAGGAAGAATTGGGACCTAACGGCCTGGTGAGGAGCAGCCTGGGAAGAGGGGAGAGGTCAGATGGGTCTGTAGAAAAGGAAGATTAGAAAGACTCAGCGACGCTTGGGGTTGGGACTGAGGGGACAGGCGGGAGGGAAAGAAGGAGGATTTGGGACGAGTTGCATTGGGCACAGAGACTAGAAAGGGACCGATGTGTAAAAAGAATGCCTGGACATCAGGCTCCTCAGACCATTTGCCCATTTTATACAAGAATTATTTAGATCTTGCAGGATGGAAAAATTGAAAGTGCCGTTTTCTGGCTATTTTGAACTACTCCCAAGTTTGTATTGGGGTCAAGCGGCATTGCAGAAGAAAATAAGGCATTTATGTTTTAGGTCAGGTGTGAGTTGAAGGGTTTTAGGTTTTTGAGAACACAGGCCAAGGGAGAAGAAGGAGGAATGGAGGGTGGAAGGTTGCCCATAGTGAAGGAAGCAAGCCTAGAGAAAAGAGAGAGTAGAGACACAGAGGGAAGGGGTTCGGGAGTTCTTACCTTCCAGAAAAGCGGGAAAGGGGTTGGGGCGTGGATATAAGGGATTGGGGTGCAGAGATATGAGGTTGGGGCACGGAAATAAGGGATTGGGGCACAGAGATATGAGGTTGGGGTACTTGCTCCTCCTCTAGAAAAGTGAGACTTGCTGCTCAGGGTGAAGGAGAAGGGGTTGGGGGTTTCTTGCCCCCCAGAAAGGCGGAGAAGGGGTAGAGACATGGAGAGAAGGGGTTGGGGTACTTTCCCCTTCCCTAGAAAAGCGGGACTTGCCGCTAAGGGTGAAGGACCAAGGCAGGCATCCCTGCGTGGTCTGACACCTCTGAAACCTGGGTGAATAATCAGAGGGGCGTCCCTGCAATGATTAAACACCAAGGGAAGGCTGCCTTCCCTAGTCTGTGACTGGCGCCGGAGTTTTGGGTCCACGGATAAAACGTGTCTTCTTTGTCTCTACCAGAAAATGAATTGAAATTGAGAGAAGGGAGAGATTGAAGTGTGGCACCAAGACTGAAAGAGAAAGAGGTTGAGGGATAGTGAGGGAGGTTGGAGAAGAGAGTAAAAAGGGGCCACTTACCGGATTTGAAATTGGTGAGATGTTTCTTGGGTTGGTGGGTCTGAGGACCTGAGGTCATAGGCGGATCTTTCTCACGGAGCAAAGAACAGGAGGACAGGGGATTGATCTCCCAAGGGAGGTCCCCCGATCCGAGTCACGGCACCAAATTTCATGTGCGTCCGTGTGAAGAGACCACCAAACAGGCTTCGTGTGAGCAACATGGCTGTTTATTTCACCTGGGTGCAGGCGGGCTGAGTCCGAAAAGAGCATCAGCAAAGGGTGGTGGATTATCATTAGTTCTTATAGGTTTGGGGATAGGCGGTGAAGTTAAGAGCAATGTTTTGTGGGCAGGGGTGGATCTCACAAAGTACATTCTCAAGGGTGGGGAGAATTCCAAAGAACCTTCTTAAGGGTGGGGGAGATTACAAAGTACATTGATCAGTTAGGGTGGGGCAGAAACAAATCACAATGGTGGAATGTCATCAGTTAAGGCTATTTTTACTTCTTTTGTGGCTCTTCAGTTAATTCAGGCCATCTGGATGTATACGTGCAAGTCACAGGGGATGCAATGGCTTGGCTTGGGCTCAGAGGCCTGACAAATATAGTTTGTAGGTTTTACCTTTCTTGATTAGTATACAAAACACACAACATCTAACCATTGTTATTTAAAGATTAACTAGGAGGAGATGATGGAAACTCTGTTTAGGGTCACCTTCTTTACACATTAGGTCTATTTCCCCTAACTTGAGTATATATTAAACTAGTGGGGGATTGAGCTACAAAAATGCTACTTGGGGAGAATTTTTTTTAATACAAATACTCAATTCTGAAATTACGTTTTTGTGGAAAGTTATCACTTTGGAATTTGAATTTTCTTGGAGCTAAGCCACTGGTAGTTGTAAAAGCTATGCCTGTAAATTTGCTCCCTAGAAGATACTTTCGTTTAGTGACCACTTGTTTCTCTGTGGATAAATTCAATTATAAATTACAATCGAATTGACTTTTTCATAGCATCCTTCACTCTCCAACTATCTCAAGTCCTCTGTGAATTATAAAGTAATTACAGTGCTCAAAGGACAGTTTCGTAATTGTGTCCATGAGCACAGACTTTCCTCTATGTTCGAGAAGGGCTCATTCCCAGCCGGGAACATTAAGTTGGATTTTATTGAGACTGGGGACTGCTAGTCCAGACAGCTGGGTGATCCCCTGCGCTATTTTGAAAAGTATCCTGGGATCTTTAATTTCCACCTGGATGGCCAGGGAGGTGAGAGAACAGCCCTCACTGGGTGTGACCTTGTATCCCACTTGGGGTCTTGAACCAGGGGACCCCCAACCCCAGAGGTGAGACGTGCAATATGGTCAATTATACAACCTCTTAATTATTTTTTGCTGAATCTCAAGTGTGTTCTCATGGCCTGTTTTCTCCCAGGTGGGTTCAGAAGGTGGCCAAGAAGAAATGTTAGAAAATTCCCAGAGAGCCATTTCATGAGAATGTTTTCATTGGTTTGTACCTGATACTGTTTTGTTTTTGTTGTTGCCTTTTAATAACATTTTTTTCTTTTTGTGGGGTCATTTGTGTAATACACAGGTGACGAACACTCAAGGTTATTTGGTCGCATGCCACAGCTTTCCTTTGGCACATCTGCAATGAAGGAGTCTTTCTGTCTGTCTCCTTTTGTTCCTTATCATCTGTTAGCTTGGCACAGCTGACTGAGCTGTTAAATGATTACTGCATATTTTGCACCTCACCTCGAGAGGCCTTGGTATAAAAAGGTGCTAATTAAGCTGAAGCTTCTGGCCCTCTTGCCTATGTGGGCCCCCGGAAGTGAAGCAAAAAGACTGTAGGAAGCTGGAGCTTGTGTGTGTGTGTGTGTGTGTGTGTGTGTGTTTGGTTTTCAGCATTTTGAGGAATTGTTACTGGAGCTTATAAAATAATTGTTTTAGACCTTATAAACACAGCAAATTCTTCAAATTACATATGAGGCTGACTCGAAAAGCCACGTAAAGGTGGTTTGGCAAAGCAACTAACTGCTGATCAGTTTGTGGTGATCTTGTGTCTATATATGCTGGATTTGAATATTTTCTGTATCTAAAGAAAAATAAGCACATTCTAAGAATAGTTGTCATCTCCCTGTCTAGACTTGCCCTGTAGATATTTGAAATGGGGATTAACATATTTAGGAGTAGCAGGAAGTGCTATTTCATCAGTGTCTAGAATGGGAGGTGAATTCAGTCCCTGCCTGGACTTGTTGACTAACTTGCTGGGTTGTGAGAACCATGGCATTCTCCTGGGAATTGGTTCCAGGGCACTGACTGCATTTCTTCTGAAGCTAAGGCACTTAGCTTTGCTTCCATGCCTTTTAATATAATTTGTAGGCTTCAGCAGATTTCTAAAGTATACCACTTGATATCTTTCACAGCTCAAGGTAAATTCTGCAGCATGAACTTATAGATTTTTTTTCTTTTACCTGGGGTGAGAACGTACCTTTTTCCAGTGCTATTTTTTTTTTCTGGGATACCTTTCATCTGTTTACATGAATTCCACTTTTCCTTGCTGTATTAAAAAAATCACCTAAGCTGTCTACATAGGTGTGAAACTTTTGGTTGTGATTTCCTTGAAGTTAGTTGGAACTGGAACGTTTTTTTCTGTATCCTGAATGGCTCATACATTCCCTAACACAGAATGGGTACTCAGAGAACAGTTGTTGAATCAGTAAACAGTAATGGATCAGTTCTGTCAGACAATGGATTGAATTATTTTTACACATTTGGTTCACTCATGGACTGAATTAACCTACTCATGGGCTGTTTGGTGCATCAAGCAATATTTATACATTTCTGAAGAATGTGGAATCACCTGGGTTAACAGTGTTTGCAGGTGGCACTGGATTGCAGGGGCCCAAGGAACCACGGCTGAATTCTGCATGGGCATAGGCCATTTTCCACCAGCAAAGTTATGAGAACTTTTTTTTTTTTTTGGTAACTGATGTGAAATTTTCAGTTCCGAATGACATCCAGAAACTCTCCTTCTGCAGCGGATGAATGTTTTGAGGGAATTTGAGAGGAGGGTTTGTCTTTTATCTCTCACCTCCAGCAGGAGGACGCTTGCAGTCTCTTAAGAGATGTTGTATTTATGAAATGGTGGAAGGACAGAAGCATCAGCCAGCCCGTTCATGCTTGGGGACAGAGAGGGTGCTCAGAGCTTAGGGGAGCACAGGTCATGCTAATGAATGACAGCTGTAATAAGAAAGACGTGCCATCCATGCTACTTTTTGCAGAAACCAGAAACATCCTTGTGAAAGTTAAAGGGAAAAGAAAAATGTGTACTTTGAGGGGGGATGTTAATGGGGGACAGGAGGTGGCGACATAAAGACTGGTTTAATGTGTCTCGTTGTAGCCCCTAAGGCTTTACCTGACCCCATCACTGTCACAACACTTTCTCCGGGACTGACAGTCTTGGTAATTGATGGGTTGGCGGGGGCTTTTTTTCTGCAAACACATTAAGGCAGGAGGGAATACTCTGGCCCCCACCTCCCCACGCCTGGCACAGGGGACCTGGAGGCGAGCAGACACAAGGCCCGGCGGTGTTGGGGGGAGAAGGAATCAATTCTGTCAACCAGACTGCCCAGCTACTGTCAGGCGCTGGGACCTTTCACCTGCTCCTTGGAGTCATTAGAACTCCCAAATCTCTTTGCAGGCCTTTTCTATTAGACACATACTCCTATGTTTTGATTTTTTGCTCCCAAAGTCATTTTTTAAAATAATTACCTGCATCGAACCACACTTACCATCTGTGGGCTGAGAGTGGGCAAATGATTTATTAGTCTTCGTTTCTAACAGTGCTGAGCAGCGTGGGGTTGATCCTGCTGGTGACACACTCAGCGGATGCACCGATGGTTGGGAGGGTCAATGTCAGGATGAAGCTTCTTGCGGAGTTGACATGCACGTGGGGACCCGGGGTTTGGTGTTTAGTTGGCAGACTGTGGCATTGCAAAAGTGGAGTCTCAAGCCAGGGTGGATAACAGGAGGCAGGAAAAGCAGTGAGGGAGCTTCTTGGGATGTTTTACTTTAAGTAGAAAGTAAAACTGTGCATGAAAAGAGGAGACAGAGGATGCAACTCAAATCATCGCCAACGCTCAGGGTTTCTTCTGTGCACACCGCCTGCCTTGTATCCAAGTGTTTGACTGTGCAGAGGCCAGTCATACTGGGGGACCCTGAGCACTACACTTGGCATTTGGGTGTATCCGATCAATATAGCCATTTCCACTGTTTGACATTATGTTTTGGAGGCTAGTTTTTTAAAGATCAATGACTGAATTGCCGCTAGGCTGCTTGCATATGTCTTCTTGGAGACTCACCTGTCCTCCCCGATGAGATGCTGACTGCACAACAGCAATCACTGTGCTGGGCACATGGGCAGTGTTCAGGAGACATGGCTTCCTTCCTTCTTCTTTCATTTCTTCCTGCCCAGAACAGCAAGGCTGAGACTGATAATAAAATTCCCGGAACATGGAGAAACTAATGTGGGGAGAAAAGAAGAAATGAATTGTGACTTCCATGGGCTTTTGGCACTTTTGGACCTCCCTCCTCCTCTTTTCCATAAAAAATGTATTTTAAGACATATTGGTATAAAGATGAAATTATTCATAGTACATATTAAAATGTTTTCCACTACCTAAAAGTTTGTGATTTTATTGTCTTCTTGTTTTTAAAATAAATTAAAATATTTTCAAAGGCCCTTAGAAGCACTGTGGGCCCTGGGCTCTGTGCCTGCTGTGCCTGATAAATCAGGCCTGGAGAAGAGACATCAGTGACATTTTAGTGTCGGGGAGAAAATGTAAAATATCATGATTGTTTTCCAGTGATATACTAAGTAAGACACATAAGATGTGTTTTAATTGTTTTTCTTGATGTATGCTGTGGTCTTTTAGTTATAAATGCTGAGTATTGTTAAAAGATAAACTGAGGCACAATAAAGTTTGAAGAGTTTATTTGAGCAAACAATGATTTGTTACCAAAACACCAGGGGTTCATCTGGGTCCTGCTGCTTGCCATGCAGAAAGCCAATCACTGAGACGATGAATATTGCCAAAGAAGAAGACTTGAATTAGGTGCTGCTGTCCAGGAGATGGGAGATCAGTCTCAACTCCACCTCCCTGACTGATTAAAACTAGGGGTTTATATAGCAGGGAAGAAATGTAACAATATTTAAGAAAACAGGAACTAGGGAGGGGCAAGGAAGCAATCACGAAGAATGAGGGGCCTGACATCTCATTGCATGTGATGATCCGGTGAGTTTCAGTTCTCTGATACTCTTTGAGAGGTCTGGGGTTCCTATCCTGTGGAAGGAACTCAGATAAAACAAATGCAAGTTTGAAGCTTTAAGATCAGATGGATCAATTTCTTTTTTCTTTTTTTTCTTTTTTTGAGATGGAGTCTCACTCTATTGCCCAGGCTGGAGTGCAATGGCCACGATCTTGACTCACTGCAAGCTCCGCCTCCCGGGTTCATGCCATTTTCCTGCCTCAGCCTCCCGAGTAGCTGGGACTACAGGCACCTGCCACTACGCCGGCTAATTTTTTGTATTTTTGGTAGAGACAGGGTTTCACCATGTTAGCCAGGGTGGTCTTGATCTCCTGATCTCATGATCCGCCCTCCTCGGCCTCCCAAAGTGCTGGGATTACAGGCATGAGCCACCACGCCTGGCCGGATCAATTTCTATGTTTATCTAAAAACTGTTGATGAGACTATTGGGTCAGTTTCAGATTCATGAATCAGGCAGCTCCAAACTAAAAGTGGTTCAGTGCCTATGCTGAAGAAAGGAAGAGACAGGCTTTTATAGAGTGAATGGGGAAGGAACAGAAATGAAATATTTGATTGGTTACAGTTAAAACTTGCCTCATTTGGTCTATCCTGCTCAGAAGTCCCCAGTTATATAATTATAAATTTGTTGGCTGCTTCTGATTGTTTGAGCTTCAGTTCTGGTTTTCTAATATGGGCATTTACAGAAATAGCTCATGTTGAGTTTTGTTTATGTTTGCAAATCAAGCAAGATTAAGGTCATTAATGAAGTCTAACTGGCTTTGCCTGCTCAGGGCATCTTCAAGCCTGGTCTAAATTTTAATTTACTGTAACAGCACTTTAGATTTGTAAGGTAAAGTTAGAGCCCATCTTTGTTGACTCCAAGACATACTCTGAAGTTTAAACTTTTTAATAACTCCCTGATATGTATTAACTTTTTTTGTAGGTATGACTGTCATCTAAATTTCCAAGTTCTTTTTTTTTTTTTTGAGATAGAGTCTCACTGTGTTACCCAGGCTGGAGTGCAGTGATGCGATCTCAGCTCACTGTAACACCTCCACCTTCCATGTTCAAGTGATTCTCGTGCCTCAGCCTTCTGAGTAGCTCGGATTACAGGCGTGTGCTGCCACAGCCAGCTAATATTTGTATTTTCAGTAGAGACGGGTTTTCACCATGCTGGCCAGGCTGGTCTTGAATTCCTGACCTCATATGATCTACCTGCCTCAGCCTCCCAAAGTGCTGGGATTACAGGCATGAGCCACCACACCCGAACTCCAAGTTCTTTGTAGTAAGTACTTAGTACTTTAGATTTCTTAAGCTTTTTCCTCCTATTTAGCTGAAATTTTGTATCCTTTAAGTACCTACTACAGAGAACTTGGAAATTTAGATGACAGTGATACCTACAAATAAAGTTATTATGGATAAGTTACAGTGTTATTTAACTTATTATGGGTAAGTTATAGTGTTATTTAACTTACTGTGGATAAGTTATAGTGTTATTTAACCATCAATATACTACTTAGGAAAAAATTTCCTGAGCTCTATGCAAAGAAGCCTGTTGTAAAGCAAATAATGCCACCTAATGTATTTGCTCGTCACTTGGGTTGTTTTTCCAATTATTGAAACATTTAAACTGAATGCATCTCTATTCTTTCTAGCCTGGTGAGTACTGAAGGGTGAGACTATATCTCTGATTTTTTTCCACCCTGACAAGTGTCTCCTAAGAGCAAGTGTGGTGCCCAGGTAATAGCCTAGGCTAGAGAGGTGACTGGGTGTAGTTCAATTCCTGGCCTTTCCATTTGCTCTTGGGCAAGTTACTGAAATGCTCTATGCTTCTGTTTCTTCAACTATAAAAAGAGGAAAAAAGGCCAGGCGCATTGGCTCACACCTGTAATCCCAGCACTTTGGGAGGCTGAGGCGGGTGTGTCACGAGGTCAGGAGTTGAGACCATCCTGGCTAACACGGTGAAACCCTGTCTCTACTAAAAATACAAAAAATTAGCCGGGCGTGGTGGTGGGCACCTGTAGTCCCACCTACTCGGGAGGCTGAGGCAGGAGAATGGCATGAACCTGGGAGGCGGAGCTTGCAGTAAGCTGAGATGGCGCCACTGCACTCCAGCCTGGGGGACAGAGCAAGACTCCGTCTCAAAATAAATAAATAAATAAATAAATAAATAAATAAATAAATAAATAAAAAATAAAAAAGAGGAAAAGAAATGCAAGTATCCTTCATAATCCAAAGTAAATTTGTTCCCGAAACCAGGTAAGACGGTGAATATCCATAGAGCAGGAGCCCATGTCCCTTTATTTAATTTAATGTATGTATTATTAATTTTTCTATTATTTTTAAAATTGACATAGAATTGTATATATTATTAATGATGTACAACATGATGTTTTGAAATATGTATACATTGTGAAATGTCTAAATCAAGCTAATTAACATATGCATTACCTCACATACTTGTCATTTATTTTCAATGAGAACACTTAAATCAACTTTCTTAGTAATTTTCAAGAAAATAATATATTATTACTAACTATAGTCCCTGTGTTGTATAATAGATTTCTTAAGCCTATTCCTGCTGTCTAGCTGAAATTTTGTATCCTTTGACCAACATCACCCCAATCACTCCTACCCCGCAGCCCCTGGTAACTTCTATTCTACTCTACACTTGTGTGAGTTTGACTTCTTTAGTTTGCACAAAAAAGTGAGTGAGATCATACGGTATTTCTCTTTCTGTGCCTGACTTATCTCACTTGTGAGAAAAATAATGAATATGTTCCTAGCTCGTCCTAAGGTCCCAACTGACGTCCCCCCAAATCCCTAAAACTCTTAACAGCTTGGTTCATGACAAACCACTACAGATGTGTGCATGACAAAAAGTGTTTAAAACATTACCTCATTTAAAAATAATGAACTCATTGATGGGTATGCTTGTGTGTACAGTAACTCTAGAAATGATTTTCTTTCTACACTTCATCAAGTATATACTCTAAGATAAGTGAGCAACGAAGTAATACATTAAAAGCAGGCAGGGCATGGTGGCTCACGCCTATAATCCTAGCACTTTGGGAGGCCAAGGTGGATGGATTGCTTGAGCCCAGGAGTTTGAGACCAGCCTGGGCAACATGATGAAACCTCATCTCTACAAAATTAGTTGGGCATAGTGGCCTGTGTCTGTCATCCCAGCCACTCAAGGGGCTGAGGCGGGAGGATCGCTTGAGCCCAGGAGGTCGAGGTTGCTGTGAGCCATGATAGCACCACTGCACTCCAGCCTGGGTGACAGAGTGAGACCCTGCCTCAAAAAACCAAAAAAACAAAGCAAAAGACAAAAATACAAAAAAAGCCCACTGTGAAGCAAAATAAACAAGCAATGCAAATTCAAAAAAACGATTCCTTACAGATTGGAGGCCTACAGATTGAAGGTGATTGAGATTTGGAGGTGAGAGAAGGGATGTGGAACTGTTGTCACTGTTGTTGCCTGTGCTAAACCTCTAAGGTACAACGACTTCTTGGTCCTCTGCTGGTAAAAGCAACTTGAACTTTATCTTCATAATCAACAGCACTAGAAGGAATGTGCTCTGTCAGTTAAAGAGTGTTGAGTGCGAAATTTTCATTCTTCATGTAATCTTTAATGGATGGTGACAGGAAGCTGCTGGTTCGTACAGGCTTTATGATAATGGTTCGTACAGGCTTATGCTTCAAATGCCAGGTGACAGACAATGCTTTCTCTTCTACTTGGCTCTAAAGGGCACTGAAGTTGTTGGAGTAATAAGTCAGTGAGAGTTTTAGCCTAATACCTTCTTCATAAATGCCTCCAAAAATAGGATTAGCCTTTGTTTAGGGGCTTTCTATCCAGGCATATATTCTTGTCTTCTGAAATGGACATATACAATGCCATTTTTTTTCTTTTTTTTTTTTTTTTTTAGGCAGAGTCTGTCTTTGTCATCCAGGCTGGAGTGCAATGGCACGATCTCAACTCACTGCAACCTCCGCCTCCTGGGTTCAAGCAATTCTCCTGCCTCGGCCTCCCAAGTAGCTGTGATTACAGGTGCACGCCATCATGCCTGTCTGATTCTTGTATTTTTAGTACAGACAGGGTTTCACCATGTTGGTCAGGCCTGTCTTGAACTCCTGACTTCGCGATCCGCCCGCCTTGGCCTCCCATAAGTGCTGGGATAACAGGCGTGAACCACTGCACCTGGCCCCATTTTTTTTTTTTTTTGTAAAGCGGCCCTAGTTTTATCAACATAAAAAAATTTGCTTTGGGGTTGGCACCTTCCTCCAGTTGCCTGCCGTCCCCCGGAGAAGGTGGCCACAGCCTCAAGCATTCATTCTTTCTTGTATCTCCTGACCTTCCAGGCCTTGGTTTGAAACTCATCTTCTCCATTGAATTATCTCTTTCCTTCTTCTGAACCCTTTTCAGAACTTTGATGATCCCTACCTTGTATCATCAGGGTGCCAGCAGCATCCCACAGTGGCTGTCAAGCCCATTAGGAGGTGTTTTTGTAGTTTTTATAAAGTGTTGCTGGTGAGGATGTGGAGAAATAGGAATGCTTTTACACTGTTGGTGGGAGTGTAAATTAGTTCACCATTGTGGAAGACAGTGTGGCAATTCCTCAAGGATATAAAACCAGAAATACCATTTGACCCAGAAATTTCATTACTGGGTATATACCCAAAGGATTATAAATCATGCTACTATAAAGACACATGTGCACGTATGTTTATTGCAGCACTATTTACAATAGCAAAGACTTGGGACCAACCCAAATGCCCATCAATGATAGACTGGATAAAGAAAATGTGGCACATACACACCATGGAATACTAGGCAGCCATAAAAAAGAATGAGTTCATGTCCTTTGCAGGGACATGGATGAAGCTGGAATCCATCATCCTCAGCAAACTAACACAGGAACAGAAAACCAAACACTGCATGTTCTCACTCCTAAGTGGGAGCTGAACAATGGGAACACATGGACACAGCAAGGGGAACATCACATACTGAGGCCTGTTGGGGGTTGAGGGGAAAGGGGAGGGAGAGCATTAGGACAAATACCTAATGCATGTGGGGCTTAATACCTAGATGACGGGCTGACAGGTGCAGCAAACCACCATGGCACATGTATACCTATGTAACAAACCTGCACGTTCAGCACATGTATCGCAGAACTTAAAATTAAAAAATAAAAAGTGTGGTGCTTTCCTGAGCAACACCGTGAAGCTTTCCACAACAATCACACATGATTTTTAAAAATTTCGTATGGTTAGAGAAATAATCAAGTCACATGTGCTCCAGATGTGGACTTGTTTATGACCACGGGTATGTCCTGACGTGTCTGTCTCTCTCATTTGCATTTTTTTTTTTAAAATGTGCTTTCCTAGGCCTCTTAGTCCCACAGGATTTCTTCATAGGATTTTCCACTTTCTTAGAAGGCAATTTTGTAATGCAGGGCAGACGACAGCAGTAAGACACATCATCTTTAAACAATGCCTACATTAGATCAGTGGGGAGGGTGCCCCCGACCTGGGACTGCAGAGCAGTGTCGTGCATTCTCTGCGTAGGTGCAGGAGCACCAGAGAGTGAATTCTGGGTAAACCTTTTGCAAAGCTTTTCAATAACTAGTAAGGCATCCTGTAATACTGCTAGAGTGCAGTGATTCTATCATAGCTCACTGTAGCCTCGACCCCCGGGCTCAAGCGATCCTCTCGCCTCAGCCTCTTGAGTGGCTGGGACCACAGACAAATGCCCTCTTAGGGCAGTTACAAGGATGAATATAGAATTCCAGGGCAGGGGGTTAAGTGGGGAGGGGCCATTTTAGGGGTGTGCACTGACATCAGTGTAGGGCCTCTGAGACGAGCAGCCCATTTGCCACTGTGTAGGGCTTCAGCCATGAACTGCTGCTCTGACCTGCCTTTCCCATGTGCAACTGCGGCCAAAGCAGCATGAAGGGCTGCAAACTAGGTTCACCTCTGTTATCCTCATGCCATACATGGGGGAATGACTCCAGCGAGCAGCCCATGAAGGATTGTTAGAAAGAGAGGACCCGAGGAACTTGGAGGGGATTCATGGGAAATCAAATAAGGCAGAAGAACGATGAGGACAAAAACAAAATTTCCTTCTTTTGAGGGAGCTGGGTAAGTTCTGCCTTGGGTCTCGTTTTCTTTCTTTCTTTTCTTTCTTTTTGACAGTCTTGCTCTGTCGCCAGGCTGGAGTGCAGCGGCGCTATCTCTGCTCACCGCAACCTCCGCCTCCCGGGTTCAAGCGATTCTTCTGACTCAGCCTCCCAAGTTTTAATGTGTAGAGAGGCAGCACCTGAAAGGTCTCTGTGGCTTCTACTAGTCCAGGGAGACAGGAAGTCAAAGAAGTCTCTGTGTGGACACTAGGAGAGGGGACAGAGAACCTCCTGGGAAGCAAGTCACTCACATGGGCCAGGGCCAGAAAGCCCTCAGGGCGAGCAGAGAAGAGAGTCACCAGGGTCTGTGGCTGGTGTCTGGGTTGATGTAACACTTTCTTTTTGCAGTTAGTTTGCTAACGTCAATTCTGAGTTAGAGATGCTCACAAGACGTGTGGGCTAAGAGATGTCTCCATGTTCAACACACACTAGACAGACTTAATTATTTATAAGAATCTCTATTGGAGCACTTCAGGCTGTGCAGAGGCAGCTTTTAGATGGTGAAGACAGAGCTAGCTTTTTTTCAAAGGGCGCTGGAAAGACGGCTAGTTTTTGGATTTTGTTTCACATTTTTTTCAAACAAGCTGGTAGATGTTGAATTGAAGCATTATTTTGGGTCAGGTTTACACAGAGTGGCAATGAACCATTTCACTGGGTAAAGGAATAGGGGGAAAAGCGTTCCAGGGTTTCTTGCCTCTGGCTTTGTAGCTTTCTTGCATCTCTAGGGGATTGCTTCTGCAAATGGAGTGGGAAAAGCCAAAGCTTTGGAATAGATTCTAAGTGAATGCGGAGGAACAAATGTAGGGTGAACACACACACAAGCCAGACAGAACCTTGGTACAAAAATCAGATGCGCCATAAAAAATGTTTCACTTTAGGAATGATGTCTAGATTTGAAATGCTTGGTTTAAAACGACTATTACGTCACCGCCACCTGCTGGCCAGAAACGGTATTAGCTTAAAGCTCCATTAGAGTAAAGAGTCTTCTTGGGGTGGGGTAACTGATTGGGCTTCTCACGGTTATTTTTGTGTGGAAAGAGTCTTTCTCCGAGAAAATATGCTTTTATTTTTTCTTCTTCTGTCTAGAAAATGTTCTGTTATTTTTAAATGACCATTTTTAAAATTCATAAAGACATAGTGATAGGAAATTTAGAAATTACAGAAAAGTGTAAGGACTATAGTTTATGTATTTACACATTTTCCTAACATGAAAATATTTGAAAAAACTCCAACAAACTTGGAATTTATTATACATATGAATTTGTTTCATTTAGTTATTGAATTCGTTTTTTATCATGAAATATTTTAAACATACACCAAAATACAAAACATAACAGATGCCCAACTGGATTTAACTCATTTTTAAAATTTTGCTACATGTTTTCCCTAAAATTTTCTTTTGGAAAATACTACTTTACGGGTACAAATGAAATTCACATCTGTCCCCACCCTCATCATCAAATTTCCCTCCATTATTCCCCAGATAGTACCACTATCTTAAAAATGATATGCAACACTTTTTGTTTTTATAGTTTTGCTTCATATGTTTTAAATTTTACGTGGTTGAGTGATACTCTATTCTTTATTCAACTTTTTTTTCACTGAACGTTATGTTTATGAACTTTATTTATGTTTATATAGGTAGACCTAGTAGATTCATTTTTACAAATAGCTGAATTAAAAAAATCTTATCTGGAAGTATTGATCTTTAACTGGAGAGTTTAATCCATTTACATTTTTTGTGAATATGTTTAGATATATTTTTACTATATCTTTTTTGTTATCTGTTTATTGTGCTTTGTTTTAAACATATTTTTGTGTTCTATCAGAGGCTGTGTATTTAAAATTTTTTTCCTCATCTACTTGTTTTGAAGTTACATTTACTATTTCTTTTCTACCCTTCAATTTATGCTATGCCTACTTAACAAGTCTAAACATAACAATTATTGCTTCTTTCTCCAGAAGAGTACAAAGACCTGAGAATGTTTTAAATTACTTTTACCTTTCTCCCATCTTCTATCTTATGCTTTTTAGGATTTTAAATTCTTATTGTTTTAAATCACTATATTAGCGGTCACATCATCATCATCACCACTACCACCACCACCACCATCATCATCATCTTACCAATCAGTACTTAGTTAGCATTGAGAAAAAGGCCAAGCAAATATGAAGCAAAGAAAGCCGGAATAGCAATCTTACTCCTTTTTGTTCTTTCATTTTTGCCTTGAATTAAGTCTATCTATCTATCATCTATCTATCTATCTATCTATCTATCTATCTACCTACCTACCTACCTACCTACCTATATATCTAAAGGAACAATTTAGTCTCAAGCACAATGTGGCAGAAGTACAAGGAAAATAAATGAATCAACAATTTTAATAGTCTTCTTGGAAACTGATAGATTAAGGAGATAAATAAGTACAAAGATATATAAAATTGAATAATACAATTAACCAATACTAGGCATCACATTTTATTACATTTTCATCAGTCTGATAGTTGCTAAATTCTAACTTATTTGTTTTAATTTGGATTTAAAATTATTATTGAGATTAGGTATTTTTTCATACGTTTATTGGAAGTTTGTAGTCATTTTTGTGTATAATTAACTCTTCATGTTTATTGGAGATGTTTGTTTTTACTGAGTTGTAAGAACTGTTTGTATATAAAAGTTATTAAATATCTATTTGTTATATATGTTAAAATATTTTCAGATTTATCATCTGTCTTTTAATTTTGCCTATTCTTTTATAGGGCTGATTTAAAATTTTAATGTTTATATACTGCATTCTAGATATCTTCTTTGGAAAAAGATTCTTTTTTTGGAAAGCATGAAAGAATGAAAAGATAAAAGAGTGAAAAGGATAAGGTAATGAAGGGATCAAATGGGAATGCAGTAAAAACTGAAAGCAAAAAGAACAAGAACCTAAAGAATAAGAAGAGGAGGCAGGCCGGGCGCCGTGGCTCAGTGTTTTGGGAGGCCGAGGGGGGCAGATCACAAGGTCAGGAGATTGAGACCATCCTGGCTAACATGGTGAAACCCCATCTCTATTGAGAAAAAAATACAAAAAATTAGCCAGGTGTGGTGGCGGGTGCCTGCAGTCCCAGCTACTCGGGAGGCTGAGGCAGGAGAATGGCATGAACCCGGGAGGTGGAACTTGTAGTGAGCCAAGATTATGCCACTGCACTCCAGCCTGGGCAACAGAGCGAGACTCCATCTCAAAAACAAACAAACAAACAACAAAAAAAGAAGAGGCCGGGTGAGGTGGCCCACACCTGTAATCCCAGCACTCTGGGAGGCCAAAGCGGGAGGATCACTTGAGGTCAGGAGTTTGAGACCAGCCCGGCCAACATGGCAAAACCCTGTCTCTACTAAAAATACAAAAATTAGCTGGGGGTGGTGGTGCTAGCCTGTAATCCCAGCTACTTGGGAGGCTGAAGCAAGAGAATCGCTTGAACCCCGAGGTTGGAGGTTGCAGTGAGCCAAGATCGCCCCACTGCACTCCAGCCTGGGTGACAGAACGAGATTCCGTCAAAAAGAAGATATAAAGATCTGGGATCTACAAATAATTTACCTAAAACAATAAATGGAGTTCAAATATGAAGTAACATTTTTGGAAAGCAAATTATAAACTTGAAAGTTACATTAACAGAAAAACAAAAACAAAAACCAAAACAGAAAAACAAACTACCCCTTGCTCCCAAGTCCTGGAATTGGAAAATAGAATGGGACAAAATATCAGCGATATCCTCGTAAACGTGGATTATACGCACACTGCTTTTCCTTGACTATCTGAACGGATGGAACAGGAGGCTAGGTCAAATTTACTCCTTTTGGGAAACCAATAGATGAGGAGATAAAGTCAAAGTTTTATATAGTATTTAGAGATGTCCTTTATTTTTTATTTATTTTTTATAGTCTCATTTTGGAGCGGACAGCTACTGGGATGAGTTGAGGAATTCTGAGTAGAATGTTTTAGACTCATCAGCAACTTCTTGGTTGTTGCTGATAGAGGACTCTCCTTTGACAAACTCACAATAGACACATTAAGATCATAGACTCACAGTAGGGTAGCCTGGAAAGCTCTTTAGAAGTGGAATCATCTGGCCTTCCCAGACGAGGAAGTGGGGATTTGGAGGGGTTCATGGTTTGTAACCCAATATTCCCCAACTTGTCCTTCAGAACATGGCCAATTTGGAGTTCTGGGTTAATAAAAGTGCTTTTGTGAACTCAAGGACAACCCACACATACCCCTAATAAATAATGGCGTCTCTCATCAGAATCATAGATGCACCTTGAGATCTGGGGAGAGCACTGAGCTGGGGGTTGGGGGATTGGTGTTCTAGTTCCCCACCACCATCCCCAGCTGAGCGACCAGGAGCCTCATCTACCACAGGAGGCAGTGGAGAGCAGAACCCTGTTCCCTCCCACTCTAACATCCCCCATGTCTCAGTTCCTGCCTGGGGTGACAGGTACAGTTTCCAGCGCACAGTCTAAGGCCTCAGGACTTTATCCAGGGGTTTTGCTACAGACTGGTTTGTTCTGTAGAGCAGAGATTGGATATACAAATGAACAATTGATGGTCCATTTATAAAAACAAAACACTGACCCCACAACCTGTAGCCACCTGCCCTGGAAACCAATCCCTTATCTACAATACCCAGCCTGGGAAGCCAGCCTGCTGGAAGCCAGACTTATGGGAAGTCAGATTGCCATCTCTAGTAACAATCCAGGATGTCAAACAATAGCTTCCATAACAATCAGCCCAAATGGCCAAGACTTGTTTAATAACTGATAGCCTCTCTGATTTTTGTCCCCACTTCCAACTTAGGACCAATTAGACAGAGCCCACTATGCACCCCTAACCAATCCCATAGGATGCCCTGTTCCTGACACCAACAGCCTCCAATCAGGGCACATCTAAAGCCTTTCCCCCACCTTTTATCCCACAATAAAGCTCTGCCACTCTTCTTCCTGCCTTTAGGTCACTGCAACATGCAAGTGACAATGGCTGACTCCCTTGCTGAAGCAAGCTCTGAATAAATAGCCTTTGCTGTTCTCATTTGGTTGGTCTTTGCCTCTTTCCACCCAGCAGTAATGTAGGGATGAGACTAGACTGCTGGGCTCCATCCACTCCCACCTTCCTCTTGGCCCCTGAGGGTTCCAGTAAGGAGGTTAGAAGCCAGAGATATGTGGGCGCACAAAGACCCCTCCCTCCCACACCAAGACCCATCCATTCCCAGCCTTCAAATCTTGTTTTGTGTGGTCTCCCCTGTGGCTGACCCCAATGTTATTGATGACAGAAAAAAGACAGTGTTCATGAAATAGAAAATCTACGAAACTTCAGCTTGGGTCTTGCTGCTGGCAATGTACTCAGATGTACGTTTTCCTTTAGTTTTGTCACCTATGAGCTAGAAAATTGCAGCTTTGGGTTAGGTCACTGGAGTTGGGTCAAGATTCTCTTTGAGAGCAATGGAGTATGAAACCCGTTCCAATTTGCTCAGACCCAGGTATTTTTTTTTCAACTCGCTTTTGCTGATGATAAATAATTTAGTATTTGACAGCGGGGGAATGTGAAAATGTAAAAAAAGATGTATTAAAAAAATTAGGCTGGGCACGGTGGCTCATGCCTGTAATCCCAGCAATTTGGGAGGCTGAGGCTGGTGGATTGCTTGAACCCAGGAGTTTGAGACTAGTCTGGACAACATAGAGAGAACCTGTCTCTACAAAAAATAAATACAAAGTAGCCTGGTGTCATGGCATGCACCTGTAGTCCTAGGACTCAGGAGGCTGAGGTGGGAGGATCGCTTGAGCTCGGGAGGTTGAGGCTGCAGTGAGGCAAGATCATGCCACTGCACTGCAGCCTGGGTAACAGAGCAAGACCCTGTCTTGAAAAAACAGAAAACACAACAAAAACAAAAACAACCCGTTTATTTACACAGTGGTCTTTGAACTCCTCCTGCCTGCCAGGCTCATGACTTCCTATCGAATTAGATTTTCATCATGTCTATGAAAGCACAAGTTTATGCAGATGCAGTTGGGTCATTGTTATTTTCTTTTCACATCTTCTTTTCTGTAGTTAAAAATTGATTGATTGACAGAGTGGTGGATGAGAAAAATGCCTGGAGTGTTGGTTTTATTGTTCTGGGTGTTTTTTTGTATGCGTTTGACCTCCTGCATCTTCATTTTCAGGGACGCTTGTTATAAAAGTACAGTTCGCTGGGCCTCAATCAGACCCACGGAATTGGAATTCTGGAGGGTGGAATCTGCATTTTTTTTTTTCAGGCTCCTCATGTGAGTTCGTGAACTCAGTCTATGGGTTTTATACCACACGGCTTCTGTGTTATTGGTTGGAGAGGGATTCTATTATGGATGAAAAAAACTCAGAAAAGGAGGTTGAGTGGCCCACTAGAGGTCACAGAATCAGTTAATAGGTGGTTGTAACATACAAAACCCAAGGAGTAGAATGATAAAGCGATTTGGATCCGTAAGCCTCTCTGAGGCTTTGGGTCAAGTGCCTAGTATTTGCAACTCATAAAGTAAATCACTTACTAAAACACGATACTGTTCTCAGTCAAAAGTTCATTGAATGGGGTGGAGAACCTGGTGCTATTTCTGGAGCTGTGGTTTATCTGGGTATGGCTCTTGGGCAGTGAGGTGTTAGCGTCTTAGAGACCTGGGCTCCAACACGGCCCCTCACTCAGGCGGGCTTTCTTAACTGAATGAAGGAACCAGGACCGCTGGTTGTCCTGTTCGTAAAGCAGTCATAATAATGCCTCTCCCTTTCCAAGGAGAGTCAAGGCGGCCATAGCATCTTTGAGCAGAGGCTTCAACCACATCAGTTTCCCTTGTGATCTGGGGGATTCTGTGGAAGTTTAAGCCATAGCAACCCCCTCCCCATTTTGGGGAAGTAACCTAATCAGGAAGACTGTTTTAATCCGAATAATGCCCCCTCTTCCTTCCTCTTCTGTTTATGGTATTTGACTTTAAATAATTAATTTATGATGGGGTCTCACTCTGTTGCCCAGGCTGGAGTGAGGTGGCATGATCTCTGGCTCACTGCAATCTCCACCTCCCAGGCTTAAGCCATCCTCCCACCTCAGCCTCCCAAGTAGCTGGGACTACAGGTGCACGCCAGCACACCTGGCTAATTTTTGAATCCTTTGTAGAGAAGGGGTTTCACCATGTTGCCCAGGCTGGTCTCCAACTCCTGAGCTCAAGTAATCCTCCTGCCTCAGCCTCCCAAAGTGCTGGGATTACAGGCATGAACCACCGTGCTGGGCCGACTTGGTTTTATTTTATTGCAGTCACTTTGCAGGGCCAATGACCTTCTCTGGGAGAGAGGGGAGAGAGCTGAAAGGAAACGCCTTGGGTGGGCTGCCTGCTGAGTTGAGGTGTTGTCCCCTTTCCAAAGCAGCCAGCAGTTGCTGCCATGTCACGGCAGCCTGTAAGAGTGGCGCCTGGCAGCCATGTCATGGCAGCCTGTAAGAGTGACTCCTGGCAGTGAGAGTCCAAGTCCCAGGCTGGACTGGTCCCTGACCCTACACTTCCCACACTGCTGTTCCAATGAACACAGAATCAATGGCCAAATCCAGGCCCTTCCACAAACAGAAAATAAAGGTAAGATGAACACTGCATTTATGTAGAACCTGTACTTTATTTAACAAGAATTGTTTTTGTAAACTGTAGTATATCCAGAGAGAAAAAATTCTTGCTGAAGCAACAGTCTGTGAAGGTCCTTCTTGCCTGTTTTATGTACTCTGGGTTAGAAAGCCACGTCTGCCCTAATGAGGCAGGTCTGTCTCCCCATCTGCAATGCTCCAATGCATTTGGTGCTCACCTACCATAGATCACATGTGCTATACAACTGAGTCCTAATGAAGGCTTTTTGCTCCCCGATTACTGCTGACATCCCTTCAAACAAGCAGGGTTTGTTCTGGTCCCTGTCTTTCCCCTTACCCTGGTTCTGCGGATTCTTTACCACTGTTTTCATGCTGTTCTGGTTGCAGCAGGCTCTCATGGGCTGGGCTGTTTCTTTTTTAAGTCTGTGCTTGAACTTGCTCAAAGTTCCACATCTGAAGTCTTTTTTGTGGGGCGGCCTAGGAGGCATTACTTCCTTCCAAAGTGCTCTGAGAAATGCTAGCCACTAATTACTTATTAATAACCTGCCCAGTGCTGCAGCTCTGTGTTCTGACCCATGCCGGCTGCTTGGTCAGCATTTTGGCCCCTGGAATTCTCGGCTGCACTGTGGTGACGAGAGGCTAAACACAAAGCAAGACAAAGAGAACAAGCCAAAGTTTCTTTACTCATTCAAGCACAGTTGAAAATTTAGAAAACACAGATGAGCTGAAAGGAGAGAGAATCTTGCAGCAGAAATAGAAGCATCAACATTTTGGTCCACATCACAGGAGACCCTGAGGAACCTGCCGTCTGCTTTTTCCACATAACATGGCTTCTTGAGCATATTTTCAGGCCGTTCTCTTATTTTTAAAATACATTAGTATCGCACTGTATGGACATTCTGTATATATCTGAGGGCTGTTGGACAGCATAGGTTGTTTCTGAATGTTTGGTATTATAAGCAACAGTAGGGTGAGCACCCTGTGGCTGTCTGCTTGCAGCAGGAGGGCTGTTTTCAATGTCTTTGTGATTGGATTACATCTGAGCTGAAAACAGATTTCCCTACTAGGCAATAGCAACCTTGTGGGGATGTCATGGTGTTCTCAGGTCACCAGGAAGCATCTTCCTGGCTGCCCCAGCCCAAAGGGGACCTGCTTAACCCTTTGCGCTCAACTTCAAGGGCTGCACTTTCTCAGTCTCACAGTGATTCCTGGTCACATGTCAGTAGGAGGTAGGAAGGGCAAGCATTACTGTTATTTTTAGGAGGAGGGAGCAGACACACACTAACTAAGGTGTCCTTGATGGTCTCCATCTGCTGTGGACTGGCTGTGTCCCCACCCAAATCTCCTCTTGAATTGTAGCTCCCATAATTCTCACATGTTGTGGGAGGGAACCGGTGGGATGTAACTGAATCATGGGGGCATTTTCCCCCATATGTTCTCATGGTAGTAAGTCTTGTGAGATCTGATGATTCTATAAGGGATTTCCCCTTTCACTTGGCTTTCATTCTTTCTTGTCTGCTGCCGTGTAAGATGTGCCGTTTGCCTTCCACCATGATTGTGAGGCCTCCTCAGCTGTGTGGAGCTGTGGGTACATTAAACCTCTTTTTCTTCATAAATTACCCAGTCTTGAGTATGTCTTTATCAGCAGCATGAAAATGGACTAATACGCCATTCATGCACAGGTGAAACTTGTCTTATAACTGGTCTACTTCTTCTTCTAACGGGATCCCCTTTCTAACCTGTGACCCGAGTTCAAGACTGACACTGCCATAAGGTCCTGTTGCCATCCCTCCCCTGGGAGTGATGAGGGAGGAGGTCATTCATTACGTCACATCTGTCGGCCTTTTTTGGCTCTGTGAGCCCCTCAACCACTCAGTGCCACAGGCATTGATGACTTCAGTAGAAGCCAAGTGACTGTCAATCTTTCAAATGGATTTTGGGATAGAATGGATCACCAGTGACATTGCAGGTGATGGGTCCGTAATGGCTTCTTTGGGGTTTCGTAGGTGAAAAGTAGACTTTTCGGGAGACTTCTTTGTACACTTGGATGTCACTTTTTCTTCTTTACTTCACTGTAAATGTTTCTACCCCGTTCCAAAATCAAATTTGCCATCTACACCCTGGCATGGGGAGGTCGTTTCAGCATGGGGCACAGGTCCTCACATGGCATTGGCAGACAGACACTTGGCCCTGCAGTTTGGGTTTTATTTATTTATTTATTTATTTGAGATGGAGTCTCACTCTGTCGCCACGCTGGAGTGCAGTGGCGTGATCTCGGCTCACTGCAACCTCCGCCTCCCCGGTTCAAGGGATTCTCCTGCCTCAGCCTCCCAAGTAGCTGGGACTATAGGCGCCCGCCACCACGCCCGGCTTTTTTTTTTTTTTTTTTTTTTGTATTTTTAGTGGAGATGGGGTTTCACCATGTTGGTCAGGGTGGTCTCGAACTCCTGACCTCGTGATCTGCCTGCCTTGGCCTCCCAAAGTGCTGTGATTACAGGCATGAGTTACTGCGCCCAGCCGAGTTTGGGTTTTAAAATTGCTAAGTTAGTGGTAGAATTCTGTACAGGAAACAATCTCAGTGGTGGTTTGGCTCCAAGCTGTCAAATTACCAGAGCGCTTGGCTGGTTACTTTGGGGTCTGTAAGGAGAGAGGGTCCCTGCCGTCATTCCAGTCCACGTGTCAGAGTTCGCCTGTGTTCTGTATTTATCACCCACGTGTTAAGTTTATGTGTTACCAAGATGACCTCCTCAACAATAAAAAAAATAAGGCATTTCAAAACTTTTAATGCCTTTCAATCTAGCAATTCAATTTCTAGGAATCTATTATTTAGAAATTAATCACAAACCACTAAATAAGTATATTCAAGGATGCACATGGTAGTGTTATAATACTGTTTTGAAGAGGGAGAAGAAGAAAACCAACAGGAAAAAACTGATAGGACATCTAAAGGGGATTGGTTAAGAAAATCGTGGGAAGCCAGAGCCATCATTAATAACAATGAAGGAAAGGTTACTAGGGTACTTGAGGGAAATGTTCAGAATCTAACTGTGAGGGGAAAATGCAGGGGACAAGTATAATTTGGTACATTTCTGCTATATGTGTAGAATGAATGAACACATGCCACTATGTGGGCATTAGTTGGAGCTGGCTGGAGGCATATTACTTCTCTTTTATGTCTTTTTCCTCCTCTGGCCCCTTTTCTCCATCTCCTCCCCCACCTCCACCACCTCCTCCTCCTTCTTCTTTTTTTTTTTTTTTTCTCTTTTTTTTTTTTTTTATTATACTTTACGGTTTTAGGGTACATGTGCACAATGTGCAGGTTTGTTACATATGTATCCATGTGCCATGTTAATTTCCTGCACCCATTAACTCGTCATTTAGCATTAGGTGTATCTCCTAATGCTGTCCCTCCCCCCTCCTCCCACCCCACAACAGTCCCCGGAGTGTGATGTTCCCCATCCTGTGTCCATGAGTTCTCATTGTTCAATTCCCACCTATGAGTGAGAACATGCGGTGTTTGGTTTTTTGTCCTTGCGATAGTTTACTGAGAATGATGTTTTCCAGTTTCATCCATGTCCCTACAAAGGACACGAACTCATCATTTTTTATGGCTGCATAGTATTCCATGGTGTATATGTGCCACATTTTCTTAATCCAGTCTATCGTTGTTGGACATTTGGGTTGGTTCCAACTCTTTGCTATTGTGAATAGTGCCGCAATAAACATATGTGTGCATGTGTCTTTATAGCAGCATGATTTATAGTCCTTTGGGTATATACCCAGTAATGGGATGGCTGGGTCAAATGGTATTTCTAGTTCTAGATCCCTGAGGAATCGCCACACTGACTTCCACAATGGCTGAACTAGTTTACGGTCCCACCAACAGTGTAAAAGTGTTCCTATTTCTCCACATCCTCTCCAGCACCTGTTGTTTCCTGATTTTTTAATGATGGCCATTCTAACTGGTGTGAGATGGTATCTCACTGTGGTTTTGATTTGCATTTCTCTGATGGCCAGTGATGAGGAGCATTTCTTCATGTGTTTTTTGGCTACATAAATGTCTTCTTTTGAGAAGTGTCTGTTCATGTCCTCTGCCCACTTTTTGATGGGGTTGTTTGTTTTTTTCTTGTAAATTTGTTTGAGTTCATTGTAGATTCTGGATATTAGCCCTTTGTCAGATGAGTAGGTTGCAAAAATTTTCTCCCATTGTGTAGGTTGCCTGTTCACTCTGATGATAGTTTCTTTTGCTGTGCAGAAGCTCTTTAGTTTAATGAGATCCCATTTGTCGATTTTGGCTTTTGTTGCCATTGCTTTTGGTGTTTTAGACATGAAGTCCTTGCCCACGCCTATGTCCTGAATGGTATTGCCTAGGTTTTCTTGTAGGATTTTAATGGTTTTAGGTCTAACATATAAGTCTTTAATCCATCTTGAATTAATTTTTGTATAAGGTGTAAGGAAGGGATCCAGTTTCAGCTTTCTACATATGGCTAGCCAGTTTTCCCAGCACCATTTATTAAATAGGGAATCCTTTCCCCATTTCTTGTTTTTGTCAGGTTTGTCAAAGATCAGATAGTTGTAGCTATGCGGCATCATTTCTGAGGGCTCTGTTCTGTTCCATTGATCTATGTCTCTGTTGTGGTACCAGTACCATGCTGTTTTGGTTACTGTAGCCTTGTAGTATAGTTTAAAGTCAGGTAGCGTGATGCCTCCAGCTTTGTTCTTTTGGCTTAGGATTGACTTGGCGATGCGGGCTCTTTTTTGGTTCCATATGAACTTTAAAGTAGTTTTTTCCAATTCTGTGAAGAAAGTCATTGGTAGCTTGATGGGGATGGCATTGAATCTATAAATTACCTTGGGCAGTATGGCCATTTTCACGATATTGATTCTTCCAACCCATGAGCATGGAATGTTCTTCCATTTGTTTGTATCCTCTTTTATTTCATTGAGCAGTGGTTTGTAGTTCTCCTTGAAGAGGTCCTTCACATCCCTTGTAAGTTGGATTCCTAGGTATTTTATTCTTTTTGAAGCAATTGTGAATGGGAGTTCACTCATGATTTGGCTCTCTGTTTGTCTGTTATTGGTGTACAAGAATGCTTGTGATTTTTGTACATTAATTTTGTATCCTGAGACTTTGCTGAAGTTGCTAATCAGCTTAAGGAGATTTTGGGCTGAGACAATGGGGATTTCTAGATATACAATCATGTCATCTGCAAACAGGGACAATTTGACTTCCTCTTTTCCTAATTGAATACCCTTTATTTCCTTCTCCTGCCTGATTGCTCTGGCCAGAACTTCCAGCACTATGTTGAATAGGAGTGGTGAGAGAGGGCATCCCTGTCTTGTGCCAGTTTTCAGAGGGAATGCTTCCAGTTTTTGCCCATTCAGTATGATATTGGCTGTGGGTTTGTTGTAGATAGCTCTTATTATTTTGAGATACATCCGATCAATACCTAATTTATTGAGAGTTTTTATCATGAAGGGTTGTTGAATTTTGTCAAAGGCCTTTTCTGCATCTATTGAGATAATCATGTGGTTTTTGTCTTTGGTTCTGTTTATATGCTGGATTACATTTATTGATTTGCGTATGTTGAACCAGCCTTGCATCCCAGGGATGAAGCCCACTTGATCATGGTGGATAAGCTTTTTGATGTGCTGCTGGATTCGGTTTGCCAGTATTTTACTGAGGATTTTTGCATCAATGTTCATCAAGGATATTGGTCTGAAATTCTCTTTTTTGGTTATGTCTCTGCCAGGTTTTGGTATCAGGACGATGCTGGCTTCGTAAAATGTGTTAGGGAGGATTCCCTCTTTTTCTATTGATTGGAATAGTTTCAGAAGGAATGGTACCAGTTCCTCCTTGTACCTCTGGTAGAATTCAGCTGTGAATCCATCAGGTCCTGGACTCTTTTTGGTTGGTAAGCTATTGATTATTGCCACAATTTCAGAACCTGTTATTGGTCTATTCAGAGATTCAACTTCTTCCTGGTTTAGTCTTGGGAGGGTGTATTTGTCGAGGAATTTATCCATTTCTTCTAGATTTTCTAGTTTATTTGCATAGAGGTGTTTGTAGTATTCTCTGATGGTAGATTGTATTTCTGTGGGATCGGTGGTGATATCCCCTTTTTCGTTTTTTATTGCATCTATTTGATTCTTCTCTCTTTTCTTCTTTATTAGTCTTGCTAGCGGTCCATCAATTTTGTTGATCTTTTCAAAAAACCAGCTCCTGGATTCATTAATTTTTTGAAGGGTTTTTTGTGTCTCTGTTTCCTTCAGTTCTGCTCTGATTTTAGTTATTTCTAGCCTTCTGCTAGCTTTTGAATGTGTTTGCTCTTGCTTTTCTAGTTCTTTTAATTGTGATGTTAGGGTGTCAATTTTGGATCTTTCCTGCTTTCTCTTGTGGGCATTTAGTGCTATAAATTTCCCTCTACACTCTGCTTTGAACGTGTCCCAGAGATTCTGGTATGTTGTGTCTTTGTTCTCGTTGGTTTCAAAGAACATCTTTATTTCTGCCTTCATTTCATTATGTACCCAATAGTCATTCAGGAGCAGGTTGTTCAGTTTCCATGTAGTTGAGCAGTTTTGACTGAGTTTCTTAATCCTGAGTTCTAGTTTGATTGCACTGTGTTCTGAGAGACAGTTTGTTATAATCTCTGTTCTTTTACATTTGCTGAGAAGAGCTTTACTTCCAACTATGTGGTCAATTTTGGAATAGGTGTGGTGTGGTGCTGAAAAAAATGTATATTCTGTTGATTTGGGGTGGAGAGTTCTGTAGATGTCTATTAGGTCCACTTTATGTAGAGCTGAGTTCAATTCCTGGATATCCTTGTTAACTTTCTGTCTCGTTGATCTGTCTAATGCTGACAGTGGGGTGTTAAAATCTCCCATTATTATTGTGTGGGAGTTTAAGTCCCTTTGTAGGTCACTGAGGACTTGCTTTATGAATCTGGGTGCTCCTGTGTTGGGTGCATATATATTTAGGATAGTTAGCTCTTCTTGTTGAATTGATCCCTTTACCATTATGTAATGGCCTTCTTTGTCTCTTTTGATCTTTGTTGGTTTAAAGTCTATTTTCTCAGAGACTAGGATTGCAACCCCTGCCTTTTTTTGTTTTCCAGTTGCTTGATAGATCTTCCTCCATCCCTTTATTTTGAGTCTATGTGTGTCTCTGCACGTGAGATGGGTTTCCTGAATACAGCACACTGATGGGTCCTGACTCCTTATCCAGTTTGCCAGTCTGTGTCTTTTGATTGGAGCATTTAGCCCATTTACATTTAACATGAATATTGTTATGTGTGAATCTGATCCTGTCATTATGATGTTAGTTGGTTATTTTGCTCGTTAGTTGCTATAGTTTCTTCCTAGCCTCGATGGTCTTTACAATTTGGCATGTTTTTGCAGGGGCTGGTACCGGTTGTTCCTTTCCATGTTTAGTGCTTCCTTCAGGAGCTCTTTTAGGGCAGGCCTGGTGGTGACAAAATCACTCAGCGTTTGCTTGTCTGTAAAGTATTTTATTTCTCCTTCACTTATGAAGCTTAGTTTGGCGGGAGAGGAAATTCCGGGTTGAAAATTCTTTTCTTTAAGAATGTTGAATATCGGCCCCCACTCTCTTCTGGCTTGTAGAGTTTCTGCTGAGAGATCAGCTGTTAGTCTGATGGGCTTCCCTTTGTGGGTAACCCGACCTTTCTCTCTGGCTGCCCTTAACATTTTTTCCTTCATTTCAACTTTGGTGAATCTGACAATTATGTGTCTTGGAGTTGCCCTTCTCGAGGAGTATCTTTGTGGTGTTCTCTGTATTTCCTGAATCTGAATGCTGGCCTGCCTTGCTAGATTGGGGAAGTTCTCCTGGATAATATCTTGCAGAGTGTTTTCCAACTTGGTTCCATTCTCCCCATCATTTTCAGGTACACCAATCAGACGTAGGTTTGGTCTTTTCACACAGTCCCAAATTTCTTGGAGGCTTTGTTCATTTCTTTTTATTCTTTTTTCTCTAAACTTCCCTTCTCTCTTCATTTCATTCATTTCATCTTCTATCAGCGATACCCTTTCTTTCAGTTGATCGCATCTGCTACTGAGGCTTCTGCATTCTTCGCGTAGTTCTTGAAACTTGGCTTTCAGCTCCATCATCTCCTTTAAGCCCTTCTCTCCATTGGTTATTCTAGTTATCCATTCTTCTAATTTTTTTTCAAAGTTTTTAACTTCTTTGCTATTGTTTTGAATTTCCTCTCGTAGCTCAGAGTACTTTGATCGTCTGAAGCCTTCTTCTCTCAACTCATCAAAGTCATCCTCCATCCAGCTTTGTTCCATTGCTGGTGAGGAACTGCGTTCCTTTGGAGGAGGAGAGGTGCTCTGTTTTTTAGAGTTTCCAGTTTTTTTTGGTCTGTTTTTTCCCCATCTTTGTGGTTTTGTCTACTTTTTGTCTTCGATGATGGTGATGTACAGATGGGTTTTTGGTGTGGATGTCCTTTCTGTTTGTTAATTTTCCTTCTACCAGACAAGACCCTCAGCTGCAGGTCTGTTGGAGTTTACTAGAGGTCCACTCCAGACCCTGTTTGGCTGGGTGTCAGCACCGGTGGCTGCAGAACAGCGGATTTTCGTGAGACCACAAATTCAGCTGTCTGATAGTTCCTCTGAAAGTTTTGTCTCAGAGGAGTACCCGGTTGAATGAGGTGTCAGTCTGTCCCTACTGGGGGGATGCCTCCCAGTTAGGCTGCTCAGGGGTGAGGGACCCACTTTAGGAGGCAGTCTGTCCGTTCTCAGATCTCCAGCTGCGTGCTGGGAGAACCACTGCTCTCTTCAAAGCTGTCAGTCAGACAGGGACATTTAAGGCTGTGGAGGTTCTCGCTGAGTTTTTGGTTGTCTGTGCCCTGCCCCCAGAGGTGGAGCCTACAGAGGCAGGCAGGCCTCCTTGAGCTGTGGTGGGCTCCACCCAGTTCGAGCTTCCTGGCTGCTTTGTTTACCTAAGCAAGCCTGGGCAATGGCGGGCGCCCCTCCCCCAGCCTCGTTGCCGCCTTGCAGCGTGATCTCAGACTGCTGTGCTAGCAATCAGCAAGACTCTGTGGGCATAGGACCCTCCGAGCCAGGTGCGGGACACAATCTCCTAGTGTGCCGTTTTCCAGGCCCGTTGGAAAAGCGCAGTATTAGGACGGGACTGACCCGATATTCCAGGTGCCGTCTGTTTCCCCTTTCTTTGACTAGGAAAGGGAACTCCCTGACCCCTTGCGCTTCCCGAGTGAGGCAATCCCTCGCCCTGCTTCGGCTCGCGCACAGTGCGCTTCACCGACTGTCCTGAACCCACTGTTAGGCACTCCCTAGTGAGATGAAAGCGGTACCTCAAGCAGAAATGCAGAAATCACCCGTCTTCTGTGTCGCTGGGGCTGGGAGCTGGAGACTGGAGCTGTTCCTATTCGGCCATCTTGGCTCCACCCCCCTCCTCCTTCTTCTTCTCCTTCTTCTTCTTTTTCTTCTTCCTTTTTTTTTTTCCTGCTGGAGTCTCGCTCTGTCGCCCAGGTTGGAGTGCAGTGGCGTGATCTCAGCTCACTGAAACCTGTGCCTCCCAGGTTCAAGCAATTCTCCAGCCTCAGCCCCCTGGGCATTTGGGACTACAGGCATGTGCCACCATGCCCACCTAATTTTTGTATTTTTAGTAGAGACGAGGTTTCACCATGTTGGCCAGGCTGATCTTGAACTCCTGACCTCAGGTGATCCACCTGCCTCGGCCTCCCAATGTGCTGGGATTACAGGCGTGAGCCACCGTGCCCAGCCCTCTCTTTTCTTCTTTGTCTTCATCTTCATCTTCTTCTTTGGCAGATTTTCGCTGTTGTGATTAGCAAGACCCAGTGGCAGTGCCTTAACCAGCATTTTAAACTCACAGGAGAGAGCTGTGTTGCTTCCCATTTTCCCTAACATAAAACAAAGAACTAGTTGAGGTTCCCTAATTTGGTGGCACTTTAAACTTTTATAGTGCACGCATCTTTGTTACTTCGTGTTGTCTACACAGTTTCACTCTTTAAGTGAGAAATGGGGAGATAAAATGACTTATTAAAGTTTAAGGGGACCCTATTTCCTGAGCTCATAGCTTGGGCATATGGTCGCTGGGTCTTAGAGAACTGGGATATAGGTGGAATATAGGTTAGAATTCTTAAAATCAATACTTTCTGGAAAACCAGTGTGGTTACCAACCATCTGTGGGCCTGCGTTTCTCTCCAGCCATCCAGGGAAGAGGATGCTGGAAGCTTGTCCCGACCCTACCTCCTGCTGGATGGGAAAGTGTGCCTGAAGAACCTTACTCCCCATAGTGGGAATGTTTTTAAATGATGAGGTTCCATGGCAGAGACAACTGGGAGGAGCTGGTTTTGAACAGAAGGCTCCTTCTGAAACCCTTTCCACAAAACACACATGCGTGTGTGCACGTGCACACACACACACAGAGACACAGACACAGACACAGCTGGATGTATGTGTGTGTGAGTCTGAGTCTGACTTAGATGCAACAGTATCTGCAGCCTAGGTGGAAGGTCTGCCCCAGGAAGGAGGAAGGCCAACAGCCCATAGGCAGGAATCACCTGAAGCTGTGAAACAGAACAGACTTCTGGGCAGAAGCAGGAAAATTCCCTGAAAAAAAATGTTTACCTGAACTGCACCTTCCTTATTCTTTTTGAAAGAACCAGAGTTGTGGCTCAAAGCAGGGAAAAACATCATTCTGGAGACATTTTAAAAGTTTTCTGGGGGGTAGACTCCACTGAGAGAGGTGACAGAGGTGAGAGAGTGTGCCTTGGGAGGGGACAGTGGAGCGGGGCTCAGGGAGGTGAGCAGGCTTCCAGGACTGCTGGATTCTCCAGGACACTCCTCCCTGTGCAGAGTGGCCCGGGGCAAAGTGGATGCAAGGGAATCCGTCAAGGAGGGCGGGAGTGTGCAGAGATTCGGGTACTAGGGAAGGGCCATCAGCAAAGGGGTGGGAACCGGGGAATAAGCAGGACTCAGGGCCACCTTGGAGCCAGCAAAGTGAAAGAAGAGGAAGGAGAGGGATCTGGACAAGGGGCAGGATCTCATACCCACCAGAGCCTGGTGACTTCAGAACGAGAGGGCTCCTTGGTGGGAGCAATGCCATCAGGACTGTATCCAGTGCATGGAGATAGGACACCATGCAAGTGAAAGTGAGCAGGGCCCGGCCCAAGTGGAGAAGCTGGTGGTGGTGGAGCCTCAGCACTCTCTGGCCTTTTCTTTCTCCCTCCCTCCGCTTCAGTTGGAATCCCCTGCGATGCCATTCGGACCATAGGGTGACTCTATGCCCTGTGGTAGACCACAGTGTTCTCTCTCGGATTTAGTGAGGACTGTGGGATGGGGTGGAGGTGGGTGCAGGGGTTGGGGGTGCTCTGAAGGCTTGCCAGCAGACAGGGGGCACCTGAGTGAGGGACAGGGGGATTCAGGCTGGGGCAATAAATGCTGTCCTGGAGAGGTACTCAGCCGGGGTAGCAAATATGAACATCCACAGGAGCCGCCCACAGATTCGGTGGGCACAGGAGGAGAAGGGAAGCCAAATGGGCACACTCTGTTTGAGGGACGTGCCTCCCCACAGCCCCGGATGGAGCCCTGTGGGTGGGAATCTAGGCTGCTGTCACCAGACGGGCTGATTTTCTAGGAGATTCTGCAGTGGCGTGTTGGTGCGACACCTTTCATTTAAAAAATGCTGTTGATTAACTTAAAAACAGAACAATACTGTCTCAGCCAAACATAGCACATGCTTTGGGTCATGGGCTTCTGACTCCTCCTGCAGTGGTGAAGCTGACAGCGCCAGGTCCACACTGGCATGGGGTGGGGCACGTTGTCCCTTCTACAACAGAGCCCCTAACTAGGTTGGAAGCCAGTGTAGTCATGTGGGTGTAGCAAAACAGATGGAATGCAGGCTCTCAGTTAATCGGCACGCGCTCCTTTCGGGATAGAACAGTCCTATTTTGTAAATGAGAGAAAAGGGGAGCTCAGAGAGGTACATAGTTGGCAGGGAGTGGCAGGTTTTACTCAAGCTCTTTCTGATATTCAAGACTGATTTCTCATTACTTATAGCTTCTGTGTAACAGAGAATGGCTCAGATAGAATGAATGTTACTGTATTAGGGTTCTCCAGGAAACACCAATAGAATATATCTATATGTATACCTATAGATATAGAAATGTAGGAAGAGATTTACTGTGAGGGATTGATGGATTACATGATTTTGGAGGCTGGGAAGTCCCACGATCTGCTGTCTGCAAGCTGGAGGCCCAGGAAAGCTGGTGGTGTGGTTCCAGTCCAAACTCAGACGCCTGAGGACTAGGGGACCGATGGGGTAAGCCCGAGTCCGAGTCTGAAAGTCTGAGAGCCAACGTCCAAAGTCATGAAAAGACGGAAGGCCCGGCTCAAGGAGAGAGAGGAAATGTGCCTTTTGTCTGCTTTTCTCTTCTATTTGAGTCCTCAAAGGACTGGCTGATGCCCTTCCACCCTGGGAAGGTGATCGTCTTCACTCAGTCTACTGATTCAAATGCCAATCTCTTCCAGAAACACCCACACAGGCACACCCTGAAATAAGGTTTTATCGACTATCTGGGCATCCCTCAGCCCAGTCAAGTTGACACATAAAATTAACCATCACTGCTACCATATCCACTGCTAGTAGGAATCTGGTGAAGCAAACTCTCCAGAAGGAATGGCTGCCACCCCCAGGGCCAAACTCCTGCCTTTTCCATTCTAGTTGGGAACATTCTGACAGACCAAAAAACAGTATCAGGGGCTAGGACGGAGAGTTATAAGATGGCACAGACAGTAATTTGTCATGTGCGTTTCATTAATTCACTCATTAATTCAACACACACCCAGTGAGGGCCTGCTCAGCGCTGGGCTCTCTGTTCTAGGCACTTGGGATCCAGGAGTGAACTTATTAGACAAATGGCTCTGCCCTTGTGGTGCCTACATTCTAGCTGGAGGAGGCAAACAATACACAATGCATGTAATAAGCAAATCATATGGTAGGTTAGGAGGTGACAAGTGTTATTCCAGAAATACAGAAAAGGAGGCAGATAGGTGTGTGTGGGGGGTGGGTGGGAAAACTGCAATTGTGATTGGTTTGATGAGGGTGTGCCTCATTGAAAGGATAGCATCGGAACAAGGCTGTGGCAGGAGCATGACTCCTGTGAGAAAAGCAAGGAGGCCAGAGCAGCCAAGTGCAACAAGGGAGCAGTGTTGAAGTTGGAGATCCCAGAGCTCCACTCACCCAGGGCTGGGTGCCGTTACGCCACTCATTGCCCCATCTCTCCAAGTCTCTAATTCCTCAAGTGTAAATGCGGTGGATTACCTTTCCCCCGCTTCACAAGTGTTGGAGGATCCACTATGAAAACTTTGAAGATTGATTTTTATTTTTACGTGTGGGGCTGCCCTAGGGAAAACAGTCTCAGTCACATTCTCATTCCTCCTAGACAGGATGGCCACCATGAAGCCTCCCCAGCCACTCTGTCTGCAGGGATGTCCTACTCTTTGCTTCTATGGCACCCATGTGCATCAGTTTCCCCTGCAGGGATGGCTGCCAGGAGGCCAGCTTCCCCAGCCCCTGCTGGCTTCACGGGCATTTGACCTCTGCAGTCACACAGGGACTCATGCTCAGAAGAGCCCTGTGCATGGTTGAATCCTCTGCCATTGCCATCTTTAAATACTCCATGATTTTGTCTTTACAGTTGTGCTGAAGTCCAATGGGACAATACAGCACGCACCTGAACAGAGGAGATATGCGTGGTATGTGTGTTTGCTGCCATTCCTTGCCTCATGAGCACAGGATTCTGGAGCTCCCATGATGGTGGGAGTTCAGAAAGACTCAAAGCGAGGACAAGATTACTCAAAGTGAGTACAAGTGTTACATCTTTGATTAAGTATGGGCCTGATGGGCCATGCTTTCCATTCAAACTAGAATTTGACTCAAAATGGAAAGAAGGAAATGACGTTCTAAGGACATCATCGGCCAAGGAAGCCTAGCATAGTCTTTCTCATTCCTGTTGTTTCTCTGAGTTAGTCAACCACTTATGCCAGTAGTTATGACACAGGAGGAAAGGGAACTAGCTTTTCTTTTCGTTCTTTTCTTTTTTTTTCTTTTTGAGATAGGGTCTTGGTCTGTCACCAAGGCTGGTGTGCAGTGGCACGATCTCGGCTCACTGCAACCTCTGCTCCCTGGGCTCAAGCAATCCTGCCACCTCAGTTGCCCAAGTAGCTGGGACTACAGGTGTGTGCCAGCACACCCAGAAAATTTTTTTTGTATTATTTGTAAAGATGGGATTTCACCATATTGCCCATGCTGGTCTCCAACTCCTGGGCTCAAGTGATCCATCTGCCTTGGCTTCCCAAAGTGCTAGGATTACATGCGTGAGCCACTGCACCTGGCCTTCAGTCCTTTCTTAATCCTCAGTAAGTCAAAGGCAGAGGGTGCTGGTAGAATGTATGCATATCCAGAAATGAAATAAAAACAGCAAAGCTAGTTTTTGTGCAGCATTTCCAGTAAGGGATTGATTGAAATGTCAGGGTGATTGTGTCGTTGTGTGCCTCTGAATGCAATCATCTGTACTGGTTAAACCCCACCCTCCCCCAAACCTATTTATGTGTAAGTTATGAAATACAAATTCTATAATTTCTGTGATTCTGCATGTGAACTATATGCTTTGAGCTAAATGCTTCCATTAGTGTTGTAAGATGGCATTGCACAGGAGTGGTAAGATTCATGCTATCAATTTACTTTTAATTTTTCCAATCCTAGCAGGTATTAAATAGCAAATAACACTGCAGGTCAAAAGAGAGACAGCAGGAGAAAGGAAAAGTCCTTATAGTTTAGTAGCTTTCCTGGCACCTTCTTTCCTGCTTTTTGGAAAAGGGGCCCAGCATTTTCACATTGCACTGGGCCCTGTGCATTCTGTAACCAGCTCTGGCCAGCTCAGCTAGTGCCCAGCAAACACTGTCTCCTGCTCACTCCACTCCAAGTCCCAACTAGGGCCAACAGTGCCAAGAATGAGCTGTCATTGTGAACTCAGCCCTGGTCCCAAAGAGTTTCTGCTGTGATTCCCATCACTTTTATTTTCAAGGAATTAAGACAAAAACTTCAGGCTCTGTTTGGGGTCAATGTTGTGCCCATTCTGCTTAAGAAGGAATAATAAGTTATTTAATTGTCTATAGGCCAGAGAGCATCAAAAGGCACATACATTTCAAAAAATAAAATTTCACATAACCCCAATATATAACAAAAAGAGAAAAAAAAAACATAGATATTCTCTGAACTGTGTAAACCCTTTGGAAATTTCCATGACAGAAGGTTTAGAACATTCTCTAATGGCGATTTGAATACAACAAAAAGGTCACATCTGTATCTTATTAACTTATGGAGATTTCCCAGGGACTTTTCCCCAAAGGCGTGTTACAGCCCGTGCTTTCAATAGTAAGGATAGATAAAAGATGTTAACTTTGGATGCTATCCTTAAAAAAAAAAAAAAAAAACCTTCCCTTTTAACACTAGAGGTCACTCTGTAACCGCAAATGCGAACTAAGCACCCCGGGGCTCCAGAAGGTCAGCACAGCTAATCTGTATAAATTGCTGAACCATGAGCCAAATTTGTACCTAATTACGGGTTGCTTTGATGCAGCCCCGCTCCTATTAAAAGTTTCTCTCTTTCCTGCAGAATTGTGGATGTTGTGACTTCTATGTTTCTACTGAGCCCTAATATTTCTCAGCTAAGCAGGGGCATTGCAGGCAATGTAACCAAGAACACACATTTCTCTACATTCCAGATTTTTGATGTTCATTATCCAGATGGAAAAGAGCATCTGCCACTTGGGTATCAAATGGTGATAACTTGGTCTTTATTTCTTTATGAGACTGAGGTAGAGACAGATTTAACACAACCCTGCATGTGGGCGTGCAAAGACCACAGGCACAGCACGTTGTGCAGAAACAATTGACAAATATTTTCAGAGTTTCTCTTTCCTGTTTTTGGAGATACATAAAACTGACTCTGCATCCAGTGTATGGAAATAGGGTTATTTGCATCTATTGGGGATTGGAACCCACAAATGCCTTATCAATTGAGAATTAAAATCCTTGTGCAGCCTCCCTAGAATACTTCAATTTCCTTTGGCTAGTTACCCTTTCGGAGTAATGAATGTTATTTCTGATTTGGATTCCTGAGAGTTTGGATATCTGTCTATGCAGTAATTGCACATATAATTGCATGCAAAAATGTGTGTTTTATTTCTTTACTGGTTCCTAATCTTTGGTATTTTTGTCTGTGATAGATGGGAGTTATGAGGGGTCTTCATGGTCTCTTCGTTTAGGGAGAGTGGAATTCCTGAGCTGGGCAGGCACAAAAGACCTGAATATCAAACAATGAAAAATAACGGGAATAGTAGGAGGTTGTCACTCTCTGCAATATCTTCCTGAGGCATGGATGGGAATTTTGCAGCAGAGGCAGGTGATACACAGGAAATGCAAAGCTCTCTTCTTTGGAGGGCGGGCTCAGCCCACGTGGTAGAAGTGCCTTGACACTGGCAGCGTCAGTTTGGGTGGAGGGCAGTCTCCTTGCCGTTCTGCTTAGCCCCCAGCACTTGCAGCAGATGGAGAGCTGGTGTGGATAAAGTGGAGCTGCTGTGCTGCTCCTAGGTCCAATCCCTCACATGCCGGTGTGGCCACATTTAGGAAGATTTTAGCCCTAGACCAGCCAGACCCCTCCTTCTCTGGATTACAGCACAATCGCACAATCACTCTGACCTCCTCTGTGTTGGATTTTCTGGTGTATTTTGCGTAGATTTAGAGCACTCAAGGTGGTTGAGATCATTACTCTCTGTAAGGAGATAACAAAAATACGCTATGGTCACTTATCTCCCACCTAGCCCGTCCAACCATCGATTTCCCATCTCGGTTCACAAGGTGCTGAATGGAGCCGATCAATTTAACAGCACCGATGGGAATCAAATATTCTCATAATCCATATTATCAGTGGCCTTCCTTCCTGATGTCCTCATCTGACCTGGTCACCGTGGCTTCTTGATTGGAGAAATTAAAGCAGGGATTGGGAGGTCTTTATAATGGGAGTATGTCAGCTTTAGTGTGGCCACTCTGGGAGACTGAGGGTTCATCATGCCCACACCCCTGCTGCTAATGCTTTTAGTAATGTGCACGCTTGGATTTAAATTAGGAGCCCCAATTAGTCTTTTGTGTTCTAGCAGCCTGCAAAAACACCATTTAGGGAGGAACTGTTCAGAAAGCAGGTTTTTACTTAATAAACAGTGATCAATCGAATTGATTAACCATGAACACATTCCCACAGAGTCTGTGGGTGGCGCTTGTTGTGGATAATTGCGGTTCATGAGTACAAGACTATTAAGTGGCTGCTCATAGACGATTTCCCAGCTCTTTCACCTAAGAGAACCGGGGGCACGCTCTGGGGGTGCCAGCAACTGTTGACAGCGCTTTTTGGGTTGGGGCTGTGCCTGAGCCAGCCTCTGCCCCCAGCAGGCCTTTGGAGCATCTCTATCAATTGTGGCCATTTACTAGACACTGGCAGACACTTTTGTAAACCTCGCATCTGTTTTTTTTACTAATTCACGCGGTAATTAGGTGTTCTCACGCTGGCTTTGTGGCTTCACATAAACGGTAAGTGGAACTGCCTGTGCATTAGAATTAGTGCTGTGTTCTGTGCGAGGCTTATTACCACCGAGGCTCTCTCTCTGCTCGCTAGAACGGCAGCTAGAAAACTGGGAGGAGAGATTCCTGGCAGCATTAGCAAACTAGCAGCCCCTGAAGGGCGATGAGAAAGATGTAAGTGAAGGCGGGTTCCACGGGGGAGCCCCCGGTTGCCCCGCACGGTTGCGGCGCGCGCGCCTGGAGTTGCGCTTGATGAACGCAGCCCGGGGGCGTAGCGAGCACGGCCGGGCGGGCTGCCCGGGGCTCCGGGCCCAGCTCCCAGCCCAGGGGACGGACTGTTCTTTGTGGGACAGAGGGGAGAAGACGCCTGCCATTTGGAACCCCTGCTGATGCTCCAGTTCATTTTGGGCGGGTTTCTGGGCCTCTCTTGGCGTAGTTTACTTAATTACCAAAAGTACAGAATAGCGACGCAATGTGTTCTATTATGTAGGTTAGAACGCCCTTTATGCCCTCGGTGCTGGCCCTGGGTAAACGGGAAGCCGCCAGAGGGCTGGGTGACTTTGCAGGTGCCTCGACCAAGGACTCCTCGGGGCCGAATGATCTCTTGCGCCCTCTAGCGGTGTGGATACCAACTCTCCGTGGACACCAACCTAGTGGTCCCGGATCTTCACTCTGAGTCAATGGCCCTGCCCCAACCCTAGAGGTTTTCCTTGCGCTGAGGAAGGGACCTGGGCCTTGGTGTTTTTTACAAGCGCCCCAGGAGATTCTAATGTGCATCCAAGCTGGAGAACTTCTGCTAGAAACCAAGGCAAGACAGAGCCACACGTGATAGGTGGTAAACCATATGTGCTTCAAAATATGTTTCTTACTTATGTGTTTATTATTATTATTATTTTAAACATAACATTTACCCATGGGTAGTTTTGTTTGTTTGTTTGTTTTTTGTTTTTGAGATGGAGTCTCGCTCTGTTGCCTAGGCTGGAGTCCAGTGGCTCAATCTCAGCTCACTGCAACCTCTGCCTCCCGGGTTCAAGCAATTCACCTGTCTCAGCTTCCCAAATAGCTGAGACTACAGGCACATGCCACCACGCCTGGCTAATTTTTGCATTTTTAGTAGAGACAGGGTTTCACGATATTGGTCAGGCTGGTCTCGAACTCCTGACGTCAGGTGATCCACCCACCTCAGCCTCCCAAAGTGCTGGGTTTACAGGTGTCAGCCACCTGCCTAGCACTTACCTATGGGTAGTTCTAATTTGGAAATTTCCAGTCCTCTGGGAAGACTCTGCAGATTGCCTGGGCTAACAGCAATTCCAAGCCCTCCTCTCTCTTTCCACCTTCTGCTAGAGACTGAAGAAACGAAATCAGTACACGATGTCTTAGTCTCTCTTAATGCAGGGGTGGCCATGTGACACAGTGCTAGTCAATATGATGTAAGTATAAGGAAAAGTCCACTCGGGTGTTTCTGGAAAAGCTTTTTTCATCCTTTATTTTCCTGTTAAAAATAGATGTAGAAGATCACCACCCACTTTTCTCTTCCTCTTGCTTTGGATGTAGATGTGATGCCTGGAACTCATGCAGCTATCTTGCAACGACGAGGATGAGGCTGAGAGAATAGGAGAGATCCTTGCTCAAACAGGGTAAGCCAACCCCAGAAGCAACTTGCCTCCAGACTTTTTATTATGAGGAAAAATAAATCCCTAAACGTTTAAGCCACTGGTAGGTTATATGTTATTTGCAGTCAAATAATTCATAACAAATAAACTTTCAGATGAAACATCATGATGAAATGCTGCCTAGAAGAGAGATCAAAAGAAAAATAAAGCTTTTTGAAGTGCACACAATGGGCCAGGCCCTGGGCTTTCACATGCATTATTTCATGCGTACCAAAGACATTGGTGCCATTATTACTATTTCCATTTGTTGAGAAAACTGAGGTTGAATAATTTTCCTTTTATCAAACAACCTGTTTAGTATGAAGGACCAATTATGAAATGCAAGAGTCAAATTTCCAGAGAGTTTTATCTGTCTCCAGAGCCCATGCCTTTTCTTAGAATTTTTTCCCCCTACTGCCTCTTGCTTTCCAAGAAGAGATGCTGCAGTCAAGCCTTGCTGGGGAGGCTAGGGAGGGCAGCCAGGCTGCCTCAGCTGGAAGCAGGGACACAGGGGTGGCTGCAGTGCCATCAAGCAGAATATGGCATGTCTAACTCTCAGAATCTTGAACTGCCTCCCCATCCCCACAGCACACAGAACAATGATGGTGGCCCTGGGAGGAATTAGCTGACCAGGATCTGGAGCCAGCCTCTTACATCAGGAGAGATGGACAGAGCGGTGCAGCATGGTGGAACCACATGCTGGAGTAGAGAACCTGGGAAGGGAGGGGAACAAAGCTCCTGGCAACTTCTTGAGGTAATGTTTACTTTATTTTGTTTTTTGAGACAGAGTTTCGCTCTTGCTACCAGGACTGGAGTGCAGTGGCACAATCTTGGCTTATTGCAACCTCCACCTCCCAGGTCAATAGATTCTCCTGCCTCAGCCTCCTGAGTAGCTGGGATTACACGTGTCTGCCACCACGCCAGGCTATTTTTTTTGTATTTTTAGAAGAGACAGGGTTTTACTATGTTGGCCAGGCTAGTCTCGAACTCCTGACCTCAGGTGATCCACCTGCCTCGGCTTCCTGAGGTGCTGGGATTGCAGGCGTGAACCACAGCATCTGGCTGGGATTGTTGACTTTGGGTGATATGAAGACTGAAAATCTGGCAACGTGGGCTCAAAATGACAAGTGACGCCCCATCCAGGTCTGCAACAAAGGCAGAGAACTGTGTATTTAATGGAGGGGATGGAGACTTGATACCAGAAACCCACTGGAGATTGCACATTTGAATACCTGTGTTGTGAAAATACATGTGTTATAAAAGGGTCAACGCTCTTCATAGTTTGTGGGGTCAACCATTCTCCATCAGTCTCTTATCTTCACACGGGATTGTGTTAAAGACCCTCCCCCTCCTCCAGCCACTGTTATATATGGCCAGGTGGACATGGGCCCTGGATGACCCTGACATAGAAGATTGAGGTGCCGAGAGAGGGCCCACATTAGACCTCAGCCCCACAGTTAGCCATCCCTCCAACTGTGCCAACAGGTGTGGCAGCATCCCCTCTCTGAGGTAGAGCTGCTGGCTTCTCCTCTAAGCTCCCATATCACTGATTTGCACCTTCCCCAACTGGATAGATCATTAGGAGAATTGGTTTACAAGGCTCTTGCTGAGCTGCTGGCTGTGGGAGAGGAAGTAAACAGACGCAAGATAGAGCTGTAACATATGATGTTATATCCAATGCTTAATGAGGCCCGTAAAAACAGGAATGCAGGAGCAGCCGCAGATAAATGAACGTGCTTCATGCAGAATTGAGAGTTGACTGTATTTTATTTGATTTAGTTCTAGAAATAGCAGCTGTTGTGTCAATTATGGCAAAGTAGTTCTAACTAATCTCTTCATTGAATTCATCTCATTGACCAAAATGGATTAAAAATTATTTTGTTTCCATGATTATAAGTCAATTTTCTATAGAAAATATACAGAAGAATAAACTGGAGAATTGAAATGACCCGTAATCCCACCACTAATAATAACTCATAACAATGGATTACGTTTGCAAGTGCTAACTGCTTCCCAGCCACTATCTAGAACCACTCTTCTGTTAGCACGCTAATTAAACCCTCTAGGAAGTAGGAAGAGCTGGCAGCTGCATGCTTAATATGGGGAAACTGAGGCACTGGGAAGTGGGAAGTTAAATAACTTCTCCAGTGTCAACACACTTGGAGGTGGTGGAGTCAGGGTTCGACCTTGGCAGTTTAGTTCTAAAACCTGCATTTTTTTTTTTTTTTGAGATGGAGTGTTGTTCTGTTGCCCAGGCTGGAATGCAGTGGCATGATCTCTGCTGACTGCAAACTCCACCTCCTGGGCTCAAATGATTCTCATGCCGCAGCCTCCTGAGTAGCTGGGACTACAGTTGCCTGCCACCACGCCCGGCAAATTTTTGTATTTTTGTAGAGCTGGGGTTTTACCATGTTGGCTAAGCTGGTCTGAAACTCCTGACCTCGGTTGATCCTCCTGCCTTGGCCTCCCACACTGCTAGGATTACAGGCGTGAGCCACTGTGCCTAGCCTAAAACCTGTATATTTATCCAGGAAACTCTATTTCCTTTGGGGGAAACCACTATTAATGTGTTTTATTTCTCTGAAAATGCATGCAAATATCACATATTTTTATATGTATTTACACAAATTGGAGATCATATTCTATATGCTGATTTGCAATCTGCTTTGTCATGTAACTTTATATAATGTTATTACAAATAAGTGTTTGATGACTGCATGGTGTTCTTTCATACAGAGGTACACTGGGATATTTTTAAAATCCATCTCCTAACCTCAGGCATCTATGCTGTTTCCATGTGTTGCTGGTTCATTTTATAAATAATGCTGAGATGAAGGCCAGTTTTATGTACCTACCTCTCAGTGAATCCCTGATTATTTTGTCTAAGTAAATTCCCATAAGTAACATTACTGGGCAAAAAATATGGTCAGTTTTAATGACCTCAATACTTATATAGATTCTTACACAGATTTAGTTTGGCAAGGAGCTTTGACCAAGATGATGAAATGAGTGGACTGGTTTCAAATTTGTAGTTGTGATTACAGCTCTACCCTGAGCTGTATGACAGAGATGCATTTACTGGGCTGGAAAACAAGTCACTTGGTGGCTCTAAGGAACCCCAGGAAGCACCGGGGTGGCTTGTCCTCCTTCACTCCCTCATGGCGTCCTGTTAGATACCCTCACTTGTCTGTCTTCCCTGCTGGACTGTGAGCGGGAGGAGGATCACGCAATGACCACGTGTCTACCAAGTGTCTTCCCTGAGCCAGGTCCCTGGAGGGAGGGCCCCTCTGCTCACCTGCATCCCAGAACTGGTGTGGAACCGGCTGCTCTGGAAGCCTTGGCAGGGCTGCTGAAGCAAATCTCTCCCTTTGGTCTGCCTTCCTCATACTCAACCTTTAAAATTCGCCCCAGCTACCTTCTCCAGGGATGGAAGTGGACATTATGCCAGGCAATAGTGACAGTATATTCAATCCTTGGGAACATCTTAAAAGGTAGGCCCTGTATTATTACCCCATTCTACAGATGAGGAAGCTGAGGCACCAAGAAGTTAGTAACTCGTCCGGGACCACACTTCCAGTAAGTGGTTGACTTAGAATTTGAACCTGCATCTGCTTCACTCCCAAGATCTTATTTTTTCCACTGAACCTTGAGGCTTTTAGGAGACAGGTTTAGCAGTTCAGGCTAGGGTTAGGTGTAGGTTTTGGTACTTGGGTCCTGATTCCTACTGAGTCTGTGTGGCCCAACATTTAGACAGCAGGAACTGGAGCTTCCGCTTGTGCCTTTGCATTCAGGTGATGGACTCAGAGGGCCCCCTGGAAAGGAGGAAACCCTCTGGTTGCAGCAACTTCCAGGTTGAAACAAGTGTTTAGAATTATTCCCACTGGGCAGCCCCTCACCCTATTGCATCTGGTGGCAAGAATCTCACTTTGCTTCTTTTAATTAAGGAAGAGACTTTTGTTGATATTGCTATTTTTAGCAAAATGTCTTCCACTGCATTGTCAATTATTTGAAATAAGAAATTCAAGGGCTCCCTTGTTTGATCATGTATTAGTCGGTTTTCATGCTGCTGATAAAGACCTACTCAAGACTGGATAATTTACAAAGAAAAAGAGGTTTAATGGACTCACAGTTCCATGTGGCTGGGGAGGCCTCACAATCATGGTGGAAGGTAAAAGCACGTCTTACATGGCAGCAGGCAAGAGAGAATGAGAGCCAAGCAAAAGGGGAAGCCCCTTAAAGAATCATCAGATCTGGCGAGACTTATTCACTACCATGAGACCAATATGGGAGAAACCACCACATGATTCAATCGTCTCCCACCTGTTCCCTCCCACAATTCGTGGAACTTATGGGAGCTACAATTCAAGATGAGATTTGGGTGGGGACACAGCCAAACCATATCAGATCAGTTGTTCGTTTGGCTGCTTTTGAGCCCTTTCTGCATATCAGGCCTTGCCCTGTGCACTGAGAATCCAGAGGGAACTGGGAGACCCTCAAAGGTCTCCCAGTTTGGTGGGGAGACAGACCGGGACATGACTCGCTGGTATGTGAGGCAGAACAGCCTGTGGCTCCAGGAGGGAAATGCTTTGGGCAGGACTCAGAGGGACAGTTGATCTCTGCCAGATGCAGATGACTGAGAAAGCTCCTGGGCGAATCTTCTTTGAAAAACAAAAAGTAAGCTAGAAGTCGTAAGCAGAAATGTATTACTATAGATCAAGCTAAAGGAATGACCAAATCAGGCAAAAAAATTTTTAAAAAGCAACGAATGGCGAGAAATTTTCATCACAACTGAGCAACCTTAAAAAGTGGGCTCATTTTAGTTTCTTTTTGGCCACAAGTTAAAAACAGGGTGGGAAAAGGGTAAATGGGAAGCAATAACAAAAAGAATTGAGCTTTCTTTCTCTCTGCCAGCAACATTTGCAAAGCTTGACATAATTTGTACCGATATTTTCCTGTGAAGTACATCGGGATAACATTTCTTAAAATAATTGTGCTCTTAACAGTCCCACGCAGACTAGAAGCTGGGAAGCTGTACAGGCATCAGAGAATGAGATTCTGAGCCTCTGAATTCCGATGGCCCCAAAGGACCCATAGGTTCCCACTCAGGTCCAGAGGAGCAGTGGCTTTGGCAGAGGCTGGGGGTGGAGGAGAAGAGTTGGGAGGTTGCCGACACGTGGCTCTGTGAGCTTAACAGTGTTCTTGGAGGCTGTGTTTGGTGTGGGGAGGAGTAGAAAGCCCCTGACCACCACCAGCCTAGATGTCCCTGGACCTGCCACCACTTACGTTTGATATCAGGAGCCCCACAGTCCCAGGGCATAGCCACAATGCCTTGGTCTTGCACAGAAAAGCAGGAGAAGTTAAATGTTGCAGATGTTTCAGATGTTTTGTTCTCCTTCTTCTGCCTTCTTCTTTTTTTTTTTTTTTTTTGGAGCTGGAGTCTCGCTCTGTCGCCCAGGCTGGAGTGCAGTGGCACGATCTCCACTCACTGCAAGCTCCACCTCCTGGGTTCACGCCATTCTCCTGTCTCAGCCTCCCGAGTAGCTGGGACTACAGTCTCCCGCCACCACGCCCGGCTAATTTTTTTGTATTTTTTAGTAGAGACGGGGTTTCACCGTGTTAGCCAGGATGCTCTCGATCTCCTGACCTCGTGATCCACCTGCCTCAGCCTCCCAAAATGCTGGGATTACAGGCGTGAGCCACTGCCCCCGACCTCTTCTGCCTTCTGTATTGCAGAGTGCATTTTTGGCCATTAGACTCTGTTGTGAAAGAGGATGCTACCCTGCAGTTGAGTGGAAGGACATTAAGTGACAATTGTTCTGAGTGCAATGGCTACTGTTCGCATGGAGCCACACTATTTCATAAGAAAAACAATAAGATTGCTCTCAGTTTAGAGATGTTAAGGTAGGCCTTTTCCCTGTTGGGATCCTGGACCAAGGAGAGCTGATATGTGGGCCTGTCTCCTTTGGAAGGTCCTGCAGCCGTGTACCTGCACAATGGACTGTCTGTGAGAGCCGTTTGGCTCTAGGGTCATTCATTTTCAAATTAAGCATTTACACCATAAGTTGTAATTGTATTTGTTTCAAAAGGAGAAGGTAGAGTCTTTCAGATAAAAAAAGATTTTTTAAAGTGCCAGCCATTTCACACTACCTGCTCCATGGGATTGGACGCAATAACTCAGGCTTTAAAAATTCCATGCCTATGTTGTATGCTTGAATATTACAGATCTCTGTCTGAAGTCACCTCCCTCCTGGGACAACCTTCTCCATCAGTGAGAAACCCTGATTATTAAATCAAGATCAAACTGGGCATGGTGGTACCCCTACTTCAAGGAAAGTTTATGAGACTTTTTGATTATAAGAAATAATGCTCCTTGTAGACATTTTAGTAATAAAGTTATAGTACATTTGTTCTATAGCTCAAAAGCAGCCCAACCGTTAATTCCCCTTCTTTAAAACAAAACTGGCTGGGCGAGGTGGCTCACGCCTGTAATCCCAGCACTTGGGAGGCCACGGTGGGCAGATCACAATGTCAGGAGATCGAGACTATCCTGGCTAACCCGGTGAAACCCCATCTTTACTAAAAATACAAAAAATTAGCCGGGCATGGTGGTGGGCACCTGTAGTCCCAGCTACTCGGGAGGCTGAGGCAGGAGAATGGTGTGAACCCAGGAGGCGGAGCTTGCAGTGAGCTGAGATCACGCCACTGCACTCCAGCCTGGGCAACAGAGCAAGACTCTGTCTCAAACAAACAAACCAAAAAAAAAAAAAACCACAAAACAGCAAAAGAAAACAAAACAAAACAGCATTGCTATGACTAATGACGTTCTTTATAGTAAATGAACTAGGACAGGTCAATGTTCATGGACTCTAGTGTTTTTTAAGTTATTTTTTCTAAGACATTTGACATCTTGGTGCCACTAACATGTTTCAGGGTGGGGACGGGAGCAATGAAGACTTTTATTGCTATGCAGGGCCTTCCTGGCTGTGTCTCAGATGACATTACTGGTTGTGAGTAGGGGGGTCTTCTGTCATTAGCAAAATGCATCCATCTCTAGGGGTGCACATCTCTGCCACTGTCCTGACTTACAGCAGGGAGAAGTCAGGTGTGGTCCTATAGAAATGACCATCTCTCACCATCTAAAGTCTCCCTACCCCTTCTTTAGTGGTCTTCATATCACTTCCCTCTTCTTGAAATTTTCTATCCATTGGGTATTGTTTGTGGCCTCCACTAGAGAATACGCTCTATGTAGGCAGGTATTTACTCACTGTTGTGCCCCCCAGCGCCTAGCACAGAGGCCTGGTACTTAGTAGATGCTCAGTTAAAAGTTGACCAAATGGTCATGTGCTGGGAATGTTGATTGCTATAAGATGCAGTGATCCGGTCTTCAACGTGAAAGAACCAGGCTGCCATTGACAGCTGTGGCTAAGAATGCATCCTCTCTTTTCCTGAAGGTCAGCCTCCTGATGGGCCTGGACTCTGTCACATGGGGCTTCAGCACCATTCAGAACATGTCCTTCAGGAAAAGCAAGCAACTTTCCTTACTAGGTGACATTCCAGTTATAGAACCCTAGGCCACTGATTCTCTACTGGGTGCAATTTTATCTCCAAGGGCAATTGACAATGTCTGGTGACATTTTTGGGATTGTCGTCACTGGGGGCGGGGGTGCTGGTGACTTCTTGTGCGTAGAGGCCAGGGATGCTGCTAAACATCCTAAAATCTGCAGAACAGCCCCCCACAACAAGGAATGATCAGGCTCAAAATGTCAACAGTGCTGGGGCTGGAAAACCCTGCTCTAGGCATTCTCTCTTTTCAGGAAGAAAAACAAGGACAACATAGGAAGGGAAGCGAAAAGAATTGACTTTTGCTGATCACTCAGGCTTCTGACTCTGTGTTGGATACTTCATAGATTAGAGCATGTAGTATTCAGTCTTCACAATGAAACTTTGATGTGGGTATTATCATTCCCATTGTACAGGTGACAAACTGAGGCTCAGAGAGGTTAAGCGACTTGCCCGAAGTCATCTGGGTAGGACCTTTAAACACAAATCTGCCTTGTTTCAAATCCCACACTCTTTCTACTAGACTTCTTGAGTCCTGCAAGTAATGAGATGTTGGTAACTTCCTCAGGAAGTATATTGGATGAGAAAGAGTGTCTTCAGGAAGGACGTAATGGATCTTTTGCATTTTAACACTTTCTTAATTTGGAATCTAAAAATTCCACCAGGCTGAGGTTGAAGTGTTCCTTTGTATCACCCACAAAGAAAAGATCTGCAGTATGTAAAGGAAACCATAGGTCGGGCACAGAGAACCCTTTAAGAGGAGTGAGGTTTCTAAGGCAATGATTGTTTGTTTAAACATTGCAGGATTCCAGATGGTAACCACATCACCACGTCACCGTTCCTTATTCATGAGATGTGGAAAATAATAATGTCCCTAGCACTCTGCATTCAGGAAGAGATAACTTCCTAGTCTTTGTCATCCATTAACACCTTCCACAAACATTTACAGAGCACTTGCATTGTGGCTGCTGCTGTCTCGGGGGACACCAGATAAGACACACTGGCCTGACAAAAGGTTTATCGTCTATTTAAGGATAGACCTAAAATGGAAAGTTTCCATACCCTGTTTGAAGGGTTACAAGTCAGATGTAGATAAAGCGATAGGAGACTGTGGAGGGGACAGTAAGATTCCTGCTTGAACGGAGTGTCCCTGGGGAGTAAAGCTTGATCTGGGTTTTGAAGGATGAATAGAAGTCTCTTGAGTGGGCATGGGAAACAACAGCAGGCCAGACAGAGAAAGCCACAGGGGCAGAGGCCTTATGGCTAGAGACCATGTAATTTTCAGAAGACAGTGATAGATAAACATGTGAGCCCCTACTGTGTGCTAAGCATTGGAAATAGTGAGGAATAACAGAGACAAATAACTAAGATAATATCAGAGCAAAATCAGTGCCATACAGAACAGGACAGGGTCATGTGACAGGAAAGTGAGGATTGGAAGAGGGTGACATTTGAATGAAGACCTAAGTGGCTAGGATGAGCCAGTTCTATGACCTGAGCATTCCAGGCCTGGGTGATTCTCCTCTCCCACCCCAGACTGCAGTCCCAGCACTGCAGGCAGTGAAGCCCACCTTCATGGCTGAGGCACCCGGGCCAAGGTACCCAGGGCACAGGGAGGGTTATAGAGGAGGGCTATGCCTCCTGCTTCTTCATTTTCTGTGCTGGTCATCTGGGGGAATGGGGGGTCTCCCCTGGCATTGAGCAGCCCCTTGGTAACTCCTTGGAGTGCCTCCCTGAAGGTGGGACCTGCTGAGCACTCCCGGACTCAGGCTGCCTTTCTCACTAAGCCAACTGTAGGAGTCCATTTTTTTTTGGCTGCTGTTAAAGACATACCCGAGACTGAGTAATTTATAAAGAAAAAGAGGTTTAGTGGATGCACAGTTCCATGTGGCTGGGGAGGCCTCACAATCATGGTGGAAGGTGAAAGGCACGTCTTACATGGTGGCAGACGAGAGAGAGAGCTTGTTCAGGGGAACTCCCCTTTATAAACCCATCATATCTTATGAGACTTACTCACTATCCCAAGAGCAGCATGGGAAAGACTTGCCTTTGTGATTCAGTTACCTCCCACTGGGTCCTTCCCACAAAATGTGAGAATTGTGGGAGCTACAATTCAATATGAGATTTGGGTGGAGACACAGACAAACTATACCAGCAACAGTCAGAAGGTTCCACTAGTGGGGAATGTGATGCATCTCCAGGGTCACAGAAATTGCATCATCATTGAGAAAACACAGATCCACTCTGCACTGAACCTCTGCTTCCTGGGTTCTAGTGATTCTCCTGCCTCAGCCTCCCAAGTAGCTGGGATTACCAGGCATGTGCCACCACGCTTGGATAATTTTTTTTGTATTTTTAGTAGAGACGGGGTTTCACCATATTGGTCAGTCTGGTCTCGAACTCCTGACTCAACAGTTGAATTCTAATGGAGCTCTCCTGTCCTCTGCCCAGTGGCATGGGGAGAGTGGGAACTGGCTAGCCATATCCCTGGCTCCCATGCTTGTGTCTGGGATAGAAGGGACACATACTTATTGCCGGCCAGCGTGGGGTTAAAGGCCACTTCCCTGTGTGCACGTTCTTAGTTATTTGGCCCCCAAAAGGTCCTTAGAAAGATACTAGTCAAATAAGAGAGTTAAGGTGATGGGAAGGAAGTGTGGGCTGATTTGCATTAGACAGGATGTGATAGATCTGAAGACTGAAGGGCCAAGGAGAAAAGGGGAAGGTGATTTTCCTGGTCCTTATACCTTCCTTGATAGACCAAAGCTGATGTTGGTGGTTGGAAAGTGCTTTTTAAAGTCCGACTTGCCTTCTGTGTGTTTCTAAATTCTGAGAGTTTCAGGTAAGGACTCTGGATTCCCAGGGGAGCAAAGGAATAAACACCACACAATTGCAGCTTTCCAGAGAAGCCTTAAGACAACAAAGCACTCATTAATGAAAAAATATTCGGTGGCAGACACCTTTATTTTTGTTTAGTCTTTTGACAGGGGTGGAATGAAAAGAGTTATGTGATAGGGAGAAAAAGCCCTACCTTCATTTGACTTGCTGTAGTCTATGGGTATAATTACCTATAAGTGTAATTATAGAGAAGACAAATGGCATTTTTAGCTGTGGTCTTAAAGAGGCGAGTTAATTTCCGACTTTGACCAGAACTATGTTAATTAGCCGTGTTGCAGTCTCTCTCTGTCTCTCTCTCTCTCTCTCTCTCTCTGAATGGAAGTTCCTCACCCAGAACTGAACGTGGCCTGCTTCCTCTGTACCTTTGAGTAATGAAAGGACGCAGCATGCCAACTACATCAGGGCTGCTGTATTCATAAGGCTACTTTCCTGTCCATTTATCATCAATTAAAGGTGCGCTAGTTTGTAAAGTAACCCCACCTTCGGCCCGGCTGCCCAGAACGGCTCCTCATTTATTTTCTGCGTGGTTTCAGTTGGAGTTAGACCCACCTTGCAGCTCAGAGGTGACAGGCGGCATGAAAAAGTACACTAATTGAGACATCTCGAGGGAGAAATATAAGAAAACTGGAACGGTAATTAGAATGAGAGGATTTCAAGCTGGGTAAGGAAAATCGAATGGAGGTGCATATTAGGGGCTATTACAAATGGGGAGGAAAGTACTTGGTGGGGGGAGAGAGAAATGGATCTTAGAGTAGAGTGTACCCTTTTAACACTTCAGCGAGAGAGGAGACAGCAAGAAAATATCCAGGGTCAGGTGTGTGGACTTTTAGGAAGGGTGGCCTCGCATGCAGGCTTTAAGGCAAAGCTAATAGGGAGTCTGGCCAGCAAATTGCCAGGCTTTCAATGCAGGCTGATGTTTCAGGGAGAGAAATAGCCTGGATTTCTGGTAGGGAACGCGATTCTAAAATTCAAATGTGATTTTTAGCACTCCCAACCTTTTATGCAAAAGTGGCGAGAGAAGCCGCAGAGAGATTTCAGGGGATTTGAAAACGGGAGTGTTCTTTAGCTTCTGCCTTCAGTCCTCTGACTTCTAAGCCCTGGAAGCTGTGCCTGAACAGGGTCCTGAGGATAATGCCATGAGTCCAAACCCTCATAGGCCGAAAGGTAACAGAGACAGGGCCATTTTCCTGCAACACAATGCCATATACATGGATGCATTTTTTCATTAGTAATTTGAATTTCAATTGTTCATTTTCTCTCAAAGGTATCAGTTCCCAGAAACCAGATACAAATGGGCCATTTTAAGAAATGTTCCTTTAAGTGTGAGAATGATTTTGAGTGGCCAGTTGCTTTTTTAGCTTAGTAGATTATAAGCGCCCACTCATTGCCTACCAGGTGCATAAGCTCAGAGAATGTTGCAGAGAAACTGGGTCCCATATTCTCCTCCAGCCAAGGAGGCCGAGAGCAAGTGTGGAGATGCGTAGGCCCTCCTAGAGGGAAGAGAAAGAAAAGGTCTTACAGTCCAGCCAGCACTGGGACCCTTGTCAAATGGCTGGAAAAAGTCAGGTTGAACATTTTCAGTGACAGGGGACCTGAGCAGGTGTCATGCTACCACCTTCTCTCTGCAGATCAGACATGTCCCTTGTCACAGAAGAGCTCTGCAGATACTTGCATCCACAGTCATACTTTCCCTGTCTTGTTTCCAGCCTAAATGTGCTCAGTTCCATTAACTGGGTTCCTGGGAATTGGGGGCATGGTTTTAGTTCTTTCCTACCTTAGCCATCATCTTGACGTAGCACTCAACATGAGCCCTGCTATGTGATCTGACTGGCACACAAAGGAAATGTCTGTCACTTCTTTTGTCATAGAATATATGCCTCTATATTTTTTTTCTTCTTTTTTTATTATACTTTGTTTTAGGGTACATGTGCACAATGTGCAGGTTAGTTACATATGTTTACATGTACCATGTTGGTGTGCTGCACCCATTAACTCGTCATTTAACATAGGTATATCTCCTAATGCTCTCCCTCCCCCCTCCTCCCTCCCCCCCCACCCCAAAACAGGCCTTGGTGTGTGATGTTCTCCTTCCTGTGTCCAGGTGTTCTCATTGTTCAATTCTCACCTACGAATTAGAACATGCGGTGTTTGGTTTTTTGTCTTTGCGATAGTTTGCTGAGGATGATGGTTTCCAGTTTCATCCATGTCCCTACAAAGGACATGAACTCATCCTTTTTTATGGCTGCATAGTATTCCATGGTGTATATGTGCCACATTTTCTTAATCCAGTCTGTCATTGTTGAACATTTGGCTTGGTTCCAAGTCTTTGCTATTGTGAATAGTGCTGCAATAAACATACGTGTGCATGTGTCTTTATAGCAGCATGATTTATAATCCTTTGGGTATATACCCAGTGATGGGATGGCTGGGTCAAATGGTATTTCTAGTTCTAGATCCCTGAGGAATCGCCACACTGACTTCCACAATGGTTGAACTAGTTTACAGTCCCACCGACAGTTTAAAAGTGTTCTTATTTCTCCATATCCTCTCCAGCAGCTGTTGTTTCCTGACTTTTTAATGATCGCCATTCTAACTGGTGTGAGATGGTATCTCATTGTGGTTTTGATTTGTATTTCTCTGATGGCCAGTGATGATGAGTGTTTTTTCATGTGTCTTTTGGCTGCATAAATGTCTTCTTTTGAGAAGTGTCTGTTCATATCCTTTGCCCACTTTTTGATGGGGTTGTTTGTTTTTTTTCCTGTAAATTTGTTTGAGTTCATTGTAGATTCTGGATATTAGCCCTTTGTCAGATGAGTGGATTGCAAAAATTTTCTCCCATTCTGTAGGTTGCCTATTCACTCTGATGGTAGTTTCTTTTGCTGTGCAGAAGCTCTTTAGTTTAATTAGCTCTATTAATGCATCTCAAGACCATTTTGACTTCTTTGGCAGCTACATCACACTAACCATCGGTGTTGATTTCTATTCACTATTAATTGGGTCCTATGATGTACTGGGCACTAGGGATAGCACGGTGGGCAAGATAGATGTGGCCCTTACCTGCACAGAGTTCATGGTGTGACGAGGAAGATCCACTTGGATGGAGGAATCACTGTGTTAGGAAAGGTGAGGCCAGGCAGTGATGGGATTCTATTAATACATAGGCTATGGGCTCATATCTAGTTCTGTTGTGGGGAGAAGCCCCTGAGGAAGAAGCATTGAAGTCGAGCCCTACAGGCTGCACAGGTGCTCACCAGGTAGAGCAGGAGTGGGAAGGGGGTGTGGCAATTGCACCTAGAGAGGAACAGCACATCCAAAACCCGAGGGTGAGGAAGGGTGTGGTGTGCCAGTGAATGACTGAATGTCCTGGATAGGAGGGACTGGATGAGAGAGCAAGGGCAGAGGAGGTTAGGAGGAGGCCACATGCTGCAGCCGGCCTGGTCTTGAGAGGGCCTGTGAGTTGAGGCCAGGGTTCTGCCTTTCACTGTTGCCAAGCCCTTTTAAGTAGGAAATGGCATGATGAAGTTTTCAGTTCACTTCAGAACCCGAGTCTTTTGCATGCATCCTCTTTGTAAGAAATCACATTCCTCCTCCAATTCCCTTCCTGGGATTGAGCCCTGACTTTTACATGCAAGTGAGGAGCTGTATGTTCATCCACATTTTAGACTTCATTGTGTGCGATTATGACAATCTGTATGGACACTCACATTTGGATTCTGATTCTATCCCCTGATATATTTATCTCTCTCCCAGCTCCGCTCGGTTTTGCTAAGTCTCTTCAGGCTCATTCCAGGTTGATGGGGATTTACAGCTGGATAGAACCCGATGGCTCTTCCCTACAAACTGTCCTCCTGGCTGCCGTAGAGCCATTCATGGGCTCACATGGTTCCTGTTTCCACCTCTCTTGCCTCCACCTAATCATAGCGACCTCAGCCTGCCTATCTTCTTCTTGCCACCATCTGGGAGGCTGCAGAGGCAGCCATATCAATTGGCCGTGGGGCCATTCCAGAGCTTGGCTCGGCAGTGTGCTGTGCTGCTCCTGGAGGTGGTGCCTTGTCTCCACTCTAGAACTGCCTACGTCTCATCTGAGTCAGGCTGACAAAAACAGAGTGCCATAGACTGGGTGGCTTACAAACAACAAACATTTATTTCTCCCAGTTCTGGAGGCTGGAAGTCTGAGATCAGGGTGCTACGGGCATGGTCAGGTTCTGGGGAGGGCTCCCTGTCTTCCAGGATGCAGATTGCTGTCTTCTTATTGTATTCTCACACGATGGCAAAATGAGAGAGCTCTCTGGTGTCCCATTTGTAAGGGCACTAACCCATCATGATGGCTCTACTGTTGTGATCTAATCCCCACTCAATGGCCCCACCTTCTAGTACCATCGCCTTGGGAGTTAGGATTTCAGCATATGAATTTGGGGGTGGGCGCAAACATTCAGCCCATTGCAGGTCCCCTGCACAGTCGTTTTTTGAGGCACTTAAGAGAAAGATGATTTCCCATGATTTCCTATCTGACTCTTGGCTGAGGGTGAAATAGGCCCAGATGATGCCACGGTTGCTACCGTCAGGAACGTGGAGGAAACTTTTAGTGTGGATGCCTGGGAAACTTACGAAACCTACCAAGAGGACCCGGCCTGAGTTTGGAAACCCTTCTAAAGGGCGTTTTGCTTTGTAAAACGCTGACTCAGTTGACAGATGGCCCAAATGCTTATTTTGGTCAACACCTGAAAGCAATTTGGGGCTTTCTAATTATTACTCCAGAAAATAGACTAAATCCCACTCAACAAATGTGGAGCTGGCCAGTGTGGGGCCCCCACGTGCTAATGCACTGGAGGCTGCTTCTGTTATCAACCGTGAGGCCCTCTTGAGCTCCAGTACCCGCTGGGGCTCCAGGTCTGTCCTGGTTCCATTCAGAACTCCAGCTTTCATCAGCCTATCTGATGTGTCCACTGAACCTCTTTCAGTCTCCTGTGTTGTCACCTCTAGTGCAAGTCTGGGCTTGCTTCTGGGGCTCCACCATGGCGGTAGGAGGGCTTTTGGACAGATTGAACCTGGCTCCCTCCCAGGCAGGACACAGCTCCCTTGGTAAGTACAGCAGAAGTATCTGTTCCTGTTAAGACAAAAGCTCCACTCACCTCCCTTTACTGCCTCATCACACTTTGTCCTGGTTGCATCAGGACTGTGGCTCTTCCATCCTTTCGTGCCTGGTTTAAGCCAGCTACGAATTTCTGGATTGCAACCGCCAATTAGCATGCTTTATTGTTAACAACCATAGTAATGGCACAACTAATTTCATGGATTACACAGAAATAATTATCAAGGCAGCCTATTTGAGTGAAAATGGGTAATTGTATAAAGCCATGAAGACATGGCCTTATGAAGGTTGAAAATTCAAAGCAAGCACCACTTGGATGGTGTGGTGTTGAATCAGCTAATTATAGTGGTTTTATATCCGTGTTTGATCGTTTAAAAAAAGTTTCTCTCTCCACGCACACATACACACACACGCGCACGTGCGTATGCGCGAGCGCACACAAAACCCTATCAAACAAGTTTCTCTTTGAATTTACAATTACTCTTGGGGGCAGGGAGGTTTCTGAATCACAAATGAAAATTTGAACATCAAAGAGATTTTCTCCCCTTCTTCTAAGAGAAGAAGAGCTTTTTCTTTCCAACTATATAAGAAGGGAAAAAATACATAGATTGGAAATTAAAATTTCACCAGGGCAGTAAGAGAGTAGAAAACACCAAATTCCCATGTGTGGGAAAGTTTGAATGTTGCTCTGATGAGATAAAATGCAACCTTAAGAAAGAGACACAGAGAGAGAGAGAGAGAGAGAGAGAGAGCACTCCTGGTTTTAAAGTCCAAGTCCAGAACTACGGCACCATTTCTTTCTGAGCAGACCACACTCAGGGGCTAATGTATCATCAACTGTCTGATAAAGAGAAAGGGTAATGGATGTCCCAAAACTAATGAACTCTGAGCTTGCCTGAAAGTTTATCCTGTAGAGAAGGATTGATAAACAGTGACTTTTAAGAATGACAACAGTCTTTGATAAACAAAAATATATTTAGTTTATGTAAAAGCATTTGGCTTTGAATGGATCATCAATTTTGAAAAGGACAGTATCACAAATGGGGGAAATGTGTCCACTTTATTAATCAGTGAAAATAATAATTGTGTTCTCAATGTGTATCTTTGAAATGTGTCATTTTGGCAATCCTTTTTCACAGACTGTGCTGTGCTTTTTTGTTTTGTTTCTTAGTTTTTTTGTGATTCAATGAATGCCAATAGCTGACATAGAATAATCTGTAGCTTATAAAGTTCTCTCACACATTGTTTTGTTTGGATCTTACAACAATTTTATAAGATAGTGAGATGTTAGCTCCCACGTTGTTAAAGAAGAATCTAGCTAACTAAGAAAACTCTGCAACTGACATCATGGTTAAGACTGGGGCAAAGCAAGGTGTTCGTTCTCATCCCTCCTATTTAAGACAAGGAGGAGTCATTAATAACTATGTATGGAGTTTCTGCAGAATGCCAGGAACTGTGCTGCCTGCTTTCTATTGTGGTGTTTTGTTTAATCCTCCCTGTAATGCCCCGTGTAGAGACTCTTTCCCCTGTTTTACAGTTTAGGAAACAACAGCTCAGAGATGTTGTGACTTTGTCCAGAGTTGCACTGTGACTTTGGATGATGGCTGGAGCATCCAAAAGAGAAATGCTGTTCACTGACTTGCACAAAGTGATCTGTGCTTATGTTAGAAATTCAGATACCAACACAACACTAATCACAATAGCAAATACATGGAACCAACCTGGGTGTCCATCAGTGGTGGATTGGATAAAGAAAAGATGGTACATATACACGATGGAATACTCTGCAGCCATAAAAAAGAATGGTATCATGTCCTTTGCAGCAACATGGATGCAACTGGAGGCCATTATCCTAAGTGAATTAACATGGACACAGAGAACGAAACATTGCATGTTCTCACTTGTAAGTGGGGGCTAACCATTGGGTACACAGGGACATAAAGATGGGAACAATAGACACTGGAGTCTTCAAAAGGGGGAAGAAAGGGAGGTAGGGATTGAAAAACCACCTATTGGGGACTATGTTCACAATTTGGGCAATGAGTTTAATAGAAGCCCAAACCTCAGCATCACGCAATATATCCATGTAACAAACCTACCTGTGTATCCCTTGAATCTAAAATAAAACGAATAAATACATTAAAAAAAAGAAAACAAATTCAGATATGGAGAGAACCATAACCGCCTGTATCTGAAGGTGGTGGGCCAGATTGTGACTCCAAGCACGCTGGGTCTCCTTGTTCCTTTCCACTTATCAGCAGTAGACCAGACTGTTGGTTGGTCTTTTAAGTTTTCATAAAGTTTGAGTCCTGCATCCTAAAAAGCTATTCGTTTTATAGAAACAAATAATAAAAATACAAGAAAAATAAAAAAAGAAAGAAAGAAGAAATAAAAGAAAAGAGAATTTCTTCCCTTTCCAGTGAAAAACAAATTCCAATTGGAAAGTTAAAAAAAATCAGATGCAGGCCAGGCGCAGTGGCTCACACCTGTGATCCCAGCACTTTGGGAGGCCGAGGCGGGCAGATCACGATGTCAGGAGATCAAGACCATCCTGGCTAACACGGTGAAACCCTGTCTCAACTAAAAAACAAAAAATTAGCCGGGCATGGTGGCTGTAGTCCCAGATACTCAGGAGGCTGAGGCAGGAGAACGGCGTGAACTCGGGAGGCGGAGCTTGCAGTGAGCCGAGATCACGCCACTGCACTGCAGCCTGGGCGACAGAGCGAGACTCCGTCTCAAAAAAAAAAAAAAAAATCAGATGCAGCATTGCTATTTTAATGCCCTTTAATGCCCTTTAAATCTCCAAGGTCACTTTAATAGATTGTCTGCTCTTTCTCATGAAAATATGTTGCCCATTAAGTTAAATAGACTAGGATAGTTTAGTCAAGTGAGGTTTCACATTTAATGATTGATTTTCATTTTCTGAGGTTGTAAATTAGATTTACAACACTGGCATAAAGTTGAGAGCAGAAGACTCCATCCAAAGTTGGACTAAAACAAAGTTACTGCAATATATTTGCAGGGCTGGGTGCATTCCTGTGTGTGCCACTGTTTTTTCATGAGTCAGGAAATCCCACGGGGATACCCCCCCCCCAGCCAGCCTACCTTCACTCTCCATCCACCTGGGTTGCTCTTTCTCCACCCACCCCAAGATGGCTGGAGTAGCGGGGGAAGAAGAGAGAAGATAGGGTATGTGGGGAAAGTTTTTACCTGCTGCCAGCACCATTTCCATACGTACCTCCCTGCGGCCACAAGGGGCTCAGGTGTGGAGAAAAGAAGAGTATCTTACCCAGAGTGTTCAGGTAGAAATGTCCCTGCATAAATAAGCTCAATGGTTAAAGATTTTCAACTAGGTCAGGCCAAGGGAGCAGAAATGTATTATTCACATATTATATGTGAGTAATATTCACGTATGTAATTCCAGCCGACTGGAAAGGTTTGTACTTGGAGAAAGTGAGTCTGTTTGATGTACATGAAATTTTGCAACTCCCAACACCTTCTAGGAATTAATATTTCTGAGGTTTTTTTTTGGTAAATTAACTGGCTACTTATTCTTTCATTTTATTATCTGCCCTTGTTAGCAAAAAAATGCATTAGCATCTGTCAAATGCTTAACATTTTTAGAGACAAGCATTACGTCTAAAAAATTATTAATGTTTTGGAGACGGCAAAAAGAAGCAACAAAGCTGTTCACAGTCTCATACATGTACGTGTGTATTTCCCTCTTTCCTTTCAATTTCTGGTTATATTATTATTATTATTGTATAATAAACTATAACAGTCTAGCATGATAACAATTATAAAATAGTCATGAAAAATGCAGACATCATTCTATGGGAAAGAGTCTGTCCTTCTACAACGACGAACATCTGGTTATTATTATTATGACAATCCCTAGAGATGATTGAACTGTTCCTTGTCCCTCTGATCCAGCCCATTAGCGATTGCTCACTTCAAAATGAAAGTGTTCAGAAACATTTCAGTCTGTGAAATTAAGTGATCGAAAGGTTTAGGGGATTGCTCTTTTCACTTTTTCTTTGGATGTGTAAGAATATGTTAAGGGGTGTACTTGGATATTTCATCAAACTTCAAAAATGAGTATTTTGATTTTAATAAGAAAACCAAAAGTTGCTATTTATCTATGAAATGTATTCCGTTCACCTTCCCAGACCGGCTCACTTTATCTCATCTAGTCTTGCTCTGATAAACGTCCTGAAGAAAAGGTCTTCTCTTCTCTGGTGGAGGTGCAGTGAGGGTCATCTCACTCACACGTGCTAAGCCAGAGATGAGTCAGGGAACTGTGAGGGAAACAAAGTGTGTCGTTTTACACATGGCGCTGACCACAGAGCAGTATTTTTCAACTGAATATATGATATTAATATTCTTCCTAACAACAGCACTTATTCCATCCAGTCAATGCCAATTCTGCTTTTTTAAATGAATTCACGCTACTATAATTGCTAATGATAACAGCATAACAAATGCCGTTTACTGGGTATTTTCTTCTGAGCATTTAATATGTGCTAAAGACTTTACACACATCATGGCATCTTATCCTCACAAAGATTCTCCAAACTATGTACAGTTCACAAATCAGGAAAAGAGGTAAAAGGTAAAAATAACTTGCTCAATTTAACACAGTTAGTGGCAGACCCAAATTCAAGCCTCTCTGTCCCTAATGCTTTACGCTTAACCGTACTTTAGTACCCATGGCAAAGCGTCTCTCCCTTTTCTATAATGAAAAAGGTTAGTCAATTCATCTTTTTAAAATTTATTTTTATATTTGATTTTTTAAAAATATCAAGGGTTGGGTACTTACTTTCCTAACACAGCTGCTGAAATGGAAGGACGTGGCTGAAGCCCAGGGTCCCTTTACGCTTTTCTTTTTCTTTTTCTTTATTTATTTATTATTTATTTATTTATTTTTTATTATTATACTTTAGGTTTTAGGGTACATGTGCACAATGGGCAGGTTTGTTACATATGTATCCATGTGCCGTGTTGGTGTGCTGCACCCATTAACTCGTCATTTAGCATTAGGTATATCTCCTAATGCTGTCCCTCCCCGCTCCCCCACCCCACAACAGTCCCCGGAGTGTGATGTTCCCCTTCCTGTGTCCATGAGTTCTCATTGTTCAATTCCCACCTATGAGTGAGAACATGTGGTGTTTGGTTTTTTGTCCTTGAGATAGTTTACTGAGAATGATGTTTTCCAGTTTCATCCATGTCCCTACAAAGGACATGAACTCATCATTTTGTATGGCTGCATAGTATTCCATGGTGTATATGTGCCACATTTTCTTAATCCAGTCTATCGTTGTTGGACATTTGGGTTGGTTCCAACTCTTTGCTATTGTGAATAGTGCCGCAGGGATGAGGAGATGTCAACCTTCACTCAGTTTTACGTCTCTAAGGCCCAAGGGCGGGGCCTCCTCGCTCAGAGTCCTGGGTGCTGTCCCAGAGTGCTCCTGCCTCCCTCCTGCTCTTCTGTCTCTCCACAAGAGTTTCTAGTAGACACCATTCCGGAAGGCCTGGCGGGTGTGTGTTGCCTGCACATTCCTCCTGTTTGCTCATCACCCATTGCAGTACCACATGGAATCTCTCCCAGCCAACTGGTATACACCTAATTTCTGTAAACTTTTTATTGAGAAAAACTTCAAACATACAGAACAGTACAATAAATCTCTATGTATCCATCATTCAGCTTTCAACAATGATTACTCATAGTCAATTTTCCTTTGCCTGCACTTGTTAATTCTCTTCACCCCTCCCAGTGATTATTTTGAAGCCAATCTCAGACAGTATATCATTTCAGGTAAATTTTGGCATATATCTCTAAAGTATAAGGACTCTCGGTAAAATATATTTATAATACCATTATCACACTTAACAGCTTAACAAAAGTTCTTTAACGTCATCAAATAGCTAGTGTTCTCATTTCCTTGATTGTCTCATAATTTTATTTTAGTATTTTTGGTTTAAATCAGGTTCCAGATAAGCACCATGTATTTCAATTTGTTATGTTTTAAGTCCTTTTCCATTTGTAGGCTTTCTCTACTAAAACAAAATCTCTTTTTGTTTTTCTTTGCTTTTTTTTTTTTTTGGAGAAACTGAGTTATTTGTTTTATGGAACTACTTCTCATATGTATAGTCAAGGACTAGTTTTATTTTTTTTAATTTAATCAATCACAGACCAATACTGGGGTAATACTTAAGAATTAATCACTTGAAAAATTAAATAAAAAGTTGTAGGCAATACCACTCCTGATTTCTTAATGTTAAATTCAACAGACATAAAATTATATTTCAAATAAATGTAACATAGGCAAAAAAGAAAATAATTACATAAATTGTATGCATCGCTCATTAAAAGTGTGTATATAGATGTTAATATAGAAAATTCAAATTACACTCACAACTTTTGTCCTTACACATTTGTAACCAAACAAAATTAATGAATAAAATAGCAACTTCTTATGTTAAACACATATACATACTTTGGGTATATAGAAACATGATATATATTATTATTAAATGTTTTTATGTAGCAAAGAACTTGCTTCTTGTTTGTAAATGTGGCTAATCTAGGTTGAATTGATGAAAATATTACCAGTATAGAAAAATGTGCATGTGAACTCCTTCCTACTTTGTTTGAATGATGCATAGAGAAAGCAGAAGTATGTTGATGGGAATGGAAGAGGAGATTCTAAAGCAATTTCAGCAAACCTGGGACACTTATTCTGAGCTTTTATCCAAAATGTAACAAGTCAAGCTGTATTTTCAAAATTCATCTTCAATCCATTATCAGTAGCCAGTTCCAACACTTTATCCTTAAAGTTATAGCTTGATTTACATGATCTTTTATCCAATCTGAAAATCTCTGCCTTTTAATTGAGATATTTAAGCATTTACGTTTAATATAGTTATTGATATGGTTGGCTTTAAATCTACTATATCATACCAAATCTATCTTTCCTGCCTTCACTGGGGATAATTGAGCACATTCTATGATTTCTTTTTGTCTACACTATTGGTGGAGACAGTATTATCAAACATCTTTTAAATTCTTGTAAAACTGGTTTTCAATTTTACAAAATTGAAAATTAAAAGCCTAGGTTTTCCTAGACTTTATAATACACACCTTTAAATTATTATAAGCCAGCTCAAATTATATTACACTACTTTTTGTATAACGTAAGAACTTTTCAACAGTATATTTTCAGTTTCTCCCTTCCATACTTTGAGCTATTTTTGCCATGCAATTTCTTTTATGTATAGGCCTCACAATAAATTGTTACTATTTTTGCTTTAGCCAGTTAATTGGCTTTTATAGAAATTAAAAATAGGGAAAAATAGCTTTTTTTTTTTTTTTGAGACAGAGAAGTGGATGGCTTGGCGATGGCTCCAGGATGGTCCTGCTGCTCTGTGGGCCAGGGCCACCAGGAAGAGCTTGAGCTCCTCGTCCTGACACTCGGGGTCCTGAGCAGACCATAGCATGGGGCGGTCCCCCTTCTGATTCCCCTACCCCCATCCCCACCCTCCCTGCCACCCACCTCCAGTCACTGCTCTGCCCGGTCCAGCTTGGGGAGGGACAAGAGCAGAAATATCTTTCTTAAATGTACACAATATAAAGCTGATGATTAATTTACAGGAGATATGCACTGCACAAAATGTTAAAGAAAGTTCTTCAAGCAAAAGAAATATGATATCACATAAAAACTTGTATTTACATACAGAAATAAATAGCACTGGAAATGATAAAACTTAAGTTACTTATAAAAGCTATTTTTCTGACTGAGTGCGGTGGCTCACGCCTGTAATCCCAGCACTTTGGAAGGCCAAGGCGGGTGGATCACCTGAGGTCAGGAGTTCAAGACCAGCCTGGCCAACATGGTGAAACCCCGACTCTACTAAAAATACAAAAAAAATTAGCTGGGTGTGGTGGCACGCACCTGTAATCCCAGCTACTCGGGAGGCTAGGGTAGGAGAATTGCTTGAACCTGGGAGGTGGGGCTTGCAGTGAGCTGAGATCATGTCATTGCACTCCAGCAATGTCGAGGATGACTGCGGCCAGGGTGGACTTGGGGATGTCGTGGAAGAGTGAGGTCAGGCAGTCCAGCGATAGCAGCACCAGCACTCCTTCAGGGACGTGGGCACATGGGGTGACCTCGTGGGTCATAGGGCCCCCCTAGCAAGCAGCGTAGCCTCCTGCTCAGAGGAGCCCCATCTGGGACAGTGGTGGGGTAGGGTAATGAGAGCCAAGGCCCCCAGCACCTGCTCGGTCTCCTGTGGCCATCCCAGCTTCTGTGCAACCCCCCGGGGGACATGGCCTGTGAGCCAAAGCAGACTTGGCGTCCTGCTAAGTAGGAACATCTCTGTGGGCCCCCCCTCCCTTTTTCCCACTCTTGGCAGTGGGCACAAGGGGAAGACCAGGGGGCTTACCCATCACCAGCCCCCCTCCTGGGGTACACACCCCCAACTGAGCATCCACAGCTGTCCTGGAAGGCAACACAGAGACGGTTAGTCACCAGGGATTAGGAAAGGTGAGACATCAGTCCATGCTGCTATGGCTGATCTTCTGAGGGGAGGTCAGCTCCCAGCATGCCTTAGGAAGCAGGGGGAAGGGGACAAGGGGACTGAGGCCTGGGGGTTGAGGCAAAGAGATTTAGGGTGCAGTCAGTGAGCTGCGCTCAGGCCACCCTGATTATAAGAAAAGTCAGGAAGCACAAGTCCTTTCAGATTCTAGCCAGCTTTGTTTCCTTCCCCCATCCAGGTGGGGGCCCCATAACCAGCAGGGTGGTGGTCAGCAGCTGGGGGACCAGGCACTGCCAGGTGACATCCCCTTCTCTCTCTTAAGCCACAGATCACCCCCATCCTGTTGTCCTGACTTAGGAAGGGACACGGGGTAGTGGGATTGGGGGTCTGGGCTAAACCTCATACTGGACTTCTTCAGGGAAGAGCCACAGTCCTTCCTGTCCCCACGTCCTTTTAGGAATTAACTCTGGTACCAAGAGCTAGGAAGGCTTCCATGTGCTGGGAACTTTCTAGCATTTTTTTTTTTTTTTCAGACAGGGTCTTGCTCTGTTGCCCAGGCTGGAGTGCAGTGGTGCAATCACAACTCACTGCAGCCTCAAACTCCTGGGCTCAAGTGATCCTCCTGCCTCTGCCTCCTAGGTAAATGGGATAACAGGTGTATACCACCATGCTCAGTGGAACTTTTTTTTTTTTTAGATGGAGTCTTGCTCTGTCACCCAGATCTCTGTGCAATCTTGGCTCACTGCAACCTCTGCCTCCTGGGTTCAAACAATTCTCCTGCCTCAGCCTCCCGAGTAGCTGGGATTATAGGCTCGTGCCACCATGTCCGGCTGATTTTTGTGTGTGTTTTTAGTAGAGACAGGGTTTCACCATGTTGGTCAGGTTGGTCTTGAACTCCTGACCTCAAGTGATCCTCCTGCCTCGGCCTCCCAAAGTGCTGGGATTACAGGTGTGAGCCACTATGCCCGGTGAACTTTCGAGTATTAAACTGCAGTACTGTCTATGAGTGCAAAGAAACCAGAGGACACCCTGGAGGACAGCAGTGTGACATCAGTCCCTGCTGCTGTGGCTGATCTTCTGAGGGAAGGTCAGCCCTCAGACAATTCACATGGACAGTTCACAGCTGAGGACGGGATGTGGGGTCAGGTCAGGCAGACTTCTAGTCAGGACAAAAACGGAAAGGACACATCTTCCTCACGAATAACAGAGGGGAGCATCTCACTTTCCAGGAGCAGGTGATGGCTGAGAAGGAAGTGCCTGTGAGACAAACCCAGCGTGCTCGGGAGGTCAGTGGCCACTCACGGTTCTCCACCCAGTTCTTTTCAAACCCACCGCTCCCTCTCACAAGATGACAGCCAAGGTGAGGCCAGAGGTCATGACTGGTAAGCTGTCTTCCCAGGTGACGCTGGCTGCCTACACCCATAGCACTGTTGGGGCCCAAGAACTGATATTACTGCTCAAGTTGACCATAAGATCCTGCCAGCATCCATCTCACCCAGCCCGTCACAAAAAGCAGAGTTTCACCTGTTATCTAAGACGGGCAGTGGGGTCTTAAGACCCATGGGTGCAGGGCCTGCTCTCAAGACGGCTTGGGATGGGGCCAACCCAGTACCAGGCCATCCTGGGTCATGCAGCCCAGCTCACAGCCTTGAGAAAGAGGGGCTGGGGCGAGGAAATGCAGATGTGGGAGGGCTCAGCAGAGGCCTGCGGTGACCGCACGCTGCACGTGATCACCCTCACTCTGCAACAGCTTGGATCTGGGACTCAACTCTGTGAGCTGCTGCTGACTGGGACGACCCCTCCAAGCTTGGCCTTCATGGGCTCATGTCAGCCCCTTGCTGTGCAGCTGCTGAAGACTGCCTGGCCTATCTGAGATCACGGAATTCTGTAGCTGCCTTAGTAAAATTGATCTTCGCTCTGTCTGGGTTGTATCCCTGGAACTCACCGTGCCATCAGAACAGTTCTGTGCTATTTTTGAAGTAATGGGAATGGGATGCTCTGGGAAATCACACTTGGAAGATTTACTGGTGAAGGCTGGGGGAGGCCGTGGATTTTCTCGGCCTGAGGGTGAGTGAGTCCTAGGAAGCCCAAGCTCCACTACTCAACTGGGAAATGTCCAGTTCTCCACTGCTCAGAGAGGAGCCCTGGCAACGTACCTTTGTGACCCGACCTGGGTCACATGCCTTGCTGTCTAGAAGCCAAGTGACTCTCGTGAAATTGTCCAGGTGGACACCGCTTGGGAAGAAACCCACAGTGCTGCCAGGGTTAGCCTGTACCCATCTCACAAGGGGCAAGAAGGAAAGGCAGGCAGGCCTGGGACCTATGATATGCCAAAAACAGTCACGATAACTGAATTTAAGATTCATGCTGTGGTCTCAAAATACATCACTAGAGAAGTCAGCTCACAGAGACATAACAAGAGGAAACTGAACTGTGAAAACTGGCATGGACCCCCATCCACAGTCAGGCAACTTGGGGCCCCTGAGTCTTCACGAATCCACCTGTCCCTGCCTGGATGGGGCGCAGGGTAGGGCATAAGCACAATCAGTAAACTCCCCCTGAGATTGCCCGGGCCACAGCCTTTAGCTCTCTGGCCCTGGGAGCTCCTTCCCCGAGGTGGGACCTTCCATGTATTCCTTGGTATAGACCAAGGCTACAGACCTCAGGGTCAGGAAGACAGCAGATGCTCAATAAGTGGTAGGCAGAACAGACAACAGATGTCAGCTCCCTATTCCTAGGAACTAAACTGAGCTGTGTGAAGATCTGGGAATGAGTCCTTGCTAATATTTCAAAAGATCCCAGCTGGGGCCACCTCTGCCCCTCCCAGTTCATCACGACCATCAGGGTCCTCCTTCCATGCAGGAGACACGGAGGGGCAGGCCCAGTCCCCAGGAAGCCCATGGCCAGGGTCTCACCAATGGCCAGCAGCTCCTGTTTGGTGTCAACGCAGTGATTATTCTGAGAAGCTAACGGGAACAAACAGTAAAGACATCATCACTGATGTTCGACATCACTCAGAAAACATTGAAAAACAGGTTATGAGTTTCTATGTAAGGAATTGTCTAGGTTTTGTAAACATAAGTATATAAATACACATCTAAAATATTCACATAAAAAGTAAGATATTTCCATTTATTATTGACCTCTGGGATGATATTTTCAGTACTTTAAAAATATCACTCATGATTTCTGTTGAGAATTCTGCCACAATTCATATCTCTGATTTCTCTCTTACTCTGTACTTAATGTTTATTTTTTTCCTCTAGCCTCTGACCGCCTTTAAAATTTTGTATTAATTTTTGCTTTTTGGCAGTTTGATCATGATGTATCTAGGGGTGTGTATTTGTGTGTGTGAGAGAGGGAGTTTTATTTTTATCCTGCTTGTGGTTCTCTGAGATTCTTAGATCTGTAGTTGATCTCTTACGTTATTATTCAAAAACACTTAGCTATTATCACTTTGAATATTTCTTCTAGTACGTTTCCTCTATCTTCTCTTTTTGGAACTCTAATTCCATGAATGTTAGATATCTTAATATTGTCCCACAGCTCTTAGGAGTAATGAGTTTTTTAGTCTTTTTTTTTTCTCTTTATGTTTCAGTTTGGATAATTTTTATTGATCTATTTTCAAGACTACATCCTCAGTTGTGTCCAGCCTATTGACAAGCCCACTGAAGGAATTCTTTATCTCTGCTATCATGTGATTTTATTTCTGGCATTGTCTTTTGACTTTCCTATAGTTTAAAAATCTCCATCTATTTATGTATGTTGTCTTCCTTTTCTAACAAATCTATTAAAATATTAGTCATAGTTACTTTAAACTCCTTGTTCAGTAGTTCTAACATCTGGCCTATTGATTGCTTTGCCTTTTGAAAATTATTAGATTTTCCTTACTTATTTGTCTTGAAATTTTTGATTGAATGCTGGACATTTTGCATAGAACATTAGACTCGAGGCAAAAGTATTTATGCCTGGAAATGGTTATACTTTTTCTGCCAGGCTGTTAGTGTGAGGGGTTGAGCTAATCTAATTAGAAGTTGATCCGGGTTTGGGTTTTGTTGTTATTGTTGGTACCGTCAGTGCATCTAAGGGTTCAAATTTTTGTAGCAGTAGGCTGCTTTTACCTTGTATTTAGAGTTGGGGCTCAAATGTTGAAGAGTTTTTGTTAGTTTTCCTTCTACATTTTCTATCAGCTATCTCTGCATGCCAGAAGCATGGTGGGAGGGTAGAAGGAGGTCTGTCAAACTCTGTTTTGTATTCAATTATGTGCTAGAGCTGTCTCATATAGGCTCATGAGAGCCAGTTATAAGCCTCTCTTTCCAACTTCATATTCGGTGAGGCCATGTGGTACCTTCAAACAGGCCATAGTAGGAATATTTACACCATGGAAATTGGCCAACATTGCAAATCTGGGCTTTTTCTCCTGGCGAACTTCTAGTTAAATATTTAGCAGCATACCACCTCTTGTATTTGCAATTGGTTTTGAAATGGAAATGATAATCCTCTTACAGTGCTAAAAACAAAATAAAACAGAAAACCTCACAAACCTATGCTTCGTATTAGTGTAAGATCCCTTGCCCAAGACTGCTTATTGCCCCTCTCAGAGGTAGAGAGTTTTGATTCTGTCTCTTTCACTGCAGCAAGAGATCTTTGCCTGTGCCCTGGAAAAGTGTTTTTGGCCCCTTCCTCAAAGGAAGTCACCTTTTTCTTTCACTTCCCTCTGAGAAACTATAGATCTTTGTTCGTGCCCTTGTGGATGAAAAGACATACTGTCCTTCCTGTGGCTTAAGGTTTTTGATTCATATGAGGAAAGGGTATGGGAATGAAAGCAAAGTTTTGTGTATGACTTTTTGCTTCATAGATCACCTCCTGATGCTTGCATGCCTGTGTCACCACAGGGGCCTTTTCTCAAACTACTGCCCAATCCCCAGTCTTTCTCATGAGAGGCTAGTGGAGGCCTTTGGAGAAGAGCTTGTGAGCAACTGCAGACTTCCCTTATGTCTGGAGTCCCCAGTTACTCCACACCGACATGCTAGCTCACACTTGGGCTTTAAGAATTCATTAAAATTTATCTGATTTTTTCTTACAGGCTTTTATGGTGACCACCTCATCCTCCCAGGCTCTGCCAAATGTGAACAGTCCATATGTCTAATATCTCCTTGGAAGGACTCTCATTCATGGAAAATGGTTCACTTAGTTGCCTAGTGACCAAAGCTTTATGATGGGTTCATGAAAATCTATACTTTTAATAGATTATTCAGTTTTTTCTGTTAATGTGGGAGTGACATTCTTTGCTGATTTCTATATCCTAAGCAGAAGCACATAAAAACTTCCCCATTTTGTTTTTGCCTTAAGTTTCTTGACTATATTTTACGTACAATAAACTGCACATATTGAAAGAATATAATTTGATAAGTTTGTCATATGTTCACACTTGTGAGATTATCCCCACAATCAACATAATGGCCATAGCTACCACACACAAAAGTTTCCTCATAGCACTCATAAGTTATCATTCCTTATTGCCACCCTCATCCCTATACCCTGGCAATAATTGTTATGTTTTATGACTTTAAATTATCTTTTGATGAAAAAATAGATTCCAGATTTTATATAATTTTGGGATACAGTTGACAAATTGCACTTAAACTAGTACACATTGTAACATGGTCCTATTACTTTAAATTAATAAATATTTCACAGCACATCTGACTCATCTCAGGAGTTAGATATGAGTTGGGGTGGCCTAAACAGGCTCATACTCTGTTCAGTGAGATAAGTGCACTGACCAAAGGCTTGAATATCAGGTTACAATGTTACATGGCTATCCATGTTTGCAAATGTTTGTAATTTGTGTGCTTATTAATCTCAATTTCTACACTTACCTCATTGTGGGCCAGTAATAAGCAGTTTGTGGACTGCATTGGTCAATGGATCACACTATGAGTAGCATTGCCATATAATTTCCTAATGTAGATTTGTGGATTACATTCTTATAGTGTCAGTTGGTATGTTCTGTTTTTATTTTTAGATTAAAAACTTTTTTTTATTTTTTTGAGACGGCATCTTGCTCTGTCGCCCAGGCTGGAGTGCAGTGGCGTGATCTTGGCTCACTGCAACCTCTGCCTCCTAGGTTCAAGCTATTCTCTTGCCTCAGCAGCCTGAGTGGCTGGGATTACAGGCATGCACCACTATATCCAGCTAATTTTTGTATTTTTAGTAGAGATGGGGTTTCACCATGTTGGTCAGGCTGGTCTCGAACTCCTGACCTCGTGATCTGCCTGCTTTGGCCTCCCAAAGTGCTGGGATTACAGGTGTGAGCCACTGCATAAAAACTTTTTTTTAAGAGAAGGGGTCTTCCTACATTGCCCGGGCTGGTCTCGAACTCCCAGCCTCAAGTGATTCTCCTTCCTCAGGCTTCTGAGTAGCTATGATTATCGGTATAAGCCACCATGCTGGGATAACATATTCTAATGAATCCAATTTTTTGTAAATTGATGGTTCTAGAAGCTTGGTCTGATTTGTAATTTTTTTCAAAGTTATTTAGTCAGTGGTATTGTATATTTCCATTAGGGGGCATATTATGTCTGATTGCCTCTCGTTGTGATTTTAACAGCCTGTTGATAATCGTCGTCTAGACCCATTAGTTCATCAGGAGTTGCAAAATGATGTTATTCTAATTTTATCATTAAATTTTTTTAGCAGCTCAAATGCTTCTGTAAAAAGATACTTCCATTCAACAACTATTGGATTGTCTTGAGGTAGAGCTTAGAAGGAAAGGCTGGATAAATGCTTGACTCTTCTCTTTTATTTCACATTTTTGAAAACAAGGAGTTAGTGACCCAGCATCCTCTGAAGATGACCAATGAGTTTTTTAAAGAAATCATGAAACTATCAACTCATAGAAATATATTTGATAGGTTTAAATCCATTGCAGTCATTCTTATGATAAAATTGTACCTTCTCTGGCCAGTGGGAGATCCTTCAAGCTAGCTTCTGTGTCTTTTCAATCCTATTGGTGTTTGAGTACTTTTTAATTTTCTCATACAAAATGTTACAGGTTTATCTTGTCCATTTCCTGCTCCAGACTTGGAATTAGAAACCCTGATTTGTCTTTTTAATGGGAAATGGTATTTAGAGACCATAATCTGGGTGCTGGAGATCTAAATAATTTTAATGACTGCATGATACTCAAATTTATATCAAATTTAGTCATCACTTTCCAACTGATGGACAATGACTATTTTCACATTTTCATCACAAGTCTTCACACATAACCCCTAGCTACTGAGTGTCTGCTTTCAGGCCTGGTGTTAGCCATTCAGCAGAAGGGAGAGGTTGGCAAAATAACAGGTTATGCTTGTTTCAGCACAGAGATACTCACAAGCCTTCAGATAATGTTAATTGTTTAATTTGTAGGGGTAGATATGTGGTGGGAACTCAAGTCAGGATAATTTTCATTCAATCTCCAAAACATAAATCTGAAAAGGGAGGACAAGAATAGATTCTTCACTATGAATTAATCATTGGAGGACTTTCCAGCTGTAAGATGAAGTGTCATCTGCAGAAGACCTTAGTCTTCTGCAGCCAAATCCTAAGGCCTTTCCAGACTCCATGAATTTTCCTGATCTTAGGAAGCAAGCTGGAATCTGTTACTGACTTAAGTGAACATTGCTGCTGAGCAGACATTATTTATCAATCATGGAGTCTATGAAATCTCTATGTACAAGAAGAAAACTGAAAAAAATTTCTTTGATAATGTTTTTCTGATCACAGTGAAGTGCACAAACAGGTCATAATACCAAACTATAAAAAGGAGGTGGTATAATTAAAATTCCACAGAAGGCTATTTTATGTTGTTTTTTGGGAATAGGAGAGGGAATACAGTTGTAGGCAAAGTAGTGGTTTGATAATGAATATTCACAGGTGGCGCTAGAAAATCATACAGCTGCCTATTCCTGTCTATAAATTTAGCATATTTGCATAAAGAAAGATGCTTTTGTGGCTAAAATGTAGCAATAATTTAGAAAAATGATGTTTACTTACTGGAATGAAAGCATTTTTCCTTTTCTCTGCAAAACATGTTGCAAAAACCACTGTTAATTGTAATTCAGGAAGGAAGCGTTAAAAAAAAATAAGAATAAAAATGAATAAAGAAATTTAAAGAATAAAAAATATATCTCCAGACCAGAGAAATTTGATATATTTTGTTTACTGAATGCTTCACCTGTCTGAATATGTCGCTCATATTGATATCTTCTTTCTTTAATCAGGTAGGAATTTCCCAGGAGCAGTTCTTGGTTCTCATCTTTTTCTACTGCACAGTTTCTCTATTGGTGATTTTATGCAGTCTCTGGTTTAAATACTTTCTACATGCAGTGACTTTTAAATTCATATTTTCAAACTTGGCCTTACTAGTGTGGAGTACAGACTCCCTTGCTAGAATAGCCAACAGTCTACTCAAATTCTCCATTTGAGAGTTTATGGATATTTCAGTCTTAATCTGTTTCAAATTAAGCTCTTGATCTTGTCCTTTAAATTTGCTCCCCTTCTAGTATTCCCCATAGCAAGAACTAGTACCACCATTAATCCATTTGTTAGGGGAGGAGTCTTGGAGGCATAATTGACTATTACTTTTTCTTCACATCACACAGGACCTGCTATTTCTCCAGCCTCCATGACCATGGTAGTGGTATGTGACTAAGGAATATTTGCACTGTGTCCCCAAAGACGAGTACAAATTTTCTAAGTAGATAAGTGGTGCAAACCTAGTCTAGAGAGATTGAATGGCAAATACAAAAACTCTAAAGACACTTGATGTCTATAAATGTGTACGTACATACCCCTGGTAGATGTGGTTGTCTAGGAAGTTTACATATATGGAGAGTTTTAAGAATCCATTTCGAAATCTTCAACTTCCAGCTTTCCTAAAATGATTCTGCCTGTGAAGGAGTCAATATCCTTAATAGCCCTTTACTTTCCAAGGCATATGTCTCAGCCCTTCCAAATCTCACTCGCATGCGTTACTTGGATGCAATTCTCCTGCTCAGCCTCCCGAGTAGTGTATAAACCCCCATAGTGTTAAATAAAAGGATAAATTAAAATAATCAGGTTATTGTAACCCACAGTGCTCTCAAGTTTCTCCTGTTTTATACACAGTTCTGTTGAGGGTATTAGAAAGAGGGTATTTTTGCCTTTGTTGGGATGTTTTAAATTCAGAAGGGCAGACTTTGGATAAAATAGTGAAGGTCTTCTAAATGTAACAGAAATGTTATGTGAATTACCAACATTTTCAAGATGCACTGGACAAAACCAATGGGTATAAAATTTTCATGATTACATTTAAATTTAATGACCTTTTTTCAATAAGGTAATTAAAGCTTTTATTTAGTCATGTAATGAAATAGGTGTTCCAAATCCAGTCAATTCTTTCCCAATGAGCCATGTATGAGATGTCTACATGCAGAAATTAAGACTTGGCTAGAAAATGAGGGGCTGGAATTGGAATCAAGACCCATTGCATCACAAAGGCCCTATTCCTTTTTTTTTTTTTTTTTTTTTTGAGATGAAGTCTTACTCTGTTGCCCAGGCTGAAGTGCAGTGGCAGGATCTCATATCTCAGTTCACTGCAACCTCTGCCTCCCAGATTCAAGCGATTCTCCTGCCTCAGCCTCCCGAGTAGCTGGAATTACAGGCACCCGCCACCACACCCAGCTATTTTTTGTGTTTTTAGTAGAGATGGGGTTTCACCATGTTGCCAAAGGCTGGTCTCGAACCCCTGACCTCAAGTGATCCACCTGCCTCAGCCTCTCAAAGTGCTGGGATTACAGGCATGAGCCACCACTCCCGGCCTAAAGGCCCCATTCTTGACTATGTGAATGTGACTTCTGACAGGTTTGTGAGTTATTTTATCATCTGTGGAATGTGCCTCTGACCAACAGCCATCCAGGGTACTAAGCTGAGAAAGTGCTTGGCTCATATTAATTGATTCTGCCTCTGCTCAGGGAGGCTGGTGAATCCATTGTCTCTAGTCTGTAATTTTGGGAGTTGACAAGATTTTGTCTAGAAGTAAATAGCTCTCAGATAGTAATGATGATTTCATTGCTTGAAAATGATAGTTTGTCCAAACTTTTCCCAATGGACTCTCCTGCTTGGTCAATCTTTCCTCATTTCAAGGAACATTTGAAGCATGACTGTTAAATGCTAAGTCATTTGGAAATGGAAGTCTACACTCCTGATTTCTTTTTCGTTCTATTTTGACAGCTGAACTCGAGTATTTCGGGCCCTAAGAAGGAAGGACGAAGATCCCTGGAGAACTCTCCTGTAGTGTCCTTGTTTTGAGTAGCAATGGAGGTAAGTGCTTGTTTTGTTATGAGCTGGTTTCGTGGTGCTGTACTTACTCCTCCTCAAATTCAGAAGGGAAATGGAAGGCAAACAGGCAAGCCTTGGGGTGAAGAATAAGTTCCAATTGATGCACCCCACTCCACTCCCAGTTAGTGGCACAGAAGCCTGGTGGTGGCTGCTAGCCTTTCCTTTTACCTACCTTTTGTCTTGTCCTGCTGAGGATGAAGCTTATTCTGCTTGCTGCATAAAGTTTCCTCTAAGGAAAGTGTTCTGACTCCAGCTGTGAAAGTGATTGATGTCCTTCTAGACTCCAGGGGCTTTTACAAACATCCACTGTCATTTTGAAGCAGAAAAAAGTGCAAGTGTGTGTCGGGGATTGTGTGAAGAAACCATTATTCTTTATTTTATCGAAATGGGGGAGGGAAAGGCAAAAAATGTAAGCATGAGTACTGGGCTTCTGTGATAAATAGGCTGCTTAGGTTTTAACAGTGAAGGCACTCTTTCTCAGGAGTGAATTTTTGGCCATTCATTCATTCATCTGGCAGATATTGAGACCCTATTATGCGCCGTACCTCATGTTGGCTTTGGGATAAGCAAAGATGAATAAAAGTGAGTGTCTATCCATGTGGTTCATAATCTTGTGGCAAATACATATGTTTAAATAAATTATATTATAATGCCATTTGAGATGTAACAAAGAGGAGGTGAGAATACTGCAGGAATAAATGATTCCTCCCTCGGCTGTCAAAAGAAGAAAGCCTGGGCTTTATAAAGGCAGTGACGTTTGAGTCTTCAAAGAGGCATTTAGCATCAGGACAAAGAGCCCAGTCTGGACTCTTGCTCTGCCATCTCCTAGCTCTAGGGCCTGGAGCCATGCCCACACCTATAAAGGAGCATAATAGTGCCGTATGGTCATTGTGAGCTTTAAATGTCCACAAACAAAGTGCTGAATGCAGAGCTGTGCACAATGAATTATCTACCAGAGTGTGATCTAGCATCATGGTCCTGGCTATTGTTTACTGTTGTCGTTAAAAGACAAGTAGGAATTTTTCAATCAGAGAGAAGGCGGAGTACAGATGAGAAACAGCATCTAATAAGCTGAATTGAAAAACTGTAGATAAGGGCTAGGGGGGAATAACTCCCTCTGTGAATAAAAGGGGCTCAAGTCTCTTTGATTTTGGTTTGTATTTTGTGGGGTAGTGGTGTAGGGAGGTGTTGAAAACCTTTGAGGACACTTTAAAGAATAAAGAAGTGACTTGGTTCAAGTCATTTTAGTACCCATTCTCAGGAGGGGTGTGCTGAAGTGCACATTAATTGTGGGTGTTCAGAATGGATTTGATTTCACAAATGCACTTTGTTTCTCTGATGAAAAACAGGAGGGCTGGATGACAGTTGAGTCAAAAGGTTTCAGGCATGTGTCAGGCTGGCACTGGGGTGGCAGCAAGGCTGGTGTGCTAATTGTGATCTTAATGAAAATGACTTGGAATCTCTTTTGCTTCTTTTTCCTTTAAATCAAGATTCGATTGGACCAGTGGTTCTCAGCCTTGGTTGTACATTAGAATCTCCTGGAAGACTTAAAAAATGCCAGTGCTTGCACCAGAGCCCCCGAGACTCTGCTTCACTCGGCCTGAGATGGGGTCCTTGGCCCTAGTGCTTTTCAAAAGTCCCCCAGGTCCTCTTAATGAACAGCCAGGATTTATGGTTACTGTCTTGGGGAAGCTAAAGCTCACCTGTGTTGTGGTTTAGAAGGCCGTTGGCCATCCTTAGTGACACTGTGCCTTCTTTGTAGAGGTAAGGTTGTCTTTGTGATAATGTATTAAGTCCCTTTCTTTCTGGAGAGCACCTTTGGTAGTGATAAAGGATGCTTTTAGTAGATACGTGATCTAGTGAAGATAATTCTGGTTTCTCTGGGCTGATTCTCTGCTTTCATCCAATCTACTCCTTTGCACTCAAATTTGGCTATCAATAAGAAGAATTTCTATGCCTTTGAGTCTTTCCTTTTTGGAGGTGACGTAGGACCCTCTCTTTTGCTCTTGGTCTTCCTCTCTTCTCTCTGCCTGCTTTGCCTGGATTTTGAACATTTTGAGCCTTGAGGATGAATAGCCTTGGGCTGTCCAGGATTCACTTTCCTCTGTTCTCACATTCTGGGCTCTCTGAGCGGGATCCCTGGACTTTACAGCACTGTCCACAGAAATCCATTCTATCTATGGGCTCAGCCCACAGCCCACTCCCAGGTGTGGTCATTGCTGTCCAAAGGGCATTGTTTCTTTAGAAAATGCCTAAGGCAAGTCAGTCATTGAATTTGCTGTAACAAGTTCCTTTGAGAAGTATTAAATAATGTCTGCTGCCCAATAAAAAGTTAGATTGATATGAATTACTTTTTTTTTTTTGCCAAAAATAAGATTATTGGAATCACAGAGGGGAGGCTAGACCTTTTGATCCTCTGCTGAGTACCCCTTGGCAATTCTGACTTTTGGAGTGAATTCTGGGCAGGTTTACTCAGATTGTTTGAGTACAATGCCAAGGGCCTGAAGGTTACAAGTGATGTTCCTGCGTTCTGCCTGCCAGTCCTCAGAAACTGGCACTCTACCAGATGGAAATGTTCGAATGGCTCAATGCATAGTGATCATAGGGAATATAAGATAAAAAAATAATAGGAGAGAGGATCCCAGTATTAGAGGACTGTGGAAGTCTTCAAGTCTATCCATCTATCACCTGGAAAGTGTATACTTCATATATAAAGGATCTTACATATTTATTTTTGATGTTCCAGTAAAATTTCTTAGTTCTTTGACTATCTATTGTGGGAAAAAACCCATAAAAAGGTATGCTCTGATAACCACAATAGTTACAGATTATCGTCCTCTGCCTGGTAGAGCATTTAAGTATTAAAAAATCTAAGCATGACTGAAATAGAAATTTTTAAAAGTTACATAAAAAGTCCATGCACAGGGTTGGTAATTAGATATGTAATAGAGGTTACTATTGAAGTGGTGACATGATTAATTTCAGTAAGTAAAAGGTGGTGGTGAGCCCAGCCTTCCTCCAGCAAATGTTGGCTGCAAATGAAAGTTCACACATTGGGTTCCTCAGTAGAAAAGGTGTGGTACCTGTGGCCCCTTCCACCAGTAGCTGTTTAATAATGCAAGCCCATTAATCATGGAGGAAGATGGCACGGTGTTTCCTGCTCCTCACAGCAAAACCACACATGGTGTTGCTTCAAAAAGTGGGCATAATGATGAGTTCATGTCTTTTGTAGGGACATGGATGAAGCTGGAAACCGTCATTCTCAGCAAACTATCGAAAGGACAAAAAACCAAACACCGCATGTTCTCACTCACAGGTGGGAATTGAACAATGAGAACACTTGGACACGGGAAGGGGAACATCACACACCAGGGCCTGTTGTGGGGTAGGGGGAGGGGTGGAGGGATAGCATTAGGAGATATACCTAATGTAAATGATGAGTTAATGGGTGCAGCACACCAACATGGCACATGGATACATATGTAACAAACCTGCACGTTGTGCACATGTACCCTAGAACTTCAAGTATAATAACATATATATGAAATATAATAACATATATATGAAATATAATAACATATATATGAAATATAATAACATATATATATGAAAAAAAGTGGGCATAAATGTGGTTCCGTTGCAAAAGAATTGGGAACATGAAACATTTTGTTTCCTTTTTCTCTCTTTTGGAAACATGTATTCTTTGGAAGGGTTAGGATGGTTGAAAAGTGGTTAAATAAACAGCACCGTCTGGCCATTGTCAGGTAGACTGTCTTGGAGTATTAGCTGTTTATTTCACTGACATATTCTGAAGGGTCTATAGGGGGCTCTTTCAGAAGTCAGGACCTCAATGTAATATACAAGCATTGATTCTGATATTTCCCTTGATAACAGTGCTCGACCATATTGGGGTCGTAAGTCAGTAAGGTTCATTGGCTCCTGTAATGCTCACTGTCACCAGTAATAAGTACAAAGGACTTGCTCTAAAAGCTGGCTTATAAAACTTTAAGGAAACTTGGATTGCTTAAGTGAACTTGCAAGGCTCTAGGGGGGCCAAGCAGGCCTTAGTTGTCTACTTATATTAATTTCACAGAGTTTAAAGGGTCAAGAAAGGCGGTCGGTGATGCTTATTAATTTATGAAAGACAGCGTCTTGTCTGTCTCGCTATCTCGCTTTGACCATTCTGCCCTTCCTTTTGGAAAATTTAATATAAATTAAACCTTACCAGACAAGAGTGCCCTAAAAGATTAAGTCTAAAGTTCACAGCTGGACTAAAAGGGTCCAAAGATGCTGCGTTTTTTCGCTGGCACGATTTCATTTGAAGTGATGTTTGAACAATAGAGCCACAGAGTGGACATAAAACATGAGAAGCAAAAGCAATTAGAGGCATACTGCAGTTAGTCAAGGATTAGGATATTTAAAAAATATGAGATATACTTGCTTCTAGGGATTTCTTTTCTTCTTCATCCAAGTAATAGTGGCTTGTAACAAGAACATTTTCCTGGCTTTAAGTGGGGGCATGGTTCTTGTTAAGATGGAAATGTTTGTGTGTCACAGCAATGTCTCAAAACATATCTGACTGCTGGGGCCAAACCTTGCTGAGGAGTGAGAAAAGGGACATGGAATATTGCCATAGAAATAAAGCCAGTCTTCCTAATGGGACTGCTCCTTTTTGGCTAATTTTCTTTTGGATAAAGAGGGAAGGCCACAATCACGTAAAGGCAGACATTTAAAAATGCAGTACCTATTTTAGTCCTCACAAAAAAACGTTGAATTATTTCCTCAATTTACAGATGCAGGTCTTGAGACTCAGACTAATACATTTTCTGAGGTTTGTACATCTAGTAATTGCCCGAGCAGTACTAGAAAATAAAGGAGTCCCCCCACCCCTAACCCAAACCGAGGATCAGATTGAAGGCCACCACTGCCATGCTAGTGGCTCTTCTTCTAGGAGGCCTTTTTGAGCAATGCATCCAACGGAGGGAATAGCCAAGACCCTGACTGAGGGATGAGAACTAGATCAGCTTGGTTGCAGTGCAGTGGGCTTGGAGGTGTGAAGGGAATGAAAAGTAGAGTGGAAAGGTAGCAGGCAGACATGCAGGGCTAAGTAGGCTAGTATTTGATTTTTATTCTAGGAGCAGTGTGAGATATTTGGAGGGTTGAAGCAGGAGATACTCAGATTTGTTAGAAAGGTTACATGAAAGACCACCACTTCCTGTTTAGATGAAGTAGTTGGTGGCAGATTAAGCTTCTATAGAGAACAACTAAAAAAGCCGGATAAAATATAGAAATCATCAGTGAGAAGGTAGTAGAGAGCTGCTGAGGCACAGAAGAGAGTAGAGAGGACTGTGAAAAGGTGAGCTGACCTCTGCAGCCTCTTTTAAACTAGGTTCTTCTAGGTACTGCAAGAAGCTAAAAATTCAGAATTTTCACTAGTGCTAGGCAACTACTAGACAGTAAAGAAACAAGTAGAACTTCTGGAAGAGACTTGATAGTCCTCTAAGATGCGGGTAATGTTTCCCCTAGGGAAACTGAATTCTGCGACTATATGGAGTGGAGTGGCCAAAAACCTTAACAGAAGTCCTCTGAAAAATACACAACACAGTTCACCAGTCTTCATAGTGTCAAAAGATAAAGATTCGAGTTCAGCATTCACTATGGGGAAGAGATCCACTGAACACACCAGACTCAGTTGAAAATCTTGGAGGCTTGTACCTTAAATGAAGGCAAACAGAAAGTAGATTGAGCCTTACCTTGACTGCAACACAGAATCAATATAGCATAGTGTGTGATTAGATTTGGGTGAGCAGCTATTACTCTCTTTGCCTAAAGGAGGGAGAGGTATATGGTCCTTGGAGGAAAATAATGTCACCTGGAGTCTTCAAGCTATAGAAACAGTATCCATTATATTAATAATTTTTAGACATGCCAAAACAGATGCTCACATGATTGAAAATCAAGAGAAAAACAATCAAAGGGGATAGGCCCACAGGGGATCCAGATATAGAAGTTTGTTAACAAAACTTTTAAATAGCTTGATATATATGTTTAAGGACATGGAGAAAAAAGCCAAAAACAGAGAGGATGAGTAGAGATCCCAATTTATAAAGCACATGAATAATTCTAGAACTAAATAATACAATATCGGTAACAGAAATTTGGACATAAGAGTAAGCAGAATTAGTGAGCTAGCAGAAAAGTCAAATGAATATCTCTGTGCTTAAGCACAGAGAGCAAATAATAAGTAATACAGAAAGGAGCATTAAGAAATATGAGGCTCACTCAATAGATCTAACATATAAATGGAATTCCAGAAGGAAATAAGAGTGAATGAAGCAGAAGCAATATTTAAAGGGATAATTCCTGAATATTTTCCATAACTGATGAATGATATTAATTTATAGGTTTATGGAAGCTCTGAGGTGTCAAGAAGTGTAAATATGATATCACCATATTTTATTAGAAGTAAATATTGAGTACAACTGCAAATAACCACAGACAAAAATATAATGCACATTATCACCATCCTGGCTAACACGGTGAAACTCTGCCTCTACTAAAAATACAAAAAAATTAGCCAGGTGTGGTGGGGGGCATAGTCCCAGCTACTCAGGAGGCTGAAGCAGGAGAATAGCGTGACCCCAGGAGGCAAAGCTTGCAGTGAGCCGAGATGGCACCACTGCACTCAAGCCTGGGCCACAGGGAGAGACTCTGTCTCAAAAAAAAAAAAAAAAAAAAAAAAAAATGCACATTATCTTCAAAGGAACAATAGTTTTGATACCTGAATTCTCAATGGAAACAATGGAAGCCAGAAGACAGTAGAAGAATATCTTCCAAGTACTAAGAAGAGCTCTTTCGCCTCCAGAAAAGAGAATGGATTTTGGAGTTAGAGTTGGCTACAGAGGATACAGGAAGAAAAATTAGTAGGTTTATAGAGTATTATAGTTTCTTCTAAGAGGTGATTGTGGTTTACACTAGAGTGATGATGATGGAGATGAAAAGAAGTGGATTGATTAAATAAATATTTTGGAAGTCAAAACCCTCAAGAAATAAAGCAAACCAACCAATCACTTCCCATCCCCCCGAAACACTCTGTCTCATCTTCATGATTATTTTCTTTTTTTCTTGAAGGTTTTCTTAGCCACCTCATGGACCATCTGGTTGGCCGAGATGAAAACACATATGTTCCATAAGATAGTCTCTTCGATAACCAAATTCTCTCTCATTCTTGTCTTCACTTCTGAGGCTTAGATAGTGATTGAGTGCATTTCTGTTTCTCTGTGGAGAATTCCATGTGACACCCTGATAGAAATGTTGGTAGGGGGCATTAGCTCCCATCCCCAGTCCCATCTTATCCAACCATGTATAGTTAGAGTATGGGTTTATAGACAAATGGATATTCACTAGGCCAGGGGCTGTATTAGGTAGATGTGGTATCTTTTTTGGAGTCCTTCAGTTCAGAGAAGTCTGGACAGAGGAAAACTAATTTCAGGTCTGACTTAACTGAATCTTGAACACTATCTCTGTCCATTACTCTTTGTGCAAGCTTGGGGCTCAGTTTCTTTTATTTGGAAAGTGGAAGGCTGGACATGGTGGCTCACACCTGTAATCCCAGCACTTTGAGAGGCCGAGGAGGGCAGATCACCCGAGGTCAGGAGTTTGAGACCAGCTTGGCTAACATGGTGAAACCCCATCTTTACCAAAAATACAAAAATTAGCCAGGTGTGGTGGCATGTACCTGTAATCCCAGCTACTTGAGAGGCTGAGGCCAGAGAATCACTGGAACCTGGGAGGCAGAGGTTGCAGTGAGCCGAGATCACACCACTGCACTCCAGCCTGGGTGATAGAGTGAGACTCCATCTCAAAAAAACCAAAACATTGAGAGGCTGAGGCAGGCAGATCACGAGGTCAGGAGATTGAGACCATCCTGGCTAACACAGTGAAACCCCGTCTCTACTAAGAATACAAAAAATTAGCCAGGGGTGGTGGTGGGCTCCTGTAGTCCCAGCTACTTGGGAGGCTGAGGCAGGAGAATGGTGTGAACCCAGGAGGCAGAGCTTGCAGTGAGCAGAGATCATGCCACTGCACTCCAGCCTGGGCAACAGAGCGAGACTCTGTCAAAAACAAAACAAAACAAAGCAAAACAAAGCAACTCCCCCCCCCCCAGAAAAAAAGAACAACTGCCAAACAAACAAAAAAGAAAGTGGGAATGGAGTCTGGCAGAGCCTTTCTGTCTAGCAACTGCCATCTCTGTTCCAGGTACTGTCTCCATTGGTCTGGCTCCTCTATTCCTAGAGGCCCCAGCTGGCTCTGTGGCAGCCTCTGTGCCTCTGTGACCTGTAGGTACTGGGAAATTTGTAGGGCAGATGCCAGGACATGGAAACAGATGGGAAGATCAGAACACTGAAGATCAGTTCAAAAATTCTGGAAGTAATCTGAGAAAGCTTAATCGAAAATGTGGCTGTTGGAAGACCCTGCCTACCCACTTTTGCAGATGGATGCCTGCCAGTGCTTCTGCCAGCATGCATACAACAGGGACCCACAGTCACCCTGCTGGAGCACTTTTGCTGCTGGCAACCCCTGTCCGAGTGTTGCTGCCAGCAAACTGGGAATGCCTAGGCCCCCAGCGTAGTAGGTGGTTAACCTTGAGGGGCCAGAGAACATATCTGTGAGCCTAGTCCCAGTCCCCCAGGGTTAGAACATGCAGTCCAGTAGTGCTGAGCTTAGCCTTGGCCCCCTGGAAGCATGCAGAAGCCAAGCCATTCAAGTTAACCCAACTTATAACATAGTAGAGGTGTCAAGGACATCAAAGAATATGAAAGCAAAAAACCCTATACAAAGATGGCAACTTCAAACATTAAAGGAACATCAGCCAACACAGATGAGAAAGAACCAGTACAAGAAGTCTGGCAATTTTAAAAGCCAGAATGTCTTCTTATCTCCAAACAATAGCACTAGATTCCCAGCAATGGTTCTTAATCAGACTTAAATGACTGAAATGACAGGTATGGAATTCAGAATCTGAATGGCAAAGAACTCATTAAGATACAGGAAAAGGTTGAAACCCAATCCAAGGAACACAGCAAAATGGTCCAAGAGCTGAAAGACAATGTAGCCCTTTTGAGAAAGAACCAAACCAAACTTCTGGAAATGAAAAATTCACTTCAGGAATTTCAGAATGCAATGGGAAGCATTAATAACAGCAGAGACAAAGCTGAGAAAAGAATATCAGAGCTCAAAGACTGTTCCTTCACATCAATGCAGGCAGACAAAAATAAAGGAAAAAGAATAAAAAAATGAACAAAACCTCTGAGAAATATGGGATTATGTAAAGAGATCAAACCTATGGCACATTGGTATTCCTGAAAGAGATGGAGAGAGAGCAAACAACCTGGAAAACATATTTGAGGATATTGTGGATGAATATTTCCCCAGCCTTGCTAGAGAGATTGACATACAAATTCAGGAAATTTGAAGAACCCCTGTAAGATGCTATACAAGACAACCATTGCCAAGACACATAGTCATCAGATTCTCCAAAGTCTGAAATTCTCTTTTTTGGTTATGTCTCTGCCAGGCTTTGGTATCAGGACAATGCTGGCCTCATAAAATGTGTTAGGGAGGATTCCCTGTTTTTCTATCGATTGGAATAGTTTCAGAAGGAATGGTACCAGTTCCTCCTTGTACCTCTGGTAGAATTCGGCTGTGAATCCATCAGGTCCTGGACTCTTTTTGGTTGGTAAGCTATTGATTATTGCCACAATTTCAGAGCGTGTTATTGGTCTATTCAGAGATTCAACTTCTTCCTGGTTTAGTCTTGGGAGGGTGTATTTGTCGAGGAATTTATCCATTTCTTCTAGATTTTCTAGTTTATTTGCATAGAGGTGTTTGTAGTACTCTCTGATGGTAGATTGTATTTCTGTGGGATCGGTGGTGATATCCCCTTTTTCATTTTTTATTGCGTCTATTTGATTCTTCTCTCTTTTCTTCTTTATTAGTCTTGCTAGCAGTCTATCAATTTTGTTGATCTTTTCAAAAAACCAGCTCCTGGATTCATTAGTTTTTTGAAAGGTTTTATGTGTCTCTATTTCCTTCAGTTCTGCTCTGTTTTTAGTTATTTCTAGCCTTCTGCTAGCTTTTGAATGTGTTTGCTCTTGCTTTTCTAGTTCTTTTAATTGTGATGTTAGGGTGTCAGTTTTGGATCTTTCCTGCTTTCTCTTATGGGCATTTAGTGCTATAAATTTCCCTCTACCCAAAGTGAATGTGAAAGAAAAATTCTTAAAGGCAGCTAGAGAGAAGGGGTAGGTCACATACAAAGGGAACCCCATCAGGCTAACATTGAAACTTTCAGCAGAAACTTTACAAGCCAGAAGAGAGTGGGGAGCCCATCTTCAACATTTTTTAAAAAAAGAAATTTCAACTAAGAATTTTATATCCAGCCAAACTAAGCTTCATAAACAAAGGAGAAATAAAATCTTTTTTTCAGATAAGCAAATGCTAAGGGAGTTCATTACCACCAGACGTGCTTACAAGAGGTCCTTAAGGAAATGCTAAATATGCAAACAAAAGACCATTATGTGCCTCTCCAAAAACACACGTATGTACATATCCCACTGAAACTCTAAAACAACCCCATAATCAAGTGTATATAATAACGAGCTATTAATAACAACATGATGACAGAGTCAAATCCTCACATGTCCATATTAACCTTGAATGTAAAGGGGCTGAATGCCCCACTTAAAAGACACAAAATGGGCCGGGCGCGGTGGCTCAAGCCTGTAATCCCAGCACTTTGGGAGGCCGAGGCGGGCGGATCACGAGGTCAGGAGATCGAGACCATCCTGGCTAACATGGTGAAACCCCGTCTCTACTAAAAATACAAAAAATTAGCCGGGCGTGTTGGCGGGCGCCTGTAGTCCCAGCTACTCGGGAGGTGAGGCAGGAGAATGGCGTGAACCCAGGAGCCGGAGCTTGCAGTGAGCCGAGATCGCGCCACTGCACTCCAGCCTGGGCAACAGAGCGAGACTCCGTCTCAAAAAAAAAAAAAAAAAAAAAAAAAAAAAAAAAAAAAAGACACAAAATGGAAAGTTGGATAAAGAAGCAAAAACCCAATTGCTGCTGTCTTCAAGAGACCCATCTCACATGCAAGGACACTCATAGGTTCAAAGTAAAGGGATGGAAAAAGATATAACAAGCAAACAGAAAACAAAAAAGGGCAGCAGTTGCTATTGTTATTTCAGACAAAACTGACTTTAAACCAGCAATGATCAAAAAGGACAAAGAAGGGTATTACATGAGATGTGTATATTTATGTATGTATATTTTTTAATTTATGTATGTGTATATTTATGTATGTGTATATTATGTATTACATGTGATGTGATATTTATGTATGTATATGTATATATACATACATAGATATGTATGTATCTGTACAGATACACTTGACCGAATGGACCAGAAAGACATCTACAGAATATTCTACCCAATGACAACAGAATGTACTCTTCTCATCTGTACACAGCATATACTCCAAGATCGATCATTCATAATCTCAGTCATAAAAAAATTCTTAAAAAATTAAAAATATCTGAAATCATACCAACCACACCTCTCAGACCATAGGGTAATAAAAGTAGAAATCAATGCCAAGAATATCACTTAAAACCATATAATTGCATAGAAATTAAACAACTTGCTCATGAATGACTTTTGGTAAAGAATGAAATTAAGGCAGAAATAAAAAAATTATTGAAACTAATGAAAATAAAGATACAACACACCAGAATCTCTGGGACATAGTTAATAAGGTGTTAAGAAGAAAGTTTATAGTGCTAAATGCCTATCTCAAAAAGTCAGAAAGATGTCAAATTAACAACCTAACATCACACCTAGAGGAACTGGAAAAACAAGAGCAAACCAACTGCAAAGCTAGCAGCAGAAGAAAAATGACCAAACTCAGAGCTGAACTGAAAGAAATTGAGATGCAAAAATTCATACAAAAGATTGATGGACCAAAAATTGGTTATTGGAAAGAATAAATAACATTGCTAGACCACTAGCTAGATTAATAAAGAAAACAAGAGAAAAGATCCCAATAAACAGAATCAGAAATGACAAAGGTGACATTACCACTGACCCCACAGAAATACAAAGAAACTCTGAGAGCATTACAAACACATCTATGCACACAAACTAGAAAACCTAGAAGAAATGGATAAATTCCTGGAAACATGCAATCTATCAAGATTGAATCAGGAAGAAATTGAAATCCTGAACAGACCAATGACAAGTTCTCAAACTGAATTAGTAATTAAGAACCTACCAACCAGAAAAAACTCTAAACAAGACAGATTCACAGCTGAATCCTACCAGACATATAAAGAAGAGCTGGTACTAATCCTACTAAAATCATCTCAAAAAATTGAGGAGGATGAACTCCTCCCTAACTCATTCTATGAGGCCAGCATTATTCTGATACCAAAACCTGGCAGAGATACAACAACAAAGGAAAACATCAGGCTGGTATCCCTGATGAACATAGATGAAAAAAACCTCAACAAAATATTAGAAATCAAGTGTAGCAGCACATCAAAAAGTGAATCCACTGCAATCAAGTAGGCTTTATTCCTGGGATGCAAGGTTGGTTCAATGTACACAAATATATACATGTGATTCATTACATAAACAGAACTTAAACCACATGATCATCTCAATTTATGCAGAAAAATCTTTTGATAAAATTAAACATCGCTTCATGCTGAAAACCCTCTACAAACTATGCATCAAAGGGATATACCTCAAAATAAGATCCATCTATGACAGACTTACAGCCAACATCATAATGAATGGGCAAAAGCTGGAAGTATTCCCCCTGAGAACTGGGACACAACAAGGATACCTACTGTCACCACTCCTATTCGACATAGTACTGGAAGTCTTAGCCAGAACAATCAGGCAAGAGAAATAAATAAAAGGCTTCCAGATAGGAAGTGAGGAATTCAAATTATCTCTCTTTGCAGATGATATGGTTCTATACCTAGAAAACCCTGTAGTTCCTACCCAAAGGCTCCTAGAACTGATAAACAACTTCAGTGAAGTTTTAGGATACAAAATCAACATACCAAAATCAGTAGCATTTCTATGCATCAATACTGTCCAAGTTGAGAGCTAAATCAAGAATGCAGTCCCACTCACAATAGCCATAAAAAGAATGAAATACTTAGGAATATAGCTAGCCAGGGAGGTGAAAGATCCCTAGAATGAGAATTACAAAACACTACTAAAACAAATCAGAGATGACACAAATGGAAAAGCATTCCGTGCTCATGGATTGAAAGAATCAGTATTGTTAAAATGGCCATACTACCCAAAGCAATTTACAGATTCAATGCTATTTCTGTCAAACTATCAGCATCATTTTTTTTTTCACGGAATTAGAAAAAGAAACTATTTGAAAATGAAGATGAGACCAAAAATAAAAGCCCAAATAGCCAAAGCAATCCTAAGCAAAAAGGAGAAAGTCAGAGACATCACACTACCTCACTTCAAACGATAATACACTACAGTAAACAAAACAGAATGGTACTGGTACAAAAACAGACACATAGATCAATGGAACAGGCCAGAGCACCCAGAAATAAAACTGCATAGCTATAACCATCTGATCTTTGACAAAGTTGACAGTAACAAGCAATGGGGAAAGGACTCCCTATTCAATAAATGGTGCTAGGATAACTGGCCAGCCATATGCAGAAGATTGAAACTGGACCCCTTCCTTGCACTTTATATAAAACTCAACCTAAGATGTGTTAAATATTTAAATGTAAGACCTAAAACTATGAAAACTCTAGAAGGAAACATAGGAAATATCATTTTGGACACAGGTCTTGATAAAGATTTCATGTTGACATCTCCAAATGCAATTGCAATAAAACAAATATAGACAAGTGGGACCTAATTAAACTAAAGAGCTTCTGAAAGCAAAAGAAAGTACAACAGAGCAAATAGACAACCCACAGAATGGGAGAAAATATTTGCAAACTATGCATACAACAAGGGTCTAATATTCAGAATCTATAAGAAACTTAAACAAATCAACAAGCAAAAAGCAAACAGCCCCGTTAAAAAATAGGCAAAGAGACCCGGGCGCGGTGGCTCACACCTGTAATCCCAGCACTTTGGGAGGCCGAGGCAGGCAGATCACGAGGTCAGGAGATCGACACCATCCTGGCTAGCACAGTGAAACCCTGTATCTACTAAAAATACAAAAAATTAGCCAGGCGTGGTAGTGGGCGGCCAGTAGTCCCAGCTGCTGGGGAGGCTGAGGCAGGAGAATGGCTTGAATCCAGGAGGCAGAGCTTGCAGTGAGCCAAGATCATGCCACTGCATTCCAGCCTGGGCGACAGAGCGAGACTCTGTCTCAAAAAAAAAAAAGAAGGCAAAAAATATGAACAGACACTTCTCAAAAGAAGACATACACACAGTCAACAAGCATATGAAGAAAAGGTGCTCACTATCACTAATCATCAGAGAAATTCAAATCAAAGCCACAGTGAGGTACCATCTCACACCAGTAAGAATGACTATTATTAAGAAGTCAGACAATAAAAGATGTTAGTGGCATTGCAGAGAAAAGGCAATGCTTGTGCACTGCTGTTGGGAATGTAAATTAGTTCAGCCACTGTGGAAAGCAGGTTGGAGATTTCTCAAAGAACTTAAAAGACAACCACCATTTGACCCAGCAATCCCATTACTGCTTATATATACCCAAAGAAATATGCCATTCTACCAAAAAGACACATGTACTCTTATGTTCATTGCAGCACTATTACAATAGCAAAGACAAAGAATCAACCTAAATGCCTATCAATGGTGGACTGAATAACTAAACTGTGGTACATATACACCATGGAATGACATGCAGCCATAAAAAGAAGAAAACCATGTCCTTTGCAATGACAGGGATGCAACTGGAGGCCATTATGCTAAGTGAATTAACACAGGAACAGAAAACCAAGTGGGTATGCTCACTCATACTGGGCTAAACTTTAAGTACACATGGATACAAAGAGAGGAACAAGAGACACTGAGGCTTACTTGAGGGTGGAGAGTGGAAGAAGGATAGGGTATAAAAACTACCTATCAGGTACTATTCTACTATCTGGGTGATTAAATCATTTGTACACCAAACCCCGGTGATACATGATTTACCTATGTAATGAACCTGCACGTGTACCCTCTGAGCCTAAAATAAAAGTTTAAAAAGGGACCTTTGTGATTATATAACATATTAACAAGTCTCAGGGATTAGGATGTAGGCAACTTTGGGTGCTAATTTTTAAGCTTAATACAGTTTGATTTTTTTTTATTGGGGTAAAATATACATAGACATAAAATTTACCATTTTAACCATTTTTAAGTGTACAGTTCTGTGACATTAAGTACCTTCACATTACTGTGCAACCATCAGCACCACCCATCTCTGGAACTTTTTGTTCTTCCCCAACTGAAACTCAGTACATGTTTAACACTAACTCCTTATTCCACCCTCTGACCCCACCCGCCCCCGACCCAGATGCCATCCACCATTCTACTTTCTGTTTCTATGAATTTGACTACTCCAGGTACATCATATAGGTGCAATCTGTAGTATTTGCCCTTTTATGACTGACTTATTTTATTTAAAATAATGTCCTCAAGGTTCATTTATGTGGTAAGCTTGTGTCAGAATTCATTCTTCCATTGTAGTAGATAGCACATTTTTGTTTAGTAATTCATCTGTTGGTGGACATTTGTGTTGTTTTTATGTTTGACTATTGTCAATAATGGTGCTATAAACATGAATATACAAATATCTGTTGGAATTCTTATTTTTCTTACTTTTTTTTCAATGCCCTCACTTTTACAGTATCTTTACTTTTGGGTATATGTCTGGAAGTGGAATTGCTGGATCATAAAATAATTTTACCTATTTTTTAAAGAATTGCCATACTGTTTTTGACAGTGGCTCTACTATTTTACATTACTACCAGTGATGTAACATGACTCTGCTTTCTCTCCATCCTTTCTGCTATGGTTTCAATGTTTGTCCCTTCCGAAACTCATATTGAAACTTAATATCCAATGTAGCAGTATTGAGAGATGGGGACTTCAAGAGGTGATTGGGTCATGAGGGCTCTGCCCTCAGGAATTAATTAATTCACCCATGGACTAATGGATTAATGGATTAATAGGTTATCAGGAAGTGGAACTGGTGGCTTTAAAAGAAGAGGGAGAAAGACCTGAGCTAGTACACTCTGTCTCCTCATCATGTGACGCCCCGTGGCACCTTGAAACTCTCCAGAGTCCCACTAGCAAGAACGTCCTCATAAGATGCAACTGCTTGACCTTGAAATTCCCAGTTCCAGAACTGCAAGAAATATATATCTATATATACATATATATATTTTTAAAAAGTAAATTACCTAATTTCATGTATGCATTTATAGCAACGGAAAATGGACTAAGATACTCTCCAGAAACTTATTTTCTGTTTTTTGATAACCATTCTAATGGGTGTGATATGTTATCCCATTGTGGTTTTGATTTGCATTTCCCTATTGATTACTGATATTGAATATCTTGTCCTATGTTTATTGACCATGTGTATATTTTCTTAGGAGACAAATTTCCTTTTCTCATTTTAACATCAGGCTGTTGAGGGGTTTTTCATGTAATATCATGTTACCATCTAATCACATCATATTAATGCCACATTACAGCAGTAGGAGGAAAGAAACTCAAACCTCTCCTTTTAAGTGAAACTCCCCGGAAGAATCACACAACACTTCCACTTACTATTCAGTTGCCAGATGTTGGTCACATGACCACACCTCTCTGCAGGAGAGGCTGGGAAATATAGTCTTTTACTGAGTTAACCCTGTGAAGCTGTGTGGGTAAAGAGGAGAGAGAAAATGCATCATTGGAAGTCAACTTGAAGTTTCTTTCACACTTTTGCATACCTTCAACATAAAACTCTGTATACATGAACTCTTTTGAATTTTTAATTCTATGTCCATACTGTTGGATAATGATGCATACAAAAATAATAAACAAATGTTGGACACTCATCATTGCTACAGAACAGTATATACATCCTCAGGAGACTTGCTGGAATGAGCACAAATGGCTCCAGTGAGTTCTGAGCTTTTTAACTCAACCCCAGTCCAATCCCCTTTGGGGTGCCCAAACCTTTCACTGGTAAGTGGTTGGGTAATCTTTTATTTCTACATGCTAGCTTGCCTTTGAGGACACATTGCTTTGTTAGGCATTTGTATATGATCTCATGGCACATGACCCACTAAAAGGGAGCAGGCTTGGGCAAAACATCAGATAGAAATTCATGCAGCTTATCTGGCCTACCCATCTGGTCACCAGAATCCTGACTGCAGTGTCTCCTTGGAATTCACCAGGCCCATAGATCTAACTATAGAAAAATCTGAAAGGAATATTTAGCATGGATCTGAAAGAGTCAACAAAAGGGTAAAAAAGTGAAAACAAATGCAAAGCTTACTATGAGTTAAATCTAACAAAGACATATGAATTCACATGCATATATTATGGGTAATCCTTCTTTATGAAGACATTACCGAAATTCTTAGTCATGTGTGGCTAAGGAAACTCTCTTTGTCCCATCCAGTTCGGGTCCTCTTCTTTATTACTCAGGTATTTCTCTTCTTTGTGTCTAGTTTGTTCATGTCCTTTGCCTTTGCTTTAGAATTTGCTTCTTTGATTAAGATTTCTCAGAATTGCTATAAGCTATGACTCATACTCGCTTTCCCCCAAAGTGATCATCAATTATATTTTTTAGCTCCAAGGGTGTACAGGTCCATGCAATGCTGAAATTTAGTAAGGCTTTCCCTCCTTCAAAATCAGGCTGCCATATATTAGCTTCTGGGAGCATTGCCTGTTTGTTGCAGGTTCCATGCCTTCTCTTCTCACCACTGAGCCTAGTGTTGGTAATCAAAGATTCAGTTATTAAGTAGTTATCATGCATATAAAACATGTTTCTACCATGGGAAATCCATAATCTGGTTGATAGTAATGATTCTGGAATAATCTTGTAATTTGGTCTTCCAAAGCAGATCTAAGAACATCTTGAAGCACATTTTTCTCAAGTTTGGGAGCCAAATGTTTTACTTTTTAAAAGAAGTTTTCTACGTAGATGGACTTGGAGAAAAAAAAAGTTAAATCGAGGAATACTTACATCAGACATTTGCTGACTATTGGACACCATGCATGATCAACATATGTTTGTTCATCTACTTCAACTTCCCTCAACATTCTCTGTTCTCTGTAACTGTAAAGTGAATTTGTTATTCTTTATCTAAACAGTTCTGAGAGTATTGGGAATGATAATAATTAAGGAACAGTCCAGATAGCCAAAAAACAAAAACAAAAACAAAAAGCTTGGGACAGAAATCCCATATTCAAGACTCAAATCTTGAAATGTGTTTGTGAAATGTGGGTAATGATAATAGACTTATCCCATTAATCTCCCAGAATTACAAGAAGAAAGAACTTAGTTAATGTTAGAGTGCTTTGTAGACTATAAATACCATAGAAATGTCAGCTGTTATCACAACCTTCATGCCAATGTTTTCCTAGTTCTTCTCGGCTCAAAGTAATGAAAAGTTTTTAACATTTAATTTTTTTTTTACGGTTTCGTTTTTTGTCCTCAAACAGCTTTGCTTTATTTTAGTTACAAGTGATAGGAATCCAACTCAAAATAACTTAAGCAAAAAAGAGAGCTTGTTGTCTCATCTTACTGGGAAGTCAGGTCTGTCTTCAGGTATAGCGAGATCCAGGGGCTCAAATAATGTTGTCAAGACTCTCTTTCACTGTCAGTCTGCTTCCCTCTTTTTGTGGGCCAGATCCTTTCCTTTGGGCTTAAGTTTCCTCCACAGGAAGAAGGGATGTTGACATTGAAACTTAACAGAAAGAGAGCTTCTTTCCCCCAGTGTCCACACATCAGTTCCAGGGAGATTGACTTGGGACAGCCCTGTTTGGATGGCTGCTGGGAGTGACATCTATCACATGTGAGATGGGCTTCCTTGATTGGGTGATCTGCTTACTATGCTGACTCCTGAGCTACAGGATGCAGTAAGGACAGGATCCTGTAGTTGTCCATTCAGCTGAGGCCCAGGGGTGAGAGGAGGGGAACTCTAAATGTAGGCTTGTTGGGCGGAAGTGAGCTCCACTTGTCTTTTGCAAAAGATGAGATCAGGACTTTCAGAGAAGATGAAAACTAAATTGTGAGTAAACATATGAAAACATACTCCACTTCATTAATAGGGAAATTAAAAAGCATATGAGGTATTATAGTATACCAACTAGGTGGGAAAAATTTAAAAGTCAGCTAATACAGATTTGGAGAGGATAGAACAATGATCTCTCTGATATACTGGTTAAAGTATGATCTGTTATAACTTCTTTGGAAAATAATTTGCTATTATCATGAAGGTTGAACATTCATATATGCCATGATCTAGCAATTCTACTCCTAAATATATCCTAGAAACTTTGTGCATGGTGTGCACATGGTGTGCAGGAGCTGTATGCAAGGATGATCATAACCAACTTATCCCTAGTAGCAGTAAAATTATAAGCAACTTAAATGTCCATAGCAGGAAGATAAATAAATACATTTTATAGTAATCATATACTGCAGTATTATACCCAGTGAAAACAAACAGCAGCAGCGTGAACTAATATAAATGAAGCTTAGAAATATAGTGTTAAGTGAGAAATCAAGTTTCAAAAGACGAACTACAGTATGGTACAATGTGTAGAAAGCTTGAAACAAGAAAAATGCAATAACATTGTTTTGTTGAATAACAAAAGCAGGAGGAGCAAAAACATGAAATTAAAAATACTATGTATTTTTAATTAAAATATGAAATTAAAAATACATAGTATTTTTACATAGTATAAAATATGAAATTAAAAATACTACCTCAGGGGTAGTTCAAGTTGCTGGGTAATGGTGCTGGTGTTTTCAGGTATTTTAAAACTGTGCTTCACAGCATACACACGTGACATATATGTGTATATATGTTACACCTATTATTTTATATTCTGAAATATTAAGTAATAGAAGCATGTAAAAACAAAACATATGTTCACTATGAGTTTTTCCAAACTGGTTAAATCAAAAATACTAAATTCAGTAGACATTAATCTCATTAATCTGCATGTACCTAAGGAAATTTAAGAGTAAAAATGTGATTTATAGGCAATTATTGTTATGTATTAGGATACATGAAAAAATTAGCTTGATCAAGTACCTAATGGAACATTTGATAAGTTACCAAACTGTAAAAGACACGAAGAAAACAGCAAAGGAAGGACATACCTTTATGCTACGCCTGACCAAATGGAAATTTGGATTACATATACAAAATGGGGGGAGGGTGGTTTAAGAAATTTATTTTGAATATTTACCATAATGTCTCCTTTCTACCTCATAGATATTACATTAGAGCATGGAATAGTTACCCCAGTGGGGCTTCAAAAGAGTCATCTTTTTTTTTGTTTTTGCAACCATAGCTGTTTGATTGGAGAATAAAAGTCAGCATTAGGTATTGACAACATGATTTTTAACTCATATGGAAGTTTTTCACTCGTATGGGAATAGTTTGAATTTGTATTCCTCTTAGAATTTTAGAACTGGATTTTTGCATAGCCTGACATTTCCCTGAAAGGAATTATAGTTAGGTAAGGAGCAAGGAGAATTACCTATAACAAATAAAGGTGATAGAAGGATGGAAAAAGAAGGCAGAGGGAAAGGGAGGGAGAGGGGAAGAAAGAGAGAAGGGATATGGGAGAGAGCAGGCCTTGGTGATGCAAATGCTGAGGTCTAAATTATGGCTCTGCAATTACTAGCTGTGTGACTTGGACAAGTTCCTCAACTACTCTGATGTTCCCGAGGCCCATCTATATGTAGGAACTCCAGCCTCCACCTCCCCATGTTCTTGTGCTCACAAACTGCAGGCAGATGGAATCTGAACTGGGAAGGACCAATGATGAGATGCAGAGAAGAGCCACATTCTGAATGTTATGTAATGTTATGAATGTTTTTTAGATAGCATGTCAAACATGCTGTTGTTCATAAAAGAGCATGACTACCATGAACATGCCTAAATGTGAACAAACAATTTGAAAGTAGCATTTGGAGAGAGTGGACGTTACCCTCTAAAAGAGGTAAGGGAGGATGGCTAATGTACCCTAATATAAATAAAAATAACTATTTTTTTCCTGATGCCTGCCCTTTAGTTGAGCTAAGGACTGTCTCTCTCTGTTTAATGCAAGTGGTATGTATGGTTTGCAGATGGAAGGTTAATTTCACAACGTATTTGTGCTGTGCATTCTACCATGTTTGATTATTCTTTCCCAACAGTGATGCCAAGCTAAAAAGGAAGGTGAGAGGGTGTTGAGTCCATTGTTAGGGGTGGATTAAGTGTGCAAGTGTTTTGTTTTCAGACAATGGACAATTGAGGGGCACCACCTCCAGGCACTTCTTTCTGTTTTGGGAAGCAGTGGTGATGGAAAAAAGGACATAGGTACTGGTGCCAGGCACACCTGTCGTTAGGTCCTGGTTCTGCTATTTATGGCTGTGTGACCTCAGACAAGTTTCTTACCTCTCTGAAAAGTGAAATAACAGTACACATTCTTTTCACTGCCTCCTGATGTTTGCGTTTTAATCTTGCCTTTTAATATTTCCCTATAGACTTGACCATTGCATTTGGCTTTCTTCATTTGAGATGGGGTCCAATTTTGGCAAACTGCACATTGCATCACCCACTCCATGCCCGCTCTCTGTTACCTTCAACCCCAGTGAAGTTCAGACCAAAGAGCCTGAGCTTTCTTCACAGCAATTACAATAATCACTATTGATAAGTGTCTGTCATCTGGGGCATGTCATGATGATCGCTTCCTCTTGATTGCACAATGGCTCAGCAATTCTATGCAATGGCAAAGATTCTTGCACCCCCCGCCCCAGCTCCAGGGATTTCCACCCTAGCACCCTGCTTATCTTGCTCTAGGGAAGTGACACCACTCACATGTTTTTCCTGAATGGGGCTCCAGTACTTAGTCATTTCATCCTCTACAGCCCCGGGCTGGAAAGCATAAGACAAAGTTCTAAGGTTTTCTGTCAGTCTTTCATTTAAGCTGGAGTTGGGGCATCAGTGACAATCACTCAGATTCTTTTTCTTTATGTTCTGCTCTGGCTTCTTTGTTTTTTTGACTCTTTCAAGGACAAAGCTCTTCCTACCCAGAAAATAGCCAACTCCAAGAGTCTTGGTAGTCCAAAGGCCACTGCTCTCCAAAGGACCCCAAATGGCTCCCTTTGCCCTTCACTCCTCTCAGCAGTATCTTCCAGCACCAAGTCTGTGTTGTCTTCCTCAAAGAAGAGAGAGGGAGGGGTCTGGTGCATCCTTGACGCCTCCTGCCTATGTGGTTCTTTGCTGTTGGCCTCTCCCTGGGAGCTGAGCCTAGAGAGGGGAGGCTGGGACCAGGGGCACAAGTGCCAGCCACAGGTGCCAGAGGATGCTGTGATTTTCACAGCCTCATTTGCAGAGCAGCCTATTCAGCGGGACTCACTTTATTTATTCAATAATAATGCTTGGCAAAGGGAAGGACCCATGCTTGTTAAGCCCTAATGCATGCCAGGGATTTTTTGTGTTATCTTCCTTAGTTCTCACAAAAGCCCTCATGGGAACTGCTCTGTCCTTATTTCAAGTGGTCTCCTCCAGATCACACATTGAGGCTCTGTGTTCACCTTCAAAGACATCTGGCTGCAAGGCACAGGGTCTGCCCATTAGCCAACGCTATCCTCTGTTTGACAAAATATTCACATAGGTTATCCTACTTGGATGTTGCTCTGCACCAGAACCTCAGGAGGGCATCATGGAAGGCATTTCACAGATGAGGAAGTTGTGGTTCCTTGGCTGTGAATGGGAAAACTGAACCAGGAATGTGGGTTGAAAGACTACAAGTCCAGCCACCAGAGTGTCACATGGAGTGGAAGAGGAAGACACTTCCTTGTGTTATCCTTCAAGCAGAATAGAACCCCAAGAAAAGTGATAGGGAGGTGGATTTTTGGGTAACAATGAACTCCTAGTAGGAATCGTTTTATGGTGTCTGCCACCACCTGACCCTGAGAGACAGGATGAGGAAGATAAGTGGAGAGGCTGGGCACCACTGATAATGGGGGAAGTTGGCCAAGTCGAACTTTGAGGGCCCACCCAACTCTAAGTGCCTACGACTATATGGTTCCAGAATCTTCTTGCTTCTTTTCACTGTTGTAGATCATCTTACACTAAAGCCAAGATGCAGAATCCATGTCTGAGGGTTCCAAGTGCCTCACCGTTGCAAGCTTGGAGGATGAGACCATAAATTATTCGAATACTGCTCTCTGGGGTGAATCACCCAAGAATTCCAAGAGATTTGTCTATTGATTTTCTGCATTTGACAATAGGCTTTCTGCTCTGCACAATGTGATTTTGACTAAAATCCTAATATGGAATCTTCTATTGTATTTTATTTAAAAGACTTATCAATTTTCTAACTTGAAAAATACTTTTCCTGGAATGCACAACCCCAGAACTCCTAATGGCCTAAAGAGAAATAGATGTCACCATTAGCTGCTAATATGTTCTTTAATCCACCTCCTTCTCAGCTCATAAGCCTACGACTCAATGCTCTGAGACCAGGCATGTTAATGGTACAAAATATTTACATTTATGCCCCAAATCTAAACAGCCACAAAACTTTATTTCTCGTTTTGTGGTTTCAATATTTAATTAGTGATGAAACATCAGAAAGCTGTAGAGAAAAAACACCCCATTATTTTTTAAGTTATAGTATATTTACAACCCATTTCCACCTGCTCCCTTTGTCTCCACCTGTCTCCACTGTGCACAGATTCGTCTCAGCCATCCCCTCAGGAATACAGCTGTGTCATCACATCCCGTGGCATCCTAATATGTCATACTAAGCTTTAAACCAATTAGGAATGACTACTGACTGTGCTGACTCATGGGAAGAGAAGGGGATAATGTGTCCTTCAGGTAATGAACTTCTTTGGGGACTTGACACATATTTCATTTTTTAGCACCGTTGGTATTCCCTTGTCACATTTCTGTGGATGTGGCTTCATTTTGCTTCATTGCACTAGGAGGATTATGCAGGGATTAGTATTTGTGAAGTAACTGAGTTTGTATCTATACTAATGAGATTTGGACAGAGGCACAGTGAAATTATTGGGCCAGCCTCTGAGACCTCAGGGACAGGCTGGAGAGTTCAGCGGTAGATCTGGCCCAAGTGACACGTGTCCTTGGAAGGGCATGCTGGGAGCTTTGCGTGCCTTACTTTCCTTCTATTCCAGTGGTTCTCAAGCCCTGACATGTATCAGAATGACCTGGTGGGCTTGTTAGAACACCCAGCTGGGCCAGGCGCGGTAGCTCAAGCCTGTAATCCAGCACTTTGGGAGGCCAAGGCGGGTGGATCACGAGGTCAGGAGATCGAGACCATCCTGGTTAACATGGTGAAACCCCGTCTCTACTAAAACATACAAAAAAAATTAGCTGGGCGCGGTGGCGGGCGCCTGTGGTCCCAGCTACTCAGGAGGCTGAGGCAGGAGAATGGCAGGAACCCGGGAGGCGGAGCTTGCAGTGAACCGAGATAGCGCCACTGCACTCCATCCTGGGAGACAGAGTGAGACTCTGTCTCAAAAAAAAAAAGAACACACAGCTGGGCTCTCACCTCCAGAGTTACTGCTTCAGTAGGACTGAGATGGGTCCTGTCTGATTCCAGGTGAAGCTAATGCTGGTGCTCTGGGGACCGTACTTTGAGAACTACTGCTTTCAAGCTAGGATACCCATTTAACCCTTCTGCCAGATGAGTGAGTATTCCTTGAATGAAAGTACAAGCCAAGTTCAAATATAACTTTGTGTGATTAAATAACTGGTTACAATCCCAGAGCTTTCAGGGCCAGATGGATGTCGTAAATCATCCAAGGGAATGATGTGGGCCAGAAGGCACAGGCAGTCAGGCATGTCAGGACAGCGGGGAATAGGAGAGCTCAGGCCGCATCCAAAGGGCAGCCTCACCTGGGCTCCAGGAGCCTGTTGGTGTGCAGGAACTGGAACTTCTCGGTATACAGGATGAGGCCCAAATCCAGATTTTTAAAATGTGAAATTTCCCTATTTCAAAATGAAGTCTCTAAGCAAACGGGGCAAACCACTGCAGGGGTGAGAGCTACAGTTGGCCCTCAGCTTGCCAGTTTGCAATCTTCAGTTTAAACTAACCTACTCACCATTTTTTTTCCCCCAGAGGTTACACAGTCTTATTGCCCATGCATGGACTTCCTTTAGCATTTCTTCCAACTTTGCCGTTTGTCCATCCCCATCCAATGGGGGTCTTGGGTCTTGAGACCCTGTTTGGGTCTATGTGGTGAAAGTTAAGGCAGGGGCTGGCCTGCTGGGGACATGCTGGGTCAACACCCTAGTGGGCAACTAGAAGTGGGCCATGTTGCAACTACATGGGGTGGATCTGACTGTTTTGGACTAGAGACAAGGATTCTGGCCCAAGCTGGTGGATGGGCCTGGAGCAACGTCTGTGCTTATGTTGCGGCAGCAGTGGTTTCTATGAAGCAAGTGCTTCAATCCAAGGCAGAAGAGGAGCAAGGCCTGGGAAACCTGATTGGATCCCCTTCGAGGAGGACACTCATCCTAGGAGCTTTCACATGTGGCATCTCATTTCATCCACAGGGCAACATGATGAGCTTATTATTGCCATTCTGCTGAAGAGGAAACTGAAGGTCTGAGAGTTTTTGCTGTTAGTAAGTGGTTGAGCTGTGACCTGAACAAAGGTCATCTGATAGGAAGGCAAGGAACCCACTACCCAGGACTCTGGGTAAGGCATCCCTGCCTCCTTGCCCGGGAATGTAGCATGAAAAATGGTGAGAAAACTATAGCTTTCACTTACTTTTTGTGACCCCAGATTTTATAATGGGAATTTGGCCTCACAATTGCTCATATTCCTGTATAGCCAGAGCTTGATTTTTTGATTAGCATAAAAAGCGACCCCAGGAGAAGTTCATTCCCAGCTCAAGGAACGTGTGTTGAAATAGGATGTTAACGAAAACCTCATAGCCCACGCCTGAGTCATTAACATCCCAGGGTTTGAATGGGGCAGGTCCTAATTCTTCAACTGAGATTTCTTTGCTCCACTAAGTTCAATCCATGCTGGGACCATTAAAACGTCCTTTCAGTGCTTCGTCTGAAATTACCCACTTTACAAATTTTCCCGTTACATAGACCTAGCGCCCTTTGGAAAATGAATTGCTTTTGGTGGTGGTGGTGGATGTCTGTGATTTTAATATTATTATACAATGTGTCTCGATTAATCAATGTTTGAGAGCCATCTAGCTCTAAGCTAGATTACAAGTAAATAAAAATGGACTTTGTGCCTAACTCCTGCCTCCATAAAAAATCCTCTGAAATAGAGATGACAGGAACAAAAGAATGGTGGTGCCTGGGCCCAAGAAGGTTTAAGTGGGGTACTTAATATTCATCTGGTATTCATTGCAATAACATCAATCTTACCAAATTCTCCTGGTGTTAATGTAGATGTTCTGCATTTAATATATACTTCCAGTGGAATTGCATTGTAATTGAGCACTAAATGATGTCCACTTATGGTAAAGTGGTTCCAGAGTTTTTTTGTAATAAATGGGTATTAGTAGAATAGAAGATCCCAGATTCATCGCCGAGTCTATATTAGACTCTTTAGGCTCTAATTGTCATTGACGGTCTTTACTGTATTATTTCCAGACAGTTCATAATTTTCCCAGCTGAACAAATGATGATTTGTGTGTGGAGTAAGACACTGACTGGATTATGTGGTGCCATTGATTTTTTTTATTGCTCTTGTTTCGCAAGATATCTTTTAAAATCACTTGAATCATCTCTACTGGTGTCATTTTAATGGCTGTAGAATTATTTGTATAGTAACAGTGATAGCAAACTTTGCTGAGTGCTTACTCTATACTAAACACCCTATTAAGGTGAATGCATTCATGATCTCATTGGAACCTCATGAAACACAGCAGGTTTGGTTACCATTTGTATTGTGGTTGGGTAAGTTGGATATCAGGGGTTTAGGAATTTGTATGAGGTCATATAGCTAGAAAGAGGTGGAGGTGGGGTTTGAATTCATATGAACATGGCTTCAGGCTTCAAAGTCTGCTTTTAGCCATAGCACCAGATGACTTGTGTGTGGTTAGTAGACATGGAATTTCCTACAAGTAGATGAAGCAAACTCTAAATTCCCAGACTGATGAGAATTTCCTGCATTTCTTTATCACAAGCAGGAGAGACTTGTTAAGATAACCTAAGAAGTTAAGAGAGAGCTTTATTTTTCCTCCTGAAGCCCAGGGATGATGGCAAGCTGATGTTTAAGGAGAATATCTGTTTGAAAATGAGACACATAATGATTCTGTGCAGTAAAACAAGCAAATTGCACAGAGTGCATTTGTTTGCAAGGGAGCACACTAGACATGCAATTGTGACTAGTTAACCCTGTGGTTAGAGCATGTGGCTGTCAGAGCTGAGGTTGAGAGCTCTGTATGGCTCACACTCCTCATGCTGCCCCTGCTGAAATTCTGGGAGGCTATGCAGGAAGGCCTGTCCCAGTGCTGACATTAACCAGCTGGTGGCCCCACCGATGCTTCTTGCCTTCTCTTATTTGCAAAATGAAGGGATTGAGTTGAATTCAAGACTTTCAGACCTATATAGATTGGTATTGTAAGTCTTTCTTCCAAATAAAGAGAATGGAGAATTCTAATATGTGGAACAGCTGAAAGCAGAAAATTTCTGGTTGAATTACACACTGCCCCCCTTTCCATCCAAGGCTAGAAATCTTGAGCCTCCTTGTCCTGGCCCAGATCCCCTGATACCCTGTTAGATGTGTGACAGCAAGTCTAGAAAACCTCTGATTTAGCTGCCTCCTCAGGTTCCTGGTAACTCACCTTCCATACTCACTATATTCCGATATAGATTGTTTTTAATTTTGTGAGCACTGGAAATTGAGTCATTGATCAGATTTCCCTTGCCATGGGTCTCTGAGACTGATGGTTTACGTAGAGCAAAGGTATAAGACGCTAAGGCATGGGTTTTGGGTTGACCACATCTTATGTTCCCACCAATTAATTTTTCTTTCTCCCTTATTTCTAATGAATGCAACTGTGTGTTTTACGTAATTCTGCAAGCCACTTTAAGGTTTTTTTTTTTTGTTTGTTTGTTTTTTTTGCAAAGTAGATTAGGAAACCAATCAACTAATAAAATGTCCCCCAAATCTCTTCTGATTCCACACACAAAATGTGTGGTTAATTCCAACAAATTTTGAAGCTTGGATCTCAAATGTCACGTTCTCAGGGAAGCTGCTCTAGTGGCTCTTATCCTTATACACATCAGCACTCCTGTAGCCATACTCACTGAACTTCTACTCCCCCTTTATTGCTCTTGGTATAGCTTATGATTGTGAACTTGTATGATTATTTGATTCAACTCTCAGCTGAATTTTTAGGAGAGGGAGCTAAAAAATTTGGGTGGGGTCCAACTGGGTTGGGGCCATGCAAAGGTATTTGGACTTCGCCCTTTTAAGTGACAGAGTTCCATAGACATACAGTAGGTCCCCAGCTAACCCTGAATGGATGCAGCAAACAAATGAATCCTTAGAGACTTAGCAGGAGGCTGCCACTGCTACTTAAGTCTCCACGATGGGAAAAAGCAGCTCATTATTGTTAATGCCAACACCTCGGATAATATACTTTTTATCTCTGCTCATAATGGTAATGTAGATAAATTCCATAAATCAAATCTCAGCAGTAAAAAGGTTAATAAGTTTACGCTGTATAATTGAAAGCCATATTGGTGATTAAAAGGATTTTATACATCAGTTTTCTGGGTCACCAACTAATTATTTTCAATGGCCGGTAATAAAACACAGCACCATGCCTGGCTAGACATGCAAACTGTCAGATGTTAAATCGTGTAGAAAGTACTTGAGCAGGTTACCTTAAGTTGGTTGGTCTTTCCCTCGGGATGTGAAGTCATTGAAATCTCTGCTGTTTGTTTTGTGCCAAGCTTATATGATGCTTGGGCTCCCCTTCTACTGTAAGTATGGAAGCTAGGCAATCCCCCCAAATGGAAAAGACATGTCAAGCTCTAGGGACCCCATGATAGCTGTAATCATTCGTGTTCAATGCACTTGGCAATAGTAACACCGAGCAGTTGCCTTTACACCTAGATCGTGGCTGCAGTATGGCACATGCTTGGCCATCCTTACTCAGAATAGAGGATTTGCAAAAGAAGGGAAAAGTGTATGACCTGGAGCAGATTAATATTTGTTGACCCCCTAAAATATTCCAAGAATAGTCTTTGTGATTTATATGTACTAGAGGCCACTAAGGTATGTACTGTCAACTCGAGGTTAGCTATGGGAAAACTGAAGCTTAGAAAGTAAGGGAATTACTCGAGGTCTTGGCTATAAGCAGGACAGCCAGCATTCAAGCTTGAATCTGTCTGACTCCACACTCAAGCGATTCCACTATATATATTTATATTTATGTAAAATGTGTGACTTGACTTATATATACACATACATTTTACTTCTGGTTTATGGAGTACCATCTGAAGAAACAGCAGCAACAAAGACAAAATGTTTATGAGTTAGTTCTGAGCTTAATTTGGGATATTAGAAGTTTGTGTAGCTAGGAGTGGTGAAAATAAGGTTGCTGCACTGAATGAAACCATGTTATATTCTAAGCATGCAACGTCTGCCGGAATAGTGCTGGAAGTGCTTAGAAGGTCAGTCTTCCAGTCTTGGAGGCTGCATAAAGGTAGATGGAAATGAGGCAGGGAGTAGGCATTTGGGAGGGACATTTGTTTCAACTCTCGCCATTATTTCTTATGGGTGGGCCTGATGTGTCACTTAGCCAACATGCTGTCACCTCTAGCGTTTGTTCAAGAGAAATATGTTTATAGATTTTCTATCAGGAAAGAAACGCAGTCATTGTATACTTAAGTACAACATAGTGGGCTTAAACCCAGAAAAATCACTAGATACAGTGATACATCCTTTCTTTAACATTTCAATGTGTCTGACCTTACCCCATTTCGAAGGAGAAAAATTAAGGTTGGAAACCTCTGTAGTTGTAGTCTTTGTTTTTGTTTCTCTAGTTCTTTTACAAATTCTGGAATTATCTTGTAAACTAGGCACTGTGTTCAATTGTGCGTGTGTAGGAGGGAGGGTTTGGGAGGATTTGTAGAATCATTCTACCGGGGTTCTCCAAAGTCTGCGAATAACAGATGAATCAGAAATTTTGAACTCCTCAGTTACCTTGTTCAAAGGCAAATTATTTGCAGATGAAATATAGAATGAAAATTGGAAGGTGAATGCTATTGTCTTGGCTGCAGAGTTTAATGCTTCAAAAGAATAGCCAAGGGCATCCGGGACTGCGATGACTGGTTTCAAAAATGTATTTGACAGATATGTTAATCAAACCACCAAATAAAGGAGACTGTCTGAAGATGGCACTAAGATTGGGCACTCTCAAAACTCTCCATGGGCTTGGTAATTAAACACAGGTGCTTTCTTTTCTTGGCATCTCGTGCTAGGAAGGACTGACCTATCAGTGACTTAGTGTTCCCATCTGCCATCAGGTGGTATGTGAAATGTAAGAGGAGCCTCAGTTCCTTCCTAGAGAAAGAAGATGTGATTAACCCAATAACCCAGGAGGAAGACTCAGAAACGTGCACAGAGAAAAGGCGAATGAATCTCCTTGGGGTCAGTGTGGAGTAGTTCATGTTGCAGGGAAAAGTTGGACTTCTCACATTACAGAGATTCTTCTTCATGTCTATTTGTGACAAGAGCATTCTAAAGATGAAAACTCCCTTAGCTGCTCAGCCATATTTTAGAAAGAAATATTGGGGTTAGGGTGGGGGGTGGGGGTGAGGAGAGGTGCGGGTGGAGAAGCATGGAGGAGCAGACTTGAAAGGGCAGAGGGAAAAGGGGAGAGAACGACAAATATACTTCCATTAACAGGAAAACAAATGCACTTCAGATGGCTTGAGGCACAAGTGACATTTGTCTTTAGTGGGCAGCATAATTTGAATAAAATCAAGTCAGCATCATCCATCATCTTTCCGCCTGACATGCACATGCCTTGACAATGTGCATCAGGGCATCTGTGACTCATGTGGGGACTGTGAGTGAGAGTTAAGTCAGGAAACAGGGCTTGTCTGAGCTCTGGGAGCAAAGAGCTGTAACACAGTGACAGCATGGCCAATGGTGCAGTCAAGGCAATGCTTCAATGCACCACCAATGGTCTCTGTGGTGGACTACTGCTTCCAGGGACAATCCATCTCTATCAAAGGCATGCCTGTTGCTGATAAATTGTTTTCACCCTAACAGGGAGCTGGTACAAAGGAAGGCAGAAGGAGAGCAGGGACTTGACTTTTCCTTCCAAAGGCTGTAAAAGTGGTGTACATATGCCCTGGCCCATTCTTTCCCTCCAGGGCCTAGCGCTTTTACTACCTCTGTCGTCTCCCTTATCAAAAGCATTATGCCCTGTTTCTCACTCTCAGCTCATCGGATGACCACGACCACTCTGGCATGAGAATGCCTACCAATGGGTTCACCTGTGGTCACCAGGTAAGAGGCTAAGACTTCAACAGAGCCTATTGGGAAACAGTACCCTGACCAAGGGATGGAGCAATTTCAGCTACCATTGTAGGCAAGGCAGGAATGACAGGGAGGTGAGTGAGGCACAGAAGTTAAGAGGGAGTAGAAATGAACACCTCAATGATTGAGGTAAATAATACTTTATTATGGTATTTTAAGAAATAAAAATTAGGCCGGGCATGGTGGCTCATGCCTGTAATCCCAGCACTTTGGGAGGCTGAGGTGGGTGGATCACGAGGTCAAGAAATCAAGACCATCCTGGCCAACATGGTGAAATGAAACCTCATCTCTACTAAAAGTACAAAAATTAGCTGGGAGTAGTGCATGCTCCTGTAGTCCCAGCTACTTGGGAGGCTAAGGCAGGAGAATTGCTTGCATCAGGAGAATTGCTTGAAACCGGGAGGTGAAGGTTTCAGTGAGCCAGATCGCACCACTGCACTCCAGCCTGGTGACAGAGCAAGACTCTGTCTCAATAAATAAATAAATGAATAAATAAATATTAATGCAAAAAATCCATGATGAACAAAATGTCAAAATTTTAAATACAGAATCCATGGGCCATGATTAGGGTAAAGAGAGTGGGGCTCACACTCTCAGGGTCCTACAAGGGCCGAGTTACACCTGGTCTTTATTTAAAATTGTCATAGTTTGTTCATTTGGTGTTGGGGCTGGTGAGATAATGATTGGCCAGTGCCTGCCTCTCCAGCTGTAGCCCCAACCCTGTGCAGCACACAGTAAGCTTCTCTTGCAGAATTCATATGGTATCTTTACAATAAATTCTATTTGAGTTTAGTGGGGTTCTGTTGCTGAGTTGAGTGGGGTTCTGTTGCTGGTGACCAATAATCCTCAATAAAACAGAAATAAATATTTATTTATTTATCTTCCAACTTCACAGAGCCCTTTCAGAGAATCACAAAATCTTTTCTTCTAGATTCAGCCTTCTGTGTCAAATTATAAGGCTAAAATTTATAGCAATAATATAGGGTTTTCTTTTTAAATATATTACTTCCAATTCCATCAATATAATACAGTAGTTTCAGTTTTACGTGTTCTTTTATAAGCTCTGATCATAGTTTTACATAGTCACAATGAGCATAATTTTGTATTCTGCTTTTTTGTGGTGAACTTTGCACACCAAAGATTTTCCGTGTTGTTACACGTTGATGGCTGTGGGCTGTTTTGTTGAGTTTTTTGTCTCATATTTTACTTACAAATTTTATTATTTTTAGGTGGCTTATAAATTATCTCCAATTTTTGCATATAATAATGTGAAAATGAATATGTTTATTTCCATGAATCTTGTTTCTTCAGTTATTTCTTTAAATTATGGTCCCAGAAGTCTGATTTCTGAGTCAAGCCCATTGTTATCTTTCTTAGTGTATAATTTGTATTGCCATATAATTTTTTAACAGTGTTTAGATTTTACAGGGGAAAACTAAGAAATTTGAGACAAAAGAATTCTTACACATAGGACACCTTATTTCAAATTTAAACGGCAGTAGGGGAAGTATTCATCTTTAAAACTTGATTTATTTATGAGATTGTTCATTTTCAAAATTGAGCCACAGATAGATTATTTTCTTTTCACTTGCAATAGAGCCCTGTGGTTATACCAACTACTTTTTCTCTGCAGTTTATTTTGCAAACCAGAGGAACAATTATATTTTATGAATTTTTTTAACCAAGAAAATATTTTTGGCACTTCTGATGATAACCCAATAGTCGTGTAAGTTGTAAATTTAAATTGGAACCCAGTATATACATAGCAAGTATTTGACACTAAAACATTATTTTAAAAAATTAATATCATACCTCTAATAAAGAACTACAATCTTCTGTTCCAATCGTGGATATGTCTAACAATGCACAGCACCTTCTAGACCACTCAGGAATTAAACAGATGCAAATGAAAATTCAAAGCCATATTTCACATTTCTGTGATGCATTTTCACTGAGACATTTAAGGCCATCTTTAAACAAATAGTAATGGCAAAAGGAAGACCTGAGACCCCAAAAGGCTTATTTTTCCCAAATTGGGTCAATGACCGAACTAGTGATTAAACAGACATTTCTTTTTTTTTTTTTTTTTTTTTTTGAGGTGGAGTCTTGCTCTGTCCCCCAGGCTGGAGTGCAGTGGCGCGATCTCGGCTCACTGCAAGCTCTGCCTCCCGGGTTCACACCATTCTCCTGCCTCAGCCTCCCGAGTAGCTGGGACTACAGGCGCCCACCACCGCACCTGGCTAATTTTTTGTATTTTTAGTAGAGACGGGGTTTCACCGTGCTAGCCAGGATGATCTCGATCTCCTGACCTCGTGATCCACCCGCCTCGGCCTCTCAAAGTGCTGGGATTACAGGCGTGAGCCACCGCGCTTGGCCTTAAACAGACATTTCTTTTACATGGGTCATTGTCTCTGAATAAAAGGATTCCATCAACATTTCCCCACAAACCAACATTTTGAAACATGAAACTCAGTCTCAATCTAGATAAATAAAATTGAGGTAAAAAGCCAAAATGTGACCATTGGGAGGTAAACATCTTAAAAGCAAATTTTATTCTGGTTACATTCATTAGCAGAAATACTTTCATCTGACACAGCATTAGGTCAACAACTTCAAACCTCAAACTACCTTTTTTTTTTTTTTTTTTTTTTTTGAGATGGAGTCTACTTCTGTGACCCAGGCTGGAGTGCAGTGGTGCAATCTCAGCTCACTGCAACCTCCACCTCCCGGGCTCAAGCGACTCTTGTGCCTCAGCCTGCTGAGTAGCTGGGACTACAGGCGCCCAGCTGATTTTTTGTATTTTAATGGAGATGGGGTTTCCTCATGTTGCCCAGGGTGGTCTCAAACTCCTGAGCTCAGGTGATGTGTCCGCTTCAGCCTCCCAAAGTGCTGGGATTACAGGTGTGAGCCACTGTGTCCAGCCCCAAACTACCTTTTAAAAGAAGGATTTTCTGGGGGTAGACGTGGAAACAGGAAACAAGAAACAAATGAAAGGAAGGCATTTGGTGCATCACAGAGGTGAAGTCTCAACTAGCTGGAAGACCAGGGGAAATCTAACTCCTGAAAAAAGGTAACTCTGGAGATGAACAGTGCCTTGGGAAGAATCTATAAAATAACCCCTTCATCTTACAGAGAAAGAATCCAAGGCTCCATGGCTGGTCCAAAATTAAATGGATGGATCGTCTTGGCACCAGGACTGTAATTCAGCTTTTTTGAATGCACTGTGCCATTACTTTATCTCACTGCCACATCGCTGACAATGTGGTCTTCCTGGTGGCAGCCTCTGTCCCTGTCCGTCTTTGTCCTGTGTTACTCATGACTTGTTTCTGGGAACCAGCTGAAGGAGTCCCCATTCCAGGCAGCACCAAGCATATGAGCTACTAATACTGACCAACATGGTAGGACTGCTCTCAAATTATCTTCCTGTGCCCTATCAAGGTTGGACCCCTACCTTCATTCATCCACTCAGTCTCTGTTCCTCTAAGCTCATATTCTCCGGAAAATATTTAGTGGGTTCCATACAGTCACTAAATATTTTTTTAGTGGCTGTATGGAGCCCACTACATATTTTTTTTCTTTTGATTTGTGTGCTGGTCCCTTTCAAAGGAGTTGAAGAGTAGTTCCAAAGAAGGGGCAGTTGTCTAGACAGGTAGTCTAGATAGCGGGCATCACTGAGCATCACTTTTGTGCCCTGTATTTTGAAACATACAGCATCCTGGCAGGAAACAGGATTGGGTTAGATGTTTCCATGAAGAGACTGCCAAGAAAGAACTACTTGCAGAGGAATGAGAGTGTTAAGGGACCAGACAAGGAATGTTGAGGCATCCTGAGATCAGCAACAACGGGGAGCTGTTGCCATTTGGGGCTTAGACAGAAAATGGCATAACATACTTTCATCTCTAAAGGAGGGACAGAGAAAAAAGAAAGACCAGAGGCCCCAAAAGCCTTCATTTTCCTAAATTGAGTCAATGACTGAATTAGTAATTAAACAAATATTCCTTATATATGGGTCATTGTCTCTCTATAAAAGAATTCCGTTAACATTTCCCTCCAAACCAACATTTTGAAACACAAAACTCATTCTCAACCTAGATAAATAAAATGGAAGTAAAAAGCCAAAGTGTGACCATTGGGAGGTCAACATCTTAAAAGCAAATCTTAGCTATCATAGAGCCTTTTGGGAGCTGGAACACTGATTGGGGGTGGGGGAGTTGACAGCGCTGTATCAAGGGAGGATGCTGACAGTGCAAGGGATGCTGTGCTGAATGAAGCAAGGAGGGCAAGAGAAAAAAGAACTACTCCCGCCTTTCTTTCTTACCATTCTCCATTTCCCGCCAGCCTCCCATTGAAGGAAAGCCAACCAAGGAGCTGGCTGTGGTTTGTGAGGCTCAGCCTTTCTGTGCAATAGAGCAGAACAGGGCATGGATTGGGGAGTAAAAGGAAAAATGTCATCAAAGAGATTCCTGCATGTCTTCTTGTCTAATATCCCAAACAGTCCCATTTTATTGCTGAGAAAACCGAGGTAACTTCACAAGCTGCTTTGAATCCTTTCCAAAATAAGGCAGCTTATCAGTCAGTCAACTTGCTCATGGTCACGGTGCTAGTGTGTAACTGAGATCTGAACATGTCTGTTTGGTCCCGCAGGGAACGACAGTCCTGTTCACGATGTGGTGCGAAAGTTGTTCAGGCGCTGTGGTGAGACATTCTCAGTCGTCACATCATTTAATCCTCACAGCAGCTCTGGAGAATGAGTAGCATCATCCTCTTAATTTTTCTTATGAGGAATGGAGTCTTAAAGAAGCTAAATATCTCGTTCCAGTTAATACCATATTGGGGCCAGAATTCAAATCCAAGAGCGTGAGCCACCATGCCCTGCCTGGTTTTCAAATTCAGAAATCTTATTATTTATCCCAGCAGTAATCAGCCCAGTAGTAACTTAGGTTTAATTTTTTTCAGGTTTAGAATTTTTCTCATTTCTTTTTTTTTTTTTTTTTTCTGAGACGTGTCACCATTTTGTGCCTTTTCCCAATGAATGCTTCACTGGTCCCTGAAGCTGTCTGTCCCTGAAGTGTCTCATGTGGGTGTCTTGTCCCTGATCTGTGATCCAGTTTCCCTGGAAGGTGCCAAGTGTGGGGTGCCTGGTCCATCTTTAGGAGTCTCCTGGTGGGTATTAACAGTCATGAGAGGTCTTCTTCTGTGGGATAATAATGACTACACTTGGCATGTTCCCCAGTCTATAGAATGAGCCTACCAGGTGGCTGCTGTTCCTCCTTTACAGATGGCATAATTCAGGTTGTGGCAGACATGTGGATCATGCAAGCTGGCGGGAATTGGCAGCCACATTGGACTGACCATAACACCTTCCCTCTTCTCTTTAATTCATTTCTCACTTTCTAATCCACCTCAAATCAGTTAAACCCTTGAAAAGAAGCCTAGCAAGTTGAACCTTGAATCATCATGGATCCAGAATGTTACCTCTTTGGCCATCCCTGTCTCCTCATGTGTGCAGGTAGATTCAAAGCCTCCCACCTCTTTCTGCATTCTGTCAGAACTGTTTGAGTGGCAAAAGTGAATGAAACAGTGAATGCACAAATGAATGAATGAGTAAGTAAGCATCTACATGCTCATTCTGACTTTGAAATCCATCATTTAAATTTTTTTTTATCATGTCATTAAAGCCCTGGAGTCAGTGGTGGCCCTTATTTTACTAAAAATAAGGTTTTTGGAAGATGAAAGCTGCATGATTTCAATTTCCTTGTGTTTTGGAAGTTGCTTCCAAGAGCTTTTCAGATGGTGGGGCTGAAAAAGCCTGCAGCAAGTATTTAATAATTTTTTTTCTCTTTTTTTTTTTTTTTTTTTTTGAGACAGAGTTTCACTCGTGTTGCCCAGGCTGGAGTGCAATGGCGCGATCTCAGCCCACTGCAACCTCCACCTCCTGGTTTCAACTGACTCTCCTGCCTAAACCTCCTGAGTAGCTGGGATTACAGGCACCTGCCACCATGCCCGGCTAATTTTTTTTTGTATTTTTAGTAGAGATGGGGTTTCACCATTTTGGCCAGGCTGACCTCGAACTCCTGACCTCAGGTGATCCACTCACCTCGGCCTCCCAAAGTGCTGGGATTACAGGTGTGAGTCACTGCGCCTGGCCTAATAGACATTTTTATTTGGTGTGCTGGACAGAATCTTTTGAGGGTTCACAATCTGAAAAGTAGACATTAAATTCTATAAATTAATGGAGCCATTCAACTCATCCATGACCAAGGAGCCAATGAATGGCACTTGAGCCAATGAATGACAGTTTTTTCCTGACAAAAGACTGGTCCACATTTGGCAGGGAGGCTGTCCCCTTAAATAAGCCTTCAGATTTAGGAGGGTATCCATGGAGCTGTGAGGGACGGACGGGAGACCTGCTCAGCCAACCACACCTGCTGAGCCAGTCCTGGTGGATGGGAGGAAGACTAACGGGCACCTTTGTTTGCCAGGCAGGTATTATTACCAGAGTAGTACTTCTTGAACTTAATGTGCGTATGAATCATCTGGAGATCTTGTAAAAATGCAGATATTGATGAACTAAGTCGAGGATGGGGTTTGAAATGCTTCAGTTGTAACAAGTTTCCAGGTGCAGCTGATATTGCTGGTCCAAGGACAACATCTTGAGTAGCAAGGTCCTAGTGTTTATCTTATTGTTGTAGTGATATCCTGATTAGGTCGGTGATTTATCAGTAGCTTTATCTGGGGGGTAGTGCTGATCTTACACAAGAGCATTTGATGTCATGGAAGTCATTGTCATTGTCACTGGAGTCATCTTGGAGTCATCATTGTTATTGCTACTCTTTGTTGAGAATCTCAACCAGAGCAACATATTGGCAAGCATCAGAAACTCAATCAAAGAGGCTCTGATGAAAAACAAAATTGATAAGATATAGACAAAACCCTTAGGACTTAATTACAGCCCCATAGGGACTGGACCTAGAAAAAGCAATTCTTCTCTCTTTGCTCCCTGCTGCACATGTTCTCATTCAACTGCTCGCACACAGCCCCTCAAGGCTGCCAACTAGTGGTGGCCTTAGCAACCTGTCTACATCGCCTAGAAGCTCATTCACTCACAGCTAATGGACTGAAGTCTCAGTTCCAAATTCCCAGGTGCCCATCAGCCTAGATTCAGTCAGAGTCCGGCCTGGGTTCAATGCCAGAGAGGGGTGTAGGCAGGATGATATAACCCAGAGGCTGCCAGGACTGAGGGCCCCAAAGGCGGCCTGAGTGGGAAGTCTCAGAGATTTCCTAGCGTGCATAGCCAGTAAGTGGGTGAACCGGGATGCACACCCACATCTTTTTCATGTCCCAGTCCAGGAACTTTCTATTCGGTTACACGTCTCTTCATGATTTGATGGGATCCAAGAAGAGACTCCTGCAACCTATCTCCTCTCCACCCCTCCAAGCCTTAAGAAGTCTCCCTTGTATGAGTACTTGTGTCCTCAGGAGAACTGCAACTGGGACGGAGATGGTGGCCCCTTCTCTCAGGCTCCTCACAGCGAATTTGCTGTATGTCCACCCTGCAGTTTCAGTTGCACAGCCAGTCCTGAAGGTTAATCATTTTCAGGAGCCCAGTCCTAGGCTGGTCCACCCATAACGTCACAGCTTCCACAAGGGCACCAAGCACCAGCTCTTGATGGCCTTCAGGTCACACCAGGATGCCTCCCTCTGCTGTCTCTCAGGGACTGTGATCTGCTTGGTTCTGCACCATCCCCTGGCCTGGGCCTCCAGGCTGAGGGCAAATCTTGGGCCCATCAGTGCCTCCTGGCCTGCTGCTTTGTCTAGTATCTTCACTGTATTTCTGTGGGATTGGAAATCCAGGGGCAAAGTTGCCTGTCAGCCATGCCATAACAGACCTGGCATGTCTGGGGCTTCTGGATTCCCTCTGGTGCCCTTCCCGAGTCCCCAGTGTATGTTCCACTCTGGAGGGTCAGTCAGGATGCCTGCCCTCCCGATTGGCTTCCTGCTGTCTGGCTAGGACATCTAGTTCTGGATATAGTTACATTTGCCTTTCAGCGACAAAATAGGGAAGCTGGGTGGGAGATAAAAAAATGAAATAGTTCCAAAGCCACCCTTCCCTGCACGGACAATGTGGCCTGAGGTCTTCCTGACCCAGGAGCATGCTGTCAGTCTCATGGCTCTTTCATGATCCATACCTGAAAACCAAATGCTCCACAACCAAGTGGATGGTAATTTATTTGTTGACGGGAGCAGAATAGTGATGCTGTCACCTGTCGGAAGAGCAGCGAGCCTTCCCTGGGGTGGGGTGTGAAGGACACAGGGAGGAGACGGGTAGGCTGCTGATGGGAGATTGATATCCAGCCTGGGTATGAGAGCCACAGGGTCTGTGACTCTGACAGGAGATAGTCAACTCCAGCCTGGGACAGGCATCATGTCATGGGCAGGCCAGGTGTAGAGTCAACCTAGCAGGGCTCATGGTCAAAATTGGACACGTGGCCATGGGGAGACAGACTTTCTTGTGGTGTTTGTAGCAGGTGGAACATAGTCTTCCAAGAGATGTCTCCCTCTCTCAGCCTGGCGCAGGGCATAGACAACAGGAACTTCTCCTAAGAGGGCTAGTCAGGGGACATGGTCTTCCAGCCTTGGTTTCCCTACTCATGACATTTCTTTCTTTCTTTTTTTCTTTATTCTTTTCTTTCTCTTTTTTTTTTTTTTCTTTTTTTTGAGATGGAGTCTCGCTGTGATGCCCAGGCTGGAGTGCAGTGGTGCAATCTCAGCTGACTGCAACCTCCGACTCCTGGGTTCAAGCGATTCTCCTGCCCCAGCCTCCTGAGTAGCTGGGATTATAGGTGCCTACCACCACGCCTGGCTAAGTTTTGCATTTTTAGTAGAAACGGGGTTTCACCATATTGGCCAGGCTGGCCTCGAACTCCTGACCTCAAGTGATCCGACTGCCTTGGCCTCCCAAAGTGTTGGGATTATAGGCATGAGCCACTGCGCCTTGCTGCCATTTCTTTTCTATTGGTTTACCCAGCTCTTTTCTTTCGTAGAAGTCATCATAGGTTTAATCTGATATTTAATCGTTGATGTGTTTACTTTTTACAAGCCCACTGAGGGCAGGATTGGACCTGTGGGTACTCCCAGGACCGACTGTGTGCCCTGCATGCAATAAACACTCAGTTAATAGTCATTGAGTAAACACTCAGTTAATAGTCATCGAATAAACACTCAGTTAATAGTCATTGAGTGTGTGGAAACCTGGGCTGAAGGGCAGCACCTCTTGTATCGTGGATTGGGGCAGCTGATTGAGGAATGCGGCACTTGGCCAGCAGGTAGGTTTTGCCCCTGGTTGGGGGAAAGTCAAGAGAGTGATGCTTGTATGTAGACAAAAATATAGGAAGTAAAAAGATCATGGGGAACGTGTTGTGGAAATGTGTTGCCACTTCTGACCTGAACCTGGTAGCCTGCTGGTCAAGAGGCTAGACTCTGACCCTGGGTAGACTTGGTCTAGGTCCTGCCGTGTTGCTTTCCCTCTCCCAGTGTGAATGTCCCGGCTGTAACGGGAGGTAATCAGACCTGCTTGACAGAGACGTTGTGGGGATTCACCAAAATAATGCCAAGCACGGCACCTGGCACACACAGAGCTATTTGTATTATTTTATCACTAAACTAAAAAACTGCAAACCTGTAAAATTATTATCATTATTACAAGGCAGCACATTATAGTATAATGAAAAGGCCATGATGTTTGGAATCTGAAAACCTTGGCTCTGGATCCCAGCTACATACTGACAGCTATAACGACCTGGGTATCTTGTAACTTCTCCGGATCCCATTTAAAAAGTCAGTTCTTGCTACATGGTGATCGAAAGGATTATATGAGATAACGCATGATAATCTGTTGATTGGAAGTGAAAAGCACTATTCCAGGGTAAGTTTTTCCTCTTCTATAATGGCTGAGGAGGTGGAACTAGTGTAGGCAAAAATTTCAGAGGAAAGATAATTGAAGAATCAAAAGATTGCAACCCTTCAGCAACACTATGACATTTTAAAAAACTGGAGATTTTGAAAATGAAACGAAGTAAAATTATGGTTAACAATCGTCCTAGTTTGCTCAGCGACCATCTTCATAAGTATAAATTCTGGTGCCTCCAGCGAAACGTGGTACCCTTTGTTAATTGCAACTTCAGTGGTCTCCCTCCTCTCCTGCACCCCATAAAACAGCGTGTATGCCTGTGGCTGTCTCTACATCCTTTGAAAAAGACTGTAAAAAACACCCACAAAAGGAAAATCGAGCACCTTCCACTTTTTTCCCCTTTCTACTTTTAAAGTTTCATTGGACATTAAAAGTTTTTATGGCTATCAAGGAAAAGCATTTTGCCACTTGAAGTTAAGGTGTGATTCAAATTACAGGATGGCAGAGTCAATTCCCAAAGTGGTATTTAACGAGTTTCACAGATATCTTTTTTTACAGGACATTTCTACCGGTGCAGAGAGGCGGAAAAAGCCACAGACTTAGAAAGTCTCTGTAACTGCCCTGTGGCCCCTCTCTGCTTAAGATGCAGCCTGCCCAGCACTTTGGGAGGCCGAGGCGGGCGGATCACGAGGTCAGGAGATCGAGACCACGGTGAAACCCCGTCTCTACTAAAAATACAAAAAAATTAGCTGGGCCTGGTGGCGGGCGCCTGTAGTCCCAGCTACTCGGGAGGCTGAGGCAGGAGAATGGCATGAACCTGGGAGGTGGAGGTTGCAGTGAGCCAAGATTGTGCCACTGCACTCCAGCCTGGGCGACAGAGCCAGACTCCGTCTCAAAAAAAAAAAAAAAAAAAGATGCAGCCTATGCCATTCTTTCCTTTGATTCCTTTTCCCTCATTCTTCACTGGACACCTCAGAACACTTTTCTATGAATGGGCTCCAAGACATAGGGACAGGTGATGATTGGTGGGTGCCCAGAATATGAGTTTTGTTGTTTGTTTGTTTTAGTTTTTGAGACGGAGTCTTACTCTGTCGCCCAGGCTGGAATGCATTGACAGATCTCGGCTCACTGCAACCTCTGCCTCCCAGGTTCAAGGGATTCTCCTGCTTCAGCCTCCCGAGTAGCTAGTACTACAGGCAAGCAGCACCATGCCCGGCTAATTTTTGTATTTTTAGTACAGGCAGGGTTTCACCATATTGGCTACGCTGGTCTCGAACTCCTGACCTCAAGTGATCTGCCCACCTCGCCGGAATATGATGTTTGTGTTCAACTGTCTGTGTGGCCACAGGTGAGATCACGTACATAATTTTAATCTAAGCATTATTTTAGCAGTTTGCAAAGCTGAGTGAAGAGGAAGTGCATGCACATTGAAACATAGACCACTGTCATTGTCATCAATGCTTGCAAAGCATTTAGTTATGAATGCTCCAGATAGCTTCTGTTTTCCAAAGGATGAGAACACACAATAAACAAACAAAATTGCCTTATTATTTAGCAGAATCGGTAAGCAATGTTATTGATGCACAGATTAAATAAGTTAAAAAAAAAATCCCACAGTTGTAAGGACTATGAACTAATTAATACCTGCAAGTCGTGAGTGACAACTTGTGAAGTGACTCTTCCTTTCTTCTTGGATGCAATGTCTTCTTGCCCAGGGCATAACTCTTATTAATCTGGTCAATAATTCAAAAAGATTTTTTAATGTGAGGGCTGATTAATCTTGTTTGATTTTTTTCATTTGTGAAATTAGCTGCACATTCATGTAATTGATACTTCTCACTTCACGAGTAGATCCAACTTGATTGTAGAACAAATTAAGACTGTGTTCCCCTGCCAGTTAGAAAATGAAGCAGCCCTTACCCATCTTCTGCTGAATCTATTACGGTCTATAAGTGACGTTTTAGAAAACAAGTGGTGACGGACAAACTCAACGGAAAACTTTTTGTGTTCTTTTTTCACTGAGCCTAAAACGATCTCCACACCGGCCAACTGGCCTGTTTGGTTCAAACAGTGTTAAAATACCTTAAGGAATTGATAATAAAATCCTCCCAAAGTCTATTTACACATATTTCCTAGTGAACTAAAGGACATGGGAGACAGATTATTTTTTAAACTCACAAGAGAAACCTCCTTTCCCTTTCCAGTCGAGCAAATCTGAGTTGACTTCTCCCATAAATTCAAGAACAAGAAGTTATAAATTGAGCATATGAAGGACATCGCCTTGTTTTAAGTGATGTTTCCTTCCTTGACTTAATGGATTTGGTTATGGCAGAGAGTCAGAGAAAAGCTGTCTTAACTAAATCTTTGACTGATTATGCATCTTTTCCCTATTCATACAAGATAGATTCATCATTCCAATTTGTCAAGCTGGCGAAGTTCCAATTAATTACACCCGGCAAACCTCGGCTTGTGTTATGCCCGTGTCAGGCCTAATCTAGTGCCTCATTTGCTGGTGGCCCGATGAAGAGGTATCAGAGGTGGTGTTTCTTATGGTACTTACAGTGATGGATGCCCCCGCGGCACGGCCGGTGGCAGAGGCAGAGCCCTGGACATGTCTTTTTCTCCGAGTCTGAGGACTCGAAGCTCCTGTACTAATTTAAGGGCTCATCTGTGTAGTGGATGTTGTTGCAAAGTCTATCCTTCATAGCTGGGCTGAAGGCTTTCCCTGTCACATGGGCTGTTTAAATATCTATGCGGGTCCTACATTTCTGTCAGCTTTGTCCTTGCAAAATGGAAAAAAACAAAGGCAACTTGTCCTGAGCTGAGTTTTTGAGCTCTTTAGAGGCTGATGTGTGTTATAGGGGAAAATCATAGGTAGTAGTGAGGTGTACCCAAGGCATTTATGAACATGTCTGTATATGCTTGTAGGTATATGTTTTTATGTTGTTTATAGGGAGTGCCACTATCTTTTGACTGTGGTGACTTTGCTTTCATGCTTTCAGTTGATTAGGCAATGATCTGCTAACGAACATTACTTATGAGGCAATGTGAGGTCCACCGAATTTTGATATCATTCTCTGGTGCATGCATGAACTAAAGTTTGACTGAGTGACTTAAGTCACATGCTATGCCAAGTGGTATGTTGGCATAACGTCTCTGTAGACCTGTTGTTATTATCCCCACCACGGGGAAGCTTAACTTGGAGAAGTTAAGTGACTTGCTCAAAGTTGCACAACTAATGAGCTGTGGAAATGGGATTTATCTCATTATATGTTTTGAGCTCTTTCCAGGAAGCTATGGCCATTAAAAGTAATGGCAAAAACCGCAATTCCTTTTGCACCAACCTAATATTTCTCTCAGGTACCTGTTTCTTCTTCTTCCTCTGTCCACACTCCATCCTGACCTACAACCTTTACCGTTTCCTCCTCTCACCCATATGGTAACCTGCAAACTACAGTGGGAATAAGAGCCTGCAATACCTTGCTATGTGGACCAGGTTTGCAGGGTGGCACAGCTCTTTGATGCTGGAAGTTGCTGGCTGTGCCTGCATCTCCCTGTACCATGCAGCATGGGGGGGTGTACGGGGGCTGAAGCTGGGCCTGTTCCCAGATTGCCTTGACTGCTTCCTTCTTTCTCTCTCTCTCTCTCTGGGAGTCTCTTTCCTGTATCATCTGTCACCTCTCTATCCTCAGCGTTGTGTGTGTTTTTTTTTGTTGTTGTTGTTTTTTTAGACAGAGTCTTGCTCTGTTGCTCAGGCTGGAGTGCAGTGGCGTGGTCTCAACTCGCTGCAACCTCTGCCTCCCAGTTCCAGTGATTCTCCTGCCTCAGCCTCCTGAGTAGCTGGGATTACAGATGTGTGCCACCACACCCGGGTGGTTTTTGAATTTTTAGTACAGGCAGGGTTTCATCATGTGGGCCAGGCCAGTCTCGAACTCCCAACCTCAGGTGATCAGCCCACCTAGGCCTCCCGAAGTGCTGGGATTATATATATGAGCCACCGTGCCGGGCCCCATCTTCAGCTTTGATGAAACACCACCACCACCTGAAGGTATGGAGACTGGATACCAAAGTGGCCACTGGAGGGTCAGATGCTGAACCTCAGCAATGTTGCACAGTTGGAAAACCTTGACCGATGGGAGACAGGAGACAGGAGCGTGGAGGAAACCAAGCCAGTACTGACCCCCTCCCTTCCTGCATTCATGGACTGCCCTGAGCTGTGGCTTCTTGTTTCCCGGGCAGAGAGATCCCACATGCTAAGTGAGCACATCTGCTGAGCACCAGCCTGTGTCTCTGTGGCTCTCAAGAAATCAGTGGGCAGCCAGTAATACACTGCCTTGCATTGCCCTACATTTGAGCCTACTTCTTTTTTAATCCAACCCACTTTCAAAACAAAATGTTGGCATCTTCATCCTTGCCTCTGGGCTCCAGACGGGATACAGGGGCACTAAGGAGAAAAGCTGACTTTTCACCCTTGCAGCCTCTGCAGAAGAGACCCTGAAAGGGGTTGCCATGTCAGGGGAAGAATTAAATCACACCAAAGACCAACTTTTAATTCGATTAAGGCTTCAAGTGCATTAATATTCAACACTTACATTCCTTCCTGGTTCTTAAATATAATGTGTTTTACAGTTATCAAAAACATATGCTGCTTTTCAGCAGAATTTTATATACAACTTTTTCAACAGAAGGTGCCAGCATCCCAATATGTTTTGCTTAGTTTTGGCCTTAACTATTGTGATGAAAGAATTCAAGTGCAAGAATGTCATCTTTTTAAATGTAGATGGAGATGTTGCTGAAGGGTGCCTCTTGAACAAAGAAAAATTAAAGGAATTATTTATTCTTTCTTCCATTGAACTAGTTTTTATGATATTTCTATTATGGGGAAAATTCTGTATTAAGCTTGGTGAGAACTACATGGATAACTCAATCCCAGACCTTGTTTTCAAGGTATGTTCAGTCTGATACCTTCTCGATAAAGCTGGTTGTAGCATTCTTCTTATTAAAGGAGCCAGGGATAGTTTTTTGATGCTATACCTGTGGGATAATATTGATTACTAAAATATTAAAATACTTTCGTATCTGTTGTAAATACACATTGTCCTAAGCCACTCACACCTGGCCTATCTTGTCCCTCCCTTATGGTCCAGCCACAAAAGCAATAATGCTCAGCAAAGCAAGGGATTCTGAAACTTTCCTCTAGCACTATAGCCAGTGTCCAATCTGACTGCTCAGAACCCATCCCTCCACTGTTGATGAAGTTTGGAAGGTCTTTCCTGAATGGAGTGATGCTGTGCTGCTTATATTCAGATAATCTATATCTATGCACTTGAATCAGTACAGGGAGTAAAGAAGATTCATCCTCACCAAGTTAGGTGAGCACCACTCAATCCATTGAGGGCCTCAATAGAACAGTAAGGCAAAGGGTGAATTCACCCTTTCTGCTTGAGCTGGGAGAGCCATCTTCTCCTCCAGTGTACATAGCTGATCCTGGTTCTTGGACTTAGAACATTAATTTCCTGGTGGCCTTTGAGTTTGGACGGGCGTTACCACGTTGGCTTTCCTGGGACTCCAGCTTGCAGACAGCTGGTTATGGGACTTTTCAGCCTCCTTAACTGCATGAGCCAATCCTCATAATGAATCTCTCTCTCTCTCTCTCTTTCTCTCTCGTATTGGTTCTGTTTCTCTGGAAAATCATGACTAATATATCCTTGCTGTTACACTCTCCAACTAGGGTTGTGGATGTGTTTCTGACTTTCTTTAGTACTATCAGTTTTTGCTTGATATGTTTTGAGACTCTATTATTAGGTGCATACTCATTTAGAATTATTATATCTTCCCAATGAATGGACTCATGTATCATTATGAAAGTTTCCTCTTGGTATCACTGCTTATCTTGAAGTTTATTTTATCTGATACTAGTATCATCATACCTGCGTTCTTCTACCAAGTTTGCACGAGATGTTTTTTACATCTTCTTACTTTCCAACTATCTGCATCTTACACTTAAAGTTCTTCTCTTGAAAATACCATAGGTGGCTCTTGATTTATTTTTTTTAAATCCAGTTAGGCAATCTCTGCTTTTTAATAGGAACTCTTAGTCTATATGTATTTAATGTAATTTTTTTATATGACTGGGTTTAGTCTGGCATTTTACTCTTTGCTTTTTACTTGTACTTCTGTTTTTCTTTTCTTTTCTTTTCTTTTCTTTTCTTTTTTTTTTTTTTTTGTATTTTTAGTAGAGACCAACCGAGTTTCTCCATGTTGGTCAGGCTGGTCTCAAACTCCCAACCTCAGGTGATCTGCCCGCCTCGGCCTCCCAAAGTGCTAGGATTACAGGCGTGAGTCACCGTGCCCGGTCCTACATCTGTTTTTCATTCCTTATTCCTTCTTTTTCTCCTTCTTCAGGTTATCAATGATTTCTTAGTATTTTAATTCCCCTATTGGATTGTAGCTATGCCTGTGATTATTATTTTTTAGTTGTTGCTCTAGGGATTATAATATGGATCATCATTAGCTTATCACAATCTATTTAGTGTTATTATTGTATCACATTATCTAAAATATAAGAGCCTTGAAATAGTATGATGTTTTTATTTTTTATTTTATTTTTATTTATTTATTTATTTTTTGAGACAGAGTCTCACTCTGTTGCCCAGGCTGGAGTGCAGTGGCACGATCTCGGTTCACTGTAAGCTCTGCCTCCTTGGGTTCAAGTGTTTCTCCTGCCTCAGCCTCCCAAGTACCTGGGATTACAGGCATGTGCGCCATGCCCAGCTACTTTTTGTATTTTTAGTAGAGACAATGTTTCACCATGGTAGCCAGAATGGTCTCCATCTCCTGATTTTGTGATCTGCCCACATTGGCCTCCCAAACTATGACGTTATGTATCTTTCTCCCTCACCATATGTGCTACTGTTATCATATCTTTCTACATCTACATACATTATGTTTATATTCTGTGCTAACATAGAAATAAATATATAATGTATTCAAATATAAGCATGTATTTTAAATACATATTGATATGTTTAAAAATACATAAGATAAATTATATTTGAATTAATATTTCATATATTAAACATATACACATATATATTGGCTTTAAATGGTCAGTTGCCTTTTAAAGAAATTAATAAGATACAACTGCGGTCTTTGGTGCTTTTCTGCATTTACCATTTCCAGTGCTCTTCATTCTTCTTTGTGGATCTGTGTTTTCACCTAGTGTCATTCCGTCCTGGCCTGAAGAACTTCTCTGGCATTTCTTATAAAGAAACCTGCATATATGTGGATTTCACTCAGTGTGACTATAGTTTTCACTTGCTTTTCCCTCTGTCTAGTGCCTTCTAATAGAAATAAATTGTGGATTAAAGATACTAGTGATGACTGCACTTGTGCAGCTGATGATGAGTCATTTGTAGGAGCTCAGCCTTTCTGCCAGAGCAATGGGCATGACGTCATTAGATGAGGAGCCTGTGGGCTGGCTTCTGCCTGAAGACATATTTTCTGACTTACACCACAGGGTCTAGTGTATTTTAAGCTTATTTTTGGATTTGGAATATTCACATGAAATTATAGATTTCTGGTTTCTCTTGAAAATTTAGAAACTCTGTAAATTTGAGGTTAGATGGGAGGTTCAGAATGCCCTATGTTTGTGCCTCTTTAAGGCCAATTTGAATGTTCTCTGAAGAGACTATGAATATGGAGAACTCTGTTATAGGGAAAAAAAACCAAAAAGCCTCTTGAATTTTTAGATGGAGACTCCAAGACAGAATAAATGGCATAAAGGAATGGCTCAAGAACATAATCTTTTCAGAGAGGGCAGGGCTCCAGATTGTCCTGGAAAAGACACAGATGAAATGCAAATGAATCATGTAGTAAGGCCGGTCAAACATGCTGGGAAATGCTTTTGTCTTTTTGCCTTCTTGGAATCACTCTGTTTTGGGATTGTTACTTTGAAGTTCAGTGACTCCAGGATGGCTTTAGACTCAAACGCTTCACCTCTGCAGGCTGGATTCCATGGCCCTGTCCAGATACCAGCCCTGTTGTGCTGGGGGAAAGCGTAGGAACAAAAAGAATACATGGAGAGGGAAAATGTATCCCCAAGAAGGAATATGCTGGTGGTCAATGGTGAAGGGTGGGATTCACAACCTAGTGTGAGAAGGGGGTGAACTTGTGCTGTGCACTTTGCAGGAGGAATCTAAGAAGAAACTTCAGATCCAGCTGGGGTGGCACAGATAGCAATCTACCAATGTGGACAGACGTCCAAACACTCTTTGGCTCATTTTATTCACTTTGGAGCTTCATAGTGGAAAAAAAAAGTAAAGTTTCTCTGATGCTAGAAAATTACAGAAGAGGAATGGGATCTCTGCCCCAAATCCATCCTTTTAGATTAATGCTCACTAATGGATATTAAAACAAGGTAGATTAATGAAAGCCTGATAGACCATGCGGCTGAAAAAACACACTTTCTTCTGACAGCCAGGCAGTCAAGAGATGTCCAGGGATTAAAGAGCAATTCAGATTAAATTACCCTCTCCATTAGGATGTCCTTTCTTTGATAATTTGTGAGCCAGAGAAGGGGGATGAAGAGTTGCCAGGATCACCAGAGGTCATTCGTTTAAAGTGAACTTTGTGACCATAGAAATAAGGGCCACATTCGGCTTTTATGTGCTGGCAGGCTAATTGAACACAGGTCAGTAGGAGACAGGAGTAAGGGACGTTGGAGTTGGGATAAGCAGCTGTTTGAAATCATGAGGAGCATGATGGAGAGAAATGAAGGAGCCTGCCAGGTGTCAGCTGGCCGGCGTACTAGTGAAGGGTATTTTCATCATTAAATTCTGTTACTTGCCCTCTGTGGTGGTTTTGCACCATGTGCATTTAGCTAAGCTGGAACTACATTTCCCAGAATTCCCTTCAGTATCTGGTCTCATGTTAGGGTTGGCCATGGGAGAAATTTGTGCAAGATTTAGAAGGTGAAAGTAAAGCAGCAGCCAAGTTTATGTTCCTACAGTTTCAATAGGTGGGATACCAAGCAATGTGGCCATCCGGGCAGGTTGTCATTGATGTGCTGGCTTACCTTCCTGGCATGACGGCACCTGCACCCACAGCAACTCAGGCTTCCATAGGTTTTCTGCTGTGTGCAACTCTGGCAGAGGACATCAGCTTTTTTGTGTCATCATGTATTTTAGGTTACAGGGGTGAAAGACAAATGTAAGGTCCAGGTTGTGTTTGTGGGTTCTAGTTTATGCTTGTGGGGTCCAGTTCATTATCGCTCTCCCTGACCTCACATCCAGCTTGCCTTGCTGACTGCTCATTCAGATGATCTAATAGTAGTGATCGCTTGCACAACACCCAGTGCAGAGGCAGCGGCCTTGCATGGGCTTTCCCCCAGTTTCCAGGTCTAATGTGGGAAACACATCTCTTATCCCAAATCATTCATAGTGGTTCTGTTTCTTGGGTAAAATCCCGACTGATGACCCTGCAGGTGATGTATGGTGGATGGACTCCTGGAGACATTTCTGCAAAGTTGCTGTTGGGGGTCTGTGTCTTCTTAAGTGCTGGCTTTAGTTTCAGGCTCTAGGAAAATCTAAGTTTATCTATGGTGAGCTATGTTTATCCCCTGTACATTGATGAAGGCTGCTGAAATGGAAAGATTCCAGTAAATCTGCCCTACAGAAATGGAACACAACCTGCCTGTTATGTCTCTTCTGTTACTGCATTCGGCATACATCCTTCAGAGTAAACACAATCACAGCCTCTTTAATCCCATAACATTGAAATTTGGTGGGTTTCATTTTTGTTTTTTTCTCCTCTGCCATTAAGAGTTAATGGAGTAACGCCTTTGCTTATCCAGGAAAACAGAGGTTACTTTTACAATTTTATTAAAAATTAGCTGTAATTCCTAGATTGGAAACTCAATAAGCACAAAGCTTGAAGTATTATTTGATTTTATTTTTGAAAATTGACAAAATTGTATATATTTATTGTGGACAACATGATGTTTTGAAGTATCTGTACATTGTGGAATGGCTCAATTGGGCTAATCAACAAATCTATTACCTCACATACTTATTTTTGTGAGACAACATTTAAAATCTACTCTTTACCATTCTTGAAATACAATATATTCTTATTATATTATCATATAGTCACCATATTGTACAGTAGATCTCTTGAATTTATTCCTCCTAACTGAAATTTCGTATCTTTTGATGTCCTCAAGGTTTATCCGTGTTGCTACAAACAACAGGATTTCTTTCTTTTTTAAAGGCTGAATATTGCTCGTTTGTGTATATATGACACATTTTCATTATTCATTTATACACTGATGGACATTTAGAGTGATTCCAGATCTTGGCTTTTATAAATAATACTGCTGTGAATATGGGGTAGTTTTTTTTGACATACAGATTTCATTTACTTTGAATATATCCTCAGTAGTAGGAATGCTAGGTCCCATGGTGATTCTGTTTTTAATTTTTTGAGGAACTTCCATACTGTTTTCCATAATGGCTGTACATTCCCAATAGTGTGCAAGGTTTCTCTTTTCTCCAATCTTCACCAACACTTTCATATTTTGATCATAGCCATTCTGAGAGATATGAGATGATATCACATGATGATTTTTGTTTGCATGTCTCTGATGATTAGTGACATTGAACATTTTTTCATATTTATATATTGGCCTTTTGTATGTCATCTATTGAGAAATGTCTGTTCAGGCCCTTTGGCCACTTAAAAAAATGGGTTTGTATTAGGCTGTTTTTGCTTTGCTATAAATAAATACCTCAGGCCGAGTAATTTATAAAGAAAAGAGATTTAATTGGCTCATGGTTCTGCAGGCTGCACAGGATGTATGGCACTGTTATCTGCTTGGCTTCTGGTGGAGCCTCAGGGAGCTTCTACTCATGGTGGAAGACAGAGGCAGAGCCTGCAGTCTCATGGCAAGCAAGGAGGCAAGATTGAGAGGCGGAGGTCCCAGACTCTTTTAAACAACCAGATCTCGTGTGTGCTCGGAGTGAGAATTCCCTTATTATTGCAAGGGGGGCACTGAGCCATTCATGAGGGATCTGCCCCCAGGACCCCAACACCTCTCACCAGGTTCCACCACCAACACTGGAGGTCACATTTCAACATGAGATTTGGAGGGAACACACATCCAAATTATATCAAGATTGTTTGTTGTCTCGCACTTGAATTATTTGAGTTCATTATATAGTTTAGGTATTAACTGCTTGTCAGATGTATGGTTTGCAAATATTTTCTCACATCTGTAGGTTGTCTCTTCACTCTGTTGATTGTTTGCTGTGCAGAAGATTTTTATTTTGATATAATCCCTTTTGTCAATTTTTGCTTGTGTTATCTGTGTTTTGGGGTCATATCCAAAAAATTATTTTCCAGATCAATGTCATAGAGCTTCCTTCTATGTTGTTTTCTAGTTGTTTTACGTTTTTGAGTCCCACATTAGTTCATTTTGAATTGATTTTTTATGTGGTATAAGGATCTAATTTCATTCTTGAGCATGTGGATATCCAGTTTCCCCAACACCATTTATTGAAGAGACTGTTCTTTTTCAATTGTGTGTTCTGAGCACCTTGGCCAAAAATCAATTGACTGTAAATGTGTGGAGTTATTTCTAGGCTCTCTATTCTTTTGCATTGGTCCATGTGTCTGTTTTAATGCCAGTACTATGTTGTTTTTATTACCATAGCTTTGTATTATACTTTTAGGTCAGGTAGTGTGATGCCTCCAGCTTTCTTCTCTTTGCTCAGAATATCTTTGGCTCTTCAGGGTCTTTCATGGTTTCATATTAATTTTAGTTTTTTTTTCTATCTCTGTGAAAAACGTCACTGGAATTTTGATAGTGATTGCATTGAATCTGTACATTGCTTTGGGCAGGATGGACATTTTAACAATTTCTTTTTTGTGATCCATAAAAGCAGGATGTCTTTCCATTTATTTGTGCCTTCTTGAAATTATCTTTTAATAAGTGATTTTGAATTGTGGGACTGAGACCCATATGCCATTGCATGAGAGAGCTTATGGGTCAAAGGAAAGGAACTAGTATTTATGAGTACTTGTTAAGTACCCTGTGCATTATGTACATTATCTGCATTATCCTATTTAATCCTCAAATGATGCAGTGAAATGGGCATCATTATTCCCACCTCACAGATGAGAACATGGAACCTTGGGGAGAGGTTAAATGCCTTGTCTAGGTTCAGGTGTTATATAAGTAGTTGAGACTGGAATCCAAGTCTTTCTAGTTCAAAAGCTTTTGATTTCATAATAATGGCTTGTAGGGAATTTCAGTTTGCTTGTTTCTTCCAGAAATATTTACTGAGCACGTAAGGTAAACACATTGTTCTTTAAATAATCGGAAGTGTGTAGTGTGTTTTCAACTCAAGTAGAGCTAGTGAGATGATGAAATTTCCAGTGGAAATTTTCATGGGAAATGAACTCACAGCTGTTCCCCGCTTCCTCTTTTATCAGGGTCTTCCTGCTAACTCCTGGCTCCTGGAAGAAAATGTTGCTCCATCTCATAAGTGATTTTGTGGTTCCCTTGTATAGTTTGCCACCATCTTTTATTAGCAAGAGCCAGAGACAGCTGTCACTACCATGCAATTACTTTTCCAGAATTGTGTGTCATCTAATCCCCTGGCCACTAAGTCTGGAAGAAACTTGACTTATATGCTCATTTTACACTTTCAAATATCTGCATGACATGAACAGTTCTGATCAAATATGGATAAAAAATGAAGGTATGCTAACGTAGCTTCATCGCTCTTATCTAATTCGGCTTGATAAGCACCTCTCCTTTTTAATTTACATAATGAAGAGTTAAGTTAAATGAGAAGTCCACAACACTGAGACTACTTATTCTACAATAAGCTAGTTTGGTAATAGGCTTCTCAAATATGGTGTTATTAGCATATTCTTTTCAGTTCACATTCAACTCAATTTGTCTCACTCTTACTGTCATTCTGTCACCACCAAAAGTACTTAACAAGTGTCTGTGAGTGATTATGAGGCATATCTATGTGACATGAGACATTGAAAGTGAGACAGTGTGGGCCACTGGAAAGAGAAATGGTCAAGAGTCAGGGAATCCAACTTCCCAACTCTGCTGGGTCTGTGCTCTGGAGCACCCACAAACTGGAGACAAGGATGCTTTCCTCTTTCTTATTGCTCAAGATTAACAAACACAAACTTTGCACTTGATGAGTATGAAGTCGTTTTGGACAGCTAAAAAAGAAAACTAAAACTTTACTTTGATCTGATCCCTGCTCTTTCATGGCCTCTCTTAGAACAGTGGTTTTAAAACTGTGTGTATAGGGTGTTTTCAGATGGCAGCATGATGGTGGGGGGTTCAGCTCTACTCTCACCAGAAGAGCTCTATATTTATCCATTTTTCACAATGATATTTCTATATTGGAGTGATAATAATGAGTAAGTTTGATTGGGGATAAAAAACAAAAATGAGCTTCTGGTACTAAGCCTTGAAGGTCACTGACGTTGGATAAGATTCTTGATGGCATTATGATGATTAGAACAGACACAATGTGGACAGGACGATATCTGTGTCAGGTACAAAAGTTAGTGAAGCTGGAGTAGAAAGCAATCATATTGACATATTTTAGGGTATAGGTTAGGAAAAGTAGTTATAGGGATTCCAAATTCAGATTTTGAGTATTTGGCAGGGGACTGCAAATGAATATGCAGCTCTTACCTGGCTTTAGGATATGGGCCTAGGAGTGGCTCAGCTAACTGGGAATCAAAATGCAAGTGATATATGCCCTAGAAAGGACTCATAGGTGAGAAGATGTGAGACACAGTCTAGTGCAAGAGTTGCACCCATACATGGTTATTAATGGGCCACCTCCCTGACAAGGTATTTATCTGAGCATTCACATATATGTATTAAGTGTCTTCCTTGTATAGGTACTGAGGTCAGTATAATGATATGTCAGGTCTCTGAAATTACCCTAATATTTTATGCTCAGTTGTTTGGGAGAGCAGAGCGAAGGAAGTGTGTAGTTGGTAAAGGGACTAATACCTGATATTTCGTCTCCTACTGCTGCTTTTGCTCATCTTTGCCCAGTGGTCAGATAGATGGTGAGGATTTTGGTGAGGTTCCTTGTTTGAGAGGATTCACCAAGTCCATGGTCTAAATATCCAAAGGGCTCCATCCTTCACTTTGAATGATTCCAGAAGCCAAGGAAAACTGTCAGCAGAATCTAAGTATTCCGATGCAATTATCTCTTTTCAGAAGAGGGAAATGGGACCTTTGGTTTTGCCAACAAAGAGTATCAGAGCTGGCCAGTTTACTTGTGGACATTTTTGGCTGCAATCTTAAAGACAGCAGTCTTGGAGAGATTTTTATGAGGATGTAGGGCATCTATAGACATAAAAAGCAGAAGAAATGCTTGTTAGTTATGGGGAAGGTGAAAGGCTTAGAAAACTGATTAGCGTAGCAGTGTGGTCAGATGGAAATGAAAGCTCAGAAGCATAATCGTTAATTGGGTGCTTACCTACTAATTTGAGCTTGGATGTCAGCAGTACTGCACTTCATTTCAAACCCAGGGTCAGACTTTAATGCTACATCATAAATTACGTAAAGGCACAACACTAACAATTAGATAATTACGGAGACCCATGCTGTTGCAATTTAACTGGGCAAGTTCAAGGCAAACATGACAGGAATACTGCTTAACCCTCAGACTGCTGGCAGGATTTTTTCCAAAGAGACAAATGAATACATAAGATGACGTCGTTGGCTGGTTTTCAAAGCCTGTGGGTTAAATGATTTCTTTCCAGTAGCTGGATTCATCAGATGACCTCTGCAAGCTGAGAAGAAGTATTAGAGAAGTGTTCATTATATTTAAGAAAAATCCGGTCTTTAAATCCACACCAACTAAAGCACCTGGGGGTGGGCTAGATTCCAGTTAAACTTTAAGATAAATTTTAAAGGTAAAGCTAATTTTTACAATTATGAGACTCTCTGGTTATGGGATGTGTAGTTGTTCAATCCCTGTTTTCCACCATTAACATATGAATCAAAATAGAAGATTCGAGGTGAATATTTCATTCGCATTGCATTCTTCTTGGCAAACTAGTGGTTGACTCAATTGATAACTCATGATCATCGTGAGTTGTCAAGACTGTGCTGGTGTTTTGCAATATACTTCATTCATTCATTCATTCATTGACTCATTTGCCAACATATCTTGAATGCCTCTGCGTGCTGGGTGTCATGGATACAGATGTCATTAGCTAGGTGTTTAAACAACATTCTGATTCCTGGGTAGAGAGAGAAGACATGTGGGGCCTCAGCTCATGTACATGTAATGTGAAGGCAATTTTTGGAAGAGTTTTGTCCTCACCGTCAGAATGTGAGCCTGAGAAAGTCTAGAGCCGTACCTCATTTGCCTTCTTTCCCCACACCCTCAGCACAGGGAGAGGTACATTTGAAGAAATAGACAAGTCTAAGAGACTAACTGAAGAAAGGAATAGTTTTGGACTGGAGAAAAAACAAAAAAGAAAAATGATGGGTAGTTTAACCAAAGGTCATATTTTGGGAACTCAGATTGTCTGACAATGAAGTCATATTGTAAAGTCCCATAAGTAATATTTGAAAACTAAATTCTAGCATGTAAATAGTTGCTTATTTGTCAGTTTCATTTGTCTCCTCTTATTCTTATAATGACACACTATAACGTTTGAGATTACAAAGATAATAAAATAAGGGACCATAGCATTTAAGATTGTTGGATTCATGAAGAACTCAATATTGAATCTCTTTTTTTATGTGTAAGAGGATGGATTTGCCCCTGGGACCTTGGGGTATTGAGATCTAGATTAGGAGCAATGTGGCTCAGGGGTGCAACACAAAGATGGGAAAATAAGAGGGCTGAGACTGTAAAGCTCCCTAGCCTCACCTACCTGGCAGCAAGGACACGCCATGGGAAACTTCTGTGTGTGTGTGTGTGTGTGTGTGTGTGTGTGTGTGTGTATGCACCAAGAGTGTTGCATAATTCCAGAGCTGTACAAAGATAGAGCAAATTAGAACCAAGCTTACTCCTGGGGAAGAGAGCTGTCTTCTTCTACCCTGATTTCACCTCTTGCTCGTGAATAATGGTGCTGATCAGATTTGGTGGTAATGTGGGAGGCTAATCAGCCATGGGATGCTAACAACTGTCCCAAAGTTATCTTGAAGACAGAACTTGACTAGGTGGAGCTGGTTCAGACAAGAAAGAAACACCGAGCAAGAGGCTATAGAAGGAGGAGGAAGAGGAGCAGCTGAAGGTCTGTCTGTCAAGTAGAAGAGAGAGGGATTTGGCTTGTCCTGAAACACTAAAAGGTGCTAGAACTAATGTGTGGAGTTAACACACCAGGGAGACACATGAGGGCTCAGTGTTAAGAAATACTTTCTAAATGTGTTTACCAAATATGGAACTGATTATTTCAAAGCAGGTGAGTCCCTTGTCACTAGGAGGGTTGGTTGTCATAGGCTCTGTGGGTATGTGCATGTATGTTTGTGTGTGCATATGTGCACAGGTGTGCACACATGCATGTTTGTGCTCATGATAGTGCTTGCATGCATACACATGCACACACATGTGCATGTGTCCTGTGTGTATGTGAACATGTACAGGACAGTTATATAAAGGAGGCATGGGCATCCGAGGAGAAGTTACAGTAGATGACCTTAAAGCCCTTTCCAAGTGTATGAGACAACAATTTAATGAATAAGTCAAAATGTAAATAACTATTTAAGATACGAGGTTTTGTTTAAATGAATTGCCCAAATCTAAATACTCCAGAGATCAACTCCTGTGTAATATGGTATTGTGTATTCATTACTTCTGTGAACATGCCTCAAGTACTTTCACAAGATACAGCCACAGACAAGGTCCCCTGACATAGGGAGCACACATGAGGCTCAATGTTAAGGTACAGTCAAGGCGAGGGACAGTACAAAGGCCTGTACTATGGGAGGGTCTGGGCCACACTCCATATAGGAGATTAGGCTAGGCTGAAATCTGAAGGTTAATGAGTGAACTCCTTGGCAAGTGTGGGTGGAGAATTTCAAGCAAAGACCTAGGAAGTTCAAGGAAGTGAAAGGATCTTGGAGTGGACATTTAGAGAGTGGAGCCTGTGGAGAAGGCTGGTGAGAGCAATACCAGATTAGGATGAGAACGCAGGGTGGGCAGAGATGGTGAAGGCCTTGGGGAGCATGCCAAAGATTGGGGGCCTTGTTGTAAGAGCAATCACATTTGAAGGGTTTCGAGTAGCAGTTACATGTTAAGATTTGCGTTTTATTAAGCTTGCCTTGGCACCTTGGCAGGGAGGTGTCTTAGGTCAAGGTTTCTTAACCTTGGTGCTGCTGACATTTTTGAGTAACAGTTCTTTGTTGTGGGGGCTGTTCTGTGCATTGTAGGATTTTTGGCAGCATCCAGGCCTCTAATCACTAGTTGACAGAAGCACCTCCTCATCACCCAGTTGTGACATCCAAAAATGTCCTCAGACATTGCCGCGTGTCCCCTGGCAGGGTAAAGAGTATGTGAAATTGTCCCTGATTTAGAGTCTTTGTTTTAGGGAATGAGATAAAATGATAATCTGAACTGGATGGAGGATCATGGCAGAAGTATGAGTCAGAGGGTAACCAGTAGAACGGATAGATTTGGAGTATAGATAGAGTATGAAGAAGGAGGGCGAAATCAAGGATAAAGCCGAGGTTTGGAATTTAGCAAAGTGAGCTGTGGGGCACAAGAGTGGTTTCCCGATAACATGACACATTCCGTTTTGGAAATGTTGAGTGTGAAGTGCCTGGGGGGCACCCAGGTGCTGATATCCACTGGGAATGAGTCTAGGGTTCAGGTGAGTCTCCCACAGATTCGGAGTCAGTGGTTGGCATTTGACGGCTGCTGTCTTACAGCTAGTGGTGGAAATCGTGCGCCTTCTGGCCCCACTAGTAGCGTTATGGAATTGTGTGCCTTGGATGCCCAAATGCTTGTGGCACTATGCAGAGTAATACGTGGCAGATTCTAAATGCTCAAAGTTCCTTGGCCATTCACCAGGGCCATCCCACTGGAAAAAAGACGCACATGGTCTCCCGACTAAGCAGAAACAGCCCCTGCAAGGTTGACCTTTCCTGCTCTAGGCAGCTGAAGTGTTTCTTAAGTGACGGCTGAATAGTCGAAGCTATTACTTTAACTGTAATTTGTAATGGCTCTCTAACGCTTTAGAGAGAGCTGGGGTTCTTTGGGATGAAAGGTGACTTTTAAAAGTCAGTAATTATACTTCCAGTGAAAATGTGTCTCTGGCACAGTGCATAACTATAGTACGCGGGGCACACAGGAATTCACTCCTGGGCAGGGCTTATATTAATCATAGTTTCAATACCCAGAGAATATGTTCTCAGTAGTTAACCATCCTCTTCCCCCCTCCTTAAAATGTGGACCTTGTAATCAAAAGAAAGACACACCCTCGACTATAGCAGGGCTGCTATGCTAAATAAAAAATTATAGTTATTATACACGGACTTCATACCAAGCAGGGTCAAGTTATAACACATCTGGTAACCTCCATTAAAGAACTGAGTTATGTTCAGCTTGTGTTTTAATTAGCCTGTGATAAACAAAGAATCAAAGGCCATTCTGCTCTGGTGGTTTTTATATTTACGACTGCCTTCACCTACACTCACATACAGGTTTATGAAGTGTAAAAAAGTGAAGAGTTCTAGTCGCACTGTCTAGACCATTTACTGTAATAACTCAGTTAGGAGGCTGTATTTCTGAACCAGCCAGATGTTCACAACAGCCTGCAGAGCTGGTGGGCTGCTTGGCTTACGGAAATGTTGGGACAAACACAGTCTGACCTCCCAGGAAAAGATTTGGTCTCAACACTTCCGGAGCACTCTGGTTTCTTTGTAGTTTGTAAAAATGTATCTGAACAATGGGCTTTAGAAAAAAGAACGCATTGTCTTCACAATCGAGACCTACATAAACCCTTGTCTTCCTCAACGGTTAGAAAGGTTACAGGATCCAATAAGAAAACATGTTTATAGGGGAGGAAGTTGAGCCAAGAAAGGCATCTGCCCCTGGCCCACCTCACCAAGCTCCCAGCCGAGAGAAATACTGAGTTGGTTTATGTGAAAGATGCTAAGAAATTTTGTTAGAAAATCTTCTGAACTTTCATGATTTTCTAGGTATGTTCCAGCTCTACGATTCTCATATCTAAGATTAATTTAGATTATTACACTTTTAAGGTGATATGACTACCTCTCTTGCTGGGCCTGTGGAATTGGCCTGGAATAAGCTTTCTGGAGTGATCCCTACTCCTCTCTGTCTCTTTGGAAAAGCTCACCACCACTTTCCTCGCTGCTCTGAGAGGGGATTCTGTGCCAGATCCTAGCACGGGGAGTTCACTCACAGATTTAGCTCCACTTCTGTTTTCTTCCTTTCAACCACTTTTTTTTTTCTTTTGCCTTTTTAAATAATAAAAAAAAAATCTGTATTTTGAAGTATAACATACAGGAAGAAAAATGGAGAAAATATCAAAGAGGGCACACTTTGTGGGCATATTCACAACAAGGGTTAAAACCTCACAGCACCAGTTTCATCCATGTCCCTACAAAGGACATGAACTCATCATTTTTTATGGCTGCGTAGTATTCCATGGTGTATATGTGCCACATTTTCTTAATCCAGTCTATTGTTGTTGGACATTTGGGTTGGTTCCAAGTCTTTGCTATTGTGAAATTGAACAATGAGAACTCATGGACACAGGAAGGGTAACATCACACTCTGGGGACTGTTGTGGGGTAGGGGGAGGGGGGAGGGACAGCAGTAGGAGATATACCTAATGCTAAATGATGAGTTAATGGGTGCAGCAAAACAACATGGCACATGGATACATATGTAACAAACCTGCACATTGTGCACATGTACCCTAAAACCTAAAGTATAATAATAATAAAAAAAAACTAAAATAAAAAGTGAAAAAAAAAGAAAAAAAAATCACAGCACCCCAGAAATGTTCTCATTTCCCCTTCCAGATATTTTCCTCCTGCGTTCCCCCAAAGTGACCACCCTGGTCTCCAAGATGGATTAGTGTTGCCTCTCTTTGAAGTTTGTATACATAGAATTAAAACATAATGTACTCTTTTGTGTCTGACTTCTTTCACCCTGCATTGGTAAGATTCATCGACGTTGCTGCATTTAGCTGTAGTTGTTTAAAAAATTGCTGTGTGATGTTCCTTTGTATATATACCCCACTTTATTTATTCATTTTACTGTTGATGGAAATTTGATGGTAGTCAGTTTGAGCTGATTATGAATAAAGACATGGACACTTTTGCACATGTCACTTGGTGCACGGGCAAACGTTTCTCTTGCACCTGTCCAGCCTGCTTGTGATTTGCCCTCTGACATCATTCAGCTTCTTAGGACTTGTTTCTCTTTCTTTGACAGATGTTAATGGAGTCTGCTTTGATATTTCTCCTATTTATTGTGTCCACTGCACTGTCTGTGGAATATTTTTAAATGAACTTGCTATCATCGGCAGCCTGACAGTTTTTTTCCTCCTTGTTTTCTCTGTGGAAGCATACGTTCATAGTAGGCTCCCTGACATCGGGGAGCCACATCGACTTCTTCCTTCAGACCAGCAGCTCTCACAGTGTGGTCCTTGCATCTGTGGCATTGCCTGAGAACTTGTGTGAAATGTCCATTTTCGGGCTTCCTCCCAGACCTACAGAATCAGAGATGGGATTTGGAGTACAGAACTCTGTGTTTTAGCAAATTCTCCGGGGAATTCTGATGTCCACTCAAGTCTGAGAACCAGTGCCTTAGCATCGTCTCCACCTCCATCACCTCTCAGCATGCACACAGCAAGAGGCACTTGGTAGGGAATTTATTTATTTATCATCCACTCATTCCACCAGCACTTGTTGGGCACTTTCTACGTCCTAAGCTTCACTCTGCTAAAGGGATATGGATATGAAGATGCATTAGAGATGGTCGTTGCTCTCAGGGGGCTCAAGGTCAGCAAATGGATATAATACAGGGTGACAGATGCCTCTCCTGGGGAGGTCAGGGAATGGTCCATTCAGGAGGTGAGCCTTGCACTCAAATAAGTGTTGAACTAAATCACTGAATGGCAGGCCCCCTAGCAAGAACTAATTAATGCTGGCATGTTGCTAGTAGCCTCTTGGATATAAAAGTGCACAGAGTTGTCATCACTTCCGAAACCCAGGTGCCTGGAACATAGTAGACAGCCATTAAATACGCGTTGAATTTCTGAATGCATGGCTAGTTTTTCTGTGGCTTTTTTTTTTTTTTTTGCCCTGCATTTCATTCATTCAACATGCATTTATTGAGGACCTGCTATATGATAAGAACTCTGCTATACACCAAGTTAAAGGGGGGAATGAAAATAGACACAATTTCTATTTGTCCAAAGACCAGTAGATGAAGCTACTAATGTGAAGTGTGTGAACCGTGGCTGTCTAGGGTAGTGGTCACTTAGCTGTCTTAACTAGCTCCCAGCAAGTTGTTTGAATGTTCTGATTGGTCAAGGAAGCCCAAATGGCTGTGGGGCTGGGGCTAGAACAGGCCTGTGTGTTTGATCTTCTTGATCTGGGAGAGGACGATGTGAAGAGGTGGATCTACTGAGTTCTTCAGGGTGTTTTATACAATTTAAAAGATTCTTTTGATGGTGGGACACATCACACTGACACTCAGAGAGTTGAAAAGTAGAACTCTTTGCCACTTACAGCTCTGAATAAGAGAAGGCTTCCAGGCAGAATTACACAGGTTGTCCTAGGGACAGGATAAGAGAGCTGGAGCTATAGGGTCTGTGTCTGTTGGCAAGGGGAGGGTGGGTTAGCCGGGTCTCAGGGGCTTATCTAAACAATTTTGTGGGCTCTAGGGTACAGTGGCTGTTGCTATTGTCTGGTACCTGACCCTGGGGTACATAGGAAAGGTGCATAATGACCCTGGAGTATGGGAGCCCCTTAAGGGGAACGGTCATGATGTGGACTTAATCAGCTACTCCAGGAAAGAAGTTGACCAGCCCCCAGCCAGGGCCTGACAACTGGATCATGACAACATTTTAAGAAAAATTATATTACATAGGGAAAGTTCATGGAATGACAAATTCTGTTTTGCTGCAATGAAGCATTTATACAGTCTTTGTGTGGCTGTCCTTTTTTCCCTATCCTCAACTTCTCCAGCTATGCAGTGGGCAGTTTTTTGGTTTTCAGGTGGGAATAGAAGTAGGAATTCTGCATCAGCACAAGTGAACCTACGCTATAATAAAAATTATATACAGTATTTCTGTATATAATTTTTATTATAGCATAGGTTGTATATATAGTTGTCCATATACAAAAGAGCCAAGAATTTGAGTTCATAATACTGGCCAGAGCCAGAAAAGAATTATTTTCTTGAATCTGAATAACCACCAAAGGGCATATATTTGTAAACAAACTAAAAACAATAAAAAAGGTTACCACTGTTTTAAAAATGTTATAAATAATCCAAAAAAATGAAGTACCAGAAAAACAAAAAGGAGTAAAGGTATAGTACAAAAACTCACATGTAGACTGCCCTAGTCACCTTCACCTTCACATAACAAATAATCTCTTATAGAAGCCAGCAGACTATCCTTGACAAGCTGACTTTAAAGAAGTAATACATACATAAAGATATAGCAGTAAGATTAGAAATAGAATGCTAAAAAGTGAAAAATCCTGAAACCACGCAAAGCATAGTAAAGAGATTGGGATAGTTTCAGTGCTTTGTTCATAAATAAAATCCAAAGAAATAGCAAAAAAAAAAAAAAAATTATATACAGTATTTCTAGCCTGGTGAGGGAATGATATGTTAAAGGTAACCCCCATAGACCTCATTTAGAGGGTCCTGCTGAAGTTACCTATGAGGGTAAATATCCCCAAAAATAAGGGGTGACCAGACACCCCTTGCTCACGTTTTTTGAAATCAACTCAACGAGTAAGGGTACCTATGTTAAAAAAATGGAGCCTCTATGCAAGGCTGGCAGGCCCTTTTCGGGGAATAGATATTAGATATTAAGGGTGAGCAATGACTTAAATGGTCTAAAACGTCCCAATTAATGTTATTGTGGCCTGCCAAGTGGTTCATTGTTTGTGGGATGAACCAGAGTAAAATCTAGTGAGGCATAAGAATGGAGTAACGCCAGAAATGAACTTCTGCTGTTCTGGAGCCCATTTTACTGGAAGTTGTATGCATGGATTAAAGGAAGTGGGTGGTCGCATTTGGAATCCCTGGCTGTGAACTTTGTCAACTCCACGCAACTGTTTTGCTTGAACTCTTCCTAGGCAACAGTAATTTCTGACTCTGTGGCCCTTGTAGCTGACTGTGCACTGGAACACACACAAATGAAGCAGGACTGTCGGAATAGACACTTGGAAAGAGCAATTAGGTCCACCCAATCCTCTAGACAACGTCTTTTCCCAGTGAGGGTTATGCCCTGCAGGAACTGCCCAGAGATGCAGATCTGAAGCTCATTAAGAGAGACTGAACTGCATCTATATTTAAAGCATCTGCTGTCCCAGGATACAAAAGTAAAGTGGTGGATGTTATTCTTGCTGGATTTGCTGTCTGAAAGCTCAAACATTTCCATCCCTTTCATATAATCTTGATCCTGTAATTCATTGTCTATTTTTTAAAAATTCAACCTGCCTCTACATTAAAAACAAAGCAAAAACAAAACCATCACCACCGTGCTTATTTTAGCAAGTTTATTTTTTAAGAAGATAAAAATCAATATTCTCCCTTGCACAGCTGATGTCCTGGGGGATGAGCTACAGGAATCATAGTTAAATTGCTGCTAGTCTGTCTGTGTGAGAGAAAAGGTCAATATTTTTCTAGAAAGAAAGCACTCTGCTTTTCTCTTGGGAGTTAAGAGAATGCAGCGGTGGTAAATTACTGGATTTTGTGCCCAGGTGATTGCGAGGGATAATTCCACTCCTTGAATGGAAACACCCCTCCTCTGCTATGGTTCTTTCTTCTCACCTCTCTCACTCTCGACTTAGAAAGGATTTCGTGGCCAGGCGCGACAGCTCATGCCTGTAATCCCAGCACTTTGGGAGGCCAAGGCGGGCAGATCACCTGAGGTCAGGAATTTGAGACCAGCCTGGCCAACATGGTAAAACCCTATCTCCACTAAAAATACAAAAATTAGCCAGGTGTGGTGGCGGGTGCCTATAATCTCAGCTACTCGAGAGGACGAGGCCGGAGAATTGCTTGAACCCGGGAGGCAGAGGTTGCAGTGAGCCAAGATCATGCCACTGCACTCCAGCCTGGACGACAGAGTGAGATCTGTCAAAAAAAAAAAAAAAAAAAAAAAAAAAAAACAAGAAAAGGAAAGAAAGGGTTTCATTTGGTCTGTGTCACTAGCTTAACCTTACAGAACTGCTCAGCAAGGACTGACTGCCTTACCCACTAAACTCAATAGTGTAGGAAGTCAGATGTAGGGGTTGTTGCTAAAGAATTCAGATCTAAAATGCCACTGTATCAGTCAGAATAAGCCAGGATCTGCTGAGGTAACAAAAACCTCCAGTCTCAGTTATTTAAAACCACCAAAGTTTCATGCCTGCTCATGCTGCATGTTCACTGCTGCTCATCAGGGGCCTCAGATCATCATTGGGATTATTCAGAGACCCAAGCAAAGGAGACCTGAACTTGACACCTGCCTCATGACCACCAAAGCAGTGGAGATAAAGCAAGATGAGTTGTGCCTCACTCTTTAAGCTTAGCTCTTAAGTGACACACGTCACTTCTGCTTACATTTCATTGGACAAAACAAGGTGTGTGACATATCTACTTTCTGCATGCCCAGAAGGAGGGCAGAACCAGAATGTTTGTGAACAGTCTTAATGACCACTGTGATGGTTCATCTGATGAACTGAGAAGTTTGAAAAGACCTGAGAGGCTATTTCCTCTGGACTTCATCCTAATGAAAATATCTTTTCTTTTTCTGGGGGGGACAGAGTTCTGCTCTTGTTACCCAGACTGAAGTGCAATGATGCGATCGATCTTGGCTCACTGCAACCTCCGCCTCCTAGGTTCAAACGGTTCGCCTGCCTCAACCTCCCGAGTAGTTGGGATTACAGGCGTGCACCACCACGCCCAGCTAATTTTGTATTTTTAGTAGAGATGTGGTTTCACCATGTTGGTCAGGCTGGTCTCAAACTCCTGACCTCAGGCCTCAGCCTCCCAAAGTGCACGGATTACAGGCAAGAGCCACCGCACCCGGCCAGGAGATATCTTTTCTACAATACACTGACCACCGCACCCGGCCAGGAGATATCTTTTCTACAATACACTGACCACTGTCCATGCTCAACCTCTGCTAGAACATTCCTGGTGAGGGGGACCTTGACTACTTCTCAAGGTGGCCATGGTGTTTTTAGACAGTGTTTTAAAGTCCCTTAGAGCCTGCATGTCTGGAGCTTGGCCTCATCCTCTGTCCTCTGGCTATTTGACCCCGGCTATGGCGCTCACCTTGCTGAGTCTGTTTCCGTATCTGTAAAATGGAACTTTGTTCAAAGTTAAATTGAGCATCATGCGAAATGCAATGAAGTCTATTGAGCCTCTACATGGTTGGCACATAATTGAAAACAAAGGTTTGTGCCTCTGCTTTTTCTCCCACATAGGCTTCTGTAAAGTTGAATGTGAAAATGTATATAAATTAGCACATATGTATGTATTCAATTTTTGCTCTACTTGTTGTAGATGGCAAAAATGTTTAGTGACTATGTGCACAATTAAAAAATCATGCCAATATTTGGACCAAAGTGGCTATGGAAAGTCTTGGAAGTCCAGTGTCATAGATGAATATTTATAAATTGTTAAATCATATCAGAATTTATTATTTAAAAATAGATGGATTTTTATTCTTATCTTTTCTCTACTTCCAATTTGTTTTCTGGAATGCCTCCTCCTCCCTATCCTTTGCTTACTTTGAATTATTCTTCATATTTCAGTTTCTCTCCAGTTTTCACTGGCAAAAATGGTCTGTATTTACCCCAGATTGTATCATTTGTCACATACAATGGCCTACAACTTTAAGTACCTTGGAATGATTTTTGAGTGCCACTGTATTCATCCCCACCTTTCCAAATGAATGAACTGGCAGCATATACAAAGTAGCTATCACAGTATCCAGCACTTAGTTAAGTCCTCAACACACGGTGGCTCCTCTCTCCTCCCCTTGGGTAATCTTGGAGGAAAACTGGACCTCTAGTTTTCACTGTTTAAGCTCAATATGCTAAATGAAATTCAGAAACATGTTGCTTGTCATTGCCCTTCATAAAATATTAATGTCATTTTGGACAAATGGCTCAGAGGACATCTGGTTATTCTCTGTGAGTGATGATGGTCTAGTAAAGCAATGGCTATTTGCAGAATGACTCCAGGCATTCAAGAACAGTGGATAAGCAGGAACAACAGTGGGGTCAAGACAATACCAGAGATGAAGGCGGCAAATATCTCTGAACTTTTTTGTGTATATAAGTTGATTTAAATAGTACTTCCCTTCAGAAAAATGCTTTGTTGAACCAATGTGAGGTTTTACAACTCTACTAGTTAACTGGATAATGAACCTGGAGAGCTACTCAGAATTACCACTTTGGAAAAAACAGAAGATACCAACTCAGTTCAATGAATTATCTTACTCTATATTGTTAGCACAGCACGATACCTTATGCATTGGTGAGTCCAAACCTCTCATTTCCTGGATCAGGGGGACTGAAGATCAGAGAGGTCACAAAAATTTAAATCTGGAAATAGTGAGATAGGCATCAAATCAAATTCTTTCAATTTTTAATGTTCCTTCTGAAGTGGGATGAAGACCCTGCAGTCAGTTTTCCTAGGAGACTGGAGAGTGACTTCCAGTGGGGTGGACTCTGGGCTGGTCAGCCTTCCTTCTTTCTGGTTGTGGAGTCAGAAATGGAGAGACTCCAAATATCTTCCCCTCAGGAGATGGTGGCACAAGAGAGACAGCACCCTCCTAAGATTACCTCCGGCCCTGCTAGGTCACCTTTGCAATTTCATTAGCTCCAGCCTGCCTTATTCCATTCACATTAACAGAAATTTTAGATATGGGATTTGGATCAAAAGGCAGAAGCAAGAAAAATTCATGTTGAGTGTTTTTTGAAACCAACTCTGTAACAATTGAATGTATTTGATGTAGAAGTTGTCACCATCTAGACTGATGTCCTCATCGTCAAAGGGCAACAGCAAATGTCTCTAGGTTCCTGTGCTGTCCATTTGTTTCCTGCTCCCTTTTTAAAATGGCCTTATGGAAGGACACCTTCTCCTTCCTGTAGGAATGGGCCACAACCTTCAGGTAAGAACCTTCCCTGACTTCCTCAGCCACCAAGTGGAAGCAGTGTCTTACTCTCAGAACCCACATGGCATTTTATCCATGGCATTTATCCAGCAAGGTGTCCCTTTGGGAACCTGTCACTTTTTATTCTGCACGATAGGTGACTGCGTCCACGCTACATTTCCTATTGTAGAGGGTGAACCCCTCGATGATGTGTCTTTGATTGATTTACCCTCGAATCTCCCACAGTACAGTATGTCTATGCAGCAGCGGCTTTAAAAAGTATAACTGGAAAGCATTGCATCATATAGCATTGTAGGGCTGCCTGAAATAAATTGATGGGCAGTACTGAAAACCACACAGATCTCAGTACCCAGTCTTTGCTTCACGGTGACGAGGATGATGCATGCACTAGTGACTTTAGCTTTGAATCCCTGCCTAGGACATTAGGCCCTTCTGTAATGATTCTGGTCAGTCTGGCTGCTGCTCAGTGGAACTATATCTGGTGCACAAGAGGCACGTATTAAGTGCTCAGCAAACTTGGGCTGAGTGACTAACTTGATGGATAAAATGTACAAGAAACCAGTATCTCAGAGTGAGCCCGAATGAGGCACAGCAGACTGGTTTAGGTTTTATCAGGCCACATTAAAAGTTGCCAAGTCTATGAATTTAAACCAGTAGTATGCTGGTAAGTGTTTAATAATCAGCGTTCTGGAAAAAAGGGCCTGATTTGTAGCATTTGCTGATTCCTCCTTGGTTGATTTCATGCTACCGATGTGATGTCACTGCCCTTAGAGTCCGGAGGGGATACATGTGATATGGGCTGTCCTCCAGCACACCTCTGACTAATCTTTGTCTTTTCGGGGCTCATAAGGTGGTGCTGCTGCTGCAATGATGGTGAGCACAGTTGGGTGCAGTCTAGGAATTCAGATGATCTACATCCAAATTCCGTAGCTACATCAAGCCATCCTTCCAGCAGGTTGGATCAGTGTTTCTAAGTTCTTTATCCTCCCAGCCATGGAGCATTATTTTGGTAATATTTAATTCTGCTTCTGTTATCCAGATACAGCAGATACGGTGCCTCAGACCTCAGAATTAACAGCTAAACATTTAGTAAGGAAAGCTTCCTAAACTCTGCACCAGGGGTTGAAATGCAAACAAAAAAAATAAATTAAATCAGAGTTTTAAAAAATATCACGTAGGAAGCCAACAGTAGCCTTGCTGAATTTGAATAGGTGTATTTAAAAAAAAATCAACCAAATTCCATCAGTTTGGATACATGCTGGCAACTATACGGATATCATTAAGACTGTGGAAATCCCCACCTAGAATTGCTGCTTGTCCTCATTCACTTTCATGCGCACTGTCAGGATGGGCAAAAATATTTGGGAGTGTTCAATGTACTAGGCGTTAATTTCAGAGCATGCAATTTGGAGTAAGACACTCTTGAATTCAATACCTGGCACTCTGACCACTTGCCTGACTAACCTCAATGTGCTTATCTATAAAGTGGGTATAATCATAGTAATCATATAAGAAGCTCCCTGAGCAATTATGAAGCTTAAATGAGAGCATGTGTTCAAATCACTCAGTACACAGAAAGTCCTAATTGCTGAATTGGCAATGCCTCCTAACCCTAGATGCCTCATGATATTTTCCTGGTTAGCTGTGCTTAGGTACATTGTCATTAACCTAAATATTCATGTTTGTGAAACAAATTATATCATCCGAATTGATGCTTACAGTAATCCTGTGACATAGAGAATGGTCTGATTTATTTCCATCCAGTAAATCAAGGTGCTCCCTGGTATTGGAGTATGACACTGGGATTCTTTACTTAGTCCTCTTTCTGCTGCCCTCTGTTCATGTCCAGGACTTACCTGTGCTGCTCCAGAAGCTGGGATTGCCACAGAACAGGGACTGCATAAGTTGAACTCTTCTGGGAACCAAAGCAGAAGCTCATCAAGAGAGTTACCACATTTTTCAGATGTGGATTGCCATCAGAGAGTGTCTGGGAGGTAAAACAAGTGCAAGTTGCCTCACAAGGTCAGTTGATAGTTATTGCAGAGAATCAGATAATGTTGCTTTTCCTTTGAATTGTACTTTTCTTCCAACTGTCCCACATGGTTCACAACCTATAGTTGTGGGGTGATCTTATTTATAATTCCAATACATGGTATGGTCACTGTGTTATTTTATCCTATATGGGAAAGTCTGTATTGTTATCTGCTGATCCACAGGAAAAGCAAATTAACTGAAGTCCTAATAAAAGGCAACTTGGCTGGGTGCGGTGGCTCATCCCTATAATCCCAGCACTTTGGGAGGCCAAGGTGGGAGGATTGCTTGGGTCCAGGAGTTTGAGACCAGCCTGGGCAACCTAGGGAGATTCTGTCTCTACAAAAAATTAAAACAAAAAAATAAGCCGGGCATGGTGTCATGTACCTGTGGTCCCAGCTACTTGAGAGGTGGGAGGATTGCTTGAGCCCAGGAGGTCGAGGCTGCAGTGAGCTATGATGATGCGACTGAGCTCCAGCCTGTGCGACAGAGTAAGACCCTGTTTCAAAAAAAAAAAAAAAAAGAAAAAAAGGCAATTGAAGCTATACAGAGTGGCTCCCTTCCAAAGAATATATTATGAAAAGAGGGAAAAAACGAGAGTGGGGAAACCTGAAAACTCTACCTCAAGGCCAACGTCCACAGCGATAAGCCATGTTGATAGTGCGCACCCTGGATATGATGTGATGAGAATGGGATTTTACCTCTGTGCTCTTCTTCCACAAAACAAATAACCTCTATCTAATCGTGAGGAAAATAGCAGAAACTTTCCAACTGAGGGACATTCTACAACAGCCCTGACCAGTACTCTTCAAAACTGTCAAAGTCATAAGAAATAAGGAATGTCTTGAGACACTGTCATAGCCCAGGGGACCTGAAGGAGACATAACAGCTAAATGAAATGTGGTGTCCTGGATGGGATCCTGGACCAGAAAATAGACACTGGGTAAAAATGAAGGAAATTGGAATGAAGAATTGACCTTAATTGATCATTATGTATCCATATTGGTTAATTAATGATGACAACTGTGCCCTACCAGCAGAAGACTTTAACAATAGGGGTAACTGTGGATAGGATGCATGGGAACTCTTCGTACTATCTAAAGTTTTTCTTTAAATTCAAAGCTATTCTATAATTAAAAATATATTTTTAAAAAGGCAACTCAGCCTAGAGGCTTGCTTTATTAATTTATTTTCAAGACTCAAAAGCTATAATTATGAATATAAAACTATTGGGAAATAAAGAATTTAATATATAGCCCTTGATTATATTCTATTGACAGTCCAGGGGAAGAGATGGCAGCAAGGGGGATGCGTAAAATGAGAGGAAAGTCAAAGGTCTTATAGAGACGACAGGAGTATGAGACTGAGACCAATTCAGGGGCACAGAGGGAAAGAGATACGCCAATCACAGATGCAAAATCTAAACAGGCATTGGACATGGGCTTAGACACCGATTCCAACATGTAAAAGAGTAACATAAAAAGCTATAGAAAATGCAGTGTGGAGGCAGCACTATTTCCATTTTGTGTCTACTCTGTTCTTGCTGCTCAAGCCCAGGTTCCCACTGAGATTACTTTTTTCTAATTTTTTTTTTTAGACAGAGTCTCCCTCTGTCGCCCAGGCTGGAAGGCAGTGGTGTGATCTCCGCTCACTGCAACCTCTACCTCCCAGGCTCAAGCAATTTTCCTGCCTTAGTCTCCTGAGTAGCTGGGATTACAGGCACGTACCAGCACACCTGGATAATTTTTGTATTTTTAGTAGAGATGTGGTTTCACCATGTTGGCCAGGCTGGTCTCAAACTCCTGGCCTCAAGTGGTCCACCTGCTTTGGCTTCACAAAGTACTGGGATTACAGGCTTGAGCCACCGCACCCAGCCCCTCCATGACATTTCATAGCTGTAGTCAAAATCCTTACTGGCCATGAAGCTGAGGGTTGTTTGTTCAAGTGGCCAGAAGTTTTCTAATTCTGCATTGCATAAGCCCTTTACAAATAATGCTTTATAGAATAATTTAAACATTCATTTGAATAAACACAACTTACAACAACTTTATAACAAAAACAACAATAAAACTGGAATCTCAACTGTTGTCTAACAAAATTAAGGGGAAATAAGAAATGAGCACTCTCGTGCTACAAGAACAGACTACTGAAAACCTCAGCTTATGCACATGGTATTTTAAAGTTGGAAGGGACCTCAGCTGTAATATTTAGCTTGCAGTCTTGGTAGTGTCAGGAACATATGTTAAACTGGAATGCCGGGTGCCTGAGTTTTTCAATGCCTCTGGGCTCCTTCTCCTTTCATTTAGGAACAAGGTAGCACACTTTTCATGATCTGCCAGGGCCTCAGTACGACTAGAACTAGTAACAGACAAAAATGTCAACAGGCTTACATTTGAATTTGTCTTTTTAGGCAGTGGTTTTATAGATTAATCATTGAAAGTAACTCTTGCTTATCTATATGACATGTGCTCTCAAAATATTTTGTATTAGAACACTTTCTTTCATGGATCCTGTTTAGTTCCTTTTTTTCTGAGAAAAGAAACATATGCCTTTTCTATGACATTTCTATGAATTTTCAGCTGCTAAATCATACTGTTGAATGGAATAACTTTTCTAAATGTTTTTCTAAGCATGCTATAACTTCCCTTCTCTTTGGATCAATTCCTGGCTTGTTACATAGCATTGATGCTAAGGACTTATTTTACTTTTATTCTAAGTTAGTTTCTCTATGTTTTGGATTCTATGTTTTCTTTCATTCTCTCTGGGAATGTTTTATTTTCTTTGAGTATACTATATTTTCAAGTAATTTTAAAAGCTTTTGTGTTTTCTGCATGCCTAAAAATTTTATTTCACTCATTCCTAACTGATAGTTTGACTAGATATAGAATTCTGGTTTAAAATAATGTTCTTTCATAACTGTGAAGACATGACTTCATTATTTTATAGCAGTTAATTTTCTGATAAGTCTGATGCCAATCTGATTCTAGTGTCTTTATAAATATATGTTTCCATCTCTCTTATATATTGAAAACAGTTTCTTTATTCTGGGATTCTGAGATTTCTTTACACTTTTTCATTTATCCTGCTTAGCATTTGATGGACTCTTCCAATCAGAAAGTTCAAGTTTCTTTGATAATTTTGTAAGTTTTGATAAATTTTTTCTCTCTAATTTTAAAAGAGGTGGCTATGAATCTTCATAGGTGGATCTTCTATTTTGTTTCTTTTCCTTTTCTTTATCTTTTGGACCCATTTTATGAAGATTTCTTTGAGTTTATATTCTAATCCTATGTTTATTTTGTTATATTCAGTCGTGATATTTTTAATTTTCAAGAACTCACTTAATCCCTGAATGTTTCTGCTTTTGTTTCATAGATTCAAGAAGTTTGGTTCTTTTTCCCTGGGGATACTAACAGCTCTCTTCTGTTTCCTGATATCTTCCCCTTGGGGTTAAATGCTGGACATTTGTTCATCTTCGGTCCTCTCTTTCATGCTAATTGCTTTGTTTATAGACCCTCTGATTCTTAGCCATCCGTTCAAAGTTATAAATAAGAAAACGTGCTGGTGAGCACAGTCCACGGGCTTGGCTTTCCTGTGATACTGAACATTTCTGTTTCTTTTCTTTTTTATCATTCATAAAAAATCTTGATTGTCCTATCATGTTCAAAAGTTTAAATGCAGACAACTTTTGGATAAATACATTCTAACTATTCCAGCTAATTCTTAAGCACTTATGATGACAAAGTTTTGTTTGGTGTGATAGTAGAAAAACAGACTAATTTTCCTAAAAATCCAAGGGTTTCACATTAATCTAGTTTTGAAAACTGTAGCCTGTATGTTTCTAACCTGGCTATAATAAAATAAGTTTATATAAAATGTTTAGTGATGTGAAAAGTTGTTAACTTCCCAGTTTTCAAAGGTCATTTTAGTACTTTTACCTGAATTTCTTTATTATTATTATTATACTTTAAGTTTTAGGGTACATGTGCACAATGTGCAGGTTTGTTACATATGTATCCATGTGCCATGTTGGTGTGCTGCACCCATTAACTCGTCATTTAGCATTAGGTATATCTCCTAATGCTGTCCCTCCCCCCTCCCCCCACCCCACAACAGTCCCCGGAGTGTGATGTTCCCCTTCCTGTGTCCATGTGTTCTATTTGAACATTTCTATTTCTGTACACAAGTGTCTTTGTCTGTTCAGGCTGCCATAAAAAAATGCCCTAGACGGGGTAATTTATAAACAACAGGATATATTGCTCACAGTTCTAGAAGCTGGGAAAACCAAGATCAAAGTCAGCTGATTTGGTGTCTGGTGAAGGCTTGTTCATCATCGATGGCACCTTCTTGCTGTGTCTTCAGATAGTGGAAGGAGTGAACAGGCTTCCTCAGCCTCTTTCGTAAGACAGGGCTCTCATGGCCTAATCACCTCCCAAAGGCATTACCTCTTAATACTATTGCATTGGAGATTAGGTTTCATTATATGAATGTTCGGAGGATACAAACATTCGGGTCATAGCAACAGGTCAATATGATAAAAAAGACCAGCTTCTCTTGGGGTATGTGGGGTTGAAGGAGGAGACACCTTCTTCCAAACACCCTCCATGCTGCAAAATGGGGAGCTTTGCAGCAGAGACGCATCACCCATCCCAGGAACATTCATTCTCTCCTGGCCACTCACTCACTTGCTATTAGGGTACAGTCCCCTGGTATTAGCCTGGAAGTCATGAACCCTGATTCCAGTGGCCCAGAAATTGAGCAGGAAAGTCTCAGTGTTTGAGGGGGGCACCGACCCACCAGCCTCTGCCCATGTGCCCCTTTTCTCTCCTGTTCCTTGAGTTTCCATTCCAGGAAAAGTGGCTCTAACCTCTCCTCTAGTCTTTCCATGTGCCAATTAGGACAATAGCATTTTCCACTGTAAATTTTGTTTTATCAATATCTCATTTAATTAATTTAATTTCTGTTCTCCAGATTTTTAAAAAACTTATTTATGTTATTCTGACCTCCCTATTGTTCACCCTTATTTTCTTTTTCTTTTCTTCTTCTTCTTCTTCTTTTTTTTTTTAGACCGAGTTTTGCTCTTGTCACCCAGGCTGGAGTGCAATGGCACGATCTCAGCTCACTGTAACCTCTGCCTCCTGGGTTCAAGGATTCTCCTGCCTCAGCCTCCCAAGTTGCTGGGATTACAAGCATGCACCACCGCACCTAGCTAATTTTTTACATTTTTAGTAGAGATGGGGTTTCACCATGTGGGCCAGGCTGGTATCGAACTTCTCAGCCTACCAAAGTGCTAGGATTATAGGCATGAGCCACCACACCTGGCCCACTCTTATTTTCTTAGGTCTTGGATACATTTCCTTTCCTACATCTACACTGTATTTTCAATGGAAGATTTCGAGGAAGAGAATGTAAATGGGTGTGTTCAATCCATCATCTGGAACCAGAAACCCTTTTAATTCATTCTTAGTAGTACAGTTATCATTAAAGCATATGACTCTCCTTGGCCTATGACTGAGAAAATGAAACATGGGTGCACTGGATACTTCAGGTAAGAGAAAATTCTCACTGTACAGTGGTTAAAAGAGTATGTTTAATCCAGGTCCACCACTCCCTAAGCTAAGTGTTTCCTAAAAGTTTCTGCCTCTCTTTCCTTATTCATACAATCATGAATAGTAACAGTACCTCCCTCAAGGGTTGGTGTGAGGGTTGTAAGAAGGCCTAGCGCCTGGCATAAAGCAAACTCTCAACAGATGCTCACTCTGTAAGTGTCTTCTGCAGGCAGATTCTGCGGCAGTTGTATTGCAAATGTGCAGCGTTTGCTGATAGAAAGGTTGTTTATATCCCTTTTGATATTCTTCCAAGAAATAATCATACACAGCCAATATGAAAAATAGTATAATAGGCTGGACACAGTGGCTCACACCTGTAATCCCAGCACTTTGGGAGGCAGAGGTGGAAGGAATGTGTGAAGCAGGAGTTTGGTACCAGCCTGAGCAACACCGTGAAACCTCATCTCTATAAAAAATTTTTAAAAAATTATCTAGGTGCAGTGGCACCATCCTGTAGTCCCAGCTAGTTAGGAGGCTGAGGTGGCAGGATCCCTTGAGCCCAGGAATAAAAGGGTGCAGTGAGTGATGATTGTGCCACTGCACTCCAGCCTGGGCAACAGAGTGAGACCCCATCTCTAAAAAAAGGTATAATAAGTGACTGAGATAGAGGTGAAGCAAGAGCAAGGCTGGAAGGAACCTTAGAGCCTATCATATGCAACCACCTCATTTCACCCATGGAGCAAGGGCTGGTAGGTGGTGAGCAATGGCGCCCTAGTCCATATCTAGGTCTCCTGATGCTCATGGGCTTTCCCAGGGCACCTCCTGTTTGGCAGGCATTTTTCAGGTGCCCTCTCAACAGAAAGGTACTTCTACTATCTCTGCTTTATGGAGAGAAAGCTTAGGCTCAGAGCTGAGTGTAGTGGAGAATTCCCCTATGTGGGGCTGGGTTCCGAAGTTAGCATACAAAGCAAGAACTCCATGTAGTCCAGTCAGCCGAAATTCCTTCATGGAGTTGCTGCTTTGGAGACCAACATATAGGCTGCCTGTAACACAACACATTTGCTCTCTCAACTTGGAATAAGCCATTATTTCTTCAACTGAGCTCCAGATAAAGCAAATGACTACTTTCAATTAGAAGGGCACGAAGTACGAAAAATCCTGAGATCTGTGCAGAGGACGACAGAATCCCATGTTCCATCTCCTTCTTCCTCTGGGACAATCGCTTCCTAAGTGTACTGATGGGCAGCATTTCCTTCCATTTTTAATTCTTTCTTTTCCTTTCACAGAGGCCTTGAGTTGAACTTGTGAAGTTCAGCTAGCCTAGGATGCAACCACGATGTTATTTGAAGGAACCACAGGCCGGGCGCAGTGGCTCATGCCTGTAATTCTAGCACTTTGGGAGGCTGAGGAGGGTGGATCACTCGAGGTCAGGAGTTCGAGACCAGCCTGGCCAAGATGATAAAACCCTGTCTCTACTAAAATACAAAAAATTAGTTGGGCGTGGTGGCATGCGCCTGTAATCCCAGCTACTTTCGAGGCTGAGGCAGGAGAATCACTTGATCCTGGGAGGCGGAGGTTGCAGTGAGCTGAGATTGCACCACTGTACTTCAGCCTGGGTGACAGAGCGAGACTCCATCTCAAAAACAAACAAACAAATAAAAACAAAAGAAAGAACCACATGGCTGATGTGGGGGGAGTTGCGTTGCACCCTAAGCCAAGGACAATCCTTTTTCATGGATTCTTTCCTACTGTCCCAACGCAGTCCTTAGTTCATCACGCCAGGCTGATTTAGCTCAGCTTGACATGCAACACACGAGACTTCTGTTTTCCGGCATAAATCTCCAGACATTTTATGAACCAATAATGTCCAAAGAGAACATGGGCTCTTTTGTGGCTTGGTAATTACCACTGACCTCTTTCCTGGACCCTTCTCCATAAAGAGGCCACCTCCTTGGGGCAGCTCTGCCCTCCCCTTTTCTCCAAGGCCGTAGGTGGAACAAGTAAGTTCCTAATTAGCCAGCCTGCACAGGGAAGCTTGGTGTCAGATTTTCAGGTCAGCCTTTGATGCAGGGGTAACCACGGGAAGTGATGCATCAACTTTGATTAAAGAGCTATGATGCAGCACTTTGGGAGGCCGAGGCGGGCGGATCACAAGGTCAGGAGATCGAGACCACGGTGAAACCCCGTCTCTACTAAAAAATACAAAAAATTAGCCGGGCGTGGTGGCGGGCACCTGTAGTCCCAGCTACTCGGAGAGGCTGAGGCAGGAGAATGGCGTGAACCCAGGACGCGGAGCTTGCAGTGAGCCGAGATTGCGCCACTGCACTCCAGCCTGGGCGAAAGAGCAAGACTCCGTCTCAAAAAAAAAAAAAAAAAAAAAAAAAGCTATGATGAACCAAGATAAAAATTGACATTTAATTTCTCTCAGACTCAACTAATCTTGCAGACCAAAATTAAAGGTGAATTGTCTTCTTTTTTGGTTTGTGGGGTGAGGAATAGACTCACAGAAGTGATAAACTTGACAAAAATTTGATATAATTTTGTTCTCAAATCGTTGCTATTTAATTAAACAAGGCCTCCCGTCGTGCATTTGTGGAGATGCAAGGTCCCCCACTTTTTTTCAACCAAATCTGTAATATTCTTCCAGCACTCAGAAACACTCAAAGTCCATTCACCCCAGCTGCCAGCTGGGGAACTCCATCCAAGAAGGATCCTGACCACTTCGTAAGCATCTCATTTACTGCCATACTCACCTCCCTCCTAAGCCAGTGGAAAGATGATCCGTGAAGCTTAAAAAGAAAAGAAAAAAAAAAACCGTTCAATAGCAACACATTTAGAATAACAATGTGCTCTGAAAACCACAACATGCGTGATTTTTTTTCTAATTAAACTGACACCCCACTTTGAAAAAAACAAAAGAAAGAAAACAGCTTCAAGTGACAATTGTCTTTTCTTTGATTGTCAAAAGTGATATAAAAAAAGGAAAAAAGTAACTTACCAGTTAGTAAACTAGACCACTGTTAATTATTCTTGGAATATACACCACATTGACCTGAAAGTTTCCAAGGTGGAGTGACTTACGACAGCAGTGAATCCTCTCGTTCTATTGCGAGTGGTCCTCCGACAGAGCTCGCTCCCAAGAGGACGGATGAGGAGGCTTTCCCGGAGAAGTAGCAGAAGTAGCAGGCTTTTATCAGTAGATGGGGGTAGAGCAACACAGATGGAGCCTGGATGTGCAGCTAGTCCTGAAAGTTTGTCCCTGAAGGTATGTGCACAAGCTTCATTGGGCACTATAGCAGGGAAGAATGGAAAGACAGAGGTTGAGATCAGATAACATAATCTTTCAAGTCCACGTCACACTGGAGTACATGAGATCACAGACAAATTCAAAACATGATTTCCTGCGAAGCTGTACATTTCATTTTGCACGCCCTTATGTCGGTAGGAAATGATACAATTATTATTTTTAGTTTTATTTCTCACTATTCTGTTATGAATCCTCTCTTTTTCCATTCTTTCTCGTCTTATTCTTTGCTTCTTTTCTATATTCTACAATTCCTTTTGTAGCCATCACATCTCTTTTTTGAATGGGGTGAAGTATAACTGAATACATTTTTTAAAGCTGTAAATGTTCTTGTAGAGTGTAGGGTTATGATGCCTTTTCTCTAAAGTACGGAAGGAAAGGAAGTCGTAGGCTTTCTTGTACAACTTGTCTATTTCGTTTAGAAGGAAATTAGATGCGGTGAATGGGCATGGAGGCTAAAATATATTCTAGTACTCGCTTGGTAGACAAAATATATCCTAGCATGGATATTGCATAATAGAAGCAATAGCAAAATCTATAATAAAGTCAAATGTTGAGCTTGATCATGTGCCTCATCTCCTGGCATATTTGTGAACATTCGAGAGTTAAATGATTGACTGATTGATCATTTATTTCCAAATCCCCATTCCTCACTTCCATTGCCTCCTCCCACTCTTCCCTTATAGCAACCATGCTAAGACATTATATATACATATAATAAATATAATATACAATATCCTATGTATCTGTTTATTAGCATGTGTTGCTGAAAAATGTATATGTATTGTTGGTGGGTATGCTTTCTAATTTGCATAAACAGTATTCGGCTGTTGATCTCATTCTGTTTCTTTTTCTTTCACACTCAGTAGAGTGCCTTAAAGATCTATTCATGTCTCTGTGTGTGCCTCCTGTCTCTTGCTTCCGGTGGCAGCAGAGTATTTTATCCCACACATGATGCTTTCCGACTCCCCCAAGAGTAGCCACCTAGACTGTCTCTGGTTCTCCAGATCCCAAACAGTGCTGTGGGAATATTCTTACCCAGATCTCCTTGAGCATTTGTGTGAGGTTCCTGGTGATCTGAACCTGACCGCAAGATTGCTGCATTATAGGACATAGGTGTGGCGAATCTGACGGCTCTCCATGATGACCACACCACTTTATATTCCCACCGGCAGAGCCTGATCCTCTCTCCACATCCCTGACTTGGTGTTGTCTAAAGAACAAGGACGTTCTCTCCATTTGTCAGATCTTCTTTCAGATTTCTTGTTAGAGTTTAAAAATATTATTTCTATATAAAAATAGTAATTTTGTGTATTCCTTAAGTCAATTCCCAGATATTTTATAGTTTTTGTAGCTATCATGACTTTCTTAAAGTTATATCTTCTAGTTGGGTATTGCTTGTGTGGAAAAATGCTATTAATTTTTTTGTATGATTTTGTATTTCGCTTTCCTCCTGAACAATACTAGTGATCCTAATAGCCTATCTGTTGATTCTGTTGTATTTTATTCATAAGGAATATGTTGCCTACAGATAATGACCGTTTGCCTTTTTGTCCTAACACCTCTTCTTGTTTATGTATCATTTTTTAAAACATATGCCAGGACCTCTAGTACCATAAGCAATAGTAGTAATAATAATTCTTGTCTTATTTTTAATTTTAAAAAGTCCAGTTTTTCCATTAATTATAATGTTTGCTATAGACTTTGGTACATACTTTTTGTCAATTCAAGGAAGTTTCTTTCCTTTCTATTTATAGTGTACTAAAATGCTTGTTCTGTATCTATTGAGATGATCACATGACTTTTCTCCTTCAGTCTATTAATGCGGTACATTACATGGATAGATTTCGCAGATGTTGATCTATCCTTGCATTCCTGGGAGGGGTGTTGTTTTGATGACAGCAAAGCTGAATGACTCTTAGAAGAGGCCCTCAGGGTTAAATTTCTCTGACATACTGTGCTAGCGTATTCTGGAAATTACATACACATATATCTTATACATATTTACTTATTCAATTAATTTTTTTCATGTACTCTGTATTATACCCTGGGCCAGATATGGGGATATGTTTTCCATTTCACCAATATTCAGAGAAAAATTTGGCCTTAAAGTAGTCAGTGGTTTCCGATGGCCATTAAACAAGACCATGGAGAAGCAACAAGGCCACTGTTGACTTTTGTCTTTGTCATAAAAGGCTTATTGTCACTTCTGTCTGTCATTTGGGGGCTGCGTGGGACACAGGTATTAGGAGCTGAATAAACCACTGTGCATCTGACTTGGGCTTCCATGCAGTTTCACAACTGATAGTATGTGGATTTGCTTGATTCATTAAGATTTTAAAAATACAGTCTTTACTTGTTTATTGCTCAGTTGCTTTCATCATCTTGACACAGTCATAAACCAATTAGAATGATAAACAAGCACTTGGTAAAACAAGTGTTTTGAAATCCCAACTGACAATGACTGAAACAAGGAAAATATAACTCATTCCCCCATGATTTTGTTCTGAGAAAAGCTCTAAACTTAATACGAACTACATACTTGAAGGAAGCAGGGTTGCTTCCTGAAGGAGATTCCAACTTGGAATATGAGCATCGAGTTGTAGATACAGATTGTGCAGTAACTAAGTGCACACACACAGAAGTATCAGATTGCATATTGTCAGAGTGGTCTTCATCCTGAAAATAGGTTTGGGAGGAAATAATAACTTAGGATACCTGAGATGAAGTAATTGGATTTTCTGATTTCTCCTCTCACCTAATTGGATGTGCAAATGATCTGTCTGCACAATGAGCTCATGCCCATGGCTGTTCTCGCCTGCATTTATATGCGGCGAGTGTGTGCATGTGTATGAATTTACACCAAATCATACAGGCTTTATTCTCCTGCAGTGAGATCTCAGCACCCCCAGAACAAAAAGAAAAATGGCTTCTTAATCATGATGGTCTTTGTAACATTCCCTTGCAGTTTTCTGGTAGTTTTATTTGACCTGTCATAAAAGCAGAGGACAGAGATGAGGCAGTGTGTATTAAAGTGGGGATGTCACAGGAGCTTTTGCTGTGAACTGGTGTACGTGCTGCACTCAGCAGGGGCCACTTCCTTATGTATAACTGTAATATTTTTCCTGTGTGTGTTTCCCACATCCAGCATTTCAGGCATTGATTTCATTTCAGCCACTTTCCCATTGTGAGGCTGCTAAGTATAGGCTAGATTCTGATCTTACGGGAAAATCTCTCTATGGTCCAGAATCCTTTCAGGGATTAGCCTCTCAACAAACGTCATTCCAGATTTCCATGTAAACTGAACTAAACTAAAGAATAAGTTTGCCTTATTGATCTGTGCTTATTCTTTCCTTTTCTACTTTATAATGGCAGCAGCTTTGGGAAGGTCTAACCAAGCCTGAACGGCAAAGGTGAGGGGAGTCAGAGAGGCTTCTTGGAAATGCAAGCTTCTATCTGAGTATTAGAGGTGGAACCAGGGTTGGTCTAGGGAAGAAGGAGAAAGGGCGCTCCAGGCAGAGAAAATAGCAAAGTCAAAGGCTTAAAGGTGTGACAGCAGGTGGCACCTGGGAGACATGAAGGCAGCAGCACAATCGACAGATGGGAGGCGGGGGAATGTAGGGGAAATGGGGCAGGCATATCATGACCTCAGCGTAAGCTTTTATCCTCATTGCCTTGGGAAGCCATGGCAGTGCCTTAAGCCCTGTGCCTGTCTTCATATGCCCTTTTGCTCTCATAGCTTTTTGTCCTGTGGATCTTCTGATTGGCTTCTCTCTTTATAGCAAGTTAACATAAGGTCAATTCCTCCTTAAAAAAGAAGCATCTGGGCCAGGCACGGTGGCTCATGTCTGTAATCCCAGCACTTTGGGAGGCTGAGGCGGGCAGATCACTTCATGTCAGGAGTTCGGGACCAGCCTGGCCAACATGGCGAAATCCTGTCTCTACTAAAAATACAAAAATTAACTGGGCTTGTTGGAGGGTACCTGTAATCCCAGCTACTCAGGAGGCTGAGGCAGGAGAATTGTTTAAACCCAGGAGGCGGAGGTTGCAGTGAGCTGAGATCATGCCACTGTACTCCAGCCTGGGTGACAGAGCAAGACTCTGTCTCAAAAAAAAAAAAAAAAAAAGGATAAAAAAAGGATGCAACAGTAGCCTTAAATGCATTATTAAAGTAATAAATACCACTGTGATCCTCAAGTTAACAACTTACTAAAGGTACAGGATTCTAAAACCCTCAGGCTGTTGGTTTTCAATGCATTCTTGACACCAGCAGTTATGGTGACAGTGTCACACCATGAGAGGGTCACTAAAGAGTTAACCCTAAAGAGAAAGGCGGCAGATTTTACCTTCGAACTTCATGCTAATTTAATTTTTCTACCTAAGTACTCAGAGTATACTCATGATAATGGGACCCACTTCTGGTTTGTTTGAGTTTTTATGGCTTATAGAGTGTGGTAATAGGATGGCAAGAGCATTGAATTACAAACAGCATTGGGTTCTTGGGAAAAAGACAATAGGGAAAGAGAAACCAGTATTTATTGAACAGCTACTATGAGCCAGGTGCTGTAGGGGCACTTCCTACACACTATCTCATTTAATAGTCACTGCGGTCTTGTGAGGAATTGGGTTATCTTCCCTCATTTCTGGCTTAGGAAACTGAGAGGTAAGGGACTTGCTTAACTTTAAACGATGAAGAGCCACACAATCTGTTTCCAAAGTGTGCACTTGTTCTCTCACACTAAGCTGAATGACACTGGTGTGCTTTTTGTTTCCTTTTTCTAATTTGTTCCAGACCAATTTTGAAAATGATACACATCTTATAAAATACACACACACACACACACACACGCAAACACACACAGACACACACATACATTGCACTCTGGACACTTGTAGAGAGTCCCCCACCCCCCCATCCCCCCAGTCTTCAGTTGTGATTTGTCAGAATATATGCGTGAAGAGAGTACCTGGGGCTTTGGGAAGAGAAACCCAAAAGGCTCACTGGAGGTGAGAATCCTGTCCTATTCATCTTTGTCTCCCTAGAGCCTAGCTGGGTGCCAGTCACCTAGTGGCTGAGAATGTTTGTTGAAAGTTTGAGAGGAAGCAGGAGAGAGGGAAGGAGAAAGGGTAAAAACAGAGAGGGAGGAAGCAACAGAAAGGGAGAAAAGGAGAAAATTAGGAAAGTGGGAGACCCAGGAAAGTTAGAAGAGAGGAAGATAATTAAAAAACAAACAAACAAACAAACAAACTACAGCCTGTAAGAAGACCATTGCAGCTGAGCATTTGGTGAGACACTTCTTGCTGCCTGGTGGAGCTGAAATCAGATGTCTGACATCATCCATAAGTCAAGACCAGAACATCTGGACAAGATGGCGTGATGCAGGCTTCACTGATTCTCTCACCTTAAAAAAGAAAGAGAAAATATATGAAATAATGGTTTTCAAGATATTGGGCATCAGGCAATGAAGGGCAGTGGTCTCTGAGAGAAAGGATGAATCTGGGTGAATTGTCCCTAGCTCGTGGCCTGGGGAGAGCTTCTGGGCTGTAGTGCAGGGAGAGGAAATCCAAGGAGTGCCCAGAGACCTCCCTGAGATGAGGAGAGAGAAATAGCATACGTAATAAAATTACTAGACCAGGATATTTAAAGTTATTTTAGTGTATTCCGTATATTCAACAGGCTAGAAGAAACACTGAACATACTAAGTAAAGACACAGAATACATAAAAAGGCCCACGGTGTCCGAGGTGAAAAATGCACTGGTTGGGATAACCATAAGCAGAAATGATTTGTGAGCTTGAAGGCTTAGCAATAATAACTGTCTAAAATGAAATAGAGGGGAAAAAAAAAACCCTGGAAAAAAACTCAGTTAACTTTGGGGCAACTTCACGTGGTATAATAATCAAGTAATTGAAGGGGAGGAAGGAGAGATGACAGCAAAGATACTGGAATAAACAACAGCCCCAAAATTTCCGAATTTCATGAAAATTGTAAACCCACAACTCAAGAATCTAAGCAAACTATAAACAAAAGAGACATAAAGAAAATTACACCAAGGTGCATCATAATCAAATTGTTCAAAACCAGTGATAAAGAAAAATTCTAAAAGCAGCCAGATATTTAAAAAAACACATTAGGTACAGAAAAACAAAGATAGAAATAACAGATTTCTCATCAGAAAGAATGCACATCAGAGGACAGTGGAAAATATTTTTAAAGTACTGATAGGCAATCCTGTCAAGATAGCAAAATATCTTTCAAAAACAAAGATAAAATTTTAAAAATTTAGACATAGAGACACTAAAATAATTCATCACTAGAAGAACTTCATTACAAGAAATATTACAGATTATCATTCAGTCAAGAAAAATGATCCCTGATGGAAATATGGATCCACACAAAGGAATGAAGAAGCTCCAGAAGTGGCAACTATGGGGACAAATTTAAAGAGGTTTTTATCATTGAAATATCTTTAAAAGATATTTGACCATTAAAAAATAACCAATCTATTGTGGAATTCATTAACATGTGTAGAAATAAACGTATGGCAAAATAGTACAAATGGAGAAATGGAAGAATATGATTTTAAAGGAAATGGAAGAATACGATCTTAAAGTTCTTACAGTACTAGTGACGCAAAAAGATGGAAAAAGATATACCATGCTAACATTCACTTGACGAAAAAAAGTAGAGTGGCTATATTAATGTTAGAAGAGGTAGGTTTCAGAGCAAAAATATATTATTACAGATAAAAGATTGCTTCATAATAATAAAATGGTTAATTTATGAAAAGGCCACTTTCTTAAACATCTGTGTGCGTAATAGCAGAGTTTCAAAATAGAGTCATGCATTGTCTAATGATGGGAATATGTTCTGAGAAATGCACTGTTAGGTGATTTTATTTCATCATTGTGTGAATATCCTAGAGTACAATTACACAAACTAGATGGTATAGATTACTACACATTCAGGCTATATGGTATAGCCTATTGTCCGTAGGCTACAAAGCTGTACGGCCTGTTACCGTCCTGAATACTGTAGGCAATTAGAACACAATAGTATTTGTGTATCTAGAGATATCTCAGTATGGAACAGGTACAGAAAACATACGGTATGGTATAAAAGATAAAAAGTGGTTCACCTGTCTAGGGCACTTACCATGAATGGAGCTTGCAGGACTGGCTTTGGCTCTGGGGAGTCAGTGAGTGAGTGGTGAGTGAATGTGAAGGCCTAGGACATTATCACGCACTACTGTAGACTTTGGAAACCTGTACACTTGGGCTACACTAAATTTACTACAAATAGTTTTCTTTCTTTAACAACACATTAATCTTAGCTTACTGTCACTTATTTATAACCTTTTAATTTTTTAAATACTTTTTGACTCTATTGTAAAAACACTTCAAACACACTGTACAGCTGTACCAAAATATTCTTTCTTAATATCGATATTCTATAAGCTTTTTTCTATTATTATTATTATTGTTATTTTTTTACCTTAAAACTTTTCTGTTGGCCAGGTGTGGTGGCTCACGCCTGTAATCCCAGCACTTTGGGAGGCCGAGGAGGGTGGATCGCCTGAGGTCAGGAGTTTGAGACCAGCCTGGCCAATGTGGTGAAACCCAATCTCTACTAAAAATACAAAAATTAGCGGGGCCTGGTGGTGAATGCCTGTAATCCCAGCTACAGGCAGGGACAGGAGAATCGCTTGAACCTAGGTGGCGGAGGTTGCAATGAGCCGAGATTGTGCCATTGCACTCCAGCTTGGGCGACAAGAGCAAAACTCCACCTCAAAAAACAAAACAAAACAAAACAAAAAAACCCCAAAAAACAAAAACCCACCTTTTTTGTTAAAAACTAAGACACAAGCACACACATACACATTAGTCTATGCCTACCCAGGGTCAGGATTATCCATATCACTATCTTCCATCTCTACATTTTGTCCCACTGGAAGTCGTCAAGGGCAGTAACAGGTATGGAGTTATCAACTCCTATAGCAACAATGCTTTCTTCTGGAAAACCTCCTGAGGAAGCTGTCTGAGATTGTTTTAGAGTTAGGTTTTTTTTTTTGTTTGTTTTGTTTTTTTTTTTTTTTTTTAGTAGCAGGAGTACACTGTAAAATAGAAGGTATTGTATAGTAAATACATAAACTAGTAACATAGCCATTTATTATCATTAGCAAGAATACTTGTATGTGTTAGACTTCTATATGACTGGCAATGTGGTAGGTTTGTTTACACCAGTGTCACCACAAACAGGTGAGTGATGTGTTGCACTCTGACAATGGCTGTGGCGTCACTTGGTGATAGGAATTTTTTAGCTCCGTTGTAGTCTTACGTGGACTGTTGTTGATCAAAATGTTACATGGCACATGACTGTACATGAAGACAAAGCCACCAGAAGCCTGCTTCCTAGGGCCATGGGCAGAATTGTACTGAACTGGATGCTGGTGTGGCACACCGTGGCCTCTGGGGGCACCATGAGAACTTGTTGGACCTCACTGCTAGATTTCCTATAAGGATGCTCATTATCCAACACACAGTTGACTCTTTGGGAGAGAACCTGAAGAGTATGTTCTCCCTGGCCTCAATATCAAGAAATCCATGTGCTTTTTATACAAGCAGCCAACACTTATTAAACATGTACTATTTACGTATCTAAAAGAACCACCTTTAGTGCCCTACAGCCATTATCTTATTGAATCCCTTCAAGTCCTGAGAAGCGATGCTATAGTTTTTACCACTTGACGGGTAGGGTTTTCTCCCTTCCTTTTTGACACTTTGATTCTTGTAACTTTTGAGGCTCATCCATTTCAAGTGTATAAGATTTCATTGTCTATATTCTGTAAACTACACTCTTGGCTTCAATTTTTCTGATATTCCCTTTACTTCATTATTGTTATTCTGTTATTCTGTTATTCCCATTATTTCACTGTTGTTATTCATTTTAAATTATTTTTATCTAGCTATAGTTTATGCATCATTGTAAGCTTCCCTGAAGTCTTTTTAAGCATTGAAGTGGAATATGAGTCACTGTTTTATTAATTCATTAAAAGAAGACACCCACTTCATCACTGAGAGAAGTCTCAAAGCCTGTTTAAAAAGCACACCAAAAACAATACTGCTAGAGAAGGAGTGATTCTGAGATGCAGCAGGGCAGGGTGGGAGTATGGAAGGAATGCTCTGTGTTCATTCAGGAGACAGTTGGGTGCCAAGGTAAGGAAGGTGAAGAAACTTGTAGCCTTTGGATAAACTATGAACCCCATTTGCAAAGAGTATTAAGAGTGTTGTTTGAACAATCAGTCAATCAATGTGGAAGTACTGGGTACTTTTGGTATAATTTACCTTTCAGATAATGTAAGCCCATTAAGCAATATGAACTATAACCAATACATGATGCAGTTCTGGCCTCAGCTCCCCACCCTCTTCTCCAGGGACTAGGGAAACACATAACCAGGACATGTGTCCCTTTACATTCTGTCTGAATCCTCTTGTTCCATCATTAGGTGTCACTGTCTTTATCAGGCCATAGGTTACCAATTGCAGGGATTGCTCAGCCTATTGGTCAGCAAATGCTCATGGTTTGGCCTTTAACCAGTGCATCCTCATCAATATTACTTTGGTTATCTATGCCCGGCATTGCAGAGCATTCAGGAAGTCACTTCTACCACCCATACACGCTGAAAAAGACGGCAAGTGCCTGTTACATTTCTTGCCTCTGCTGGGCATTGGGTTCTCTCTGCCTGAGCGCTGCACTTTTAGCCCAGCCACTTGCTGTCCCATGGCTGTCTCTGACACCCACCTTGGCAATGGGGAGTCTTTGTTGCCCCTGGAGTTTTGTCAGGAAGAGTAGCTTCAAGATTATGCTGAAAAGGGAAAGGCATTGATTGCATCGAATTTTTTTATTTATTAATTCAGCATGTAATTATTGAGCCTCTTGTAGGTACCAGCCGTTGTGCTGGGCATACAGGGATGAACTCAGCAGCAAGTTCACTCCTCCAATAGAGAGGCTGGGGTGAAGGGGGCTTCAGGAGCTCTAGACTACTTCATGTGCACATCTCATGGCAACTTCTCCTCTAGATGCAGCCTCCCAAGGAGTTTTCTATTTACTTTCCTCGTTGTCCTGTAAATTACAACTTACTTTGCAAAACACAGAAACTTCATACCAGTGAGAAGTCTTTATTACATTAAGAAGATCAGAAGTGGTGATCTACCAGTACACTGAGTTACATTGACTATAAATTAAATTTGCTGCAATTTTTTTTTGTTTGGCTGACACAGCAGTTAATTCTTTGTGTGTGTGTTTGAATGACTTTAGATAGGCCACATGCTCTGTGATTTCTCACAAGCCCCCACCACTCCCTATTATGGCACATTTAACTATATTTATTTGCTTTCCCTAATTTCATTTATGACTTCTGGCCAATACATTCCAGGAAATGGGACTGAGAAAAATAAGACTTTTGAAAACTGTAAAATTATAAATGTAAAAGTCAATGATGTAATAAATGTCTATTGGGCATCTGCCATGTAACAGGGTACATGTTGTAAGACAATGGGGTTTAGGGAAAAATAAAATCATGTGGTAAGTGAAATGAACTACAAAAGTGGCATAGAGGAGGGGGCTGTTAGTTCTTCGCTGGATATCTAGCAATGTTTCGCAGAGGATGCTAATGACTTTGGGACTTAGTTTGTACCTATGACATGCTATAATGTATATTCTGCAGCTTATCACATGGTTTTAAGTAGAAAAGTGACATAAAGAAGGTAACAATATAACAATCATAGCAATGGAAAGCAGAATTAGAGAAGATCAAGACTAATAACAATGATCTTTTGGGAAGCTCTCCTTGAACAATATAGAATGAAAATGAAGATAGAAGTGTGGGGTGTGTTGGGGGGACACAGACATGAGTCAAAGCCTCCAGGTTCTACCAAACAGGGCAAGTGCTCAGGACTGTGAAGAAAGCATTCTAGGGAGCTGCCATCTTCAAAGACTTGGGACATAACACTGGGTGGGGCTCAGGATCTTGGGAACTGCACAGAGCAACTTGGAACCATTTTGCTATTTCTCCCCAGTGCCCAAACTCTAGTAGCACTGGCTCTTTTTTGCAGGTTCAAACTTCCAGAGTCCTTTTTCATTCCTCCACATCATCATCTCTTATATTCACCGTATTCCAACCAATTCAAAGTCTGTTGACTCTACTTTCAAACTGTATCTGGAAACTGGCTTCTCTTCCCTTCCTCTACCAATATTGCCATTGTCAAAATCCATTGTCCATTGTCTGAGACAAGTTCCCTTAGGGCTGACTCCCTGCTCCTCAGACTCTCTGGTCTATGCACACAGAATATTCCATGTGCAAAGCACCTGCTCACTCAGGGCTTGCATCTTATGGCCAGCGATGCGCTAATGACGTGGGGAGATGCACGTCTAAGAGGAAAAGTGTTATTTAAATTAAGCTGGTTAAGCTCCTAGTCTAAAAGCACTAAGACTTGAGAGGAATTTAGCTGTAGTTGAGAGAGAGCAAGGAAAGCTAACTAGTATGGTTAAAGAATAGCATAGGAGCATGTGAATGTACAAATTATATATAACTGTGTTGTCCAATTCGGAAGCACGGGACTATTTAAATTAAATAGAACTACAAATTCAGTCCCTCAGCCACTCTAGTCACATTTCAAGTCCTCAGTGTTGCTAGTGGCTACCATGTTGGATAGCACAGACATGCAATATTTCCATCATAGAAGAAATATCTCTCGGACATTTCTAGCCTCAGGGGAGAAGGTCGAAACTGTGTTCCATTTGGCAAGGGCTTGATCTATGGTGTGGAAAATGCCCATGGGCAGGAGTGCCTAGGCAGTAGTTTTCCAGGTTACCAGAATTAAGACAGATGGCCGTATGGGCTGACTGATGTGGTCGGTGGAAGATGAATACCAGAATCAAATCTTCACTGGATGAGGGCATGCCACAACTTTAGTCATCCAGGCTGGGTATGTTGAAATGGGAACCAGAAGCCAGGGCAGCTGACTGGCCACCTGAGGAACCTGAGGTTCACTCAAACGCCAAGAGAACAGATACCAGTTTTGGGAGTAGGAGACTCCCCTTGGGAAACGAGGAAGAGAGCCTTGCTGGTTCATCTTTATGTGCAGCTGGGTAAAACTGGAGCAGGCAGGCACCAGCATGGTACTCCTTAAACTATTAAGGTACTTCCCTTGTAATCTCTTGAGAGCCTCCCGTTATTTGGGAGGGTAGATGTTTGCCATGACTGAGACACTGTTTTCTTACAGCTCCAACACTGGAATTCTGCTGGGACACAGGGGAAGTTCCCTTGCACTTTACTGACGCCCTGTTTAGTTCCTTTTCTGGATCTTCCTCAGGTGTTCATTGCCCTGGCCACATTGAGGCTGTGAGGCGGGCATCTTCACTTCACAGATGAAGCTCCAAAGGATGTTTAACCAGCCTGAGGCCACAGAGCATGCATATGGTTGGAACTGGGACTCACATTCAGTCTGTGATTCCAGTCTTTATTCCATTAGATGGTGGTTGCTGTCTATGGTCAGTTTAAGGATTTCAGGGTCGATCAAGGAAGAGATACGACTGTGAGAGGCAGTAAACACACAACAAGTGTTCTTGGGTGGTGCGTGGACAGGGTTATGTGAGGGGGGACGTTTCTTCCAGCAGGAGACCTTCCAGAGACAGTGGTGTGACGCCTTCACCCAGGGGAGAGGGGAACCAAAGAGGGACCACCTGTCTACATCACGTTGCACAGCAACAAGGTGGGGGCTCTGAGAGCCTGGAAGGGCAGCAGCCATCTGGGGTCTTTAGCAGCTGCAGGGCTTGTCTCCTCTATGGTCTGCAGATGTTGGGTGGAGTTTTGTGAGGTATGCAAAGTAGGTAGGTTCTAAATGGCTAAATATATGCTTATTTTGATTTTTAAAAAATATTTTGCATTTTTAAGATTTAAATATAAATTTAAAGATATTTGGATTTTATTTTTAATATTTAAAGCAATTGGTTGTGTAAGAACCTGAAGTTGGTATTGGCAAGCTTTGAGCTGAAGGCCCTAATTTGCCTGTGAAGAAGTAAAGAACATAGGAGCAATTTTAGGAAAATGTCCAGACACCATCCCTGGCCCATTTACATAGCACCCCCCAGGGTAGTAAGATCACCGTGTGTGGTTCCACTTTTATACCATATCTGTCATTTTTGAAAACAGGAAATTTCATTTTTATGAGTAATTCTCCTGGGGTATGGACTTCCATCTACGTCTTGAGGAACTTTCTAACACAATAAAGATTAGGGATTAGGATTACACTACTCTGTTGGCATACCTCACTTTCTGATTTGAATTAGGGACGATCTCCTTATAGTTCCTATTTCTGCTTCTGAACTTGTTGAGGACAGATACTGTATCTTCATCATTTCTGATTTCCCATGGCGCCAACATCAATGCTATTTGAAGTGGAAAGATTGAAGCTGCAGACTGACTGCTGGTACCTGAAACCTCCTTTCCACACCTGTATAGGTGGGTGGGAAAGATGCCCCTGGGGATCTGTTGTTCCTCTCAACACTGGTTGAGGGCGGGATATTGTATTCAGCCAAAGGATTCAGTGTGGTAACTGATGTGGTCTAATAATTTGTCCACATGTTTTGATCGTCTTCAGCACCTTTGTCACATCCGGTTTCACTGTTTACCCCGACTCACGTGAGTGGTGTCACTTAGACCTGATTCTAATAAAAGAGTCTAAGCCTGGATGGGTGTTCAACATCTTCCACATGCCAAGACCCTCATAAAACATGTAGGTCCAAGTTACCTCATTTTAACTCTGGGAGATACATTATTTTACCCATTTTTTAAAAAGGAGAAACTGAAGTCAGAGGGCTAATGAGTAGCAGAAAAAGGACACGAATTCAGGGTTCTTACACTTTAAATGTTCTAATTTTGGATTATGTAGAGGAAATGACGTCTGCTTTTATTTGTCCCAGTAGAGCTGTGTTATTATAATCTCTGTGCTTCAGGTAAGCATTCAGGGTGTCCCAGTTGATGGCAGTGGCAGCCTGTCTGGAGCCGCCGCTTTGAAGATGTGGCTTGCAGTGCGGGGAGGCGTGGCCAGGGCTGCAGTTCCATGCGGTCAGCAGGAGCTGGGAACAGGCAGGAACCCTGGCCCCTTCTGAGTTGGTGGGGTGGGAGCCCAGCCCTCACAGGCACAACTGCAACAGGGAGCCAAGGCTGCGGACCCAGGCATCCCTGTGCTCGAGCTGGGGAAGCCTCCCTGTCTCTGCAGGCTCGGAAGTGCCTGCTCCCGCTGCCTGGCTTCTCCCTGCTCCTGGCGCCCACTCCTATTTCAGAGCAAAGTTGAGGCTGAGCCTGGGCACTATCGCCACCCGGCCAGGTTTGCATGCACTTGGCAGTGCTGACACACCAGCCCCATGCCACTTTGGCTCCATTTGGACTTTGGGTGCAATTGAGCACAGGAGGGAGGCTGCAGGGGCTGAGGGTGGCTTGCTGGGGCCTGCAGGGGCTTCTCCACGGGAACAGCCTGGGCACCATGGATGACATGATTGATGGTGCCAGGAGGCAGACAGGCTTCTCGGAGGAAAGGGGCAGGTCCCCGTGAAGCATCACCTTCACGCCAGGGATGGCCTGAAGTATGGGGGCCCAGCTGTCAGTTCTGGGTGAAGTCTGCCACCCAGAGTGAGAACTTACGGTGCTTTTTCTGGCCTGCCCATGGCTGCCCATGGGCCAATCAGCATGCACTTCTTCCCTTCTGAAGCCCATAAAAACACTGGACTCAGCCAGACTCACAGACACATCAGGACTAGCAGCTGTGGAAAGGAGCTCCCCACTCCAGCTCTCCTCCACTCATTTGGACAACTTGCCTGCAGAAAGGAGCTACCCACTCCAGGTCTCTTGAGAGCTGTTCTGTTGCTCAGTGAAGCTCCTCTATGCCTTGCTCACCCTCCAGTTATCCATATTCCTCATTCTTCCTGGACTCTGGACCAGATCTTGGGACCTGCTGAATGGCAGGACTAAAAGAACTGTAGCACAAATAGGGCTGAAACACACCCCCTGCTCACCAGGTTGCAGGCAGTGAGGAGAAGAGCTGCAGCTTTTTGGGGAGCCCAGACCAAGGGGTTCCCCGAGCCAGGGCTGACACCCTCTTTGGGGCTCTGTGGTTCCTGGCATCTCCAAGCTTCTGGGAACCACTACATTCCCTGATGCCTGCAGTGGAAGCCACTTGTGGTACGCTTGGTCCAGTCACACCCTTGCAAGGAGCTGGTGTCTGTGTTGGTGCCTGGAGGTGCCTGCCCTGCTGTAGCTGGCATGCCTGGCTGTATGCAGTGGCTGGACCTCATGCTTGCTCACACGCCCCTTGCCACTTCATGCCTTGCTCACCCTTAGCAGGTATGGGATCCAGGCTGGTAGCACAAGCCAAGTGCAGCCTGCGGGGACAAGTGGGCAGAATGAATGCAGTGGGCCCAAGCAAACTCAGGCAAGGGTTCCACCAGTCACATAGGTTTCTGCCTGGAAAAGCAACACCCTAAGGATCCTGTGACACAGTAACTTGCCCAAGGTCAAGCCCTGGAATGTACGATGTCCAGGATTAGAACTTCTGTCTTTCCAAACTCAATTCCTATTCTTGCCCCACTCCAGTGCTCTAAGTCTGAGCAAGCCTTTTAATAAAAGACGGCCTTTTGAAGAAAAAGTTCAAAGAAATCAGGGGCCTTGTGGAAGCCAGGATTGTTCAATGATGACTTTCAATTTTACCTGCTCCTCTCATGGCCCAAGCCTTTGGTGAGTGAAAGATGTCAGTTCTGCTTGATCAGTGGCCCTAAGTGCAATGCATTGGTTCACAAATGTAGTTCCTGGGGGTCTGAGGCAGAAGCTGATGAGATCCGTGTATAGCCCAGTTGTTGCCCTGGGAAATCTTGTTGTTTCCACCTCCAAAGAACAGAGAGACCTGGAGAAAGTGCTTTACCTGACTGCCACCTTTTTTTTTTTTTTTCAAACCTGTAAATTCAGGGGTCTAGGCTAGAGGGTTTTTAAGGTTCTCTTTTGCTTGGAGACTATTCGTAGCATTATAGTCGTGTGCCAAATAGTGATGTTTCCATCAATGACAGACTGCATTTACAATGGTGGTCGCACAAGATTTAATACTGTATGCTATGCTTAGATACACAAATACCACGTGTTACAATTGCCCACAGTATTTAGTGCAGAAACATGCTATACAGGTTTGTAGCCTAGGAGCAACAGGCCATATCATACATCCCAGGTGTATAGTAGGCTCTACCACCTAGCTTTGTGTAAGTGCACTCTATAATGTTTGCACAACAGTGAAATCACTGAAGGCCACGTTTTCCATAATGTATCCCCGTCGTTAAGTGATGCGTGGTTGCATTTAGTAATCCCTCCAACCAGAACAGTACAGCCCATCTCTGCGTATCAAACTGACATTTTTCTTTACTTCTTTTTGTGATCTTAATTGTGTGATCTTAATATTGGCTAGTTCTTTAAGAGCAGCGGTTAAAATCCCTATTTTCATGAGCCCCAGTGATGAGAGATTTATATTTGAAACCAATCTCTCTTTTCATTAACCAAAAAGTGTCAGTTATCCCCATATAAAAATACCGATGAGTCGGATTAACTGTCCACAAGTGCTTCCCAAACTCGTTCCTATACAACCATGAAGCAGAGAGTGGAGCTGCTGTAGCATTTACAAAGCAGGAGCTGACACTAGGCATATTTGAACACCATGAGATATGGTATCACTGGGGACAGAGAGTGAGTTTAGTTAATAATGAATGGCATATCCCATAAAATACCATTACACAGTGTTCAGGGCGCAAGAATGATGACATAATTATTAGGAGACTGGGAGATTAAGATATAATTTAAAAAAACATGACAGGGGAGGGTGTAATTGGGGAGACAAAATACACAGGAAGTTTGTAATTTACATGTCAAAATACCTTTTTCATGTTTTGATTGGATTAGACGCTGCCTTTCCACTCCATTTATCCTGGCTTCAATTAGAGGCAGCCAAAATGACATCTCACGTTCATATTCTTGACACACGCTGCTCATGGGCACTTTCTAATGCTAACCGACAGGAAGGGGAAAGGGAAACTCGGTTTTGCCTCTGTCCTGCACTTTTTACTTAACCCCTAATTTGTTTCTAAATGAGCCTGTCACTGTGGTTCACAAGGCTTTGTGCACAGGATGCGGCAGCCTGCTCTTGGAGGCTCCCCGTCATAACTTGACGTGCTCCAGCCCTCCCCTGAGGGCTTGCTGGGAGACTCTAAAACTGGGCAGGAGAGCAGCAGTATACTTTTGAAACAGGATGGGGTGAAGACACATGTGAGGAGCCATGCCACATCATCAGCATCAAGTATTCCTGGTGTCAGTGACCATCGAGCATGTCTCCCCAAACCTGAGGATGTGGGGCGGCGGATGCTCCCTGCGATGGTTAATTTCAGATGTCAACTTGGCTGGTCTTGCAATGCCAGATAGCTGGTAAAACACGGTCCCTGGATGTGTCTGTGAAGGTATTTCCAGGAGAGAGTAGTTTGGAATCAGTAGATTGAGTAAAGAAGATCTCTCTCACCAATGTTTGTAGGTATCATGTAATCATTTGAGGGCCTGAATAGAAAAAAAAGTGGAGGAAGATCAAATTTGCACTCCCTGCTTGAGCTGGGACATCCATTTTCTCCAGCCTGTGGACATCAGAGCCCCTCGTTCCTGGGCCTTTAGACCCTTCCCTGGTTATCAGGCCTTTGAATTCAGGCTGAATTAGACCACTGGTTCTTCTGGGTCTCCAGCCTGCCGACAGCGTATCGTAGAACTTCTTGGTTTCCATAACTGCATGAGCCAATTCATAATAAATCTCCTTCTATGCATGTATCTGTATCTCCTACTGGCTCAGTTTCTCTGGAGAACCCTGACTAATTCACTCCCCTTATTTCCCTTTGTTCCTTTCCTCCTGGCATTTACCCCGAGGCATCCTGCATATAGTCAGTGGGGCCAAATCCTAAGGTTTTTATTTGCTTTGAATTCCTGGTACCTCCTTCTCTCAGAGAGTTGACAGCCCAAGGCCCATCTGAAAACCATCAGTGAAGTATTTACCTCGATCTTCTTTTACTTCTGCAAGTCACATATCTACCTACCTGAAGGCATGAAGTACCAAGCTGGCAATTATAATTACCTGCAAGGTGAAAGATATGATTATATTCTCACATATTTGACATAAGACCTTATGCTTCCCTTGTATCATCTTGACACTTTTCTTTACTTAGATGCAGTGATGCTCCATCTAGATACATTTCGATATATATTGGCAACAAGCATCCATTTAAGACCTTATATATTAGGAGTGACTGATGAACATACGCCCTTCTACCACTTATCATATGTTGGGCCGCTGTTTTAAGGAGCAAGACTTGGCTTAAACCTGAGACCAAACAAGTGTTACCTGGTAAAAGTGATGGGTTCTTCACTCCAGCTGCTCTCGCAGTTCCTTTTACAGCTCCTGTTTCCTGATCTTTGATCATCGGTTTTAAATAGGACATTATTCATTTGGGTCACTGAGTGGTCAATTGGAGAAAGCTATTAAGATGATCAGAATAAATGGACCTTATAATGGGGTTGTTCAATGTTCTGGGAAGGCTGCAGAGTGAAAAGATTTTGAACAGCCTGATTTTGAATCCTCTTCCGCCATTTACTAATTGTGCTACCTTCAACTAGACACATCCGCCCTGAGCCTTAGTTTCCTCATCTGCACGTTAGGGATAATAGTAGTCTAACTTAACATTGTTTAAATGATAAAATGAAATGAAGCATCTTAAATGCTTGTCAGGGAACTTGACATAACAGAGTATTTGGTAAAGGTTAACAGTTACTTTTTCTTTGTTTTTCAGCCACATGTTCTGACAGTTTCTGTTCATCTGTTTGCTCACGCTGTACTTGGCACTGCCTCCATCCCTAGTCCCAGAGGACAGCCTTTAGCAGATGGCTTTTCTTTCTTTAATGAGAACTTTCCTCACATGTCCATGGTTTCAACCTTTTTATGGCCTCTAATCTGCCAGGAGGGCAACTCAGTACCCACGTCACTGTGATAATATAAATAGATGCCTAGGAAAAAATTCCATCATTTGAAGAAAGTGTGGCAGTATTGCATTAAACCAGGCTTTGGAAACATCTAAAATTTCTGACTGAGGAGGAGCAGGGATTCGCAAAACTTGGGGTACTCAGATACCACCCAGGTGTCCCCAGAGAGTTCACACACCTCCTCTGGCCAGTGGAGACAGACTAAATTTAACCCTAGAACTTAGTCCCAGCAAACCTTCTAACCTCACACCGTGAGTCTGTCCTGAGCCCCTCTACCTCCAGGTTCCCTGCCTTAGACTGTAATGGAAAAAGGCCCAATACATCAGCTTGATGAGGTTTCTGAGATTGTGTAATAATCTTCATGGTCTCTTGGGTGCAAAGATGAGAGCCGGTCTGCACCACCACACAGGGCAAAACCAGAAGGAGGATTGCTTCTTCTGGGATCTGTATGTTGTATGAAAAAATAAAGAACAAGGACTCCCTTTGTAGAATTTTTGCCAAAATGGAGCCACTAACCCTTTCATACTGTCTTGTGATCATAATAGCTACTATTAGTAAAGTGCAGTATAAAGCCCTTGAACACACTTACCCCATTTGAGTCTCAAAACTGTGAGAAAGACCACATAGAGATTGGTTAACCCATTTCAGACCTGGGGAAATTGAGACTCAGTAGGGATGATTACCTTTCTTTCGTGAAGCCATATAGCTAAGAGTTGGAAGAAACCACCTAGGGTTCCTGATGTCAAATTCAGTAGCCTTTCCATGAAATCCCATGCCTTGCCACCTAAGTCATCCGTCCTTCCCCAATGTCCTACCTAGGCACCAGAGATTTCTTTAACATGGTTACTCTCTGTCTTCAAATTTGGCTTAAAGTAGAAAGCCCGCTGAAGCCTGACCATGTGCTTTGAGTGGGCTTGATTCACTTTGAAAGCTGAACAAAGACTTAAAACTACATTGGTTATCAAATTGTGTGTGTTCATTGTTTCTTTCTCTTTAACCAAAATAGTTAATCTAATTATAACCTAGTGTTGATTCTAATAGTGTTCAAAATCCTCAACTGAGTGTGGGGGTGTGTGTGTGTTAATTTTCTGAAAAAATTGGAATACAGTGAGCACTGAGAGCCATTTTATTCTATCAGAAATTGTAATGACAAAAAGAGCCATTTTATCTTATCAGAAGTTGTAATGACAAAAAATACTCAGTTGAGAAAATATTGCACCAGGATTGAGAGGCAGTCCTCTCATTTCTTAGATATTTTCTCAGAATAAATTACTTAAATCTACTTACCTCAATATTATAGATAGTGTTGGGGACAGAGCTGTTGGATTCTTGTAAAAGCATCATCATCCTGATTTTGGAAACTACTTCAGGTTTAGGCATAAAATCAACGTGCAGCTACTACTCCTGCTTTCACCCAGGTGAGGACACTGAGACTCGGGGTTTGCATCACTTGTTCACATGATTTCGAAGTGCTGGAGTCAATTGGAACTCAGATACTAAAACCCCAGGGTCAGAGCCCATGTCCCCTATTCCTCAGCCTTCAGTGCAAAACTTTCCACAAGGGCTTCACATTAAGTGACTTTGTGTTAACCTGGGCGGATGTGATGAAAGGGGCTGGCAAAGGCACAGAGAAGGGAAGTCAGGGTTCTCCAGAGTAACGTAACCAATGGGAGATGGGAGATTTCTTTCTCTCTCTCTCTCTCTCTCCCTGTCTCCCCAAACTCCCCATCTATCTATCTATAAAGATAGAAAGATTTATGCTAAGGAATCGGTTCATGTAGGTTTGGAAGCTGGGAGCTCAGAGAAGAGTTGATTTTGCAGTCTTGGCTCCAAAGTCTGCAGGCTGGAAACCAAGGCTGGGATTTCATGTTGAGGCAGAATTGCTTCTGCTTTGGCAATTCTCAGTCTTTGCTCAAGGCCTTCAACTGCTTGGATGAAGCTCACCTGCATTATGGAGGGTGATTTGCTTTGCTTAAAGTCTACTGATTTGAAGTTAATCATATCTAACAAATACCTCACAGCAACATCTAGACTGGTGTCTGATCAAACAACTAGGCACCATGGCCTAAGTTGACACATGAAATTAACCATCACAGTGATTGGAAGTTGGCCTAAAAAAGAACTTGGTAATACTTCTTACGCAACTAACTTATCCTCCTTTTGAGAGAAAAGAAAACAGAAGGAAAAGATAACCTAAGTGGAGTAGGAGGTTAAACTAGATTAAAGTTGTCCACAGAAGAGCTTCAGACCTTTCCTTCACACTTCCTTCAATTTGAAGCCCAATCACTAGAGAAATACACACATCATTAACTATTGGAAGCTGCCCAAACTGTGCCCAAATCTCAACTGGTACACTTCAAATCGTCTGTGTTGACACCAGAGAAATTAAATTAGAGCAGATACACATGAGCAGCATTTGCAATGGACCCATAGTCCTGTCGATGATATTCTATGTGTTCAGCTTCAGTTTGGCTCAAGATTTTGACAACAGCAGATGTCACACAACTAAAATGAGTTGGATGGTTCATCACTGATGTCAGAGGTGCATGGGGTGGTGACTGGAGGAGATGGCTAGACTCCTTCTCTGTATGCAGGAGGTGACCTGCCTGCATGGTAGAGCACGCTGCAGGGATATTTGCTTAGATGAGTTTATTTTGTTTTAAAATTATTAAAAAATGTAATTTTTCAGAGAGCAAAGAATCAAACAAATGTTAAACTCACTTTTATTAGTTTTAACTCTACTTCTGACTTAATTCACTGAGAACTGGAGCCCCACTGCTTGGTCCCCAATCCTATCTCGTTTTTATCTACATTCTTTCCCTATAGGATATTATTCAATCCCATTGTCTAATTATCATGTGCTGGTGACTCATCTGATTATATCTCTGAGGTCAGCCTTCTCCTGGGAGCTCCAAACTTTCATCAAATGTCTGCTTGAACTCTCCCTTGGGTCTATGTTTATAGTCATGTTAGATGAAACAGCACCCAAAGTACTCTTTTCGCTTCCCCTTGACCTGTTTCTCCTCTGTCTTCCTAGCTCAGTAAATGCCAGTCCATCTATCCTTTTGTTCAATTAAAAACTTGAGAAATCATTGTATTCTTCTCATTACCCTGCTTGCTACAATCAATCCATTCACAAGTTCAGTTTCTTTTACCTCCAAAACAGATAATTACACTTCATTCTGTTCTTACTCCTCACCGCACTCCCTGCCAGCTGCCCTCTTTCCTCTCCGGACACTCTGTGCTCTGTAGCAGCCTCTGAGTTCAGCATCCTCATTCTGCACTGGCTCATCTTTCTCTTCTGGAGTCTCCTCTCCACACAGCAGCAGCATGGGCTGAGGAGCCTTCTAATTCACAGATCAGATGGAGCCATCCCCTGTTCATAACACCCTGAGGGACTCCCACTGACTCATAAGAAATCCTTCCTCTGACTTCCTCATCAGGCTCCCATAAGGAGCCCTTGCCAACATTCCTGAGTTCACATTCACCATTCTCCCTCCTCATTGTGCTACAGCCAAGTGGCAGCTCTGAAGCTTCCGCAGATCCTTGAACCAACCTGGGTGCTCCTGCTTCAAGGTCTTTGCATTTGCAATTCCCGCTGTCTTTACCTGCATTTTTTTTTTTTTCTTGCAAGGCTGGCTCCTTGTCATTCAGATTCCAGTTCAAACGTTGCCTCCTAAGAAAGACTCTTCCTGGACACCCTATCTAAAAATACCCTCTCCTAGTCATTGTACTACCTGATACATTTGTTTTTACTGCACTTGACATAATCGAAAATTATCTTGTTGATCTGGTTACCATTTTTAATTGTGTATCTCCCCAAACTAGAATGTGAAGTCCATGGGCTTAGGAAGCACGCCTACTCCGTTCATCCTCGAATCTTCGTGGAACCGTGACAGGTCCATTGCCTAATGTGTGCAGCAGGTCAATACGCCGAGACAACGGGTTGCAGCAGAGACAAAGGTTTAACCATAGGGCTGCCAAACGAGAAAATGGGAGGAAACCTCAAATCCATCTCCCCAAGGAGTTTGCGGCTACGGTTTTTAAGGGTTTTGGAGTGGGCCAAAGTGTGGAGATTGTTGACTTGGTCAAAGAGTGCAGGGTGAAGTCATGGGACAGGGAGGTGAAGAAGCTGTGTTCTCATGCTTATTCTGTGCCTCTGTGTGTGTGTGTGTGTGGCGGGGGGTCTTCACACTGGTTGGCATCAGCTGTTTTGCTGGAATTCAGGATTTGAAAAACATCTTAAGCAATTCTTGAACAAAAGCCTTATTTGAATGTGAGAAATCCTATCTGTCATAAAAGCCTTATGATTCTAACATCAGAAGACCTATCTATAGGAACAATAAGGAAGCAAATGGCCAGTATCTAGTGTTATGTGACTTTTGGTTGCAAGAAAGTGGATCAAAGTGTGGTTCGATTAATGCTTAATTATATTTCTGTCCAGAATTCTTGTTAACCCTGTGAGGATGGCTTCACTCTCTGCCTGAAACAGTGACTGGCATACTTGTTAAAGTTATGAATAAATGAACAGAGGGTCGATTATCTGCTACATCTATGTTTTGCCTGTGCCTAGAACTGGGAGTATGAGAAGAAAGAAGGTATAGTTCCTTCTCTCTTCCCTCAAGGAGCTCATATTTTAATAAAATTTTACAGGCATGTGGAAATATATTGATAGTCAGTATGGAACTACTATTTTTGCTCCACATTTTCAACCTTAAAATTTATAATGATTCATACATACATTCAGTAATTCAATAGTTCGCGTTATTTTAAATTATGTCATAGTTTTAAGCCTGAAAATAAGCTACTTATCTCACCGGGTTCTCCCAATAGGCAGCAATTTGTCCAAAAGTGACAGTCCTTTCTTTGACTTTAATTGTGTGTGTGTGTGTGTTTGTGTGTGTGTGTGATTAAAGATTGCACCATTGCACTCCAGCCTGGGCAACGAGAGTGAAACTCCATCTCAAAACAAACAAACAAACAAACACCCAAAAAACCCACTAAGAGTTACTAAAGTTCGATGTTCATGAGTTGAAATCAGTATGTTGCTTGGGGTTTCTGATGACTCTAATTCACTAAGTTTGGACGTTGTTAAAAAAAGATGTGGTAGATACATAGGTACTACCATGGAAAGATTTCCAAGTTTTATTATTAAGAAGAAGCAAAGATGCTGCAGATTAACATGTGAAGTAAACCTCATTTATGAAAACCTCACACCCCTCACACTGTGCATTTGTGTGCAGGAAGTTTTCACTGGGGAGTCAAGTGCATTGTGGGAAAATGTCAAGGAAGAATTTTCACTCTCCATAGTTCTGTCTTAGCTGAAGTTTATTAAATGAATAATATTCACAAGTTACTTTTGTATTGGAAAAAATTTTTGATGTGCAGTATTAGCCATATTGTAGATCTCCAATGTGTGCATTCTCAGACGGTTGGAATTCCCCCAGTTTGGAAAACCCTGTATTATAAGTGTTGTATTGAGTTGTTCTCGTCTCATGTTTCAGTTGATGCTACTTTTTACTTTTAATTGCAATTTGCTTATAAATTATGTTGGTTCTATCAATTTAGTTTGTTGTATGTTCTGTTTAACTCCATGATATACGGTGATGTGTTTTTGCATCAATGGCATTTTGGGGTTATAATTTTCCAATAACTAGACTTCAAGACTTGTATTGTGGTTTGACTGTGAATATTGTGTATTCCAATTGCTTAAGCAGATGTCTATATTATGTTATGTTATATTACCTAACATCATATATGCTAGATTATATTAGTGTATTAGTCCATTTTCACCCTGGTGATAAAGACACACCTGAGACTGGGCAATTAACAAAAGAAAGAGGTTTACTTGGACTCATAGTTCCACATGGCTGGGGAAGCCTCATAATCATGGTGGAAAGCAAGGAGGAGCAAGTCACATCTTACATGGATGGCAGCAGGCAAAAAACAAAACAAAGCAAAACAAAACAAAAAAACAAAAAAAAAGAGCTTGTGCAGAGGAACTCCTATTTTTAAAACCATCAGATCTCATGAGACTTACTCACTATCACAAGAACAGAAGAACAGCATGAGAAAGACTTTCCCCGTGATTCACCGATCTCCCACTGGGTATCTCCCACAACATGTGGGAATTACGGGAGATATGAGATGAGATTTGGGTGGGGACACAGAGCCAAACCATATCATTCAGTGACTATCTAGCACATTTTCCACTGGAAAGTGGGATTGACAATGTCAGGAGGGCAAATGGGTTATGGGTGTTCTGTCACTCAGTGGGCCTCAGACTTCTTTAGTCACTGCCTGGCAATCCTCCATGTGTGGGAAACTGTTCTTTACGGGGCCAGTTCCATTTTTGTTGCTTTTAAGGTTGTTTGCGAATATTTTTACTTACAGGTTTAAAACTGGAAGCCTACTCAGAATGCCAGGACACTGTATCACTGTAGCTTTAAAACAATTCTGAAGAGCTTTTTTTTTTATTTAGAGTAAAACTATTGGCCTAATTTTATCACATAGTTATGTATTTAATGAAGTAAGACCACCAACAAGTGAACACTTCTGTTTAAAGTTGTCCTCCCAGCTTCATTTATATACACACATACGCACACACACACACTCATCTCAAAATAAAAAATTTACTATATAATGTATCTCAAGAGACTTGTTTGGATGCTGATCTTCCCCTGTTCTCTCTCTGGTCTCAGGGAAGCCTCACGATTACTCCACCTTCACCTCCAGAATTATGATCACTCCTTGTGTTTCTTTAAATACTTCTTTAAATATTTAATCAAATATTAAATTGTAATATTTACAAACTTTTGTATATGTCTTGGCTGTTTGTATGTCTTTTTCTTGAAGTTTTCATATTCTTCAAGTGTTTTTATGTTAGATTGTTCTTTTTCTCACTTATAGGTAAGAGATTTTTCTATTAATGTCAGAAGCCTTTTGTTTATCATATACATGGCTCAGACTGTTTCTCATTTCATTTGAGGCAACATTTTAATTTTTTTAGTATGGAATATTTTTTAAAATATACAAGTGAAAAAATACTGTAGTATATCTTTACATACTCATCACCAGCTTGCACACTTGCTGACTGATGGCCAGTCTTGTTCCTTCTTACACCCACATCCAGCCACACCCACCTCTCTGAATAATTTTGAAGCAAACTCTAGATATCAGCTTATTTCATGTGTAGCATTTGAACATGTATCTCTAAAAGTAAATCTTCTTTTTTATAAACACAACTATCACACTATTGTCTCACCTGGAACCTGACACTATTACTAACTACGCAGTCAGTTTTCAGATGGCCACACAATTTTTAGTGTCTTTGTTTGAATTATGACTGGAATTATATCTTCACTGAAATTGATTTTATGCTATTAATTCCTTTTTACTCTATGAGCTGTCTCCCTCTCTCTCTCTCTCCTTACAGTTATTTAATGACAAAACTACATTGTTTGTCCTGTAGAACTTTCCAGTTTGGATCAATCTGGGTTTTTCTGATCGTATCCTCAAAGTACCCTTTAGATGTTGTCCTGGATGTATTCCCTGTAGTTAGATTTAAACAATTGATGCACTTATTTTTTTTTGTTTGACTTGTTTGATTTTTGCAAGACAGACTCATAGTTAATGTTGGTGTCTCTCTCAGGAAGCACCTGGGTCTGGCTGGCTCTTTCTGTAATGTCAGCCACCCTCATGGCTGATCATTGTTTTCATCCTTAATTGCTTCAGGGTGATGAAATTTTGAAGTTTTCATCCGTTATTTCTCTTCCTTTATTAGCTGGAATGCTTCTGTATGGAGAAATTTCTTCTTATTAGTTACTTGTTTCCCCAATGATGATGTTTCACAGGAAGGTCAAATGTGTAATATTTCTCTTTACTTGCCTGTTTTCAAATAATGATTTAGCTATCTATCATCCTCAAGAGGTGACCAAGGAGATTTTTTCAAAAAACTTGATTTTGAAATAACTCATGAATTTAAACATATTTTAAGTGCTTCAATTTATAAACATGAAAATTCACATAGCAGTCACCTAATCTGTAAATTATGGTCATTTAAATTACATGTGACTACATGGTGATGTTTGAGACATGCTCAAAATAGCAACATAAGTTCCTCTTTCTTACACTTTAAAGTCAAAATTCAAAAGTACTGTGAAAACAGCTCATCTTACAAAAGAACTCCATATATTAGAATATTAAATTTTCTTTTTTAAATATCTATTTTGATGGTACAACAAAAATTTAAATGCTGGTTTTCATTTGGCTCCCAAACCAAACAGTGTATAATTTGGCATTTGTTTTATTTTCTATGTTGAAAAATCTTGCAGCCTTGCAGCTTTCCAATGTCTCAGAATCTTTTAAATGAATCTTTTTTTTCTACTTTGCATTCTGCAATAAAGAATGTCATGTGATTTTAAAAAATACTATTGTGAAATGTATATAGAGAAATGTAAATATGCATATGTGTGGTTGAAAGAATAATAGAACGAACACCCATGAGTCCATTATTAAGGTAAATAGGATTTGAGCAGTGCCTTGGGAGCCTCCTAGTACCTCCTTTCCCAGGCAAGTCCCTCTACTCTCCCATCCCCACATTTTATGTCAATCATTTCTATAGATTTCTTTATATTTTAACCAACTAGGTATATATTGAAAAACAATATACCGTTTGGCTTTGAACCACCATGTAGCAAGCACAGACCAAATTACACAAGGACTCGGCATTTTTGCCTTTCTTAGAAACTTCTCTTTCCTTCACCCTTTCACCAAAAGACAAAAAAGGATTCATTTTTACCATAGACCTCAGCAATCTCAGTATCTCAGTGTAAGATTTTTTTTCCTTATTAAGAACATTCACCTTCTCACTTAAAGAGAGCACTTTATAGCTTCTCTTCGGCATATTTGAATTTCCAGTATCACTAACCTTGCATTTTGGAACCATTACTAAGTAAAATAAGTGTTACTCGAATTCACTGTGACACCACGACAGTGAATCTGATCCACTCTGCAGACGGCTCCTAAGTGGCTAATGGGCCGGGGAGCATCTATAGTGTGGAGCCACCGGGCAAAGGGAGGGCTCATGTTCCAGCCAAGGACAGCGAGAGATTCCTTCATGCCACTCTGAACATCATGCAGTTTAAAACTTATGAATTGTCTATTTCCGAAATTTTCCATTTAATATATTTTTGGAACACAGTTGACCATTGGTAACCAAAATCATGGAAATTGAACCCCTAGGTAAGGGGAGATTTTTCTCTTTTGGTGTATCATGTACATATAACACATTTAAACTATTTGTTTTCCTATTTTTCCCCTGTGTCTTCCACCCTGTTTATAGGGCATGTCACTGGTGGTACACTTTACAGTTATCAAATACTGAGGCTAGATCATGAAGGAACTAGAGGATGAATGGACATTACCCCTGGATTCTAGTCTTGAACACAGATGCCGTAACCATAATCCTTCAGGTTGTCCGACTTCTGGAATGGGTAGGAATTTGGTTGTATGTTGGAGATGTGCACTGTGTTCAGCAGGCAGTGTTTTTGATCCTTATAAATTAAAGTTTGCTAGGAACAGCACGTACTGATGTAAGAAAGCCAGAGAATTGGACTCTAGGAAACATTTGTCAGTATTTTTACCCACTCAACATATGCATGCCCTTTCTACCTTTGGGAGATTCTCTATCAGTCAAGATGGGAGGCAGCAACTCACTCCAGCTATAGAAACAGAAGTGACACAGCTTGTTTTCCCAGCCTCTCTTTCAGGGAAGGTGGTGTGCTGTTATGTGACTTTGGCTCTGCCAATCAGACACATCCATGCCAAGCATTGACTCAGGAATGAGTGGTGCAAGGAAACAGAGGCTGTCTTGGGATTTATTGTGGTGAGAATGTCAACTGTTGCAGTAGCTAGATCAGTTCCAGAAGCAGCATCAGTAGCTCTTTCATCAGAGGGACATCAGTGCAGGTGATGTGGTCCTATATGGTATGAGAATGTTGGAGCAGGGGCTCCAACTCTGTGCCTTGAGACTTACTGAGGCAGGTACTGCTCTTACGGCTTCTGCTCTGGTGTGGCACTTGGCACTGCTCCTCACTTTTCATTGCAGAGCAAATCATAAGGCTGCTGCATCCTCAAGGACAGGGAAGCAAGAACTTGCCGTGTGCCTTGAAGGGGTGAAACTGAAATTATGGGTGAGCTGCTTGGATGACCTGTGGTGGCCCTTTTCCATGCTTTGAACGTCCTATTGATAGAGCTATCCCAGGCCTTTGCACAGCCTTTCCTTCTCTTTCTGTGTATCTGTCTCCTCCATTAGCCCAGAAATCCACTGAGGGTAGGCGTTGTGTTGTTCTGGCCTCTGTTTTCCTGGTCTGCGGAGTGGGGGAAATTTGCCCAAGCCTGGTGATCTTTTGTAGCCATTAATGGCTGTATTTGAGATCTTTTTTTCCCAGGGACATCTCCAGACTTTTCCAGATGCTTCCATGTTTCTTGGCTTCATGGTTCCCAGGCCGCCCTGGGTGAGAACAGTTGACTGGTCTGAACTCTGCTGGTCAAGGGCATTTCGTCTCCCCTATTCCAGGTGAAGCTGTTTACATCTTGGCCCCAGGAGCTTGTCCTGATTTTCTGAGGCGACAGAAGGGGAACTGAGAACTCAAATTTTTTGTGCGATGCAGGCTCTCTGGGTGTCAAATACCCATAAACCCATTGCATCCCGGCCTTAAGGTGGTGGTATCTGCCTCCCACTCTCAAAGTAAGCCCTGCACCCCAAAGCTCCCTTGCTTCCTGACTGCAAATAAAATTTGACCCCTGTGGGGAGGGAACCACCCCAGAACTTGGTTTCATGGAGGCCCTTCCCCTTTTGCATAGGGAACATCTGGAAGCCTGTATGGAGAAGGAGGGCTGATCAGCCATCAGCTCAGCTGGGGCAGTGTTCCCTGACCTGTCAGCTCTTCCCCTTCAGACCTCAGAGGATAGAGAGGGTCAGCTGGCAACCTCCACTGAGCCTGTGAATCAGTCCCAGGAGCTTCTCCAGCAGGTGTTTGTCCTCAGGTGGAGATGTTTCCTGGATGCCTCACTCCTTTGCCTCTGAAGGATAAATGCCAGGATGACAGACAGCCCCCAGCCCCTGCCCAGTGACAGGAAGTGCTGACTTCAACACTGGGTCCTGCCAGTTACCAGAGAGCTCTTGAAGAAAAAATCAAGAGGAGAAAGGCCCAAAAGAAAGAAAACACGGTGGGCCAGATAAATTTCATCAGGCAGATTGCTTCAAGATGAAGACCAACCAGAGAAAATATTCCCAGGAGTTAAAGTACACAGCACAACGTTTTAGACACCAATGATGGCGATTTGATTTCTCTTCATTTCTGTCTTCACATTGCTGACAACTCCCCTCATTGTCTTAAATATGGATTGCCAAAGTCAATTAAATATGCAAGAGGAACAGTGTACATTTTGGAGGAAAGTAATTATTGCTGCACCTTAGAGCAGCTTAATGTATACATTAATAAACAGTCCTTCACCATGTTTTTCTTTTCATAGCCATCAAAATCTTTATAAAACCTACAGCACAATACATAACATCTCGTTACAAGATTTGCTTTTAAAAAAATCAATGCATACCTAAGTTATTTGTGTCAAAACTCATTTATTTTCACAATAACACAGACTGTCAAACCTGACATCCTGCTAATAACATCCAGTGCATTTGCATATTATTCAAATATTTCCTTTTATGAAATGGGGACTTTTACTCACACCGCTCTGCTCGCCCGTGCAGCATGCATTTGCACATTAACTCAGTTCACACAGCCAGAGAAGGGTTACCTGTGGCAACTAATTATGCCACCCTTTATGCATATTAATGAGTCTTGTGAGCAGCCACCCTCTGTTCTGCAGAGAGGAAAAACAATTCCAACCTAAATGGGAAACCAATTACAGGCGGAATACCAGAGAGTCGGAGAGCAATATTTGATAATTTCCCATTTTTGATGTCCCTAGGTGTATTTGTTTTTCTTCTGCTGCTGTAAAAAATTACCACAAACTTGGTGGCTTATAAGAACACAAGTTCATAATCTTACAGTTCTGGAGGTCAGAAATCCCACTTGAGTCTCCAGGGACTGAAATCAAGATGTGGGCGGGGGTGTGAGTTCCTCCCTGAAGCCTCGAGAGGGCAGTGCGTTTCCCTGCCATTTCCAGCCTCCAGAGGCCTCTCTCTAATCCTTGGCACCGAGCCTCACATTCCAGAACCAGCAAGGGGATGCGGAGGCCTTTTCAGACTACCCCCGTCTCTCACCACAGCCAAAAAGTGTGGCCCATTTTTATTCTCATGTGACTAGATTGGACCCACCCGGATAGTTCCAGATCCGCTCCCCATCTCCAAGTTCTTAAGCTTAATCACGTCTGCAAAGTCCCTTTTGCCACGTAAGGTAACGTATTGACAAGTTCCTGGATTAGGAGGTGGACATCTTTTGGAGGGAGGCATTTTTCTGCCTATCACCCTAGATCTTTTACATCCAACTCTGGTGGAAGAAGCCAAAGAAAATGCTGAGTAGGGTCTCCCATTTCCTTGCGGGTTAATTGCCCACTTTCCTTTTTGATTCATCTCCCTCATTGTTCTTTCATCCACTTTCTTCTCCTTCGCCTGCAGATCCTTTCCTTTCTTTCCTCTGCCCCGCACCCACTTCCTCTATTGCTTTCTGTCTGTTTCTCCTTTGTAGTTTTCCTTGTTACCCAAAGGAACCCACAACACCCCATTTGAGGCGACAGCCCTTGCTGTGAGTCCACTCTGTCCCTGGCTCTGTGCTTCACGTTTGCTGTACCTCCTTTAAGTATTGCTTGCTAACATTAGTGGCCCCACTTCATTTCTTTCTTTTTAAAACTTTTCTTAGAGTTTATATTTAAATATTTGAAAGACTTCAAAACTCACACTTGTTTAGTAATAGTATCGGTTCATGTAATCTCAAAATATTTCTAAAAATATAAAATTTTCCCAAAAAGTAAATGAACCCCAAATTTACAGATTCATTAATTTTTCTTCCTGTGGCACAGGGGACTTCTTTGTCTTCATCCTCACACTCCAACTTTGAAAATACTCTGGATGAAATGAAATATGACTTCCTGGAGAGTGTCTAGCCCGAGGAGATGGCAGAGGAGCTGCTGGGAGAGGCATCACTATCAGAAATGGGTGTATGAGCAGCTATTGTTTTTTCAGGAAACCAGGAATTGTAAAATGCACCCAGCACAACTGACCACAGTGTTCAGGAGTATGAGCTGGTTCTCAGGGCCACCGTGGTGGAGAGCCCCCGAGTGGAGAGCAAGTGTCCCCTAGATGGCATGACAATGTAGTTTTGCTGCTCACCCTGTGAAGGGGTAGAAGCCTGCCGTGCAGACATGGCCAGGCCATCCAGGTACAGGTACACAGAGGCTCCTCATTACCTGTGCTTTGAGTGCACTGGGAACTTTTGAAGTGAGTGGCCTAAGCCCAGCTTTAAGGGCGCAGAAGGGAGGACTTCATCAGCTTTTCCCACCTCTCTCCACTCTTCCATTTTTCAGTCTATAAATATTGATCCTCTGTGTGCCAGACCTCCACCCCCAGACCCACCAAAGACAAAGCAGGGGGACTACAAAGACAAAGGGAATGGAATAGACACCTTGGGGGCTTGCCTGTCTGCCCTGGAAGCACTCTAGGTACCTGCAGACACGTCCCTTACAGGCCACCATGGATTTCTGCATCTATTAGCCTGGGTGCTGCCTCAGGGCTTGATGAAGGGGAGGGGCCAGTGCCAGTGCCAGGAAATCAACACCCCAGGAACCACCTCCAGCCAGTGAGGGATAAAAGCTGGTGAATAAACACCCTATTTTTCTCAACTCTCAATGAGTCAGTTCGGGGGCCTGCCTACACTGACTCCTAGAGGTCAATGGGTTAAACCCCAGTTGCCTGCAGTGACAACTTGCTCTGCTCCCTCCCTTGTCTCACTCCCTCGCCTCCTCATAGTGCTTCCTGGGGTGACCTTGGGGTCTTGGGGTCTATGTGATGGTTAATTTTATGTGTCAACTTGCCTGAACTAAGGGGTGCCCAGATGGCTGGTGAAATATTATTTCTAGGTGTGTCTGTGAGGGTGTTTCTGGAGGAGATAAGCATTTGAATCGGTGTACTGAGTAAAGAAGATCTGCCCTCACCAATGTGGGTGGGCCTCATCCAATTTGTTGAGGGCTGGAATAGAACAAGAAGGTGGAGGAAGGGTAAATTCCCTCTCTCTTCTGGAACTGGGACATCCATCTGCTTCTGCCCTCAGACATCCAATCTACTGGTTCTTGGGCCTTCAGACCCAAGAACCAGTGGGCCTCCTGGTTCTCAGGCCTTTGGTCTTGGACTGGCTTTTCTGAGTCTCCACCTTGCTGATGGCAGATTGTAGGACTTCTCGGACTCAGCAATCATGTGAACCAGGTCCCACCATAAATAAATCTCCTTTGCCTTACCTCCTTAAATCCTTCTGCTTCTGCTTCTCTGGAGAACCCTGACTAACACAATCTGCTTTGGGGAGAACCCAGAGTCTAAGGGGAGACCTGAATTCTGTGCTGAAGAAGTTCAGGGAGAGAGGAACATTAGCAAGGGGTGGAGGGTGACGTGAACCGTGTTGTAGGGCCCAGAAAAGGAAGGGTGTACACTCATGGGCTTCTCCTGGGCCTTCTGACTCTTTCAGCAAATCTTCCCCCTTTCTATTTAAAAAGTATCCCATTTTAGAACCACTAGCATAGAACTAGCTTCCCCACTTTGCAAAGGCCAGAGGCCTTGCTTCTCACCTCCAGGGGACAGAAGGTAAGAGCAGAAGGTGAGGAGGTCTGGTCAGTAGCTGGCCCCATTCTCACACCAGGGGTAAAGACTGGATGGGCAAAAGCAGAGCCTGGGCCTTTTTTGCAAGAAAAATGAGCAGTGACTATCCAAGGCAGAAATCCTTTCCCTTTACACGCTGACAATCTGCCCTCACTCTCCTGAGGCTGTTTCCAGTTGTCCCGCCCCAGGTGCAGATTTTAGCTGTGACATTGACTCTGACCTGGTGGAAGAAATTCAGACTGCCTGCCGTCCCCCAGGGGTGCATTCCTAAGCTCTGCAAGAAGTGCCTACAGCAGGGAGCCTCTATTTTATGAAACCGCAGCTGCCTTTGAAGTAATCCTGGCCATATCAAATTGGGAAGCTAATCTGATTCCAGAAGTATGGCCAAATCTCTACTTAAAATTCCACTGCAATTGTCAGGGACTTGAATGTACAGAAATAATCTCAAAACAAAGGAGAATTTATGACCTAGAAAGTCATAATGCAGGTACACCTCACTTTATTGCACCTCACGGATCCTTACATGTTCTCAGCTCTTGCAAAGATGGCTGACTTGGCCAGATCATAGAGAAGACCTTCTTGCTTTGGATGGAGGCATGGGTAGGGTCACTGAGAATAGCCTATGCTTTTAGGAGGAGATATAATATCAGTTCATTTGGGTGGACATCAAATCTTCTTGGGCCACAGCTCTCTGAATGCCCTTTCAATCTTGCTGGGACAGGGAAAGACCTATCCTAAATGGTTGCTGAAAAGGCCACAAGATGGAAGTTTAGAGCAGGGATTCCCCCTGGTGGTAGTGGGGAGGGGAGAGAGGGAGCATGCTTTTTCCAGAAGGCCTGTCAGGATGGCGGGTGGATGTGCATGTACACTGGGAAAAGTGGAAAAAATATGTTCAGAATGTGATTTATAATATCAATGCAAATTTCTGCTTTCCAGTTGGTGGAATTTGAAGGGATTTCAGAATCTTGGGGATAGGGTATTGAGTTTTTATATTTGTAAAAGGGGCAAGGATCTAAAAAAAGATTGAGCAGGATATCAGGAAAGGTCAACACATTGTATGATGATTTCTGAAGTTAGGAATAAGAAGTGAGTGGAAGAGAGACACTTCCAGAATAAACAGACAGTGGAATGAGCCTGGGGTGAGACCGATAATGAAATTCTTCAAGACTTAGGAGGGAAGAGAGCACTACCTCGCCCCACCCCTACTCACAAGGAACCAAATTGAGGAGGTCTCTTGCTTACAGTGGAGTTACAGGTAAGGTGGAGAGGCCATTTTACCTATAAATGTTCAGCTTTTGTTCATTCATTCATTCATTCATTCATCCACTCCAAAAGGATTATTGAGAACCTGCTGTGTCCCAGACATTGTGCCTGGCACAGGGAATATGCTGATCGGCAAGGCAGATGAGCAGTTGCACATCAAGGGAAAGATGGACTCTTGTCAATCAATACAGTGTGATGCGTAACGACAGCGGAAACACAGGTGTCTGTGGAAATGAAAAGCAAGAAGAGGTCACAGATAAGCTGAGGCCTGGAGCATGAAAAGAAGTTGCCCAGGTAAAGCGGATGGGAGATGTTCCAGGTAAAGTGAAGACCCTGTGTAAAGATCCGGACTAGAGGGAATATAGGACATTCAGAGAGTTCCAGTAAGTGTGGCTGTGGCTTGGACAACAGGAGGGGCAGTGGCAGGGGTGGGCTGGGGAGATAAGCAGGGCCTCGTAGGCCATGCTAAGCAGTTTAGACTTGATTCTCAAGGCAGTGGAGCTCACCAGGCAGAGAAGTGATGTATTAACAATAATTCACATTTGCTGAGTGCTTACAAAGTTCCAAGCTCTCTACTGGGTACTTTTATTGTTATTATCCCATGTGCCCTCAAAACCCTATCTGGTTAGAATAGTGACTCTGGTTTAGAAGATAAATGATCTGTTTCCTCTAGGGCAGAACAATGATTATTCCCATTTTCCAGATAATGAAACAAAGACTCAAAGATGTTATATGATTCGCCCAAGTTCATTTGACTACAAATGGTAGAGACAGGATTTAGTTGCAGGTATGTGTGCCCTGGAAGTCTCTGGTTAGAAGCCTTCTCTTTATGTCCCCCTGGAAAGATGACTTTGCAGAGGAGCAGGGCAAAGTTCAAAACAAAGATGACAGTGAAGGGTTTGTACAACAATCTTGCTAAGAGCTCGCGTTGGTGGGCTAGGTTAGTGGCCCTATAGAAAAGGAGATGGATGTGTCTTTATAGTAGAATGATTTATAATCCTTTGGGTATATACCCAGTAATGGGATTGCTAGGTCAAACGGTATTTCTGGTTCTATATCCTTGAGGAATTGCCACACTGTCTTCCACAGTGGTTGAACTAACTTACACTCCTACCAACTAAAGTATCCCTATTTCTCCACATCCTCTCCAGCATCTGTTGTTTCCTGACTTTTTAATGATCACCATACTAACTCGCATGAGATGGTATCTCACTGTGGTTTTGATTTGCATTTCTCTAATGACCAGTGATGATGAGCTTTTTTTCATATGTTTGTTGGCCTCATAAATGTCTTCTTTTGAGAAGTATCTGTTCATATCCTTGACCCACTTTTTGATGGGGTTGTTTTTTCCTTGTAAATTTAAGTTCCTTGTATATTTATTACAGCACAATTTACAATAGCAAAGACTTGGAACCAACCCACATGCCCATCAATGATAAACTGGATAAAGAAAATGTGGCACATATGTACCATGGAGTACAATGCAGCCATAAAAAAGAATGAGTTCATGTCCTTTGCAGGGACGTGGATGAAGCTGTAAACCATCATCATCATCAAACTAACACAGGAACAGAAAACCAAACACCACATGTTCTCACTCACAAGTGGGAGTTGAACAATGAGAACACATGGACACAGGGAGGGGAACATCACCCACTGGGGCCTGTAGAGGGGTAGGGGGGTAGGGGGAAAGGGCAGGGAGAGCACTAAGACAAATACCTAATGCATGTGGAGCTTAAAACCTAGATGATGGGTTGACAGGTGCAGCAAACCACCATGGCACATGTACATCTATGTAACAAACCTGCAGGTTCAGCACATGCATCCTAGAACTTAAAGTAAAAAAAAAAAAATTAAAATAAAAAAAAGACAAGGAGATGGAGTGACATGTCTTAGGAAGCAGAAAGAAGAGGAGGGTGAGGTGTTTTGGGAGGGAGATGCTTTTCTTTCACAATATATTTTTGAGATTTATTATTTTTTAAATAATACATCATATAAACATACCCATATGTACATCCATTATTCTGCTGATAATCTAGGTTGTTTTGCTATTATGGAATATGCTAAATATGGATAAAATATTGCACATTCCTTCTTCAATTCCCTTCATGGAATTATGCAGAGTTCCATAGGTTTTAATGTTTGTATATGACCAAAGGTCATTACTAGTAATCCTATGAGTTGCTCATTGAGTTTTGAAATTTTGTTTTCTTCTCTAAGTATTTTTCCTCACTGAATTACTTTTCTATTGTATAACTGAGTTTTTGTCTTATGGGAATTTCCATTGGTAATGATTGGAATAGATGGGCCACAGAATCCAAGGTAAAAAGGTATTTTAATAACTATTAGCAGAAACGGTATGGAATTTGGAGTTGGAAAAAAGATGGGCAAAAGAAACATGGCAAACATGAACCCGTATGTTCCTTATCTGTGAAGTGGGCAGAATAATACCACCAACAATTTGTGTAATCATGACAGGAGGCAATGAAGATGAAAGTTTCTTTAAAATTATCACATGCTATGTAAATACTGTGTGTTTAATATTTCCTTCTTTTAGAACCTCAAAGAATTTATATGACAAGTTAATGCTAGGATACAAAAATATTTTTACTGAAAAGCAAAACACAGATACAGAAAACCACACAGCACCAATATATGACTTAATGGATTATCACGAGGTGAACATCCTATAACCATTACCCCAGGCAAGATATAGATCTTTGCCATCCTCTCTAGAAGCCCGGCCCCTCACTTGCTCTATCCCTATCACAGACCCCTCTGTCCCCACAAAAGTAGCCAGTGTCTTGACTTTTGTAGAAATTATTTCCTTGTGTCTTCTTTTATTTTATTGTGTAGATGTGCATCACCAGACATTACGATATAATTTTGCCCTTAAAAAAGTTACATGTCTTCTAAGATTCTTTTAAATCTACCTTTTCTCTTTTTGCAGTTTATCTGGTGAAGGAACTCGCTCCTTTGACCTGCAATTTCCCACACACAGTCAGGCTTTTGTGGATTGCACACGCATGGTGCAACTAACATGCTCCTCTGCAGTCCACGTTTCTTGCACAAGCAGCGGCTCCTGAGACTTGCTCAGACTCAGGCTAGACTGCTTCAGCCAGACTGATAGGCAGCGCTGTGTTTCTTCACAGAAGATACGTGACTTCCGCTTGTCCCTTTTTTATGACGCAAACAGCCACTGATGTGCAATTTCTAGGTTTATTACTTCATAGGGGGCTGCAAAAAAAGTGATATTCTAACTTTATAATTTCCTTGCCATTTATAAGTTGGACTTCTTTTATAAAGAGAGGCTGCCCCCATCTACCACTTAGTGACTCATCTGTCCAGTTCATGTAAAAAAGGCAAAATAAGTACTTGATTGTTTCTCTTTGTTTACCAGTTTTCAAGAAAACAAGTTGGTTCCCTGTCAGCCTCTAAGGGTGATTTATTTTCCCTTAAAGTCATTATGAACTTATGGATGTAAAAATACTTGATGGGTTAGATCCATTGAAATCGTGGCAGTTCTCTTCAATGTCAGCTTTCAAAGTAAAAAACTCTTGTTATCGAACAGATTGACTTTCCTTTTCCATTTTCACTGCCGCTGGCTCATTTTTGGTCTAGATAATGGCGATGTCTTCCTAATTCTAGTCTCACTTCTTTCACTTCTCCTTCAATACTTTTTTAAATCTTTTATTTTATTTTGACATTGAACACATACAAACAGGCATAAAGCACCCTGTAGAGCTCCATGAATTATCACCAAGTCAGCAGTCAGTGCTACAAATAGAACCTTGCCAGGACCCCAGAAACTTTCTCTGCCCTCCGGATCATTATGTCCTCAATCCTTTCCCAATAATCTGAATTTTGACACTATGGTTGGATTTTACCTTTTTAATTTAACTGCATATAAATGGGTTCACACAATATGCATTCTTGTGTGTTTGGCTACTTTCACTCAATGCTGTGTTCAAGAGCTTTATTCATATTTTGCATGCACTGTGATTTAGAATTCCATTATATAAACATGCCACAATTTTATTTACCCATTTTTCTGTGGGTGGACATGTAGATTGCTTCTGGTTTGGGGCCTTTCTGAATAATGCTGCTATGGACATTCTCATGCATGTCTCTTGGTGCACATGTGCACAGATTTTGGTTGAGCCTATTTCTGAGATTGGAATTTATAATTTTTAGGGTCTACATATCTTCAATCTTGGTAGCTAGTTCAGTTTTGCAAACTTTTGTTTGTTTGTTTGTTTGTTTTTTGAGACAGGGTCTTGTTCTGTTGCCCAACCTGGAGTGCAGTGGCATGATCATGGCTCACTGCAGCCTTGACCTCCCAGGTTCTCATCCTCTCACCTCGGCCTCCTGAGTAGCTAGTACTGCAGGCACGTGCCACTCCACATAGCTAATTTTTTCTTTTTTCTTTTTTTTTTGAGATGGAGTCTTGCTCTGTCACCCAGGCTGGAGTACAGTGGCCCAGTCTCTGCTCACTGAAAGCCCCACCTCCCGGGTTCACACCATTCTCCTGCCTCAGCCTCCCGAGTAGCTGGGACTACAGGTGTCCACCACCATGCACAGCTAATTTTTTGTATTTTTAGTAGAGACGGGGTTTCACTGTGTTAGCCAGGAGGGTCTCGATCTCCTGACCTCGTGATCTGTCAGTCTCAGCCTCCTAAAGTGCTGGGATTACAGGCATGAACCACCACGCCCAGCCCACATAGCTAATTTTTTAACAAAATTTTTTGTAGAGGCAGGGTTTTACTGTGTTGCCCAGGATGGTCTTGAACTCCTGAACTCAGAAGATCTTCCTACCTTGGCCTCCCAAAGTGTCGGGATTATGGGTGTAAACCACCGTGCTTGGCCCGGTTTTCCAAACTTCTTGTACAATCCCACCAGTAGCACTGGAGAGCTGCCATTACTTCATGTGCTTGCCAGCACTTAGTTTCATCAGTCTTTTCAATTTTAGTCATTCTGGTGATGTGAGTGATGTTTTATTGTAGTTTTAATTTGCAGTTCCCTGACTAATGATGTTGAGCAATTTTCATTTGTTTAATATCCATTTGGATATCCTTTCTTTTGGAGTTCCTGTTATACATTTTTTTTCTATCGGTCTGTCTTTTTTGTTGTTGATTTGCAAAATTTCTTTATTCGTTCTGGATATAAACCCTTTGTCAGTTACCTGTGTTGCGTATATCTCTTTACCATCTTCCTCTTCACTGTCTTAATGGTGTCTCTTGATAAACAGAAATTCTTGATTTTAGTGCAGTCAAATAACAACCTTTTTCTTAATGGCTAGTACCTTTTACGTCTTTTAAAGAAACATTTCCCTACCTTGAAGTCATTAAGATTAATTTCTATGTTGCCTTTCACATTTAGATCTGTAATTCACATGGAATTTTTCTACATGTTATGAAGCAGGAGTTAATTTCTTTTGTCTCCCACATGAATAGCCAATTTTCAGCATTTCGGCCTTGACGGGAATCAGCAGATACCTCCTTGCCCACCTCCTCCAGGCCCCACCCCCCACCAAAGTGTTTCTGAATATTAATCTTGTGCCTCTCTGGGCATCTATCCTGGCCTGTAATTCTTTGCTACCTTGGTAGTTCTTTGATGTTTTCAAGAAGATACCTTGTTATTTTATTTCGCCCACCTTTTTCTATATACTTTCAGAGAGGGTTGTGAGGGCTATACAGTCCACCATCACCAAAAGGAGGTACTCTGTGAATTCAGCCTTCTCACTTGTTGCTTGTTGTCAATGATTGTTTAATAACATGTAAATAACAACAAGTCAGCTCACTGATTTGCTTAAAACGTTTCTGTCGCTTTTGAGAAACGTTTTGCAGTATGTATGCAGGGTCTGGACAATGATCCTCTATGCGGAACTATGGAGGGTGCTTCACTGCTGACATTTTCTGCACCGCTGTGCTGAAGTTTAATGTGCATTGTAGGGGAGGGAATTAAACATGCTGCTTCCCTAATCTGTTTGAGCACGGAGGCTCGTGCTTGTCAAGTGTCTTTTTCCTTTTTTTTTTTTTTTTTTTAAATTTGTGAGACTAACTTATTTATTGTACTTTAAGTTCTGGGGTACACATGCAGGATGTGCGGTTTTGTTACATAGGTAAACGTGTGCCATGGCGGTTTGCTGCACCTGTCAATCTGTCACCGAGGTAGTAAGCCCAGCATGCATTAGCTATTTATCCTAATGCTCTCCCTCCCCACCCCACAGCAATCCCCCACTCCAATAGGCCCCCGTGTGTGTTACTCCTCTCCGTGTCCAAGTGTTCTCATTGTTCAGCTCCCGCTTAAACAAGTCTTCCAGAGAACTAACTGGGAAGTGCCACTCTAGGTAAAAAGAACACCATGTGAATGGCACAGTCAGGTCCTTGGTGATCCAGCTTCTCCTACGTCTCTAGCCTCATCCAGGCCTCTTTCTTCCACATCCTGTGCCCCAGCCTGTGTGAGCCACTCGAGTTTTCCTGTGCTGTCTGTGATCCATTTTGTTCTTTTGCTTCTGCCTCAATGTACTCTTCTTTTTCTTGGCCTGACTCACACTTACCCTCTGAGATAGGACCTCATCTTCTCCAGGATCTTGTTTGACCTCTTGGGCTTGTGAGAGTCCCTTCTCTGTTTTTCCAAAGCCACCCCCTGGGATGACTTTTCCTTCTGGTGCTGATGTGCAAGTAGTAGAATCGTCTTCTTCCTTCTGATACACTTCCTTGACCAGGTACTCTGGGAGAACAGGGCTAGGCTCGTCCTCTGACTCACTCATGTCTTCGTCCCTGGTGCTTCAGCACATGGGGCCACTCAATAATAGTTGCAATGTATTTATTCGGCCAATATTCACTGAGTGCCCACCATGGGTCAGGCTCCATACTAGGTTTTAAGAGCAAGGAAGTCAAGAAGACAACAGAGTCGGCTTGGATCTCACATTCTCATAGATATAGATATTTCCCAAACAAATCCTGCACCGAAAACACCTGACTAGACATTTCTGGCTTAAGCTAGCCCACCCCAGCCTGAAGGCAACACAGGGCTGGCTCTGCATGCTGTCAGATAAATCGTCTTCCTCCAGTGAGCCAGCGGCTTGTCTGCAGTCAAAGGAGGTCAGAAGCCAGAGCCTCTGGGGGCCTATAACGTTGTGCATGTTGTAGAGTCTTAACTAAAGCTCAGATCTGCCACAGTGCTCACTCGCACATGTGGTCCTGTAACTGCAGGATCAGGGCTCACAGTTTCACTCGTAAAAAATAATCTTGTGTATCTTTGCAGGAGAGATGTTCCAACGGGGCTTATCCTTGGGGCAGCCATTCAAGGTGAGGTCATTTTTCCCATTATCTTAGTTTTCACGGGTGATGAAGTGGGTTTGAATTAAGTCCAGGAAGTTTGAGTACATTTGCGTAACTCACCATGACTGGCCAGAATAGTAATGATTGCTGTTACTCTATTGAAACAACAACAGTAACCGTGGTGGCTATCACTTATTGAAAACCCACTATGTCTCAGTTGTCGATAAATGCCCTATTCAGAATGGAATTCTGTCCCAAATGCTAATCAGCCTGTCCAGAAAATAACTTGGTGCAGTGGAAGATGTGTGTGCTGTGGAGTCAGGCAGATCTGAGATTTGCTCCCAGCATGGTTGCTTGTTAGCTGTGGGACTTAGGCAAGTTTCTCACTCCTCTGAACTTTGGGGTGGTCCTTGTAAAGCAATAAACTCAGACTCATTGGGTTGTTAAGGAGAATAAAATGTAGTGCACATATTGCATCTCACCCACTGCCTGGCACACAGTCAGTACTCGAAGCTTAGTTGGTTTTCCCTGTGGCACACCGGAAACCTCTCTCTGAGTCTCTTGGGCTCATGGACAAGATGTAGGTCTGGACCCTGAAGCCCATATCTGCAGCCCCTCCCTGGGTCTCCTCTCTGTCTAGGACCGTGAGCTCGTGGCATTGCCCACTTTGGGTTTGTGAGAATTTCTTCTGCCTGGAATCTCCTCCTGCCGAGTCTTCCTGAACTTCTCCTGCCCTTCCCACTGGACTTGATCTCAAGCAACCATGAACTTGTGAACTGTTGCATTCAATTCTTTATCCACCTGAGTTGAGGAGAAACATGTATTTTAACAAAAGCTGCCAAGACTCTATAGAACCCCAACCTGGGAGAACAGAGCCAACGAGTGCTCCGTGAGCGGGTGTGTGGGACAGTTCAATTTAGATTTCATTATGGTTCTCTGGTGGGAAGTAGGGGGTGGGTGTTGGCCCTCAAGCCTTCATGGCACAGACCAGCCCTGGGGTGCAAGCTAGTGGTGGGCTGGAGACACGGTTTGTATACTGATACTGATTGACATCCCTGCTGAATAATAGGAGATGAATACTCCCTGTCTCCCTGGTTGGTTCTAAGTGCCCTAAGTTCATTGTCCCTAGTCCTTGCACAAATATCCTTGATAGACAGGCATCAAAGTCTTAAGAGCATCAAAGAGAGAGCTGGTGTGCAAATACCTCAGGACCGTTTCATGGGCCCCCAGTAGATGGAAGCTGTTATTCAGAAGCCAACGTTTAAGAGGTTAAATGATTTACCCAAGGACCTGATTCCATGTCTCAAATTATTTCAAAGTCTGTCTCTTATTTTTCTCTTCAAGCCTTTTCTGCAACCAGGAAGGACAGAGATATTCTAGGAGGATTTAACTGTAGAAGGAGATATAAATATTTATCGAATAAACATAAACACATGAATGAGTGAATGAGTGAATAAAATATTCATTCTTCTGTAGAAATATTCATTTCTTCTCCAGAAATAAGCTGTTATAGAACCTTCCAGAATGGTTGGCCCTAGACCCTTTCCCGCATTACCACCAAGCCAGCCTACTCCTGGCTCTCACACTCAACAGCTCAGTCATGAGGTAAATTGTGGGCATTAGAGTAGTTTAATCCTGAGTTTCCACCAAGGTTCCTAAATGAAACAAATTTTCATCTCATTCTCTTGGATGAAGCCAAAATCTTCACCATGAGATAAATACATATACTTATATATTCATACACACACTTATCCAATGTGTATCTGGAGGTTAACTATATGCTTGGTACTCTTCAATGACCCGGGAATAGAAAGATATTTAAGAAAGAGCAGAGAAGGACTCCAAAAGAGTTCACCTTCTGGTAGTCAATCAGATACTATGGTTCCGCAGGAACACAGAAAAGCTGTCTTAAAGGATCAGTACAAGTTTGCCAGACAGAAGGAGTAACTCGTGAAAAGGTGCCAAGGCCTGGGAGGCCATTGGCCTGTGGCAAGCTCAGCTCTGGTTGGAGGGGCAATGTCGCAGACAGGCATGGGTGTGGGTGTTCACTCCTGTTCTGACACTCACCAGCTTTTTGATTTTGGTCAAATTATTTCATTCTCAATGTGTTAGTTTCTTTATTTTAGAACTTGGGATGTTGTTGCTGAGGACAATGATGATAAAAATAAGAAAGGTAAGCTATAGCCCTTATGGGCCTGATGTTGCTCTGTGTTTTACATTAATTCACTTAATCTTCAAAATGCCCCAGTTAGATATTTTACTCTGTTTTAGAGACAAGGAAACTGAGCAAAGTACCTCAACAAATTATTGTGATGGTGCAATGAAAAGAAACGTGTGTGAGTGCATGTGTGCGTGTGTGCGTGCATGTGTGCGTGTGTGCATGTGTGTGTGTGTGTGCGCGTATGTGTGTGTGTATGTGGAAAATATGCTCTCAGGACTCCCTGTTCAGAACCATGACTCTTTAGATTCCAGGGTAACAAAGAGAAATAAAACTTGCCTAATTAGAAAATCTTAAAGTAATTTTGTTGATATTGCCAAGTCTGCCACATTCTGAGAGCAAGGGATTGATCCTTACTACCATGTTTTTCAAGAAATCATAGGGGGAAAAAAACGCCCTCACCCATCAAAGCATTTTACAACTCTTTCTCCAAGGTCAGCCTTCTGTTACTACTATGACCTCCTTAGACATTAACAGGGGAGCCTTGACAGACTGCCACTGTGAACTTTGCCCCTGTTGAGAAATGCTTGTCTCATGATGTCCCTTCTGATATTCTCCGTGGGGACACTCAGCATCTTGCATCATTCAGCTGGACAGTTTGGAGTAGAATCCTCTCTTAGGTTTAACAGCAAAAGACCAAACGAATGCTCAGCATTCCATAAAACCTACATGGCCACTAGGAGAAAGGCAAAACTTTCTAGAACAATGTAGGCAGTCAGCAGTATGTTCCCAGCTGGCTCTCAATAAATAATGATCAGTGGGATCATAAGACAGCGTCAGTAGGGGAAAAATAATGGGCTCAGTGGAGAACATCTGACTCCAAACTTCTGTTATGGGAGTATGTTGGCTGGACATGGAAGGCATGACCAAATCAATGAGGCTCTTGTAGGCTAGGCTGTGGGGTCTGAAAGTCTTCCCATAGTTAGTGGGAAAATGTTGAGAGATTGAGCCATGTATCTACTCTATTGTTGCCAGAGAAATCACTCTTGCAACAGTAGGGTAGGTAAATGGGAAGGGACCATAGAAGAGGAGAGTTGGATAAACTAAGGGGCCATTGTTGTGTCACAGTGGGAAAGGATGAGGTTCTGAACTCAGAAACAGTGGGCTGGTAGAGAAGGAGACACATTTGTGAGATATTCAGGAAGCAAAATTGTAGGGCAGGAATGGATCTGAAGTCAATGAAAAATTCTTCATAGCTCTAGTCATTGGGCTTCCCCAGAAGATGACACTGAAAGGAAGGTTTGGATGCAAGTCGTTCATTTAGGAGGAGATCTCAGGAAGCATAAAGTATTTCCTTGGGTCAGGACCTCCAAGTCCTCCCCTAACTGTGAGTAAGACAGGAAAGGGAAGGAATACACTGTAGGATGCCTTAAGAAGCAAATTACCACTCTGGGCAGCCAGAGTTCATCCCACTGTGGTCTTCCGGGATACTGTGTAGAACGTGCCCCCAAGTTGTCTCATCCAAAGGGTGAGAGAGCTGGGGTATTTATCCTCCAACTTCCATGTGGGATTGTTGAGAGCTGTTCACAGGGAGGAACATTAGTTCCATGACATTTCCATTCTGCCCTAGAGCTAGACACATTTCTCCCCACAAACAGGTTCCATTAGTAAGAAGATTAACAGCAATCAGGTAGCAAGCTCCTGTGGCCAAGCAAAGCCCTATGCAAAGAATCAGAGGTGCTAACAGTAAGAATTCCTGGGCATATACCAGGCGGTGAGTGCTGGGGGGATGTAGGTAGATACCAATAATATGTTATAGCTTTTTTGATTTTTTTTTTTTAAAGGAGACCATGGAGGTAAAGCTCTAATAGCATGCTTGTATCTCAGGTCACTAAAGTCACCTGGGATAGCAGATGAGTACAGGCTCCATATGGGCTCAGCCATGACTGGTTGAGTGTCCTGCAGGAGATGAGCCTGGGGCCTGCTGCCCGACCTGGCACCTGTCCTACTGTGATCTGCACTGGGCACAGAACTCCAGCCTCATGTATCTGCCAATGTTTACTGCCTTAATGAAACACAAGGGCTGTCAGCAAAAGGACTTTATTGCCACTAGCAGAACTTTTGTGAGATGATAAAAATGAGCTAGCTGTGCCTTAGAGAAAGCTACTACACAATGATAGATGCAGGCTGATGGCCTTAGATTAACCCATTAATAAATAGGAGGTGAGGAGCATGATATTGTTGGCTATAATGAATGCTAATGAGGTGACCCTGCTAATGGGACTCCTTTCTTCATTCTGTTATTACACTCATCAATTATGCAGCATTGATTACCACCTACTTCTTGCATCTCCAGGCTGAGAAATGGGTGACTTAATGGAGATGTTTCACCCAGCAAAACAGTGATTGGGTTAGGAAAACTAGAAACTGGAGAGGAGAGTTGGTTACATTCTAATCTGATTTAATGCTTCAAAAGATAGATTTTTTTTTTTACACATTGGGTCTTTAAAAACAACCTGTTTTATTTGAGCTGAACTGCAGAAATGGCTACACGTCTTAATGCTTTTGACATATACAAAGAAATATGCCTATGACTCCTTCAAATGATGTGCTGCAAATTTGGTCATAATAGAAGTCTTCAGGAGAATTACATTTCTTCCTTTGCGGTCACTGATTCTAAGTTTGAAGGAGCGGTAGAATCTGTCCCTCCTTTCCACATGCATCACCACTGCCTTGGTTTAGACCTTAGCATCTGTTACCTGGAAATCTCAATAGACCCTTCTTGGTGTGGCTCTTCCTCCCTTTAAGCCCACCTTATTCGGCCTCTATCTTAGCAATCTCTGCCAGAGTGGTCTTCCCAAAACCCAAATCTGATCATATGATTCTATTGTTTCAAAAACTTCCAGTATTTCTCATCACGTAAACCAGTGGCATGAAGATACACTCTGACCAGTAGATGTCTGTTATTTCACCAGGTCGATACTCATTTGTAATATGAATTTTGGAAGCTTTTTCATTAAAACGGGAATAGTGCATTGGTTACAGATTTCATTAATCTTTACTGTTTTCAATATAGTTCTTCATGACTTGCCTGATCCCTATTGGTACTGAAGATCGCAATCCCTACCTACCACAGAAGGGCTTGTATTGTCTGCCTTCTACCTACTTTTCCCACATCATCTTTGCCATTCCCACCTGCCTATTAAACCACAGAAGGTTTTAGAATATACTCTGCTTTCTCTTGGTCCCAAACGTTTCCATGTGCTATTCCTGTAACTTGAATGCTTTTTCCACCTCTGCTTTCAGACTCATTATATGTACATTACATGTATATATATATATGTGTATATGTACACATTATACATAATATATGTGTATATGTACATTACATGTGTATATTGCTTATGCAATAATGGATACTGGAAGGTCCAAAATTTGCAGAGTAGGCCAACAGGGTAGAAACCCAGAGAAGGGTGGATGTTGCAGTTGGACTCCAAAGGCCACCTGGTGGCAAAATTCTTCCTTGCTTGGGGCAGGTCAGTCTTTGTTCTATTAAGGCCTTTGAATGATTGGATGACACTCACCACATTAGGGAGGGCAATCAGCTTTAATCAAAGTCCACCAATTTAAACGTTAATCTCATCTGAAAAACACCTTCACAGAAACATAAAGAATAATGTTTGACCAAATATCTGGGCACCATGATGCAGCCAAGTGAACACATAAAATTAGCCATCATAATAAACAGTATTAAAGGGTTTGAAATCATAGATAATGCTACTTCATCCATGTTGTCATCTTCTGTACTTCCTGTTGATCTCATTTTCCAGTTTAGCAGAGATTTTTTTATAAGTTGAATGATCTTCTTGGGCAGCCTGATTGGTGCTCAGCATCTCAGGAGACACTCATAAGCCAGTCAGCTCCCAAGAATGTAAGAGGCATTATGAGCCATCATTCATAGCTCCTAACTAGGAGCTTAACACATAGTGCCTAGAATATGTTTTTATCTTATGTCAAGGGACTGATGTAGAATCATTGCCTATCATATACTAAGCACTGGGCTGCTCTTTGAGGGTCGTTGTTTTACTTAATCCATAGATAATACAAGTAAGGTAGGTGCTATCCTTGGCCCCATTTTATAGATGAAGAAATGGAAGCTCAGAAAGGTTGAGGATTTGGCCAGTGCCCCTAGTTCTGGCTATCTACTGCAGCTAAATGTGTGTCCCAAACTGAACTGTGTAAAACAACAACCGTTCTGTTGTGCTCGGGAGTCTGTGGGTCAGGAATTCAGATAGAGCACAATGGGGTGGCTGATTTCTGTTTCACAGTGACTGAGGCCTCAGCTAGTTTGGCTCAAATACCTGGAGGTGTCACCTGGAGGTGTCAATCAGGTAAGTGGTTCTGGTGGCTTGGTTCTGGATGCCTGTTAGATTCCTCAGGTTTTCTTCATTTCAGGTTTACTGGGGTTGGAATTCAAGTGCACTTTTTTCACACATGTGCTTGGGCTGTTCTGACCTCAATCTCTCTCCCTATAGCTTCACAGTATGGTGGTCTCAGGGTAATCAGACTTCTTGCATGGGAACTGGCTTCCCCCAGAGTGTGAGTTGCAAAAGTCTGCAAGACTTCTTATGACCTGGCCTCAGAAGTTTGAGATTGTCACATCTACCATAAGCTGTTGATCAAGCTGAACACTCAAGCCAGTCCACAGGTGATGGGAGGGTTATTAGACTCCATCTCTCAATGGGAGGAGAGCAAAAAATTTCAACCATCTTTAATCTACCATACCCATAATTAGTGAGAGGCAGAACTGGGACTTGGAGCTGATTTGCTTGACTTCAAAATCCTTGCTTTTTTCCTAAATTGCTTTATCTCTGCCAGCATCCTGTGTGTGATGGCCACAGGGTTCCTAATTATGAGCAGGACCCCAGGTCACCATGTAAATAGATAGGCAGCTGCAAGAGTGTTATGAGATGACACCCCACAATGTGTCAGGGTGGGGCAATGAGAAGGGCCAGTGCCAACTTCCTGCTGGGTGAAAGGGACACCAATGTCATCGCTCATGCTGCAGGGGGCCTCAGGCTTGAGGAGAGAGCAGTATTTCAGAACTGCAGGGAAAATGCTAATGACCAATGCTAATGAGGAAGAGGAAGCAAGGGGAGAGGGAACGAGCTCTGTAAAGAAAAGAAGCCAAGAAGAGGAATAAAGTACTTGGAGAGGAGGTGGTGAGGCCACGTCTTCTGCTGCGATCTCTGCCAGGAAGGATGAAGATACTCTACAAGTCAGTCCTTCAAACAGAGGAAAGCAAGGACCCAGTTCTCCAGGGCTTTCCTTCACTAGACAGATGGGTGGATGACTATGACTGTGATCTCAGAGGAATTAAGGAACCCCAGGAAGAACACTGTAGAAAGAGGCAAGAGAGCCCCTCTTTTTTTTTTTTTTTTTTTGACAGAGTCTTGCTCTGTCTCCCAGGCTGGAGTGCAGTGGCATGATCTCGGCTCACTGCAAACTCCGCCTCCTGGGTTCACGCCATTCTCCTGCCTCAGCCTCCCGAGTAGCTGGGACTACAGGCGCCCGCCACCATGCCCGGCTATTTTTTTGTATTTTTAGTAGAGACGGGGTCTCACCATGTTATTCAGGATGGTCTCGATCTCCTGACCTCGTGATCCGCCCGCCTCGGCCTCCCGAAGTGCTGGGATTACAGGCGTGAGCCACCGCGCCTGGCCAAGAGAGCCCCTCTTGAGCTCACTTATTTTGGTTTCTCCTGCCTTTCGTCTTTATCTCTGGGGGACAGTTATTATAATTCATTGAGGAATTAAGTACTGTTTTTAAAAAACTGACTAAAGCATCCAGTTCGGAGCCCTTCTATAAGCAACTGTTTATAGTTTGTCAGGGATTCTTCTCTGGATTGCAGAAGGGAGCTTGATTTCTCATTTCCAACAGCAGTATTTTCATGTAATTGAAAACTCAGTTTTTAAAACGTGGCATTGACTTTCTGCACATAATTGCTCTCTTAAGACTTTCACAATGTAAAGAGGAGAGGAGAGGGTGTAATAAAATGTTTGCTGTGGACCCTGAGCCCAGGAGCTTGAGACCAGCCTGGACAACAAAGGGAGACCCTATCTCAAGAAACAAACCAAAAATGTGTGTAAGGTCTTGTTGGCTGCCTCCTGTCAGCTGATTCTTTTCTTGCTCACCAATGGATCTTTATTTCTGTTTGGAGTAAATATGCCTGTGTCTCAGACATGAGTCATGAACCGTGTCAGCCAGTCATGACAATGCCATTCTCTTAGCCAGCGATCAGTGTAGAAGTGAAAATGTGACCTCCCCATCATGGCTAATGAGATGTTATGGGAAGTCAGCTGGGGTTTTCTGGGTAAAATTCTTCCTCCTGAGGAAATAAAGCAGTCCAGAAGAAGGCACTTCTTGCTCCCATCCTGTTCGTTTTGAGCGATCGTATGTGAGGACGGAATGCTTTGAGATCTGCAGCCATCTTGTGACATGAGGAACAAGGCATTTTTTTTCCAGAGACGTTGACCCAGTGCTCTGGTATTTTTGAGTCACAGAATCAGTCCTCCCAGAGCCTGCCCTCAGATCTCTGGATTTCAAGCCATACTTAGTTGAGTATTCTGTTACTTGAAACCAATAGCTGCCTAATGTGTACATTTGGTCACAGGGTCCAACCATCCGGTGTTTGAAGCCAGGCCTGCATTTCAAATGAGAGAATGTGGCTTGGTACCCTCTGGATTTACTACTGGTTTCACTGAGAGGGTAGCAGATTTCCTATTTCTAGGCCCAGGACTCCTTTCCTGGCTTACCTGTGGTGTGTGTGCTGTGTGTGTGTGAGGGGGTGGGGCAGTGGTGGGGAAGAGGGGGAAGTGGGAGGAGAGAGAGAGAGAGAGAGAGATTGGAGAAGAGAGAGGTAATATTTTGATTAAAATTCTCCATCTTAAGGTTGCAGTGAGCCGAGACTGTGCCACTGCACTCCAGCCTGGGCAACAGAGTAAGACTCTGTCTCAAAAAAAAAGAAAAAATTCTCCATCTTAGAAAAATTACGTCTTGGCACAGCTGCTGAGGAACTGCTTTTAAACCAGAGGCCTATTTGAAGAGGAATCCTTTGCTGGATTCTATTTTCCCCACATAATAGATTTGCATTATGGAGTCTGCAGTCTTACAATGGAAAATCAAATATTTTAGGATTGGATCATTCTCAAAGTGCCATGACGCAGGTTCCTCCAGTGTCGTCGTAACTGTGGTGATCATCACCTTACATCCTCTCAACTGCAAATTCTCTCTTCAGTCCCTCCTGGGCCATAATGGATGTTTTTTCCTTCCCAGTGAACACCACAGTGAGCCTGGGCAGCAGAGGGGACTGGAGGGTGATTGCAGAAGGAAGGGCACCTCTTTCTGGTTCCAGTAGCTGCATTTTTGTTGTTTTTTCCTGGCTCGCACTGCAAGGATCGGTCAGGGACGTGGCTGTGGGGGCCATCTGGTGGTGCCCTAGCCCTGCGGCCAGAGTGCACAGACCGCTGGCATCTTTGCTGCCTGTCCTGGCCCACCAACCACCTTCCCAGAGCACTCTCAGTTCAGACACACACACACACACCCAGGCCTTGCATTCTCTCCTTATGGGTGGACTGGCAGCACCATGACCCACTCTGTGCCCATCCACCAGCCTGCACCCTGGAGGGCTGCTTCCGGCTTGCCCGGCAGCTGTGGGGCAGCTCTGGCTTAGGCATCCTGGTGAACTCCTCCATCATCCAGTTGGCTGCAGCCACACCTTCTCCTGTGAGGCCTGAACACCGGCCTGAGGGAAGTCTGCCCTTCCTTGGGTCCCACTAGAGTCCTCATGTTGTATTTACAGCCACTCTGGTATCATAGCTGAACAATTCTTTATATTAAACTTCTCCTTGTCCCGTACAGGACAGTCCATCTTCTCAGCATCTTTCCATTACTCATCAGGTTTCTGCCTCTTGGACCCAGCTTGATGCACTGAGTTTCAGAGTTAAGCGATACGTAGGATAAGATTTTAATGATAAATGTTTGTGGCAGAGTTATCCACGTGATGGGGAAAAGCTTGTCACCTGCAAGCGGAAGTCCCTTAGAAGGAGGCAGAGTATATCCATAGCTGCATTGACTGAGCCGGCAGTGGGAGGATGCAGGGAGGTGAAGGGGCACTGGGCATGGTGGCTGCCGATTTCTCCAACAGCAAACGAGGACGCTGCCAAAGGAAGGCCACGTGGAGGGCCATATGCTTCCTGGCCACTTGCCTGGAAACCACCAGTGCAGTGGGATAAAACACTAAATATGCTCCAAACCTTTTAAATCAGCATTACTGGGAGTGTTCCCTAGCAATGTTCCCTTACCAATCCTCCGACGGGTATTTTGAATCACATGAAAAGCATGCAACCCCCTGCTTCGGGGAATGTCTCCCACCAAAGGCCCTTTCAAAGGATCAGGCAGCTCCTGGAGGAGTTTCTGAAATGCCAGCTCCAGGGCTCATGAGGGCATGTGCCCCAGGAATGTGATTTTACAAGTGAGGAGGGGGTTTCCCATGCCTGAGTTTGAAGACCCTGCTGTGAACACTAGATTTAGAAACAGAGTGAGGAAGGATTTATTTTCCTGATTGAGCCCGCAAAACCTCCTGGAGCAGGCAAAAGTGAAGCATCTTTGCATGAGATTTAAGGATTTAAGGCCCAGAGTCAGCAGGATTATAGGCTGAAGCAGGTTGGCAGATTGTCAGATATGGATGGCACAGGGGCAGGAGAGTGTGAACCCATCAAAACGGGTTTGGGCTGCCGGACAACACGAGGAGGGCCCTAGGGGAAGGATTGCCAAGGATCCCCTGGTGACACCTAGCTGTGATGGAGTACTGCCCAGGGCGGTCCTGAGACCTGTGCTTGGTACCATTTTAGGCACTTAGAGTCAGTGCTGCTGGTGCCCTGCCAGATTCTTCCAGAATCCCCTATCCACCTAGGGGTGCTCCCTGAGAGTGCCAGAGCCCCTGGGAATGTCCATCTGCCTCCTGGAGCAGGTCTAGACTTGCCCACGGGATGAGCTCTGAGCCAGGGGATTAATGGCTCTGGGCATACCCAGTAACTAGCATTTCCAAATTCCTGACACGTTACTTATCTTAGGGATTCGAGGATAAGACATCGAAATTTCTGGGAACTCCTAAAATCATAAATTATTCTGCATTATAGTTGTATTTACAAAGGGAAAGTAGTATTTAGTATTTTATTAGTATTTTTAAAGGTGCTTTAGTTGTATTTACAAAGAATCATAGCCTATGGCAAATATTCAAACGCTAGAAAACATGGGGTAGTGTTTGTGTAACACAACGTTCAATATTCTAGCAGGGTTAACAGCACTACACAGAATCACATGTCAAAATGGCCAATTTAAGGACTTCTTTGACTGCTTCCTAAACTTGTTATTTTTTGAAACAACAGCACCACTCATATGTTTTGAATGAGGCACACGAAGCATAAGAACTGATTAATATTTATTGTAATTCCAAGAATGGCATTAGCAGCAACCAGGACCAGGAACACACCCTTGTCACAGGGCCACTGTATGAAGAAGGCTGACTGCCGACTGGTTAGATGTGATGTTTCTCTGCTGCGTGCTCCTGTCCTGGTTCCGGGAAATGTGACCTTCACCTTCCACTCTCCATGGCAGCCTTCCCTGCTGTTGCTTTAGACCTGACTCAGTGGGTTTGTTAGAACCAGTGATGGTTCTTTGTTGATTGTTAAAATTTACAATTCTGTTTCCCATGTCCTTGAACTCTCACATGATTTTTCTTGGGATCTGGGGTTTAGGATATAAAAATCTTCTGAGAAATTCCTGGAGGGAATTCCCACATGGAAACACTACCCTCAACCCATGAGAAGCAGGGAGTTGGGATAATTTTCAGGCTAATTATGGACTTGCCATCTCTTAGGATTCTTCAGTGAGATTGAATTCCAGTTGCGGACAGCAGTAACCAACTCCACAGCACAGACTTCAGCGTGGCTTCCTTCTGTTCCCTGTTTCATTTCCACGTTCCCTACCATTTGTTTGTTTGTGGGGATGTGGGGGTTAGGGAGCTGTTATGGGCTGAATTGTGTCTTCTCAAATTGGTGTGCTGATATCCTAACCCCTAGTACCCCCAAATGTGACTGTGTTTGGAGATACCATCTTTGCAGAGGTAATTAAGTTAAAACGAGGTCATGAATTCTAATCCAATAGAACTGGTGTCCTTATAAGAAGGGAAATTTAAACACAGAAATGCACAGAGGGAGGACCCTGTGAAGACCCAGAGAGAAGATGGCCATCTGCAAGCTAAGGAGAGAGGCATCAGCAGAAACCAACTCTGTGGACACCTTCATCTTGGACTTCCAGCCTCCGGAAGTGTGAGACACTGAATTTCAGTGTATAAGCCAGTCAATCCATGGTACATGGTTATGGCAGCCTTAGTAAGCAAATACAAATTTATGTCCAAATAAACTACTTGCATATGAATCTTTTTGTCTCATGATCTGCTAAAGTAGGACCCAAGCTAAGAAGATAGGGTTTCCTTTAATTTTCACAACAAATTTGAATGGTAGGCTTGAACATCTTTGTTAACAGATCAGAAAAGTGAAACCTAGAAAGACAAAGATAAGGGAAACTTCAAAATCAGTTTTGTTTAAATCCAAGACCCATCCACGCCCTTTTCCACCCACACGGCCCTCTTCTCTCCCATATAGCCTGAAGATGATCCTTCTGGCTGTCTCGTTTAAACAGACTTTGCGTGCCATGTGGATTCCAAATTTGGCTGGCCAGGGCAGGACTGCAGCCTGAGGGTAGCTCTTCTGTTGATTCAAGTGGAATAAAGAGGCCTTGGTCTTGTCTCCTGGAGAGAGCACATGGGGAGTGGCAAGGCCCTGTGCTTGTCTTCTAGAGTGCCGCTTATGTGACATCACTGAAAGGTGAAGGAGCAGGTGAATGGGGAAATGTTTTAAATTTCATCATGTACGCTTGGACTCACGGTGGAGGTCAGAGTCCTTTGAAAATAGGAAAATATGAATTTGAAAAGCAGCAAAATGTTGGGAGAATAATGCTTATGGAGAAGGAACTTGACCTCAAATTGGAAAGGACTGAAGGTATGTTCTTTTGTGAAGGAAGAGCAGATCCAAGTGAGTGAGCTCTGGAGAATTTCAAGGAGAAAGAGGAACAGGGGTCACGATATGCTGGGGGCTGGGAGAGTGACTGAGACCCGGGTGAGTGTCTCTAGGAGGAAAAGGAAGCTGGAAACGCAGGCCATTTGGAAAGGAGGCTCAGAAGCCTGGTGTTGTAATGTTTCTGTGGTAGACAGATTTATCCTGGTTAGTGGCTCAGGGTACTTGGAGACAGATGTGGCCCTCCTTCAGCAATGTGGCCAGATCATCTGTCTTGCTTTCTCCATAAATATGTCTCTCTGAATGTCGACAGGGAGAGATTTGGAAATAAAACAAAAAAACATTTTGTATGAGCATAAAAGGCTTAATTTATCACCAGCTTTTCAACCAAATGAAAATGATTTGCTTTTTAAAGAGACTGTTTGCTGAACAAATGTTTCAAAAATGCAATAGATTATTGCAATTATTGTACCCACTTTAAAAAAAATTTACCAACGGACAGGCAGGTGTTCTAAAAATGTTTTCATACATTTCTCTCTGTGAAGGTGGAATCTAAGATGAAATTGCCTGGGAAATGTTTCATGTACAGTAAGGCTGTTTAAGGGAAGGCACAGACTTTTGAAGTTGCTTAGCCTCTGCTCTTTGGGGCTGCACCTGAGGTGAGCTTCTAGGTGTGCTCTGAGAAGTTGCTCTGACATTCTTGCTATTGTATTAACCACAGGGATGATGTTGGTGTTCTCGTCCACATCACAAGGATCACACTCTATCAGGAGCCAGAGAACAAACACCTCTCAGACCTTAGTGTCAAGAAAAACATATGGAAGGGTTTTGTCTTGTGGATCTTGTAACTCTTGGAAATGATCGCATTTCCTTCTTGTCACTGGGAATCTTAGAATCATGTTTGTGGCTCCTGTTTTATAGATGCGTAGCAACCTTGGGATAAATTTTGTGTGCCAAATGTGATTTTATTTTATTCCTCTTTCCTCATTTCCCTGTTGTTCTGATCAACTTCACTTATTTTCACCCCATGGTATGGAATTTTGTGTTTCATCAAGATCTTTTAGACTAAGAGGCTGTTGTGGATGTTGTCGTGTGTTGCCTGAATCTCCCTTGAAAAATCAAGGCACTCATCGCTCCAGCTGACCACTGCCTGCTGACGACTCATAGCGTGTGCCTCAGCAGGAGTTGCCCTTAGTCTGATTGGAGCTGTCTCATCCAAGGGAGGCTAGTCCACTCCCTGGGGGCAGCCTGCATCCAAAGACTGGTTGATGGAGTGGCACAAAGGCCTGGTGGCTGTATTAGTCCATTTTCATACTGCTATGAAGAAATGTTCAAGACTGGGTAATTTATAAAGAAAAAGAAGTTTAATAGACTCATAGTTCCATATGGCTGGGGTGGCCTCACAATCATGGTGGAAGGTGAAGGAGGAGCAAAGACACGTCTTGCGTGGTGACAGACAAGACAGCCTGTGCAGGGGAACTGCCCTCTATAAAACCATCAGATCTCATGAGACTTATTCACTATCAAGAGAACAGCATGGGAAAAACCCACTCTCATGATTCGGTTACCTCCCACTGGGTCCCTCAGGGATGTGGGGATTATGGGAGCTACAATTCAAGATGAGATTTGGGTGGGGACACAGCCAAACTATATCAGTGACCTTGCTTTGATTTAGGATAACTCAGCTTCAGAGCCACCCCAGCCTCACAGCTCCTTGTGAGAGCCTCTGAGGATGCTGGTGCAATCGCTCCCAAAGCCTCTGTGCCTGACTCTCCATCTGAAAGCCTGTTTCCTGGGAATCTGAGCAACAGCAGTTGATGCCAGCAGTGGGTTGAGGAAGCAGATTTTAAAATGCGATTTTGGAGCTGGATCCCCCCTAGTCAGCTGGTAATAGGTGGTAAATGGATTCCTGATTGCCGCAGGCATGGGGTAGTGTGGTTCTGGCAGTAGGGGCCTCGGTGGGGCTGCCAGAGGAAGGGAGTGCATGGTGGGCACAAAGTCTAAGGCATTAAACAGTTTAGCCAAACTTTAAAACTTAGAAATCATAAGGACTATGGGATTGGATAGCTATCAGTGGATGGGGCCATCAATATATTGGAGCAAGACAATGAAAGGCTGTGAGTGATCAATCACCAACTTAAGGCTCAGTGTGGAAACTGGAAGGCATCTCTGACAGCTTTTAAAGAGACTTACTTGTTCTAGGCAGGGGGCAGAAAAAAACCCAGGATTAGACCTGGAACTTATTATGAGAGTAGAGGAGCCACCGAGAAGACAGGTCTGGTGTGAAACAGTCAGGGTCCCGATTAGGTTAGGCTCCCTGAGATTTGGGATGGGACGTCTGCATTGATGTACTAAAAAAATCCTGTTTCCTAGGCTGGGCACGGTGGCTCATGCCTGTAATCCCAGTACTTTCAGAGGCCGAGACAAGCGAATCGCTTGAGGCCAGGAGTTGGAGATCAGTCTGGCCAACATGGCAAAACCCCATTCCTAGTAATAATACAAAAATTAGCCAGGCATGGTGGCATGCACCTATAATCCCAGCTACTGGGAGGCTGAAGCATGATAACTGCTCGAACCTGGGAGGCACTGGACTCCAGCCTGGGCAACAGAGCGAGACTCCATCTCAAAAAAAAAAAATTCCCTCAACCCTCTGGGCCTGTATGAGCCCACTCTTCCATGTTAAAGATTAGTCCTCCTCCCTTAGTGCAAGATAATGCAAAGGCCTCTGTCTTGCAGATAAAATGTGCCCCCTGCCCACCACCCCCAAGATCTACCTCCACCTTCTGTCTTGTCCTTCAGACCAATATATAGGATTCAGTCACAACCTAAGATGGCTGGCTAAGGGATGGGCTGGCAAAGTGAAGAAAGGAACTATATTTTGAAGGAGCTGAAGGACCTAGTCAACTTGAAACTGCAGGATGTAGGAGAAAATGTATGGGACTGGATCCTCAGATGCTTAGAGATAGAACATAAAATTGGATAAGGAATGGTTTATTGACAGGGGAGCATTCGTCCATGATACAGGAGCAGCCTTCTGACTAGGAACCTGGGAGATGGTGCTAATACATGGCTAGCATGACACTTGAAGCTTGAGGAAAGCAAAAGCATACACCAAGTGAAGGAGGAGTCCTAGCACTGCCATGTCAGGGGAAGACAAGGAGGATCAAAGGGCTCAGAGAGGCAGGGCATGGTGGCTCACACCTGTAATCTCAGCACTTTGGGAGGCTGAGGTGGGTGGATCACCTGAGGTCTGGAGTTTGAGACCAGCTTGGCCAACATGGTGAAACACCATCTCCATTAAAAATACAAAAAATTAGCTGGGCATGGTGGCTGGCACCTATAATCCCAGCTACTTGGGAGGCTGAGGCAGGAGAATCGCTTGAATCCACGGGGTGGTGCTTGCAGTGAGCTGAGATTGCACCATTGCACTCCAGCCTGGGCAATAAGAGCAAAACTCCATCTCAAGGCCAAAAAAAAAAAAAAAAGGCTCAAAGAAGCAGGCATCCTGGAGTGAATATACTATGTATATAACATGTAGGCCCACCACTCCAAAATCCCATGTTCCAAAAAAAGTACATTAGGTAAAATACATACATTTTCTTTATTACTGTCATCCTTTGATCTTAAGGCTTCTCTTGCTAATGAAAGTTTTGACATCACTGCTGTTGCTTGAGAACAAACAGATCTTCCTCTCTGAACAATCTCCCATCCTTCAGCATCTTTCCTTTCTATGCAAGAGAAGAAAACAAATCAAGATTCCTTAGATGATAAAAAATACTTGGAAGTCTATAAAATAAAAACATTTTCCAGTTTAACTTCCCTTAAATATAGCAGATATACAAACATAAGGACATTTTACCTACCAAGGCCACGAAGGAGTGCCCTGGTGAGAAGGCAGCAGCATATTTGGTAAGCACCATAGTAGCTGTCTTAGGTAAGCCATGTCTGATGATAAATGCTGTTCTAGAAATGGGCTTGCTGATAGCACTGGGCTGGACGGTGGTGCTTAACCATCAGAGCAAAACGCACCCAATTTTTCTAATGATCAGTATGGTCAGAGCACGGGTGTCAGAGATGGGTGAATATGCAGAGAGCTAAGGAGGTGGTAAATAGAACATGGTGTCTCATAAGGAAAGATGGAGGGAAAACCGGCCAGAGCTTTGCTCAATCTATACAATAGGAGAAATAACATAGCTCTGTATTATGCTTCACTCACGAGTGGGCAAGTCTTACGTGATGCACCTGAAGCAGCCCTCCAGATTGGAGAATGTTTCCATAAGTCTCATTGGTAAGAAGTGGATCACATGGGTACCCCTAATTACCAGGGAGATTGGGGGCTTAGCCATCAGGCAACGGGGAATGGTATTGCCATCCTAGGCCAGATCATGGTGAGTCATGCCCTCAGTAGAGTGCATGGTCCTGATATGAAGCCAGGGTCATGCTAGCAAGGAGGCAGGGGAATGGCTGTTAGGCAGGCAAGCACTAGGGCCTGTCACAGAAGCACCCATGGGATCCTGTGGGAATGGGCGAGAATTATTCTGCGGGGAAGGTTTTCCCTCCTTTTCTGTTGTTTTCAAAAGTTTTCTGACTCCATTTCTAAAGTCAATATTGCATTATTCACAATGCTGTATTAGAGTGTTATTAACATCCTTTAATAGCAAACATTGTATTATTGGGTTCTCATCATTTCCTAGTCCCAGCAAACCTGAGAGATCACAGCTGCATATGCATGTGTATGTGTTTTATCAGTTTCACAGCGGCTTTCATCATGGCTGATTTCTCTAAAGGCATATATTGATGTTCTTAATGATTAACTCTAATATGTGTAGGCCAAGAGGGAAAGATTTTCATGGATGACATTGTTTTTTTCCTCATTCCCCATGGTTTTCATCAGCTCAGTATAATAATTTTTCTTCTCCACCTCTGATCTTCCTCCCAGAGCCACTGTGCCTTCTCCAGGTAGAAACAGCTTCTGTCTCATGACTGGCACCCTTCCTCGGTTCCTGTCATCTGTAGCCAGGTATGCTGGGTGCTGGAGAGAGCCCTGGACTTGGAGTCAAAAGACTGCAGTTGGAGCAGAGGATCTTGCTTCAGAAGTTCTGCTGTGGCCTGAGTCGTTTCACCTCTCTGGGCCCCAGATGGACCTTTGTAAAACTGAGTGGAGGCGAGCAGGTGGACGATGTGGAATCTCTGTGATGCCTCAGAGCCATGAGTGTTCATGACACTCCATGTCTGATTCTCCTCAAGGGGATCTTCATCTCTTGTGGTCACACGTCCTGGTTTCCCCAGGAGCATCTACACTATGTCACGTGAGGCTGGTTTTGAGTAAGTGCTCTCTGGTTGGTTTCTACGATGTAAGCTTCTCTTCATGTAGCTAAGAGATGATACTTTAAATGGATACAAAGGGATATTTTTAAAGCTGCTTCCTGAGATTCATCCTGGCTGCATTGCTATGGAACATGGCTCTGGAGCTGGCATTTCACTGTCTATTGACCATGCAAACTGGGGCAAGGGACTTAATTTCAAACAACTCAGGGTCAGGAAGCAAATACGTCATTGGACTAAATGAGAGAGTCCTTGCCCATAAGGAGCTGGGTGCTTCTTATCCTCATGCCTCTGGCACTGTGCTTCAGACTCTATCCTGACACTTCTCATTCTGCACTGGACTCGCTTGGACTCCCCTGAGGACAGGCACCACTGCTTACTCATCCATGGTGGCCATGCTTCTCACCCAAGACAGCAGCTCATCAACCACAGTTGACCCATAAAACTTCTGAGTTTGCCTTTTCCCCCTCCTTTTCTCTTATGTCCACTCTGAAGCCTGTTCTCTAACCTCTCTGGGAATTCTAATATCTCCTTCTTGCTCTTTTTATTTAAAATTTTAGGCTCAGTGAGTTCCTTTGTTAATTTTAATTGATGAAACCCCAAACCAGAGACCAACACATGGTAGAGATATCTTTCCGGAGGCAAATGTCTGTGCTTGATTTTCATTCAGGCTGGGTTAACACAACACCAGCTGGATGAAAAAATTTTTAAAAAGCTTTAAAAGATGCTATTTCAAAATGCCTAGACATTTGGATTCATTGGATGCAGCCAGGGTGCGGAGTGAGTTTTCCGGAGCTCGGATGCTTCTGACCTTTTTTGCAGGGAAAGGCCATGGTTAGAGTCACTTGTGGCCTTGTCTTCTCCAGTCACTAATTTTTCACTCATCTTTTCCAAGACCTATTTCCCTGTCCTTTAATCATTTTTATTGCATTTCCCTGGCCCGTCTCCAGGTCTTGACATCTCTCTTAAAATGTAGAGGCCACAAACTGGGTAAGGAACCCTAATGAGGAAGGCAACAATATGGAGTCCATTCGAAGGATTGATTCCCGGGCCCCTGCATCTGCTGCTAATTTATCCTAGCTTTTAAAGTCACGTCTAAGAGGCTCCCTTGCTTTGAGACCGTGGTCGTCAGTGACCCATCACACTTTCACTGCTGTGCTGCTCATGGGCCTACTATTCTGCAGCACAGGCCTCCTTGGTTTGGCGTGGCTTCTGATCAGGCTGCCTTGTCTTGTATGTGTCTGCTTGGGTGAAGCTCTTCTATTTTTAAAGATCTGCTTGGAATTTAGTCTCACTTTACAATCTACAAACTTTCCATTGCTTTATCAAGCTCAGCAGCAAAAATGCTCAGTGTAGCTCCATACCTGGTGAGCCACACAGAGGGGGCTGGGCTCTCTAGCTCTATCCAGAGTGTGCAATCATTGGGCTGTTCCAGCCCTGCACTAGCCACCCATCCCCACGCATCCAGAAGTGTTGCTGTGAGAATTATGTTCATTGGTTCAGGTAGAAAAGCACAGCAGCCTCCATGACCTTAGTGACTGGTATGGAAGCGGCCACTGTGGATTTGTAAAAAACAAATGGTGCAAAGTCTGCACTTGGCACTGTCTTATTCTAATAGTCAATGAAAGCACAAAGCATGGCTTTAAACCGTCACTCAGGGAAGGCCTGTGTGTGTCAGGAGGGGGGCAGGTAAAGAGGGATTGCTTTACTGAATATTGTACAGAGTTCTCTCCTAAGTCACCCAAGGATGCTGCTTGGAGAATCCAGATGCTGTTTGAAGTGGGGATTTCCTGAGTGGGTTGTCTCAGGAACAGTCAGGCCCAGGATAAGCCTCAGCAACTCAGGGATGTTGGAGGCAGAGATTGAGCGTGGGCTCCAGTCCATAAGTCCTAGTCCTCATCAACCCCTCTGGTCTTGTGCCAGCTCTGGGCCTTAGCTTTTTCATCTGCTTCTAAAAAAAGAATTTTAAGTGCCTATTTCTTAAGGTCTTGTGAGGATCAAACAAAACAGTGGATGTTATAGGTTTTTGTATATGCTAAAGGATTCTACATTAAGAGGCAAAGGTTATATTATATAATTACATATATATATATATGTTTAATTTAGGTTTGGTGGCACATAGGAGAACAAAAACTCTACATCAAAAGGGCTTAAACACAATACAAATGTTTCTCTCACATGCAGGTGCAGCAGGTCCATAAATTCATCAGCTTCCCAGGCTGCTTCCAGCTTTGCTACATGTGGCCTCATCCTTACAGCCCAAGATGGCTCCTAGGGCTCCAGCCATCACACCCTGGTACCAGAGAGCGAGATGACCGAAGGGGAGAGAAGAGAGCATGTGCTTGTCTCGTGAAGGATTTCCTGGAAGTTACACAAAACATTTCTGTTTTCAGCTTGTTGACTAGAACGTAGTCATCTGTCATACTTAGTGTGGAGGGTGACCAAAGAGGGAGTGTTTTGTCTGAATAGCATTGCATCCAGCCAGAGTGAGGGCAAGCAGCTGGAGGGAAGAGGAAGACAGACATTGTAGAGGAAGCTAGTGGTGACTCCCCCGCAGATTATATCCTATTAATAAAAGTAAGAACCTAATTTATTCCATGTGCCTGGGCCTCACAGGGCCATCACACCTCCATGAAGCAAAGTGCTTGGCCTCACTCTGATTTGCTTTTGTCATCTCTGAAACAAGGATGTTTTACTTCCTCATGTTTCCCAAATGTCCATCATTCAAATAATGCTTCTGCTGTGTAGCCATGCCTACAGCTGTGGTCAATGCTCCTCATCAATGCCACTGTCTGTGTACCACTCACGTGATTTAATCAGTACATTTTCTTCCAGTGGACTCTCCCTTTAAGCTTCTCTCTCTCTCTCTGTCTATATATATATATGTCTATATATATATATAGACATATATATATCTACACACGCACACATATACAACATATATTTAGAAGCTTAAATATATATTATATATTCACTCTATATATAGAAATTTATATATATATATATATATATATATATATATATATATATTTCTCTAACACTCCTGCACCACACACTGATCTTCCTCTTCAACAAATAGGAATGAGGCTTCAGGCACTGAACCTTGATCAGGTCACTACATCTGACCTGACATTAGGATACTTTTATTTGAGTTTCTAAATGTATAAGTTACATACATTTATATATATACACATATATAGAGAGAGATTTATATATTGAAAAAATTAATATATATAGGGAGATTTATATATTGAAAAACCCAAGTAAAATAAAAATAAAGTATCCTTAACATCAGCTCAGATGTAGTTACCTGATCATAGTTCAGAGCCTGAAGCCTCATTCCTGTTTGTTAAAGAGGAATATCAGTGTGTGGTGTGGGGGGTGTTAGAGAAATAGCATCAGCAAACTGGAACTTTCTTCTTGCCCTAATAAGCAGGACTGAAAATGTTCTCCCTATGTAATTTACTTTCTTTTAAATTTAAAATGAAGTTAAAATATATTTTAAATTTAAAATGAAGACTTAATTTGATGTCACGTCACCGTCCACTGAAGTTATCTCACTTTTCGCAGTGAGCAGCCCCCACCCGTTAGGATTCATTCTACTCTACGATTTCCAAGTTTCTAAGAAACTTAGAAAACTTACACTAGGAGTTTTAAAGGCATGATGTTTGTGCCTGTAAATGAATTGGGCCCAAATACTGCTGTGCAGCCTCAGGCATTTTCCAAATGGAACCCCGGCCTTTGGGGTTGTCATGAGGTGCAGAGTCCTGGATGGTCCCTTGAAGTTCCCCTGATCCAGCTGTAAGGGAGCTGGTGGGAGCCTGAGCTCAGATCAGGGAGAGGAGAAAGCCAGGTGTGGGGAGGTCCCTCCAACAGGATGGCCTGTTTTCATCAGAGCTGGAGGCTAAAGAGAAGGGCAAGGTTCCAGTTCCGAAGTAAGAGAACATCCCTTGAAGGCCGAAGACTGCTTTGAAATACTGTGGCTACAGCAAGGCTCCCTGCAGCCCCTGCGTGGCTGCCTCCCACTGTCAGCCACTTCCCCATATGGACCCTCACAGACTGGACAAATCTGAGTGACCTCGGGGATGCCTGAAGGCACCTAGCTGTGTTTATTTCATGGCACATTTTAGAGAGCCCCAGGAACTGGAGATAGAGCCCACTGGGAGGGGAGTCTGTTTGGACATTGTTTTCTTGATTTTCATCTTCTGTGAATTATTCTTCTAGTTGATCTTTTCTAGTACTTAAAAGTAGCTATTGGTCTCCCTGTCAAATCCAGTAAGAAACAGGGATCCCCAAGCACTTGGGTAAGGAAGTCCATTGTTGGGTTAAGACCTGAGCTGCCAAGAAACTCAGACACAGATCCACGAACCTTTTTACACGTGGGGATTGGTGTAATTGGCTCAACTGGCTTGATGCTGATTGGCAGCACCTTCAGGGAAGAATCTTACTGGGGTTCCGCCTCAATGTGTGCATTGGGATGGGCTGTAGGAGGGTGCCTTAGGGGCAGATGCAGTGATATGTTGGAAACATGGGGTAGGGGTATCCCTGTGGGAGCCAAGGGACACTGAGTCCACGTAGGGGAGGGGTGATGGGGCCATGTGGGGTAACAGGAGGATGAATGGGGTGAGAGGTAGAGCTTCGTAGCTAAGGACACTGACATTTGGTGCGTGGGACATAACGTTCACATATGGTGAGGCAGGTCTAGATTTGGGAACGTGCCTGTGGTACATGCTGCCTTGCAGAGGGGAAGCAAGAAGTGACAGAGAAGATGGTGGGTGGAGAGAAGAACGAGGCTGAGGCCAGGCACAGCCCCTCCTGTCAGCCTTATCTAAGAGAAATGTGTGGCCCTGCAGTCAGCACCTGCAGTGGTGCTGCCATGGTGCCTGCTCTGCATGGCCCACCTGCCCTGGAGCCAGCGCCAACACATTTGGGAAAGGCTGGATTCCATGAGCTTCTTGACTGATGCTCTTTTCCAGCTTTACCTGCTTACGTGCTTCCTGGATCTCCAAGAATTATAGCACACGGAATTAGCCTCAGGGTCTATGCTTTTTTCTGAGACATCTGACACTTGAACACAATTAGAATAAAGCGTTTGCTCACCTCTGAGAGGACCCCACTTTTCATTCATTCATCCATTCATTCATTCATTCATTCATTCACTCAAACATTTGCCGAGCACCAACTCTGTCAGCACTGGGGAAATAACAATAGAGAAAACCATCATCTTTCTCCTCAAAAACTCCCATTTTCAAAGGACTCTTAAATGTATGACTAAAAACAAGTGGATAAGCAGAACAGGAGCCAATAAAATTCCAAGGGCATTCCAGGGTAGTTCAGAGGAAAGAGGTCAGCTCTGCTGGGGACTGGCCAGAGATTCTGCAGAGGACCAACAAGGAGTGGGTGTGGGGACTCATCTAGGAGGAGAGAGGAGCAGTTGAGAGAAAGGCATGGGCATGTCACTGGGACAGGCAGGAGCATGGAACCTTGCAGATCATCAAGTTGCCCTATGTGGCTGGAGCACATACGAATTGGATGGTAGGAGAAGATGCTGCATAACTGCCTGGAACTGGCTTCTAGCAGCATGGGGGCCTGTGCAAGGGAAGCTGGGCATTACCCAGCAGGTCAGCTGTTGCCAGCAGTATTAGTCTGTTCTCATACTGCTATAAAGAAATACCTGAGACTGAGTAATTTATAAAGAAAAGAGGTTTAACTTGCTCACATTTCTGTAGGCTGTACAGGAAGCATGGCTGGGGAGGCCTCAGGAAACTTACAATCATGGCAGAAGGCAAAGGGGAAGCCTGCATGTCTTATACGGCTGCAGCAGGAGGAAGACAGAAAAGGGGGAAGTGCTACACACTTTTAACCAACCAGATGTTGTGATAACTCACTATCGTGAGAATAGCACCAAAGGGGAGATCCACCCCCATGATCCAGTCACCTCCCACCAGGCCCTTCCTCCAACACTGGGGATTATAATTTGACATGAGATTAGGGAAGGGACGTAAACCCAAACCATATCATTCTACCCCTTGCCCCTCCCAAAGCTCATGTCCTTCTCACATTTCAAAATACAATCATGCCTTCCCAACATTCCTGCATAGTCTTAATTCATTCCAGCATTAACTCAGAAATCCAAAGTTTAAAGTCATCTGAGACAAGGCTAGTCTCTTCTACCTACGAGCTTGTAACAATCAAAAACAAGTTCATTACTTCCAAGATATAGTGGGGGTATAGGAACTGGGTAAATACTCCTTTTCCCAAAGGGAGCATGAGTGAGCTTTGTGGTGGTGGTACTGCTAGGTATGTTGATTGTGGTGGTGGTTATAGGAAGCTACACACGAGCTGAAAGTACACACACATGCACACAGACACACTGCACGCACATACAAATTTGAATTACACCAGTGTCAATATCCTGGCTTTTATATTGAAATATCAGGAGCGGCTGGGTAAAGGGTACAGGAGACCTCTCTGTACACTTCTTTGCAAATTCCTATGAATATCTATTTCAAAATAAAAAGTTTTAAAAACTCTGTGGCCTCTTGTGTGGGAGACTAGCCAGTGCCAGATACGCCTGTGATGGAGTCAGGTGCTCAATTAAGTGGGCTGCAGATACAAGTGGAATTCTCTAACTCAGCTTTATCCTGGAGCACAGCTGAGGTTTTCAGTTCCATCTCTGATTCCTGTGACATATTTCTCAATTCATTCAAATTCTTAAATGAGGAAAGGGCTGTGACTACATGTCAGTCTCTGAAAACCCAGCTCCCTGGACCTCAGGCCTTTAGAGTAGGAACCAGTTCTGGAGAGAAACTTGAATTACGCCTTTGCAATTCCTGAACATCTGGGTCTGGACCCACAAACAGGGTTGGCTTATGAGGGAGTGAAAACTTTCTCAGGGAATGAAAAAGTTTTGGACAGGACGTCCCAAAAAGCCCATGGTGTCCTCTGATTTGACCAAATCCTTCAGAATAAATAAGACTTTAGCTGCCCCTGGAAACAGCCAGAAAAAAAAAAGGGGGGCAGTTACAGAAAACAGCGAGGTTAAGAAAAAAAAGCACTGAGAAGCCAGGTACCTCCTGGGATAATAACAATACAATAAAAATGCAGCAACACACACAAAAATCACATTCTGCTTTAGAATCATATTTATATCAGCAAATATGACATCTCTTATCTGTTTTAAATCAGAAAAATCAACTCTGCAAGTGAAGGTTTGAAGCTCTTGTGTTGCAAGGTCAAACCTTACTTTAAACTTGGTCGGGCCCCCCAGTGGAACTTGCAAAAGGAGCTGGAGAAATCTTAGAATTCTGAGAGGCCCATGGGAGCGATGCCTGTTTTCTCACTCTTGTTATTGTTGGTGCCAGTCTGAACACCTTGATCTCGAAGCAATTTGTCAGAGCCCTGGTTCTCCCACCATCTGTCTACATGCCGATTGTCTTGGCGAGATTTATACAAGAAGCAAATCCAATTAAATGAAGAGATTGCCCCTGGCAGCTCTAAGCATTTCTAAGACAGGAAGGCCACGCTCTGGAATCCAGCGGGCATTCCCAAATCACAGCTGATTATCAGGTACTTCATCAAACAATCTCCAGTTTGCCAGCAAACCACAGGCTGACAAGACAAAGGCAGGGGTCAGAGTGATTCTAAGATGGTGCTTCAATGTTCATATTTCATTCATGACAAGCATTGCATGTATTAGGGATACAGTTTCCTTAGGAATTCAAGAGTAATTTGAACCATTCGATCTCCAGAACCAAAATAACCCAAATAAGAGCAAGGGAGATAAAAGGTTTCCCAAAGAACTTTCTTTTTCTCAGAAGGTCAATAGGAGTTTGAATTATAGTCTGAAAAGATTAAGCGACACAACTTTCAATTTCCCATTCATCCAGGAAACCCTATCTCTTCATCCAACACAATTCAGAAAACTTAAAACCGGCCAAATGTGTCTAACTAAAAATGAAGGCTGGACATGATGGCTCATGCCTATAATCCCAGCATTTTGGGAGGCCAAGGCGGGAGGATCACTTCAGCCCGGGAGTTAGAGACCAGTCTGGGGAATACAGGAAAACCCTGTTTCTACTAAAAACTAAAATAAAATAAACTGTGGGGTGTGGTGGTGAGTGCCTGTTGTCCGACCTACTTGAGAGGCTGAGGTGGGAGGATTACTTGAGCTCAGGAGTTTGAGGCTGCAGTGAGTTATGACTGAGCCACTACACTCCAGCCTGGAACAGAGGGAGACTGTCTCAGAAAAATTAAAAATGTAAAAATAAAAATAGGGCCGGGCGCAGTGGCTCATGCCTGTAGTCCCAGCACTTCGGGAGGCCTAGGCGGGCAGATCACAAGGTCAAGAGATCGAAACCATCCTGGCCAACATGGTGAAACCCCACCTCTACTAAAAATACAAAAATTTGCTGGGCATGGTGGTGCGTGCCTGTAGTCCCAGCTACTCGGGAGGCTGAGGCAGGAGAATCGGTTGAACCCGGGGGGTGGAAGTGGCAGTGAGCTGAGATCGCATCACTGCACTCCAGCCTAGCAACACAGCGAGACACTGCCTCAAAAAAAAAAATAAATAAAAATAAAGAGCTTTGTGAAGATCAGGCCCCCAGGGACCAGCTGGGATGCTGACTTGGTGAGGCACGTGTGGGTGGGGGTGACTCTGGATGTGCTGGTGTTTGCAGGAGTGAGCAGCCACCATTCCTTCCAAGTTGATCTTCTGGGGCTCAGGGTCTCCAGCTAGTGGCTCTCAGGGGGTGCTTCAGAGCTCCCTGAGAAAATATGACATCTCTTATCTGTTCTAAATTAGAAAAATCAACTCTGCAAGTGAAGGTTTGAAGCTCTTGTGTTGCAAGGTCAAACTCTGGGAGTGGGGACTGGGGACTGTGTGTTCCTTTGCAGGTGGCCCTTGTAGGTGGACTTGCAAGCCTTGTGAGGGCCCTCTGGTTTCTGGGCCTATAGATCCCTCTTCCTTGCTATGAGCCTGCACCCCCAAGGGATACCTCACGTGCCTCGGGTCCCACTCAGGGAAAGCAGGTACCAGCCTCAGCTTCCTCCCCGCTGGGTTGAAGGGCAACGTCTGAGCCTAAGCCACCAGTGGCACTTTTGTGCCTGCCACTCAAGAGTTATTTGAGGCGAATGAGCCACAGAAGCAGAAATGCCTGTGTTCCTGATTATTTATTAATAGGGCACAGCAGCAACTGCGTTTCCATCTGGAATTATTAGCACCACCAGTTGCCATTCTTTTTTCCCCTCAGGGAACTGTTTAAGACCCAGGATCAGGCCAGTGTGCATTCCAGGGGCAGGCTAAAAGCAGCAACAAATAGGAGAGAAAAAAAATATATAGTCTTACCAGTCACCACCACGCAGCTGGGCTGGGAATCCATGAAGACGGAGTGGGAGCTCGCGCTGTGCTTCCTGGGTCAGGCGGCAGCCCGGTGGCCGAGCTCTGCCTGCTCTGCCAGCCTGGCGGCGTGCTGGCCGCGGGGCCGCTATGGAGCGGGAGCCCAGGTCCTCCCGGCTGCCGGGCTTCCGTAGCATTCCGGGCCCCAAAAGGCCAAGGATCTAGGGGAGGGTGATAAGGCGATGCCCCTTGAAAGCACAAGGATGCAGCTCAGGACAGCGGGTTGGAGTGACAGGTGACAGCATGCTGGCAGCCCTCACAGCCCTCGCTTGCTCTCGGCGCCTCCTCAGCCTTGGCGCCCACTCTGGCCACCCTTCAGCCCGCCGCTGCACTGTGGGAGCGCCTTTCTGGGCTGGCCAAGGCCGGAGCCGGCTCCCTCAGCTTCTGGGAAGGTGTGGTGGGAGAGGCACGGGCGGGAACCAGGGCTGCGGCGGTGCTTGCGGGCCAGCGCGAGTTACGGGTGGGCATGGGTTCTGCAGGCCCGCACTCGGAGCGGCCTGGCCCCGGGCAGTGAGGGTCTTAGCACTTGGGCCAGCAGCTGCTGTGCTCAATTTCTCACCAGGCCTTAGCTGCCTTCCCACAGGGCGGGGCTCGGGACCTGCAGCTGGCCATACGTGAGCCTCCCCCATCTCTCTGTGGGCTCCTGTGTGGCCGGAGCCTCCCCGACGAGCACCGCCCCCTGCTCCATGGCGCCCAGTCCCATGGAACACCCAAGGCCTGAGGAGTGCAGGCCCACGGCGCCGGACTGGCAGGCAGCTCCACCTGCGGCCCCGGTGCAGGATCCACTGGGTGAAGCCAGCTGGGCTCCTGAGTCTGGTTGGGAGTTGGAGAACCTTTATGTCTAGCTAAGGGATTGTAAATACACCAATCAGCACCCTGTGTCTAGTTCAGGGTTTGTGAATGCACCAATGACACTATCTAGCTACTCTGGTGTGGACTTGGAAAACCTTTATGTCTAGCTAAGGGATTGTAAATACACCGACAGGCACTCTATCTAGCTCAAGGTTTGTAAACACACCAATCAGCACACTGTGTCTAGCTCAGGGTTTGTGAATGCACCAATCCACACTCTGTATCTAGCTTCTCTGGTGGGGAAGTGGAGAACCTTTGTGTCTAGCTCAGGGACTGTAAACTTGCCAATCAGCATCCTGTCAAAACAGACCAATCAGCTCCCTGTAAAACAGACCAATCGGCTGTCTGTAAAGTGGACCGATCAGCAGGATGTGGGTGGGGCCAGATAAGAGAATAAAAGGCTGCCGGGGTCAGCAGTGGCAAAGCATTGGGGTCAGTGTGGACTTTGTGGAAGTTTTGTTCTTTTGCTCTTTGCAATAAACCTTGCTGCTGCTCGTTGTTTGAGTCCATACGGCGTTTATGAGCGGTAACACTTACCACGAAGGTCTACAGCTTCATTCCTGAAGCCAGCCAGACCACGAACCCACCGGGAGGAACCAACGATTCCAGACGCGGTGCCTCGAGAGCTGTAACACTCACTGCGAAGGTCCGCAGCTTCACTCGTCAGCCAGCTAGACCATGAACTCACCAGAAGGAAAAAAACTCCGAACGCGTCTGAGCATCAGAAGGAACAAACTCGGGACACGCCGCCTTTAAGAACTGTGACATTCACTGCGAGGGTCCGTGGCTTCATTCCTGAAGCCAGTGAGACCAAGAACCCACCAATTCCGGACACAGGAGCGCCAGCAGGGGCCTTGTGGACATTTGGGTCTGAGTCGGTTTGTTGTGCAGGATGGTTCAAAGGTGAGCGAAATTTAGCCTTGGCTACCATCTGTCCCGGGTTGCCTGGGATGGGGGTGTGTCTGGGATGGGACATGGGAACGTGCTCAAAGGGGTACCGTCCTGGGCACCGTGGGCTACCCTACAAGTCGTTTACTTAGATTTTGTTTTCTCTGTAGTAATCCTTGCTCCTTGCTAGAGCCCCTTGTTGTGTTTGGCCATTATGATTTGGTAAAATTTGATTGCTCTGGAAACTGATTCCACATGTGAGATGTGAGCAAAAAAAAAACAAAACCATAGATGAATCTTAGGCGCCTGCCTTTAAAATATTGACTCAAGCGCCACTGCCTAGAGGCTGTGGGTCCTCAGGGAAGTGAATCTCTGTGCTCAGGTTTCCCGTTTTGAGAAACGAGGATCGCAGCACCGGATCACGCATGGATTGTTTCTGTGCCCCAGGCGCTGTCCCCAGCTTCATTGGCCCTGAGGGACAGAGGCTTGCCACCTAGTGTCTGTGCAGGCTTGCTAGCTCTGTGCTCACTATCCTGCGTTCTGCCTGTGAAAAGTGCTTGCTTGACACTGCTAGACTCCTTAAATGTGCCACTGATAGCCACAGCCGTGGCATGCCACCTGGCTCTGCAGACAGTCCTCGTGTTTTTAATTGTGTCAGAATAACTGAAAAAGCTAACATTTGGGGCTGTCTCTATTGAAGAAGCTATGTTATACAACATCTTGATCTTTCAGAGAATACTACTAAAAAAAAAAACCTTTTGGCCAGGTGCATTGGCTCATGCCTTTAATTTCAGCATTTTGAGAGGCCAAGGTGGGAGGATAGCTTGAGGCCAGGAGTTCAAGATCAACCTGGGCAACATGGCAAGACTGTCAATTAAATTTCTAAAAAAGTGGTGTGTTCCCATAGTCCTGGCTACTCAGGGAGGCTGAGGCAGGAGGATCACTTGAGCCCAGTCAGCCATGACTGCACCTCTGCACTCCACTGTGGATGATAGAGCGAGACCCTATCTCTAAAAATATTCTTAAACTTTTTTTAAACTAAAAATATTATTTTTCCAAAGTTGTATAATAGAGCCATAATTCTCTGTCCCCATCTAGGTCTAGGGAGGAGAAGCTCCTTCAGGGAAGCAGGCAGAGCCTCTCAAGCACCGTCCTGCCTCTAGAGAGCTCAGTGTGACAGCAGGACCACGTGGCTCCATCTGCTGAATTGTCCTGATATAAAGCGCTCCCTTTTAATTGGGATCACCCTTAGGGATTGGACCCCACTTGATGGCTTTTCTGGGATTCTGAACCAGGCGCAATTCCCTTTAATTGGCTCCTGGTGTGGGCTGCAGCCTTCTTTACAGCCAACAGGTGGGAAGCGCCATTTGCTCCCACTGGTCTCCCACTCCCTGCCCTGAGAAGCTGGGGCCCACCTTGCGTTGAGTGGGATGCAGAGAGCTTTGTACTTCGCCTCATTTCACAGAAGTCACCCAGTTTCTCATATTCCCAGAGGCACTTGTGGACTTGGTCTCAACCTCCTCTGGTGAGCAGCTCTCCTGGCTCCTGTCACTTACCTAGTTCCATCATGGGGGCTTGGCTTGTCCTGCACAGTTAAAGGAAGAGATTGGGCGATTAAGAAATAACGCCCCCCGCCCCCCCCGCGCCGTTTTGTGTGTGTTTTTTTTTTTTTGAGACATAGTCTGTCACCCAGGCTGGAGTGCAGTGGTGCGGTCCCGGCTCACTGCAACCTCTGCCTTCCAGGTTCAAGCAATTCTCTCCCTCAGTCTCCCAAATAGCTGGGGTTACAGGCACCTGCCACCACGCCTGGCTATTTTGTATGTTTTTAATAGAGACAGGGTTTGACCTTCTTGGCCAGGCTGGTCTTAAACTCCTGACCTCGTGATCCACCTGCCTCGAACTCCCAAAGTGCTGTGATTACAGGCGTGAGCTACCGCGCCCGGCCAGAAATGCCCACATTTGTAAAGTTGGTTGCTGCTAGGGTCCAACTCTGCTATCAACATTCACCGATGAAGTCTGGGAATGGGAACTTGTGTTTAAGCAGACTCCTTAAGTGCAAAGACTGCCCATGTTTAACCATACTACTTTTCTGATAACAAAGCTGAAATTTTCATCATTACTATTTTTGTGATGTGACGTGAGCTACTCTTATTTTAACTAAACTGGATGTGTCCTGGAGTTTTTACTTTCCCATAATTCACTATTTTTTTTGTTCTAAAGTTTTCTCTAATTTTGAAATTAACAGAAAAAGAAAACAACAGACATAAAATATTTTACTTAGTCACAGTGATATGTCTATTTTTGTATTCATTCACCTCTCTTCTCCCCACACAAGAAACCTCCACCTCATACTTTCTGGAATGAAAATAGCTCTGAGAATTATGGATTTTGAGATTCAACTCTGCACTTTTATTTCTTTTTCCATTGTAAAAACAAACGTTCTCTAAAAATTGATGTCAAACGCAGTCTTCCGGCTGATGAAATACAGTAAGTGTGAGAACGAATAAGGCCACTAAATGGAGCTGTTTCATTTAACAGAAAGCACAGTGATCTTCCTTACGAGCGGGATGCCTGAGAGGAATTATGTTTGTAATCAGATTTGACTCTAGGATTAAGGGGGCAAGGTGCGACCCTCTTAGGAGGGTCTTTGAGACAGGTTCTTACTCTGTGGCCCAGGCTGGAGTGCAGTGGTGTAATCTTGGTTCACTGCAACCTCAGCCTCCCAGTTCAAGTGATTCTTGCTCAGCTTCCTGAGTAGCTGGGATTACAGGTGCACACCACCACGCCTGGCTAATTTTAGTAGAGACAGGGTTTCACCATGTTGGCCAGGCTGGTCTCAAACTCCTGAGCTCAAGTGATCTGCTTGCCTCAGCCTCTTAAAGTGCTGGTATTACAGGCATGAGCCACTACACCTGGCCCACGTTGTAGGCTTTGTGGGCCAGTTGGAATTTGGTTGTTGCAGTGTGAAAGCAGCAATAGATAATATGTAAGTGAATGGGTGTGACTGCATTCCAATAATTTATAGATGCTGAATTTTGAATTTAATATAATGCCGATGTGTCATGAAATAGTCGTCTTTGGATTTTTTCAGCTATTTGCAAGTGTAGAAACTATTCTTAGCTCTCAGGCTGTACAAAAATGGGCAATGGGCTAAATGGGGCCGTGAGCTGTTATTTGCAAAACCTTGCACTTGAATATTTCTCTTATAGGGGACATGATAGGGCTGCTGATATGGTGACCTTATGGTGTACAACTAATAAATATTCAGTTAAATGAGTAAATAGATTATAATTAAAATGGAAACAAGAACTAAAAGTGGTTCTGAATATTTCATCAAAAAACCCATTGCTTTCCCTTTTTTGTTAGGTTCATCCAGTGTTAAGTTAGAAGAGCATTATGAAGAGACATGGCCAACATTTCTGTTTTCAACATTATACTGTTTATGATGTACACTAGGAATTAACTAACAGAAGCAGTTAGCACGATTAATTTTTTACAAATAATTTTTTCCTAGTGCAATTTGTTAAAAATTTGATAAAAACATTCTCCCCCCCCCCCGCCCCACCATTCCATCCTGGCTGTGAATTCGCTGATTGTTCAAGGTGGGATCTGGCTGCTGTGCCCAGATAGGTTAGGAACCTGAAGCTTTAATTCATCTTCTTGGAGGTACTGGACACTGTACATTCATGTTTTTAAACTTTGTACTAAAACATGCTTCTCAAATGTTTACACCATTTACTTCTTTTAAAATTAAAAACTTGAGGCTGGGTGCGGTGGCTCATTCCTGTGATCCTAGCACTTTGGGAGGCTGAGGCAAGTGGATCACTTGAGGTCAAGAGTTGAAGACCAGCCTGGCCAACATGGCGAAACCCCATCTCTACAAAACAAACAACAACAACAAAAAAAACAGGCAGGCATGGTGGCAGGTGCCTGTAGTCCCAGCTACTCAGGAGGCTGAGGCAGGAGAATAGCTTGAGCCCAGGAGGCAGATGTTGCAGTGAGCCAAGATTGTGTCATTGTACTCCAGCCTAGGCGACAGACAGAGAATCAATAAAATTAAAAACTTGAAGCCAGGCACGGTGGCATGCTCCTGTATTCCCAGCTACGTAGGAGCTTCTCCCAGCTGATAGGAGATCGCTTGAGCCTGGGAGGTCAAGGCTGCAGTGAGCTATGATCGCTCCACTCCAGCCTGGATGAGAGGGCAAGACCCTGTCTCCAAAAATGAAAAAAAAAAAAAAATGAAAATGAAGAAGATGAGACTTTTATTACTTTCTGAAACAATCACTTAAAATGGTTTTAAAACCATCAAGAAATTGGTATGCTGGTATCATCTTCAATATGCCATGGGAAACTGATATTGAAGATAATGCAATTTACAACTTCACCTGTGAATCTTGAATTAATAGTTTTGAAAATGGATGTTTTAAAATTCCTGGCAGGGCCAGGTGCCGTGCTTTGCGCCTATAATCCCAGCGCTTCCGGAGGCTGAGGCAGGCGGATCACTTGAGGTCAGGAGTGAAACCCCATCACTATTAAAAATACAAAAATTAGCTGGGTGTAGTGGCTCGCACCTGTAGTCCCAGCTACCTGGGAGGCTGAGGCAGGAGAATCGCTTGAACCAGAGAGGCAGAGATTGCAGTGAGCCGAGATTACACCACTGCACTCCAGCCTGGGCGATAGAGCCAGACTCCGTCTCAAAAAAAAAAAAAAGTTAAAAAATAAAAGTTCTGGCAGTTTTCTATGATATATCACAAGGCGATATTTCTCTTACATTTTGTAGGAGAAGGATTTGTCTTTATTTTTCTTCTGTCTTATATTTTTCCCTTAGACTTTTGCTAAGCCTTGATCACTTTTTTTTTTTTTTTTTGGGAGTACAGCTCCTTGACTGCAAAGTAGCAACTGTTGCAACGGGAAGTTTTCTATTTGTTAAAATCCGGTAGCTTGTTAGCCCTGTTTAAATACTGGATTTTTCTTTCAAATTTCACAAATATCTTAGGAATGACTGAAACATTTCTGTTCTTAACACTGAGGAAATTTCCTGTGTAGACAAATGAGGCCAGATGGAGGGTGCAGCAGAGAGCTTAATATCCTCTTGGAATGGAAGGGGGGCCATACTAAAACATGCTCCGGGCCTTCGAGGGGCCGCTATTTTCCGGTATACACATATAAGAGGCATTTTTCTTTTTTCCTTGATTGGGGCCAAGGGTAATTGTGTCAGAAGTGAGTGCTAAGTGGCTGAGTAGGTCTGAGAAAGGCTTAGAGATCCAGCTTATTTATAGACAATCCGATTATAATATTTATGATCATTGATTTTTAAAGACTACTGGACCTCTTAAAATGGTTGGATATGAGACTGGTATATACTGAAGCTAATAGCTTTCTCTTTTTAAAGAGATAGTGTCTCTGACGACACACAGGCTGGAGTGCAGTGGCACTGTCAGAGCTCACGGCATCCTCAAACTCCTGGGCTCAAGCAGTCCTCCCACCTCAGCCTTCTGTGTAGTTGGGACCACAGGTGTGTGCCACCATGCTCAGCTAATTTTTTAGTTTTTTCTTTTTTGTAGAGGTGGAGTTGCCCAGGCTGGTCTTGAACTCCTGGCCTCAAGTGAGCCTCCTGCCTCGGCCTCCCAGTGTTGGGATTACAGGTGGGGGCCACCTCTTGGGGCCTGAGTTTTCTTATGTATCAGCAATAACTAATTCTAATGTAATTAGAGAAAAGAAAGAGCCCATCCACAATGCCCTTCAAATATCAGAAATCTCTAGGAATAAACCTGGCAAGAAATGTATGAGATCCCTTTGTGGAAAACTGTGGAACTGGCAGGGTGTGGTGGCTCATGCCAGTAATCCCAGCACTTGGGGAGGCCGAGGCAGGTGGATCACCTGAGGTCAGGATTTCCAGATAACCCTGGCCAACATGGTGAAACCCCATCTCTACTAAAAATACAAAAATTAGCCAGGCGTGGTGGTTCGTGCCTGTAATCCTAGCTACTTAGGAGGCTGAGGCAGGAGAATCGCTTGAACTCAGGAGGCGGAGGTTACAGCGAGCCGAGATTGTACCATTGCACTCCAGCCTAGGCAACAAGAGCGAAACTCCATCTCAAAACAAACAAACAAAAACAAACAACAACAAAAAAACTAGAACTTTAGGAAAAAAACATAGAAGACCCGAATAAACCAAAGGATGCTATGTTCTGTAATGGGAAGGTTCAAAACTTTAAAAATGCTAATGCAAACCAATGTTAAAGACTAGATGCAACTGGCTTGCCTTCCCAGATATCCAAATATATGTTAAAAGCTAGGGTAATTAAAATAGTGCAGTATTGTTGTAGAAATAGGAAAACTGTCAATAAAACAGAATGTGTATGAGAATTTAATATATGGTTAAAGAGATAATTCAAATTAGTAGTGGAAAGAATATACCATTTAATGGTGTGGGAACCATGAGATACAGCTAGATCCGTTCCTTATGCCATATAGGTCAGTAAATTATGATTGGATTAAAATTCAAATCTGAAAATCAAGACAGTAAAAATACTGGAGGTAAATTTAGAAGAATTATTTTCCAGTTTTGGAGTAGTTTCAAATTACTCATGCGAGACACAAAACTCTAAAAGGAAAAGAGGTATTTGACTAATACTGACTTTGGAAATAGGAGTTGAATGAGAAGCAGGGAACTTTTCAGTTCATTATTCTTTATATATGCTGTATACACACACACACACACATATTTTAAAGGAACTGTTCTGTTTAAGCACTATACATGTAATTTGGTTTTTTTTTTTTTTTTTTTTTTTTTTTTTTTTTTTTTTTTGAGACAGAGTCTCTGTCGCCCAGGCTGGAGTGCAGTGGTGTGATCTCGGCTCACTGCAAACTCCGCCTCCCGGGTTCACGCCATTCTCCTGCCTCAGCCTCCAGAGTGGCTGGGACTACAGGCGCCCGCCACGGCGCCCGGCTAATTTTTTTGTATTTTTAGTAGAGACGGGGATTTCACCGTGTTAGCCAGGATGGTCTCGATCTCCTGACCCGGTGATCCACCCGCCCGCGCCTCTCAAAGTGCTAGGATTACAGGCATGAGCCACCGCTCCCGACCCTATACATGTAATTTGTTAAAAACAAGAGAACTTTAAAAAACGTAACAAAAACGTACACCAATAAATGTATACTTATTCAGACCTTGAAGAAATATATTTTACATTTTTACAGCAGACATTAATGAACCTTTAGTCCTGTGTGCCTGTGGCTGACTGCCACAATTACTACTTGAGACCGTCACTATGACAGTTATTACTCTTACTACTTGAGACAGTCATTACAAGACTGAACGAAGGGACAAACGTAGAAATGATAAAGCTGTTTTAAAGGAAGGGGAAACGGGGAAGAAGGGAGCTCCCTGCTTCTAGTGAGCAAAGGCAGCCCCCTGAGCTTCCACAGCCCTTTGCATTCATTGGGAGAATGAGCAGGGAGGAGGCGGTAAGACTGGTCAGCTGTTTGATTGATCACAAGTTCTCATTACTAACAGGCTTCAGTTCTGTCTAATCGTAAGAAACACTTGCGCCTGGGTGGTGACGGCCCTCAGCAGTCCTTCTGGGCGGCAGACACAGTTTGTCAGTTTGCCAACATCCTGCTCTCATGAGAAACAGTTTGCTGCTGACTCACATGGCCTCCAGTGATGCACCGAGTTGATCACAACCCTCAATCTTTCGGCCTCTAAGAGCCGCAGCGGGGTGGGGAGGTGCCAGCCTGCTGAGGCCTTCGGGTTCCTAGGCTGCTGGCATTTTAAAACCACCACTGCATTCCAACTCCCCTTGGATAACACCCTGAAACAGGCCAAGAAGAAATACAGGAGAAAAAATTACCTGCCGTTGAATATTTCTATTTCAAGTGAATACTAGCTGAACATTTACTAAATGACATTGTTAGGCATCAGCAAAAGCGGGCCTGTAATAGTTGGGCGAGGACAGGCAAAGACTGAAATGGGCAGAAAAGATTACTGGCTGTCCTGCAGGTTCAGTGTGCTTTGGCCTATTTTTCAACTGTAAATTTCGGCCGCTGCTGCCGCTGCTGGCTTGTCCTCCTCCTCCTTGTCCTCCTCCTCATCCTGTTCCTCTCTCTCCTCCTCCTCATCCTGTTCCTCTCTCTCCTCCTCTTCATCCTGTTCCTCTCTCTCCTCCTCTTCATCCTGCTCCTCTCTCTCCTCCTCCTCATCCTCCTCCTCTCTCTCCTCCTCCTCCTCATCCTGCTCCTCTCTCTCCTCCTCCTCATCCTGTTCCTCTCTCTCCTCCTCCTCATCCTGTTCCTCTCTCTCCTCTTCATCCTGTTCCTCTCTCTCCTCCTCTTCATCCTGCTCCTCTCTCTCCTCCTCCTCATCCTGCTCCTCTCTCTCCTCCTCCTCCTCCTCCTGCTCCTCTCTCCTCCTCCTCCTCATCCTCCTCTTCCTCCTCCTTCCTTCTAGTAAGCTTACTGGAGTGAAACTTGAACATTTTCAAAAAGGGTTAACGCAAATGATTCTTGTCCAAAGAAATAGAAATAATCGAAGTGTGAAGGGGCGTGGGAGGGGTTGAGATGTGCCCGTTCAGGCCCAGGGCACTGGCGAGGGTGTGTGTGTGAGTGGGGGGTGGGGGCATTAACGGTGTCTTCTTCCCACAAATGAAAGAGAAACAGTAAATTCTCCTGGGGGTGGTGAATCAGGTGGGAAGGTGGAGCCAACGCTCTGCAAACTGTATGGGGAGCCAGGGGTTGGTAGCTGGGAAGAGGGTTCGGTGGTGACCCTGGGGGAGGGGATGGGGGCAGGGAGCGGGAAACAGGGGGCAGCCCCGGGGGAGAAATGGGAGAGGGAGGAGGACGCCAGGGGCACAAGGACAGCCTCCCCGGGGGGGGGGGGAGGGGGCACGGTGCCGCCTGAGCCCGAGGATGGAGGCTGAGGCCGCCCGTTGAGTCACAGGTAAGGGGAGCCGCTCTGGCCAGGCCCAGGGCCGCCTGCCTCCCTCCCCGCGCGCAACAGCTCCTCCCTGCGTCTCGGGTTTCAATGGCTGGGCCTGCCCGAAAGCTCTGGGTCCCCGCGTCCCAATTTCTTCTTTATTTTTGAAGGATAATATTGGTGGACATAGAATTCTTTGTTGACATTGGTCAGCACTTTGTCATCGAGTATCTTCTGGCCTCTGTGGTTTATGATGAGAAATCAGCTTACTGAGGATCCTTGAATATGGCTTGTCTCTCGCTTGTGCTTTCAGGGTTCTCTCAACAGTTTGATTATGATGTGTCTGGCTGTGTATCTCTTTGAGTTTACTCTACTTGCAGTTTGTTGAGCTTCTTAGATATGTAGATTAATGTTTTCCATCAAGTTTGGGAAGTTTTGATTCGTTATTTCTTCAAATATTCTTTCTATTCCTTTCTCTGTCTCCCCTCCCTTTGAATTTCTTCTTATCCACGTCTTATTTTGTTGCTGATGTCCCAAAGGTCTCCAAAGCTGTGTTCATTTTCTTCTACTTTTTTCCTGTTCTTCAAACTAGATAATATCAATTGACCTATCTTCAAGTTTGCTATACTGTCTTCTGCTTCGTCAAATTTTCTGCTCAGCCCCTATAGCGGAATTTTCATTTTAGTTGTTGTATTTTTTAACTCTAGAATTTCTATAAATTGTTCAAAAATATGTAATTTTGATCCCTTTGTGAATATTTGCATTTGGTGAGACATTGTTTTCATAATTTACTGCAGTTGTTTAGACACACATTCTGTTAGCTCTCGGAGCACATTTAAAATAACCAATTTAAAGTATTTTCTAGTAAGTCTAAAGTCTGTACTTCCTCAGGGAACCGTTTCTATTAGTTGCTTAGTTTCCTATTATAGAGCCATACTTTCTTGTTTCTTTACATGCCTTGTAATTTCTGTTGACGACTGTTTAAAATAATACATTGGACACCTCTTAAAATCATTACGTCCCTCCCCAGAGTATATTGTTGGTGCTGCAATTTTTTAGCTGTTTTGTATATTTAATAATTTTTTTGAACTAATTCTACAAAGTCTGTACTCTTTGTTACTTGTGGCAACTGAAGTTTCTATTTGGTTAGCTTGGTTGTTGAGTAAGGATAGGACAGAGATTTCTGTAAATACCAGAAACCAGTAAATCTCCAAGTCGGGTCAAATACAGACAATCTTGCATGTGGAGTCTTCCAGAGTATTACCAGACCGGTCTGACCAGTTCCAATAAGGACAAATCTTTGGGAATGAGGCTTTAAAAACAGCTTCATTCTGCTCACTCTGGTGGTTCCAGTACTGCTCCAGGAATGTGGGGTGTTATTTTTCAAGGCCATTGCAGGAAAGGAAAGTGAGGCATGAGAGTGAATCAAGGTAAAATGCCACAAAGCTTACTGTTCTTATGGAGGATTGGCTAGTTTTCTTAAATACATGCTGCTTGAGTTGCTACAAGTCTTTGGTCAATTTCTAGAGTTCTGGAAAAGTTGATTCTAATAATCTTTGCCAACTTTCTTCTTGTTTCTATGGAGAACAGAAGTTTTGTCAGTCTTTATTCTGCCATTTATGCTGACTTCACTCCTTGATTTTTAAAAATTAATGATCTAAATAATAGTCATATCTCTCTGTATAAAGAACAGAGTGCTCTGGAATATGATTTTTGGGGGGTTCACATCCTGGCTTTGCTACTTACCGGTTTGTGGCCTTTGGCAAGTTACTTGTCTGTGTATCAGCTTTCTTTTATGAACTGGGCATATGAATAGTACTCATCTCATATGTTGGTTGTGACTATATAAAATGAGTTAATATGTGGGGAGTTCCTATAAGGATGCTTAATACAGAATAAACATTTGGTGAATCTTACCTGTTGAAACAGCTACTCTAAATTTTCACTACAATTCCACACAGTTGATAGGCTACTGCCGCCTTCTTCCTCTTCTTCTTCTTCCTCTTCCTCCTCCTCTTCCTCCCCTTTCCCCTCCCCTTCCCCCTTCCTCCTCCTCCCTCTTCCCCTCCTCCTTCTCCTTCCTCTTCCTCTTCTTCTTCCTCCTCCTCCTCTCCTTCTCCTTCTTCCTTCTCTTCCTCTTCCTCTCCTTCTCCTTCTTCTTCCTCCTCTTCCTCTTCCTCTTCCTCTTCTTCAACAGAGCTGCCCAGGCTGTAGTGCAGTGGCGCTATCTCAGCTCACTGTAACCTCCACCTCCTGGGTTCAAGCAATTCTCCTGCCTCAGCTTCCTGACTAGCTAGGACTACAGGCATGCACCACCACGCCTGGCTAATTTTTTTTTTTTTTGTATTTTTAGTAGAGATGGAGTTTCACCATGTTGACCAGGCTGGTTTCAAACTCCTGACCTCAAGTGATCTGCCCACCTCAGCCTCTCAAATGGCTAAGATTACAGGCGTGAGCCACCGCGCCTGGCCCTGATAGGCCAACTTCTAAACTGAGGTTGATAGGATTATTTACTGAAGTCACAGAGGTAGTGAGTAATTGATTCAAGCAACCTCGAAGAGTTGCTGCATGGATTAGAGATAACGTGTAAAATTTTAAGCTCATACTTAGATGCTTCTCATTAAATGGAAACCACTCCTACAAATTATGGCTCTAGTATTTTCTCCATAGTGGGTGAACAGTACATAGTTCCTTGACTATTTACTTTTTTTAGATGAGTATATATATTTATATTTAAATGTATCTTGCAGTTGCATGAGGGTTTTGCTGAAACCTTTCTTCTGTTCAATATCCAGGTTTTGGCAGAGTTCAAAGACTGGGAAGCAAGGTTCAGCCATGTTGGGCCTTTGGGCTCATAGATGAGCAAGGGTACCCCAATATGAGGGCTCAGCAAATTCTGGAACTTAATAGTTCTGAAGGCCTTTAGAGGAGAAGGAGGCAGGTAAAAGGTCTTTCAAAGCACAGCGAATGGGATAAAAGCAGGGATCAGGTGTAGCTAAAAATGGAACAGGTGGCTTACATAAATACCAGCTGTGCATTATGTGCATTATGGTCGATTTTATTGCCAGTTTATAATGTTGTCCATGGCTATTTTACAACAGTTTTCTTTATTCCTGACATTGTTGTAAATCTTGCTGTAAAACTGCTCTAATGCAGCAGAAAGGCTATGAAATGAAATGGGAACTTCAAGGATTAGTTGATTGTAGTGGAATGGAAGGGAGGCTGAGGATGCCTAGAGAGAAAATAAAGGAAAGCTGGGGGGAAAAATTAGTGGGCCAAATATCTCATTATGTATGAGAATTTGTCCTCAAGTCCGTTTAATTGTGAGCAAGAGCAGATAGCACTTTTAGAATGAATCCACCAGGTGGCACCATCGAAACATTTCTTAGAAGGCCCCTTTGTCTAGTTTCTTATAAGAAGTTAGTAAACCTGTGATTTTTAGAGGTGGAAACAATACTTACTCATTTTTGGAGGGGGAATGCATGGTGTGTATTACATTATCTTCTGTACTTTTTGTATTTGTGTGTATATATTATAGTTCTAAACACTGAAAGACCCCTTTCTCAAGAGATACAATGTCAACTTGGGAACTTGGGTCAATTTTGTAGGGCAGATTTGAGCTAAGCATCCCAGATTTAGGGATATATATGTTTTTTTTTTTTTTTTTTTTTAAATGGAGTTTTGCTCTTGTTGCCCAGGCTGGAGTGCAATGGCGTGATCCCGGCTCACTGCAATGTCTGCTTCCCAGGTTCAAGTGATTCTCCTGTCTCAGCCTCCAGAGTAGCTGGGATTACAGGTGTGCACCACCAAGCCCAGCTAATTTGTATTTTTAGTAGAGACGGGGTTTCTGCGTGTTGGTCAGGCTGGTCTTAAACTCTTGACCTCAGGTGATCCACCCACCTCAGCCTTCCAAAGTGCTGGGATTATATGTGTGAGCCACCGCGCCCGGCCAGGGATATATTTTTATACCTTTTGGTTAATATTAATATACTTTGGGTTTTCTTCTCTTTTCTTAGCCTGGGACTATCTAAGCCTTTATCCTTTTATTTTTCCTTTTTATCATCTCTGCCTAGAGGTAAAGGAGAGTACTAAGCAGCCCTCTCTACTTCTCCCAGCAGCTGGCCGCTGGCTCTGCCTCTACCTGGTCCCTTCCAGGATGTACTTCCGAAGTGGTGGAAGTAGGGAAGGCTCTTGAAGGGAGATACCCACGATTCTTAAAATTATGTACCAAGACACAGCACAGAATCAGAATCCAAGAAAATTGGATTTCTGGCCCATTCTGCCTCTTTCTTTTTAGCTCACTACTTAATTCAAGGGTTATTGCAAGGATTAAGAAAGGTAACGTGTGCAAAATGCTCAGTATATGGCCTGGTACATGCTAGGTGCGGAATGCATGTAAGAAAATAAAGTTTAATAAAATGTGTATTAAACTAATATCTTTTCAGCAGGAGGCCAAATAAACTTCTTGTCCACCTCAAAATTTTTTTCCCACTTTTTTAAAAATCAAGAAGGATGTGAGGAATCAGGAATTGAGATTTGGCATTAATCTTCATTCTTGGTGCCTAGGGTTCGCCTTGCGTATTGGTGATGAAACAGGCTATTTTTGAGACTGAGTTGTCCAGCATTCTCTAAGGTGAGGCTATGTTGCATGTTGGAAAGATTTAGCGAATAACAGAGGCAGGCTTCACTCTTGTTTCTCACTGGGAAAGGCAAGAGCAGCCTGCAGACAGAGCCCCTCTGAGGGCAAAACTCACACTGCGTGCTGCATGTGAAAACTGCAACAGGGAGTTAGAGATGCCCGGGGCAGTTGTGATTTTCACTGTCCATTTATCTGTAATCTTTTTTTTAAGGAAGATTGATGGATGCAGGGGGGTGAGGGTGGGCGGAGGAAGTCCCTGCTGCATAGTGATGCACAGAAAGTGATATTTCAGCAGAAGGAAGCTCTTGATAGTTGTTTTCCTGCAAGCTGGAGATGACGGACAGTCTTTACTGAGTTGTTTGTCCCTCTTGTCAGGTACGTAGTCCTGCAGGGCGCTGCTTAATGAACCAGAAGTCCTGCCTCTTAAGTACCTCACCAACTCAAATGTGTGCATGTCACCTTGGTGTGAATCAGAGCAGGCGCTGATGGATACCGTTTGGAGGCATGCCAGCAAGGAGTTCCTTGTGTAGCCTGCCTCTAGAGCCTCAAGTTCAACTTCCATGGGGCCAACAGGGGAGTCGGGCTGGGCAGAAGCTCCTGGGAACCAAAGCAAATGGTCTGAGAGTCTGAGAGCAGAGTGGAGGTAACGTGTTTGTGTCCTCTCTGGCTGCAGCACCCCAAGTCCTGGCAGACTCAAGTAGCCTCTTTGCAAGTTTAAATAGTTTCTGACCCCTGGCTGGTAACGTTAATACTCTACAGTGGCCCAGTGTCAGGGATATAGAGTGGCGACTACTTGGCAGAACTGGAGCTTGCTCGGATGAAAAGATAAATTGTACTGGTTAAATGAAGCTTCAGTGCAGGGTCTGGACTTCATTTCGATCTTTCATGTGGACTCTATAAGCACCTACGCACAGCGGTCTAGAAACACTGCTCCCATCCCTCCTGTCTCATGTCATCCTCCCAATTCCGGTGGTGGGGGGGCATACTCTCCCTGTGTCACGTGAGAAATTCCTTTCTCATGGGAAGCAGGTGGCATTCCTGGACTCTCGTTGGCCTGGCCGTTGGTAAGCACAGGAACTCAAGGTGTCTGAATCTCTTGTCAAAGGTGGGCTGTAAGGCTCCAGAAGACGGGAACGGAGGAGTGCCTGCAAGAGCTCCTGCCTGAGGCCTTTGGATGGGCCCTGCCGGCTTGCCGTGTGTGTGTGTGTGTGTGTGCGCGTGCGTGTGTGGTCGTGCTTATTATTTGCCCCAAATGAGGCAAGAGAGCAGTGATCAGGTGTCTTCCCAGCATCTGGTCTCGTGAAGACAATAGAAGTGGTCGGCTCAGGCCCACTGCCGTTCTTGGCTTGCCCATGTCTCCTAGGATTGGCTGCCTGGTGGCCATCCCTCTGCCATCCCCTTGACTGCCCTGTGAATGACGTCCACTCTGAGACCCCAGGCCACTCAGAAAAACTGAAGATTCTCAAGTTCGGTGCAGGTAGGGGCAGGTCCTGGTGGTGGGGAGCTTTGATCTTCTGCAGCTGGAGGATCGTCTTTCAGAATCGTAATGCAATTTGTGAATTAATAAAATTAGGTATGAAGGAGGATATGTAGAAAAGAAGATAAATCACAATTTTTAAGTTGACAAAACTACAAACATCACAAAATAACGTAATATTGTAAATTAATTGTCTGCCTGGAATACTCTGTAATTTTTTTGATCTTTTGCCTGCATCGTCTTTGATAGCAGTTTTTTTGATATTGCTTTTTAAAGAGAGACTCTCAAGATAATGGAGTCTTTACTTTGTTGTGGTTAATTAAACATTTTTTGATGTTATTCATAGTTTGAGATGTTTCTTTTAGCTTCTCAACCTGCTATACAGATAAAAAGCACTTTCATGTCAGGTAAGTATTTAGAATTGTTGCCAAATTTTAAATTTCCTCCATCAATTTTCTTTCATATGTCATATATGAGTTGGGAGATTTGGAAGGATATTTCAGACCAGCTTCTGTATCAATTTTTTTCTCCTTGTCTAATCACATGCTCCTGGTGTTGTGGACAGTAGCACATGACCATATCAGGACATGACCTATCTAGGTGTCATGGCTCTCAGTGAGTCCGCTTGGAGGGTAGTGGAAGTATCCCTGGACGTCATTCCTACACCAGACAGCAATAGCTCAGCTCTCCAAGGAAGTTACTGTGAACCACATGCACATATTCGACTCAAGTCAATGTGCCCCCAACTCAATTTGTCCTTAGCTAGACCCCAAAAGTTCTCATGGGGAGTCTGTCACTCCCCTTCCACTTAACATGATGGAAAGCCTGATTGGAGGAGGGGCGTCATGAGTGGGAAGAGACACAGCCTTCACTGATTGCAGTTAAAATGTCTTACTTTTGAAAATAGGACAAAAACATATGACCACGTGCATACACTGCTGAAGCCCCTCCCCAGGCCATGCAAGGCGCCTATGTGAGTGCAAGTGAGATGCCCAGAAGTGTAAGTTCCATCTGCTCAGGGAAGGGCTGGGTATTGCTTGGTTATCACATTCCAGGTGAAAGGAAGAGACAGTCAAGGCCTTCTGGCTATTATCTTTGATCCTAGTGCTTCGTATTTTCCATTCTGTGTGATACCAAAACAGATTTAAATCACGTTCTAGCATAGAGATGAAAAGCATTTTTACTTTTGGCAGGCCGTGGAACATCATTTAATCAATATTTGTTAATTGGTTGAACTGGATGCATAATTGGAAAGCTAATGGAAGGAGATATGTTTTACCAGGAAGGGCCCTTGGTGATCACTGATTATCCATTTTTACAGATAGAAAAGCCAGGAAGGGGAATGACTGTCTGAAGGTGGCAGTGAATGACAGAGATGAGGCCCATGGCAAGGTGCACTAGTACACTCTGCCTTTGCATGACTGTAAGCAATTAAAGTCTCATCAGAAGTCACTGTGAGTTAATACACGGAGCAAATATAGGTACAGATGTCTAGAAGCAACAATGGCGTTTACCCTGAAGCCACACATTGAAGGTTTACTGTAAAATGTCGCACTGAATACTTTATATACACCTGTCTTGGTTAGTCATTGTTGTTATTTTCTTCAGTCTGTGGGTTACATGCCCCCTGCTGACCCACAATACCATGCCACAAGATAGGCGGTGTATTGGCCAGGTGCGGACCTGGCAAAAGTCCACTATGCTTAGGTTCAGCTGTGGATGAGTTCTGTGAGCCTTTGTGGGTCGTGAAGACTGTGGGACTGTAGGACTGGGCTTGTGGGCAGAAAAGTCATAGGGCACTCTGGCTAGGAAGAGGGAAAGGGGCCTGTTCCTGCCAGGTGCTCTGTGGAGTGTGTCCACCCTGCAGGGAAAGGCTCAGGTCTGAAGAGGAGGCACAGACTTTGTGTCTAAGGACCCTGCAAACAGGCCTTGTGGAGGTTTGGTGAAGATGGAGAGGCCAGTTGGCAGCATACCATGGGCTAGACTGTCCATGACAGGGAGGAAAAGGCAGCTACTGGCACTGAGCTGACGACAGTGGGAGGTGGGGCCTCAGTGGAAATGGATTGCTTGCTTCGCATCCTGTCTCCCACACTTGGTACCCACATGACCCTGCACAAGGAACCTGCTTGGCCCCTCTGAGCCTCTGCATCTTGGGCTGTCAAATGCCAAGAAAAAAAAAAGATAAGACTGATCTCATAGTGTCCTTATGAGAATTAAAGGAGATAATCCATGTAAAGCAACTGACATGTAAAAATAACAATAATGAAAGTGACACTGATCTTAGACAGGGGCTACTTTGACTTTGCTAAGTGGTTTTACAATAAATAGCATTATTATGTATTTATTATTGCTCATCATTATTTTTAATATTACTATTAAATCAGTCTCCATGGCTGTGGATGGGGGTAGGATGACCTGGGCCTGTGGGCCCTGACTATTTGCCTCATCCACGCCCGAGTACCCAGTCCCTGCAGGCATGTGCAGCTCACTCCCCCATGAGAACTTCAGGGTGTCCAGCCAAGGGCAGGGCCTCTGGGAGCCCCTCTTTTCTAACAGGGGCTGAGCTGCTGGGTTTAGGAAACCCATATAGCCCTATGTTTCAAGGGAGGATGGTGAGACAAAGGGAAGCATGGGGAAGGAGGCAGTCTGCAGTTACTGAGCACCTACTATGTACCAGGATTCTAGAAGAGTTTATATATGTTATCTCGCTTAGCAATGCTATCATTAGGTATTCTTACCTCCAATAAAGACAGGAAAATAGACACTTTGAGAAGTACTCTGCTCAAGTGCAGAGCTGGTGAACATAGGACTCAGATTCAAACCTGCATCCATGTGACTCATGTCTGCTCTACTATTTCAGATGTGGGAAAGGCTGCTTATTCCATTCCATGTTCATTTTTGCACAAAATAATTATTGACTCAAACGGGAAGGTGAATTACAAGGTAACTTACCTTAAAAACCAGTTGGGATTTTGACTGGAAGTAGACTGAAGCTATAGACTGCTTTTGGTACACTTGACATTTGTATGATATTGAGAGTTCTTCATGTTGAATATGGGTTACTTTTTTAGTTATTAAGATATTCTTTAGGCCAGGTGCATGGCTCACACCTGTAATCCCAGCACTGTGGGAGGCTGAGGCAGGTGGATCACTTGAGGTCAGAAGTTTGAGACCAGCCCGACCAACATGGTAAAACCCTGTCTCTAGTAAAAATACAAAAATTAGCCAGGTGTAGTGGCAGGTGTTTGTAATCCCAGCTACTTGGGAGGCTGAGACAAGAGAATCACTTGAACCCAGGAGGTGGAGTTTGCAGTGAGCCAAGATCACACCACTGCACTCCAGACTGGGTGACAGAGTGAGACTCTATCTCAAAAAAAAAAGATATTCTTTAGAAGACACTATAAAATAGGAAGAGACAAATCTAAAACGTATTGACGTAATTGTAACATGTACAGCTGGAAAAGGATTAGTATCCAGCATATATAAAGAACCATTATAAATTCAGAAAAATAACCTAATAGAAAAGAGGAAAAAAGATACAAATAGACCTTTCTCGTAGGTGGAAACATAAATAGTAAAAAAAAAATGAGGAAAAACTCAATAGTATGGGTTGTTTATTTTCTTAACTACATTTCTTAAAAATTTCTGGCTGCCTTTAATTGAAAATACTAATTTTCAAGAAAGTGAAAATTAAGACATCATATGATACTTTTTAAATACTCTTCAATTTATAAAAATTAAGAAATTTGATAAGATCAAGTACTCAGATATATAAAAACAAAGGACATAAACTGTTGGCATGAGTGTAAGCTGATATAAGCACTTCAAAGAGCATATCTTATAAACTTGAATATAAGTAAGTCGTATGAACCCATTGATTATATACCCAGGAGAATTTCCTGCCCCTGAGTACTAAAACATGTACAACAGAATGTTTTTGGCAGCCTTGGTAGTAGCCAGAATGAGAATAATGTAGATGTCCAACCATCGGAAAATAGATGAGTAAAACCTGGGTGTATTTACTCAGTGGGATATGATACAACTGTGGAAATGAATGACCCAAAGCTGCCACCATCATGAAATGGATGGGTGGTGACAGTGAGCCTCAAAACTTCAGAGTCAGTAATATGGGATGATACCATTTTTATCACGCTAATATCCAAGCAAAGCTAAACAGTATATTGTTTAGGAATACAGACATAATCTGAAAACATCTTTTTTAAAAAAGAAGGATAAGCAGAAAACTAGAAATAGTTGTTCCCTCTGAGGCAGAGGCAGAGGGGTGCAGTCAGGGGCTCTTAAGGGGATTCCGTATGTTGGGTGTGGTCTCTTTCTGAGCTTGGTGGTTGAGTTGGGGTACTGGTTTTGTGAGTATGCCTCATAACTCTGACATACATTGTATCTGTTTTATTGTCTCTATCAAGTATTACATAATCTAAACAGCCTTGTCCTCCATGCAGCTCCTGACACATGATGACACTTTTCATAAATTAACCAAATCAGAGAAAAAGTTAAATACCACGAAATACTGTGAAATTCCCTCCTGGAGGAGGGAATCCCATGCGCGTCGTTTCTCTTGCCTGGCTGCACATGCGTGCCGGTGTGTAGGTGGGGCACAGCCAGTGACTCACAGGGGTGGGAAGGCAGATCTCGCTACCATTCCCTGATCCCTGTTTCCAGTCCTCTGCCTTAGACTTCTGTATCCATTTCCCTGATATCCAGAGCAGGAGATCAGACCTCTTTGTTTTAGCTGTTCCAGAATGGGCCCTGCGGGCTTGGAGGGTGGTAGTTGCTACATGGGGTTGGATGGGATCCTGGGGTTCACAATTCCTCTGTTTCAGGCTGAAACGCACACCTGTTCGTAAGCCCTTTTCCCCATCCGTGACAGGTGTCTTCAGGCCCTGAGCCCTCAGGAAGGGTCAGAGAGGAGAAGAACTGCTGTGCTCCTGCCCCCCACCCTCCAAATTGAGTGCCTGCGTTTTTGGCCCAGGGCTCTGCAGATTCCAAGATTTTATCGCTGTCTCTTCTCCATCATGGCTTCCTCTCTCCTCTTTTTGTCATTTTCTTAAATCATTTCAGTCTTTTCGTGCCATTTTGAGCATTCCATCTTCTGGGTTCAATTCACTATCTCTGGAGGTCAGGGTAACTTCCTGTGTTGAAATTTGCCTTTTCTTTTATAAGTGAAATAAAGGAAAGTGTTCTGGTTACTCGGATCATCCAGGAGGTTTTCTGTTGGTGGAGGTTTGGGAGGAATGGACAACAGGCCCCTTGGCCTGCTGCTGTTTCTTGTCTGACAGGCACAGCCCCTCCCTCTGCTGTTCCTGGAAGGCTGCTGCATTCTGAAGAAGCCTTTTCTGAACTAGCCACGACATTGCAATTTTTATCACCATCACTACCTCTTTTTTTTTCTTGCAACTTTAAATTTTAACATGTTTATAATCAGTGTTAAATTTTCACTCTGATTTCACAGTCATGACAGAAAATAGGTAAGCATGATAACATGCTTATCAAAGGGATTACTTTTTGTACTTTATGCACTAGTTTATCTCTTTCAGGGTAGAATGCATTATTTAATCTGTTTTAAAAGATTAAATTATTTTATTCCTTTACATTACAAGAGGTGACACTGGCTTCTTATGACAATGGCACCTAGCCAAGCGGAAACTTCCCCTTGTGCCTGCCAGCTCCTCAGGTACCAAGCCTATGGATTGAACCTTGTAGGCCTGTAGACAAATGCAGAGCTCAAGTTAATTTAGAAAATACCGTGCATAACCTGGCATTCTTTTTCTAACCCCAAACAGTCAAGACAGACGTAAGGCATGAACATGTTATTTCAGGTGTCAAGGTAATGAAATCAATAGCCAAAAGCTCGTACTAATTCAGTATTATTGAAGACAGAGCATCTTATCACAGCATTTGAATAGGTTTGTGTGTTTCTTTGATCTCATATTTTAAAATTGAACATCATTCAAATGGACTGTTTTTGTAGTATATTATGAACATACTGAAAAGGCAAAATAGAAATGCCCATTGAGATCATAATTGTCAATGTCGTGGACAAGGTTATAGAAGTATACCTGTCATATGCTTTTTAGGTTCCACATCTATACTAATGCTGTTTTCCCAGTGACTGGCTATAATCAAGTTGTCCCATCTACTTCCGACATAGGTGAAACTGAATTCATAACTGGGTTGGAAAGAGAAGCATCTAATTAAGATCACATTTATACTTGAAATGTCTCTCCCTAGTAGGGAAAGATAATATCATCACTTAGTATTTAGGGTGGATGATGATATTAAATGCTTTCCCCATAGGAAACAGTTCAACCAAGGCCTTGTCTGACCCTGTAGAGACTTCAGCATCTTTGAAGGGAGATGGCCAGGCATGTATCCAGGAAGTCATGGGTTTTTCATTCTTTCTTCTCTGTTTGATAAACAGGGTTTACATAGCCAACTATGCTGTCCATAGTAACCTTGAGATATCAGATCTATTGAGGAATCATTTACATACAGTAAAATTTTCAATTGTGTAATAGCTACTGAATCCCCTATAAAGTTACCTTTTGCTTCTTTGCAGTCAGCCTCCTTTTTTCATTCCCAGCCTCTGATAACCACTTATCTATTTTCTCTCCTTATAGTTTTACTTTTTCCAGAATGTTGTATAAATGGCATCAGCTAGCATGATGGCTTTTGTATCTAGCTGCTTTCACATAGCATGCTTTGAGATTCACTCATGTTGTTTCAGCATAAGTTCTTTTCTGTTTTTTTCTTTTATTTTAGTAACATTTTAGTGCATGGATATATCAAAATGTGTTCATTCACCAGTTGAGGAACATTTGGATCATTTCTAATTTTTGGCAATTCCAAATCAAGTGTTTATGAGCATTAACATTCAGATCTTTGTGTGAATGTATGTTTTTACTTCTCTGGTATAAATACCTAGTAGTGGGATTGCTAGGTCATATGGCAGGTGGAGGTTTACTTTTATAAAAACTACCAAACTCTTGTCTAAAGTAGCTGCACCATTTTTCATCCCTACCAATACTAAGTACTATTTAGGAGAGTTCCAGTTGCTTCATGTATTCACCAGCTCTAAGTATTGTCACTTAAAAAATTAGCCATTCTAATATGTATATAGTGGTATCTCCTTGTGGTTTTGATGATTTTCCTCATGACTCTGAGCATCTCTTGATAGGTTGATTTGCCATATGAGCCTCTTCTTTAGAGAGCCTGTTCATAGAGTATTTTTTTGGCCATTCAAAAATGGGTTTTCATTGGAACAATACAGAGATTAGCATGGCCCCTGTACAAGGATGACAAATTCATGAAGCATTCCATATTTTTTTAAAAAATGGGTTTTCACACAAGAAACTTACGTAGTCCATAGACCCTAAAAAGAAACTACACAATAGAAGCTACAAAGTAACCAGCTAACAACTCCACAATAAGATCAAAACCTCACATATCAATATTAACCTTGAATGTAAATGGTCTAAATGCACCACTTAAAAGGCACACAGTGGCAAGTTGGATAAAAAAAGGGTAAGACCCATTCATCTGCCATCTTCAAGAGACCTATCTCCCTTGTAACAATGCCCATAGGCTCAAAGTAAGGAGATAGAGAAAGATCTATCACACAAATGAAAAAGAAAAAAGAGCAGGGATCGCTATTCTTACATCAGATAAAACAGACTTTAACAACAGTTAAAAAAAAAAAAAAAAAAAGGACAAGGAAAGGCATTACGTAATAAAAAAAGGTTCAATTCAAAAAGACTTAACTAACCTAAATATATAAATACCCAACATCAGAGCACCCAGATTCATAAAGCAAGTACTTCCAGACCAATGAAAAGTTTTATATAGCCCACACAATAATAGTGGGAGACTTCAACACCCCACTGACAGTGTTCAACACATCATTGAGGCAAAAAACCAACAAAGAAATACTAGACTTGAATTTGACACTTGACTAATTGGACCTAATAGATATCTACCAACCACTCCATCCGTCAACTACAGAATATACATTCTTCTCGTCTGCACATAAAACATACTGTAAGATCACATGTTCAGCCATAAAGCATTTCAGTACGTTAAAAAAATCAGAGTCATACCAACCATATTTTGGACCACAGTGGAATAAAAGTAGAAATCAATACCAGGAAGAATAGACCAAGAAGGTCTCTCAAAACCACAAAATTACAAGGAAATTAAACAACTTGCTCCTGAATGACTTCTGGGTAAACAACAAAATTAAGGCAGAAACTAAAAAAGTATTTGAAATAAGTGAAAACAGAAACATGACATAGCAAAATCTCTGGATACAACAAAAGTATTAAGAGGAAAGTTTATAGTTCTAAATGCCTACATTAAGAAGTTAGAAAGATCTCAGATTAATACTCTAACATCACACCTAGAGGAACTTAAAAAGCAAGAGCAAACTAACCCCAAAGCTAGCAGAAGAAAATAATTGAAATCAGCAGAACAGAATGAAATTGAGACCCCAAATTCCATACAAAAGGTTTATAAAACCAAAGATTGGCTCTTTGGAAAAATAAGCTTGATAGACTGCAAAAAACAAGCACAGAGGTGACAAAAGTAATATTGTAATCAATTCCGGAGAAATACAAAAGGTCCTCAGAGACTATTATGAATACATCTATGCATACAAACTAGAAAATGTAGAGGAATGGCCAAATTCCTGGAAACACACAACTTCCCAAGATTGGATCAGGAAGAAATTAAAATCTCGAACAGAACAATATCAGATTCCAAAATCAAATCAGACAGAAGTGAACCATAAAAAGCCCTGAACCAGGTACATTCACAGATGTATTCTACCAGACATACGGAAAATTGCTGGTACCAAATCTTCTGAAATTATTCCAAAAAATCAAGGAGGAGGAACTCCTCCCTAACTGATTGTATGCAAAGACACAATGAAAAAAGAAAACCACAGGCCAATATTTGTGATGCACATAGATGCATAAATCCTCAACAAAATACTAGCAAACTGAATCCACCAGCACACCAAAAAGTTATTTTATCACAATCAAGTAGGCTTTCTTCCTGGGATGCAAGTTTGGTTCAACATATGAAAATATATGTGACTCAGAGAATTAGAAACAAAAACCATGTAATTATCTCAACAGACACAGAGAAAAGTTTCCACAAAATCCGACATCCCTTCATGATAAAAACCCTCAACAAACTTGGCATTGAAGAAGCATAACACAAAATAATAAGAGCCATCTATGACAAACCCATAGCCAACATCATCCTGAACAGGCAAAAGATGGATGCACTCCCTTTAAGAACAAAAATAAGCCAGAGATGCCCATTCTCACCACTCCTAATTAACATAGTACTGGAAGTCCTAGCCAGAGCAATCAGGCAAGAGAAGTAAATAAAAGGCATCCAAATAGGAAAAATAAGATGTCAAATCATCTCTTTGCTGATGATCTAATTCTATACCTAGAAAACCCTAAGGACTCATCCAAAAAAATTCATTGGCCTGATAAATGACTTCATCAAGGTTTCAGGATACAAAGTCAATGTACAAAAATTGGTAGCATGTCTATCCATCTATAACATTCAAGCTGAGAGCCAAGTTAAGAACCCAATCCCTTTTATGATAACGTCAAAAAATAAAATACCAAAGAATACATCTAATCAAGAAGGTGAAATCTCCACAAAGAGAACTACAAAACGCTGCTGAAAGAAATCAGAGATGACACAAACAAAGGGGAAAACATTCCATGCTTGTATATTGTAAGAATTAATATTATTAAAATGGCCATACTGCCTAAAGCAATCTACAGATTCAGTGCTATCAAATTATCAATGTCATTCTTCACAGAATTAGAAAAAATTCTAAAGTTCATATGAAACCAAAAAGAATAAAATTGGAACCCTACTTATCACCATATACAAAAATTAACTCAAGATGAATCAAGGATTTAAATGTGAGACTTCAAACAATAAAAATCCTAGAAGGAAATCCAGGGAATACCATTCAGCACATAGCCTTGCAAAGAATTTATGACTAAGTCCTCAAAAGCAATTGCCACAAGACCAAAAATTGACAAGTGGGCCCTAATAAGCTAAAGAGCTTTTGCACAGCAAAAGAAACTATCAACAGAGTAAACAGACAACCCACAGAATGAAAGAAAATATTTGCAAACTATTACCTGACAAAAATCTAATATCCAGTTCCATCACCCTGTGTACTAATTCCCTGCTATCTTTTCCTCACCGCCATATAGATAAAGGCATGGTTCATCAAGCTTTGGGAAATAGGTCAGATTTTCTAGGAGGGGCCCATGGCCCATGGAGTGGCTTTGTTAGTTTCTTGGAATAAAATTATAATATGTGCCCAGAGGTAAGGAAGATTTCCCTCCTCCCCTCCCTGGAATTATTTTTCCAAAAGGAAGGATTTGCCCAATATTCAAATACTTACAAATTATCTTCTATTATAGGACAGTATCTTAGTTTTTTTATTTTGAACAATATGAATTGTGTAAGGAAGACACACTTAGCCTTAATTGATCTCAGTCAATTCTAGTTTAGGATACTCTCATAGGTCACCAGGAAGAATGGGAGAAGAAGAGTGGGAGTGGGGGAGAATATTAATACTTGGGTAGTAATCATCCTTAGGAAGAAGACTTCAGCTTTTCAAGTGTCATTAATTGTAAATTAGCTTTTGAAGGACACGTTAAAAAATATTTTGTCAGATCGCCACAGGAGATTTGAGGCATAGCACTATCCTAATGTTGTGCCAATGGATACTTGAAGCTTGGGATAAAAATTAGAGTGATTGTGCCATTTATATGTTTTAAAAGTGTGTATAGCAACTTAGAATGGAAACAGACATAAATGAAAAATGGCATTTAATGATTAAAAATCTGGTTCCAGGGATGCTGGAGAAATGGACGTTAAAATATATGAGCAGTTTGAATAAAATTGTCTTACGAAATACTTAGCAAAAAAAAAAAAACCAGTCTTTTAAAAATAACACCTTATTCTGTGATATGTAAGGTTAAAATTATGTGCAACTACATTGGCTACTTGATCTGAAATATTACAAGCTTATTTGCATTATTTAAGGATCCTATATTAAAATTTTCACATTGGGAAAATGGGGGAGTGTCTTCTTATAATCATAAATTTATGGTAAAAGAAAATGGGGCCACATTTGTTTCTTGTGATGTCTATAGGATCAATGGAAAAGGGTAGAATCAGAAGGGAAAATCCAACTGTTTTCATTATCAGCAAAATGGAGCAATTGTGCCTAATTCAAGGAGAGAAATTTGGATTGTGCTGCTCAGAACACACTGGGTACATGTATACTACAATCACTATTCTTGTCATCCTGTGAGGGCCAAGATTTTTTTTAAGTTTAATAACATTCTTTATGATTATAAAAATGGTACTGGTGTTTCTCATTATTTGTGGATTCTGTATTTGCTAATTCACTGATTGAAATTTATTTGTAGCCCCCAAAACAATACTCATGCCATTGTCATGGCCACTCACAGACATGTGCAGAGAGGCAAAATGTTTGAGTTCTCCGAGGGCCACATTCCCAGCTGAGGCTGAATACAGAGAAGCTCTGCCTTACTAATTGGAGCTCTCATATTGTAAGCAAATGTGCTTTTCGTTGTCTGTTTAGTGCCACATATTTGTATTTCTGTGTTTTTGCTGGTGATCTTGCCATTTGAAATGGTCCCCAAGAGTAGTGCTGAAGTGCTGTCTAGTGTTCCTGCACTCAGGATGGCTGCAGTGTACTGCACAGAGAAAGTCATGTGTATTATACCTAAGTAAGACACAGTGCTGTCAGTAGTGAGTTCCAGTTAGTGAAGCAATAGTGTATACGAAATAAGCCTTCTTTAAGCAGAAACACAAGAAACAAAGATTATGTATTAATCAATTAACAAAAATATCGTGACCAGAGGCTCACAGGAACCTAACCCTTTGTTTCCTTTAGGAACAGTGGTTCAATATTTGCTAATTTGGTGTTGGCAGCAACTTTATAGAACATGGCTGTATATGTGGAGCATTTTGTTTGGTGACTTACATTTTGCTTAATATGTCATGAACATTTCTTTCTAGGGCTTGAAATAATCCTAAGATTATTTTAAAAACTCAATTCATGGTAATTTACTTTCATAAAACAGGGTGAACAGATTCAAAAATTTTCCTTCAGGTCAAAGTAGTGAAGAAATTAATGGAAGAAAATTTGGCTGTCTGTGTGAGAGGTCAAATATCCAGGTATTCCAAAATGTGAAATGAAAAAGGCCAAATCAGGTTTTTACTTTTGGTCTAGATGTTTGAAAGAATGTTGACATTCAGCTCTGAGGTCATATTTATGTAATCACTAGAATAACGTTTTTCCTCAACTGATTTACAGAGGGACGGAAAGGAGGTAAAGATTTGGGGAAAAGTACAAAGTCAGACCTCTCAAGCATTTCCTAATGAGTAACATGCAGAAAACAAGTTCCATGGAGTGCTGGTATGTGTAACTTCTGGGGTACAGTTTGAATATGCAGTCACAGTGAGACTCAAGTGTGAGGAAAGTCTTATTACTCTGTTTCTGCAAATCTAGTTAAATCTGACTGAACTGCCATGCACTTGTGAGGTAGATAATTTAAGCACAATTATCTATGGGGCATTGTCCTCCTACTCACTGACCATGGGAAGGTTGCAGGGAACTGACACCTACTGGAACGCTTGAGGAGGGCTTTCTGTAATTGGTGCACACTAAATTCCACTCATGCTGTTTCTAAGCCAGCATGGCCCCTGTTGATGGTGGTGGTGGTGTGTGTTTGTGTGTGGCAGGGGGATAGCTTTCGCATTTCCAGCCAGATTTGTCCATTTGAGTCTTTCCTTCCTGAGGCTTAGCTGCAGGTGCACAGGACCTGTATGTCCACCATCCCCTCACTCAGAGACTGCCCCTTCTCAAGACAGAAACTCCAAACTCCAAGCTAGAGGCCTCTTCTTGTTTGAAAAATCTTTTCTCATTAGGGCTTGATGCTTAACTCTACGTCCTTCAAACTCTAGAGCCCCATTCTACTTCTTGTGCCAGTTAATTTTTTTAAATGCAAAGATACTTAAACTTGATCTTAGACACAAGGGAAGTCCCATGTCTGCAACACAATGGCCTAAGATGGGGAGCAGAGCTCTCTTTTATTTTACTCTTCAACAGCATGGAAATGTGTCAGATTCTCTCAATAAATTAGCTCACCATGCTCTGCAAAATTGATGATGGGATGCTCAAATCAAAAGGAGTTTGCAAGAGAGGAGTGGATTTATGTACTTGGTGACTTCTCAGGGCCTTTACAATGCTTGCATGCACTGTGAGTCTCCAGGAGGAGGTTAGACCTGGGAGTGCATCTCAAACAAGTTGAACCACAGAGCCTTTTGGAAGTGGAGCACCCTTGGGGTTGGTGCTTGGTGGGTTGTGCACCGCATACCCAAGGTGGCAGACAGATTCTGAAGGGCTTTAAGTTGGCAGGTGACAAATTTCCCCCCACTTGATGTATTTCCTTAGCAGAGGGTCAAGTAGCTTATCCCAGGTCTTCCTTCGCAGGTTGGGTTTAGAGAAACGGCGTCCTTTTTGGCATATTCTCTTGGTCTTTATCCAGGAAGCCTGAGGCTTCTCGTGATTTTAGGCTCCAGGTAAAGCTTCTAAGAGGTGAGACTTCTGGGGCTAGGCCCAGAGCTCGGGGCTGCAGGGTAGGGAAGATCTGCGACTTGCATGACGTTGGCCTTGAGTCACTGTCTTCTGTGACTTTATCATCTGTTCTTTAGGACTGCTGGAAATTTAGAGACTTCCCTTGTGCGACCATAGATGCAATATAGCAGTTGTCTCCAAACAGAGCCCTTCCTTGACCAGAGTATGTGGTGCTGCACTTTACAGTGAGTGCTTGAGGGTAGGGCTTGCAGGCAGTTTCATGGAGGGATTGTGACCGCTCCCTGCGAAACGCGAGGCATTGAGTGGACTGGGAAATCTACACTTTTACAGCAGCCACACTCAAAGCGGATGCTGCATCTTCCAAGAAGAAACCTCATTTAGATAACTCAGTCATACCCATTCTCAGTATAAAGAGTAAAGAAATCAGAGGCCGTGTGGGAGTTCCCACTGGCATCTCCGGGATTACTGCTTTAACCAGCCTGGGTGCAGCAGGCTCTCTTGTCCAGGATAGAGATCCAAACCAGCCTCTCATCCCATGGCTCAGTTGTGAAGGGCTGTATCCTCCTCCAGGGATTCCGAGGTGCACTGGAGCTAATGCACAGACATCCCTTGGTCAAGTGGATTTGTGTCTTTAAGATGTAGAGTGTAATGAATCCTGTTCCCCTCCTAAAAACCTCCTGTTCCCCCCACTTCACATTCAGCAGATTTTCTTTCGTGGGTTATTTTGCCCATAGACATGAGGAGATGCATGTAATTGTGATCATTTCAAGAGTGTGAGTAATACTTGGTACTTACTCCGTGCCATATCTGCTCCAATCACCCATTCCACTGTATTTTCCTATTATGCTGAATGAAACGGTATATTATAGCTATCATCTTTCACTTCCTCTGCAGTTTATAAGGCAGTTGCTGCTGCATGCTCTAACTCCAGGTTATTTTGAGAGATTAAAATCCACTTCAGAAGGCCTTGTGTATAAACAGAATTTACCATAAATTGGACCAAAATATTCAAGAAAAAATTCAACTCCCGGGAAAGTCTGACCTCCCACCCCTGCCTACTACTATGTACCATCCATCCTGGAAACTCCCTGAAGTCCAGGCCCTAAACACTTATTTGCTGGGAATAGGCTTTCCCAAATTAACATGCAGACTCACATTTTCTTTCTTTGAAGCATGCCACTTAACATGTTGTGTCATTGTGTCTATTTGGGGGCTCTGACAAGCCTATAAAGGATATACGCTGTGTTAGTGACTACCTAGGGGTCTCTAGGAGGCTTGGGGATGAAATTTGGCCTTTGCTGAGTTGTAGACACAGCTCTGGACTTAAGGCCAGAAGACCCGAGTGTGGGACCCCATCCCACTGCTGGCTTAATGACCTTGGGCACATCACATAATCTCTCCAAACCTCCGAGTTTTTCTTCTTTAAGGTGGACACCATAGGACTGTTGTGAGGATTGAAAGATTATTCATGGAAATGGACACTAATGCCTGTCCTGTGGAGAATACTGAATGAAGGATATCGACCTACCTATTTATGTAAATGCCCTGAGCCCCAGTTTTTTTCATGTATTAATTGGGGGTAATTGTTTCTGCTCAACAAACTTCTCAGAGGCATTCAGTGAGAATCCAGTGAAGCTCCTCTTGTGGAAATGCTTCTAGGGGGACCCACAGCATCACCAGTGTTCTGTGCTGCTCTTAGTTTCTGGAGTCCCACACAGCTCATAGTGCTTGCGTCTGACAGGTGCCCAGTTGCTGCTGTTGCATGCCTGTTGAAGAGTGTTGCTTCTATGCAGAGACTGATTCTTCCTCAGTTCCTCTTGGTAGCCTTTAAAAGATAAACTGAGGCATATTAAAATTTAGAGACTTTATTTGAGCAGACTGACTCATTAATTGGGCAGTTCCAGACTGCAAGCGTTTGGGGGCTCTGCTGAAGGAGCATGAGGGGAAGACTTTTACAGGGTGAACCTGGAAGTGAGTCAAAGAAAATTATTGATTGATTAATGTGGAGCCATAGCCTTATTTGGATTATTCCAGTGGAAATTCCCTAATGAGAGATTGCTTGGCAGTTTCTGAGTGGTTAAGCTTAAGGTTAGTTTTACCATTTGCACTGAATTCGGTTTTGGTTTGCTCATGTAGGAACCCAGGGTGCTGGAGCTGCCTTAGTCTAATGGCCTCCCAGTTAATTATTTTAACATGGCTAAGGGGCTGTCGGCTGCGTGGTCTGGATGTTTAGAGCTTTGTTCAGGGCAAAGACCCCTCTGGGCTGTGGCTCCCAGCCTCTCCAGTCAAAAGAAGGAGTTTAACGAAGGTAGAAAAGCGATGAAGCTACATGTGATGTGATAAACAGATGATCCCTTGTTTAGCCTTGGTGCTGTCTCCATCTCTAGAGCTGCTCATTCTCCTTTCTTTGGTACCTCATGATTTTCAGAGGCTTGGGCAGAAAGGGAGGAGGGATGGGGCCTTCAATACCCTCTGGACCTGCTTTGGGAAGGCATGGTGTGTGGGGTGGATGTATGAACACTCCTTGCTTCCCCTAGTTGCATTATCCTCAGGAGACTTTGCCAAGATTATGTCTTTACACCTTACTAGCTGTGAATCTTGAAAAAAATTACTCTTTGAGCCTTGGTTTTCCATATTTCCAATGAGGATAGCCATGTCTACCCAGTGACTGTTGTTAGAATTAAATCTGAAAATGAGTAACGTGGTTAAAAGCCATTTTCGTAAAACCAAAAGTGAGGGCCTGCTAATGTGATTGATCCATCAACCTCGTTATCATCACCATAGGCAGGTGGTGCTAGCAAATTAGTCCCTGCCTTTCTGTTTGCCTGGGTGGAATCCAGAGCAATTTGTGGGTCAAGAGAGCCAGGTTGTGAGAGCCAGGTCTTGGAAAGGAGGATGCCAGTAGCTGGCTAGTTACCAGGGAGGAAAACAAAGCTTCAGAATGCTGTTCAGCCAAATGGTAGGGTCTGGGGTCCCGCTGTTGGGAAGGCAGAGGCTGGGACCTCTCAGGAGCTTGTGGGGTCCAGAGTGGCTTCTGAATGAATGTTCTGGCACCTGGAGGAAGCAGCCTTCTGCACCTGCATCAGTCAGCAGATTATGGTGTTAGTGACTTTAGCCAAGTTCTTTTTGTACCTCATGCCTTATTTTTATTTCAATCTACAGAGAAAACAGTGAATCCTACCACCTCTTGGTAAAATGAAATCAAATTACCACTGATATCAGAAAGTGGCACAAAACAAGAAAACATGAGAAATTCAGTTGTAGGGCATAGGTTTTGTCAGACTAAATTCGAGGTAAGCAATACCTGCTTCTCTCTTAGACCCCATACTTAAAATAAAATAAATGTTTGCTGGGCTTTGTGGTTTCTTGTCTGCATGCTCTGATGTGTGAGGTACAAGAGGCCAGAGGGTGAGCATCAGAATGGAAATAATAATTATTTTTTATACCAATGTCTTCTCAAGCTTCAAAGAAAGGAGCCTCTCTCCTCGTACATGCAAACATCAATTTGGGAGCTGAGGAATGTAATTTTCACATGCAAATATATATGAGTTGAAATGAGCTGAGGCAATGAGCAGATTGTTAAAGAGACACCATTCCTCTTCTCATCCAGTACAAAGGAGCAGGGGCTTGGGAGAAGCAGCTATTTCTTAAAGGAGCAAAGGGAAAAACTTAGTGAGTTTCTTTGCCCATGTCCCTTGGACGTGTCTCTGCAGCCACGGAGCTCTCCAAGGACTAATGATTAAACTTGGCAAAAACTAAGGGCCTCTTAGTAAGGTACTTGAGTGGAGCAAAACGTGTAGGTTTGAGTCTGATTTTGTTGCAGATCCCATTCTTCTGCAGACTGATCATGGGACCTCAGGGGAATCATGTAACTTCTGTGAATCTGACTTTTCTCATCACCGGATGCGGTCAGGATTAATGGGAGTATACTATGAAGTCCTCTGTGGTATAAATTACAGGCCACAAACCCAGGGGAGAAGTAACAAGCACCACTGCCTTTTCTAAAATAGCAATTTCTATGCTAATCCCTCATCCAACCATCCTTTGTAGGACTACCCCTTCCAAAATGGCACTGGGTCTCTGGAATCAGAGGATAAGGGAATGATTTGTCATCCAGGTGTACAAAGCACCTTCCAGTTCAGAGCTTCTGTTATTCCAAGCCGTGCTTGGAACACTGGGACTTTTCTGAGGTGTCTGGGACCCTGTGTGCCCAGAAAAACCTTCAGTCACCCTTTCTCTTGCCTGGTGTTTAGAGAACAAAGGGGTTTCTGTTCCTCATATCCTGGCCATCCCCACCACTGGTCCTGGACCAGCTTCATGGAAATCTGTTTTTTTATGTTTCAGGTCAAGACACAGCTATTTCTGAATCACTCTCCAATCCCTAGGGAAAAATTGCCAGGAACCACTGCAGAAGGGCTATACCTTTGCTCTGCCCAAAGCTGTGGCTGGTTATCTGCTGGACTAAGAGCTGTGGGCATTGGCTTGTTATCTGCTGGACTAAGGGAGGGACAGGAAGGGCAAAAAGAAATTAACACCTCACTGTAATTGGGAGGAGTCATTGCACATGCCATAACAGTGTGTGCTCCTGCAGCTTCCTCACCCCAAGGTTGGGGGTTAAAAGACTCTCCTGACCCTTACAACTCTATGATTCTCTGAGTCAGAATAACCATAAAGTACAGAAAGAACAACTAATCTTTGTATTTTTGCTTTAGTCCTCTGAAAATCCTACTTTGGGGGACAGCAACTTTGCATCTTTAAAAATTTCGACATTGCCATTTTGTTTGGATTAATGAAATGGTCATTCCAACAAAAGCCCTTGCTAATTTTAGGAAGGGCTATTAAGAGTCACACCCTTGTAACATTTCCCACATCTTCTGTGGTTTGGGCTTGTGGTTTGTCTGTCTGAAAATAGCTAAGATGGTTTCACTAGAATATTGAAAACTCTGACCAAAGCAGAGAATAGAAATGTAATGAAAAAAGTTTGCCTAATATCTCTACAAGGCTAGAAGGATATGTTGAATTTTCTGCCTTTGGCATCTATGACCATTAAAGTAATCACCAACTGGTAGACTCTTAGAACTGGTGGAGACATAGGGCGCATTGAAGTGATTTTTCTCTTGTTCTGAAAAAAATAATTGTTGATTCCTTTTTCTCCCCTCCAGGGGTCTTCCAACCCAAGACTCTCCCCAGGAACACCTAAGGCTGAGTGTAGACAGGCTTTTGCTTGGCTTGGATGCTTAGAGCTTTGTACCACGAAGTCAGATCCCCTTAGTCTGACTTGATTGGATTTGCTGAGGTCAGCACAGAGGTATTGGTCATATCACAAACATGTCTAGTGGTGAAGAGCTATGTCAGGGTGTGACTTAAAGATAACAGAATTCTGGCTAAACATCAGGTCACCTGGCTTCTAGCAAAAAATCCAGCAGTGACCAGCTGTGTAATTTGGATAAACTTTCAACCTCCCTCTAGCTTCTTACTTATGTAAAACAAAATGAGTTCATATAAATGTCAAAATCTCCTCAGGTCTCATTTTCAATGATTTTCCAATGATACATGATACAGGAGAAGATGGAGTAGATGTACTTTTCGTCTTCCTCCAGTAATTTAAGTACCTTGGATGTTACATATAAAACAAACATAAGATGACTCTGAAAAGTGGCTTTAGCACCTGAGGAATGACATGGTGGTGAGTTTATTGGATGTTCTTTTTGCCTTATATGCCCTTTAATTGTAACTGAAAAAGCTGGTAACCTGGGGGCACCATTAGGCACAGATAAAATAGTTCCAAGAAAAGGTTTCTGTTTCTAACCAAAGGACCAGAAACAGGGCGACCTAGCAAGACACAAATGTTTTGGGCAACAAACACTCTACCCCACCCAAACACCAAGCAAAAACAATGGCTTTACTCTTAACCACTCCAGCAAAGTCTGGATGGGGAGCTTAGACTTTCACTCTCATGAGGCTGTAATTAGATACCCCAACAGCCTCACCATGGTGGCATCAGAAAAGGCCAAATAGCAAGCCAGGACCTTCACTCTCACTGGAAATGAGCTCTCACCCAACACAATGTCAGTGGAGACCCTGGGGAGAGATAGAACTTTTATTTCCACTTGTCAGTAGTGAGGAGCCCTCTCTGCCTTGAGTGTCATGGAGACAAAGTGGAGAACCCGTACTTCTACTCCTACCTAGCAGTAACAAGGTGGCAGTAACCCTTCCCTTGACAGAGTGGTGTCCAAGAGAGCCATATAAAGCAGAAAATTTAAATAAAATCATTTCAGAACATAATATGAAATACCCAGGTTTCAATAAAAATTGCTTTTTATGTCAACAATTAGAAGTATCTTGAACCAAATGAAAAAGGGCAATCAATAAATGCTAACATTGAGATGACAGAGATGTTAGAAATATCTAACAACATTTTTTTTCTAATGAAGATTTTTAAGCAGCCATGATTTCAATGAGCAATTATGAACATCTTTAAAATAGGTGAAAAAAGGAGACTTGGCAAATAAATAGAAGATGTAAGAAAACCTAATGAAAATTATAGCACTGAAAAGTGCAAAAGCTAAAGTAACCATGTCTGTGGATGAGATCAATGGCAGAACAGAGGGGAAAGAGGAATCAGTGAACTGGCAGATAGAACAATCAAAACTATCCAATGTAACCCATAGAGAAAAAAGCAATTGAGAAAACAAACACAGCCTCTTGGACCTGTGGATATTGTCAGAAAAGATCAAACATTTAGGTTATGGAAGCCTAGGAAGGATCAGAGAAGGAGGGCCCATGAGCTAATTAAACCTCTTTTCTTTATAAATTACCCAGTTTTTCAGGTAGTTCTTTATAGCAATGTGAGAATGAACTAACACAAAAACTTGGTACCAGAGAAGTGGGCCATTGCTATAAAGTTACCTGAAAATGTGGAAGCAGCTTTGGAACTGGGTAACAGGCAGAGGTTGGAACAGTTTGGCAGGCTCAGAAGAAGACAGAAAGATGAGGGACAGTTTGAAACTTCCTGGAGACTTGTTGAAAGGTTGTCTCCAAAATGCTGTAGTGATATGGACAGTGAAGTCCAGGCTAAGGAGGTCTCAGGTGGAGATGAGGAACTTTTTGGGAAAAGGAATAAAGATCACTCCCACTATACTTTAGCAACGAAAGAGATTGGTGGCATTGTGCCTCACTCTAGCGATATGTGGAACTTTGAACTTGAGAGAGATGATTTAGGGTATCTAGTGGCAGAAATTTCTAAGCAGCAAAGCATTCAAGATGAGGCTTGGCTATACAGAAAACCATTTTTCCCTCTTAGACCCAGGCCTATGATGGGAGAGGCTGCTGCAAAGATCTCTGAAATGACTTGGAGAAATTTTTCCCATTGTCTTGACTATTAACATTTGGTTCCTCTTATGCAAATTTCTGCAGCAGGCATTAATTTCTCTCCCAGAAAATGAGGTTTTCTTTTCAACCACATGGGAAGGCTGCAAATTTTTCAAACTTTTATGCTCTGCTTCCCTTTAAAATAGAAGTGCCAGTTTCACATAATCTCTTCATGCATATGAGTGTATGCTATTAGAAGCAGCCAGGCCCCAGTTGCTTTGTACAGCCTCGGGACTTGGCATCTTGCATCATGGCTGCTCCAGCTCCACCTGTGACTAAAAGGGATCAAGGTACAGCTTGGGCCATTGCTTCAGAAGGTGCAAGCCCCAAACCTTGGTGGCTTCAACATGGTGCTAAGCCTGTAGGTGCACAGAGGGCAAGAGTTGAGGTTTGGAAGCCTCTGCCTAGATTTCAGAGAATGTATGGAAACATCTGGAAGTCAAGGCAGAAGTCTGGGGTAGGGGTGGAGTCCTCATGGATAACCTCTACTGGGGCACTGCCTAGTGGAGCTTTGAGAAGAGGGCCACAGTGCTCCAGACCCCAGATTAGTAGAGATACTGACAGCTTGTACCACACACCTGGAAAAGCTGTAGGCATTCAATGTCAGTCCCTGAAAGCAGCTTCAGGGGCTGTACCTTGTAGAGCCATGGGTTAGAGCTTCCCAAGGCCTTGGGGGCCTACCCCTTGCATCAGTGTGACCTGGATGTGAGACATGGAGTCAAAGGAAATTATTTTGTGGTTTTAAGATTTAATGACTTCCTTGCTGGGTTTTGGACTTACATGGGGGCTGTAGCCCCATTTTTGGAGTGGGAACATTTATCCAATACCTGTACCCTCACTGTATCTTGGAAGTAACTAACTTGTTTTTTATTTTACATGCTCATAAGTGGAAGGGGCTTGCCTTGTCTTGATAAGACTTTGGACTTGGACTTCTGAGTTAAGAGTTTGGGGGACTGTTGGGAAGGCATGATTGTGTTTTGAAATGTGAGAAGGACATGAGATTTGGGAGGGGCCGGGGAGTAATGATGTGGTTTGGCTCTGTGTCCCCATCCAAATCTTATGTTAAATTGTAATCCTTAATGTTGGGGGAAAGACCTGGTTATTTTAAATATAATGACATAGGCAAATTGAAAGTAAAAAAGATTAAAATGATATATCATGTAAACAGTCAAAGAAAAAAAGAAATGGCTATATTCATATCAGATAAAATAGACTTCAGAGAAACTAAAATTACCAGAGAAGAGAGGAACCTTACAGAATGGTAAAAAGTCAAGTCACTAGGAAGGACATAGTAATTGTAAGCGTGTATGCACCAACCAACAGAGCTTTGAAATATGCAAAACAAAAACTGATGAAAATCTCAACACATTCTTTTTCAAGCACCCACAGAACTTGTTCGAAGTTGGAAGATATCCTGGGTTATAAAACCTCAACAAATTAAAGAGACAAAATCACACAAAGTGTGTTCTTTGATCACAGTGCAATCAAACTGGAAACCAATAAACAGAAAGATAGGAAAATATCCAAACAAATGATAATAAAGAATATATCTAAAGAACCCATGAAACAAAAAGGACATCTCTAGGGAAATAAAATTTACACTAGATGGAAGAAAAAATGTAAAATATCAAAATTTGTGAGATACTGATAAAGCATGCTGAAAGGTAAATTTATAGCACTAATTGCCTACACTAGAAAAGAGGAAACATTTCAAATCAACAATTTAGACTCCTACCTCAACAACTTAGGAAAGGAAGAGTAAAGAATAAAGAATCAAAGAAATAATAAAGAATAAGCATAATAGCAAACATAATAGGAGTAGAAATTAATAAAATTAAAAGAATAATTGAAAGAAAAAGCTGCTTCTTTGATCATTAAATTGTCAGATCTCAAAGACTGATAAAGATAAAAAGAAAATATTAGCATTTTCTGATTACCAATATCAGAAATTAGGACATATTGCTGCAGAATCTGTAGATATCAAAAGTATAATGAATTATTACAAACAACTCTGTATATGTAAATTTGACAACTTAGATGAAATGGATCACCAATTCTTTTAAAAAACACAAACTATCACAACTCATCCAATATTAAGTAATTTGAATCATCCTATAAACTACTAAGGAAATTGAATTATGAATTTAAGCACCTCCCAACCTAAATCTCCTGGCCCAGATTGCTGAAGATTTCTATCAAATGTTTACAGAAAAATTAACAACAATTTGATATAATCTCTTCCAGAAAATACAAAAGGAGGAGACATTTGTTAATACATATTATAAAGCTAATGTTGCCCTGATATCAAAATCATACAAAGTACAATCAACCAACAAAGAACTCCCACATACAAAACTACAACAAACAAAATCCAAAAGACCCCCCAAAACTACAAATATTCCTTATGAATATAGACCCAAAAATCATTAATAAAATGTTAGCAATATTAAGTTAAGCAGTATATTCAATAATGTTTCAGCTGGTTTAATATTTGAAAATCAATCAATGTAATCCACCATATTAATATGCTAATGAATAACAATCACATGATTATATCAATGAATAAAGAAAAATTATTTGACAAAATTTCACACTCATATATGACAAAAACTCTCAGAAAAAATAGGAGCCAGAGTACTTCCTGAATCAATAAAAAGTTTTTACAAAGCCTAAAGCAAACATACTTAATAGTGAAAGAATATATACTTTCACCCTAAGACTGGGAGTAAGACAAGGTTATCTGCTCTCATGAATCTTATTCAATATAGTATTTACAATTCTAGCCAGTGCAATTAAGCAAGAAAAATAATACAAGGCATACCAATTATGAAAGGAGTAAAAACCGTCCTTCTTTGTAGATGACATGATTATCTACATCAAAAACTTCAAAAAATCTACAAAAATCTTCTAAAAGTAAAAAGATTTTAGCAACGTCACCAGATATGACATGCATACAAAAATCAATTGAAATTGGATATACTAGCAAGGAACATGTGAAAACTCAAGCTAAAAATACAATACCATTTAAAATCACAAAAAGATGAAATATTTATGTGTAAATATACCAAGTTCCCACCATAAATTTCCTCATCTTTGCAGCCTGACCTGGCACCACTTCTCCCTCGTTCTTGACCTTCTACTGCAGTGGCACTGAATTATTTCCCTTTTGTTCACTGTGCTTTCTCCTGCCAAGGGCCTTTGTGTATACTGTTTGTCTTGCTTTCTCGTCTCTTCATTTGCTCAACTCCCACTTATTTTATGGATCACTTCTGTATTAGTCTGTTTTCACGCTGCTAATGACATACCAGAGACTGGGTAATTTATAAAGTAAAAGAAGTTTAATTGACTCACAGTTCACATGGCTGGGGAGGCCTCACAATCATGGCGAAGGGTTAAGGGGAGGCAAGACACATCTTACATGGCAGCAGGCAAGAGAGCATGTGCAGGGGAACTGCCCTTTAAAAAACCATCAGATCTCGTGAGACTTACTCGCTATCACGAGAAGAACATGAGAAAAACCCGTCCCCATGATTCAGTTACCTCCTACTGGGCCCCTCCCATGACAAGTGGGGATTATAAGACCTACAATTCAAGATGAGGTTTGAGTGGTGACACAGCCAAATCCTATCAGCTTCCTTAGGGATGTCCTCCCTGACCAGGTAAAATCCCCCTCTCATGGCATCCTGTGTGGTTCTTACGTAACACCAGTCATGGTTGTCACATTTAATTTCTGACTTGATTTGCTTAAGTTCTACTTCACTGATCTGAAATTCAATGAGTGTGGGGACTAGGACTATTTTAACTCACCAATGTACCTCCAGCATCTAGCACCGTGCCAGACACACAATGAGCATTCATCAAATATTTGTGGAGTGAATGAAGGGAAGCATGAGGAGATTCTTTACATTTCTGTTCTTAAACCAGCAAGGTCTTCAATATATTTAGAGTATAATCTGATCTCTCCTCCCTGCTCTGTGTGATCCACTATCCTGGGAAGAAGTGCACTGTGCTTCTTTGAACTCTCCACTGCCCTCAGTTGATCCTAACCTCCCAGAAGGCACACAGGCAAGTGACCATCCTGGCATGGCCATGTGAGAGCTGGAGAGGAATCATAGGGAAGGCCAGAGAAGATGCGCTCAGGGAAAGGCTGGGTCTGACATACGGGCAAGCTAGCCTTCCCTAGAGAAGGGGTCTTTCCTGGCAGAAGCTGCTCCTCTCAGTGACTCTCCAGTGATTGGTATATGTGGGGTAATTTGCTACAGTCGTGAGCTTCTGTGATCACTACCTGTGTCTTGGGAGGAGGCAGCAACCTCTCTCCAATGACTGGGTCATAACAGAATAAAATATCTAATGTCTGCCCTGTACAGTGCCATGCTGCTACCTTCCAGCCCTGCCAGTTGTGGCCCTGTTCCCAAGGGCTCTACAGTCTGCCAGTACAAGCATTGCTGGTGGAAAGTCGGCAGGCTGACTCAGGGCTATCCTACAGTGGGGAGCAGGGGATTCGGCATCACAGCCCTTACCATTCTGTCTCCATACCTGTTTGGCCCCAGTAGAGTATAAGCTCTCTGACAAAAGCAGGGAGATTATCTTGTTCCCCACTATAGCCTCGACATCAAACTCTGTGCCTATAATGTAGTAGGTGCTCAATAAATGTTAATTACACGAATGAATAAAACTAACCTTTATCATCTCTTTTGTAGGCTCCTTTTCAGATTTTTGTGCTTTGCCTGGATTCTCATGGTGTCTGCCTAACTCCCTCCACCACTTCCACCCATACATGACCTCCATGTCTCTATCACATTCCACTTTTAAGCTGAAAGTAACCTAATCAGTTTTACCTTCAAAGTGAAAAATGTTCAATTAGTTTTGAAGTTGAATCTTGATCTTCCCAAATAAACAAGGATTTCTAGTAAGTGTAGAAAGAAGATCTGAGTAGATGAACATTTATCTTTCCCCATCGTGTGCTGGACATTATGCTTCTTGCTCCTCCCTATGTGACAGGCATTTTAATTTTCATTTTCACAGAGAAGGAGACTTAGGTTCACAAAGATAAGCTCTGTTCTTAGGGCCACACAGCAAGGCAGCAGGGACCAAAGATCTAAGTTAAAATCTACTTAATTCCTAAGCTCCTTCCTGCAAGGGCTGGAATATCTCTTAGAAATTTTTCTGACAGTAATTTTAGCTTTAGGAGAAAGACTAGACACTGTTTTTTGACCTTTCCAATTATCTGACAAGCCCAGTGTTAATCAGCTGAGTCAGAATTGATGACCTCAGGACTGTTTTAAGCCCCAAACCATCTTCGGATGAAATGATAAAACGAGACTGCGAGGCTAATTAACAAGTCTAAAAACATTATGTGAGTTCCAGTGATGCCTTTCCTTCTGGCCCATCCCACACCTTTCCCAAATAAGAAAGCAACTAATTTGCAAAACCGTTGCTTCTGTGGAGCAGCTGCGAGAGTCACTGACATATATGATTAGCATAAAATTAATTCCTGTTGGGGAAGTATTATTACAAGCCCTAATGAGGTTTAGGAAGTGATTAGTACTGTGTATGAGGGATGGTGGATACTCTTATTTTCACTCTGGATGAAATGTGTGTGGGATGCAATTTTCAACAAAGAATTATGCTTGGGGATCATGTGTTTATGGCACAGTCTGAGTGCATTTGGGCTGCTATAACAAAATGCCAAAAACTTAGTTGTTTATCAACAATAAAGATTTATTTCTCACGGTTCTGGAGGCTGGAAAATCCGAGATCAAAGCACTGGCGGATTCGGCGTCTGGTGAGGGCCCGCTTCCTGGTTCATAAACGCCATCTTTCATTGCATCCTGACATGGTGAATGGGATGAGGCAACTCTCTGAGGCAGCTCCTATCATGAGGGAGACCTCAGGACCTAATCACCTCCCAAAGACTTCACCTAACACCATCACATTGGGGATTATGATTTCAACATAAGAATTTTGAGGGAACACAATCATTTAGTCCATAGCAGCATCTTGTGTGAGGTAAGTTTTAGTCAGTGATTTGAGGGTGGGGACCATTTATGACAGTTTAAACAGGTGTCTTCATTGTATTTCTATGTTTTGTTCTCATGGAAAATTCTGTGTAGAAGACAATTATGACAACTTCAACCTCTTAAATGTTCCTTAAATGAGCTATAATTTTATCATTAATTTCATTTATAATTTTAAATAGAAAAGAATAGTGAAGCTACTGTAGTTAAATATGGGAATCATTTATTCCAATTACATAACAAAAAGTAACCACCTGTAATACTTATACCTATAGATAAGCAAAGTTAACTGAGTTATGTATTTCCTTTTATGTGTTTCCTATACATATAGTTTTGTTATTTAGCCAAAATCACACAATATATTGAAATGTGCGTTTTGTTTTTCTCACTTTTAATAATAGTGTGTTTTGCTCACTAACAATTCTTCATAAAACATCATTTTAATGTTCTTGCAATCTTGCATTGTGGATGTGTCATGATTTATTAGCCATTGCATAAATGTTACATTTTATGCTTGTTCCCTATTATGAATAATGATGCAATGCAGCTGCTTGATTTTTTTTGCATTTTATTTTCACTGATTTCCTAAAAGTGGAATTACTTGATCAAAACAGGTTTTGGATAAATATTAGGTACCAGACAAATACTGCTGAATAGATTTTCTGAGTATAACTGCCAAGCTAGACTCCTATCCAGGAAAACCATTCCTTAAGAGTGGAGGAAAAATAAGGGCATTATCAGACAGACCAAAATTTAAACAATTGTTACCTTCAGGCACACACTAAAGGAAATACTAAAGTATTTCCTAAGATAGAGAAAGACCTATTTCAGATGGAAACATGGAAATACAAGAAAAAATGAAAAATGTAAATATATGGATAGATCTAAATAAATATTGACTATACGGAACAATAATGATTTAAAATACATGAAGAACAAATATACAAAACAACACAAAAAGATGGAAGCAAGGTAATGAAATTAAAATTTGTGAAGTTGTTTTACTACCTGGGAAGTGATCCAAGTACCAAGTTTTATTAGAATCTAATAATTCAACGATGTTTACTGTAATCACATGTAACCCTTAAAAGAGGATAAAAGAAATTATAGTTAACAAGATAAGAGAAAAGGAACTGGAGAGAAATTTTTAAATGTCTTATTGGTTCAGAAAGTTTCAAGAAAGGCATAAAAGGCGTGCAGAACAGATAAAATAGATAACAGATAAAAACCAAACTATATCAGCAATTATGTTAAATGTAAATGAACCAAATATTCTAATTAAAAAGAAAAGCCTCTCAAACAATTAAAAATAGGAGAAAGTCTTTCTTTCTACTATTTAAATACTATTTCTTTCTACTATCTACTAAATAAATTTAATATGTAATTAACAAAGTTCCTACAAGGAACAGGTGAAGAATCAAAATTTAATAAAATCTATTACTAATTGCTGATAAGAATGCTCAGCAAACAAGAAACAGCAAAAAGAACTTCCTTAAGCTGTTGAGGAGCAGCTCCAATAAAGCAAACATTTTATAATTTATAGTGCTACATAGGAGCCATCTTCTATACAACGGAAATAAGACAAAGTGTTTATTATCATTTCCATTTGTATTAGGGTTCTCTACAGGGACGGCACTAATAGGATAGATATATATACATGAAGGGGAGTTTGTTAAGGAGTATTGACTCACAGGATCATAAGGTAAAGTCCCACAATAGGCCATCTGCAAGCTGAGGGGCAAGGAAGCCAAGACCTCAAAGTAGGGTCCCAAGTGCTCAAAGTGTCCCAAGACCTCAAAAGTAGGGAAGCCAACAGCACAGCCTTCAGTCTGTGGATGAAGGCCTCAGAGTCCCTGGCAAAACACTGGTCTAAGTCCAACGGTCCAAAAGCTGAAGAACTTGGAGTCTGGTGGTCGAGGGCAGGAAGCATCCAGCACAAGAGAAAGATGGAGGCCAGAAGACTCAGCAAGTCTGCTCTTTCCATCTTCTTCTGCCTATTTTATCTTTATCTTCTACTTTTATCTTATTTTATCTTCTGCTTTATTTTAGCAGTGCTGGCAGCTGATTAGATGGTGCCCACCCAGATTAAGAGTGAGTCTGCCTCTCCAAGTCCACTGACTAAAATGTTAACCTCCTTTGGCAACAGCCTCACAGACACCCATAAACAATACTTTGCACCAATCCAATCAAATCAACACTCCATATTAACAATCACACCATTCTTTATGGTTCTAGTTGTCCAAGTCAGTGCAATAAGGTAAGAATAATGAATAAAAAGTACAAGGACTGAAAGGAAAGAAATAAAATAACATTATTTTCAGACCATATGGTTGTGAAGTAGAAAAATGTAAAGGAATTTGCAAATACACTATTGCAATTAATAAATGAATTTAATGAGGTTGCTGAATAAAAGGTCAATGTATGAAATTCAATAATATACCAGCAGCAAATAGAGAATGGTATTAAAAATGATACCAATTATAAGAGCGTCAAAACATCAAATACCTAGGAATAAATCAAATACCTAGGAAAAAAAGGGCATCACTTCAACACTAAACACTGTAAAATGTAATTGAGAGAAGACATGAATAAATAGAGGAATATTTTATTGTTCTGGACTGAACTGTGGCTTCTCCCAAAATGCCTAAGTTGAAGTTGTAACCCCCAGGACAGAACCCCCATAGTAAAAATGTGACTATTTGGAGATGGTGATCTTAAGAGTGAATTAAGTTAAAATGGGCCCATTCGGATAGATCCTAATCCAATATGAGTGGTATCCTTAAAAGAAGAGGAAATTTGGACACGAACAGGTACAAAGGAAGCCATGTGAGGACATGGGGAGAAAGTGGCCAACTACAGGCCAAGGAGAAAAGCCTCAGAAGACACCAACCCTACTGAAACTTTGCTCTCAGACTTCTCGCTTACAGAACTGTGATAAAATAAATTTCTTTCTTTTAAGCCATGCAGTCTGTGGTAGTTTGTTATGGCAGCCCTAGCAAGCTAACATACATATTTGTGGATTAGAATATTCAAAATTGTAAAGATGCTCATTGTCTCCAATTCCATCTATAGCTTCAGTGAATCTGATGGTGTTTTAATCAAAACAAATTTCGTTGATATTCTCTCCAACTCATCCTTTTATTTCCCTTTATGATACTTAGCAAAGTATCCTTGCATTTGATGTGATAGAGTATGCAAGATGCAGCGGGTCTCTGAAGTTGCAGGTGCCTGAATCACCATACTGTTTATTGCCCATCACTGTGGTGTGGCGATTCCTGAAGGATCTAGAACTAGAATTACCATTTGACCTAGCAATCTCGTTACGGGGTATATACCCAAAGGATTATAAATCATGCTACTATAAAGACACATGCACACGTATGTTTATTGTGGCACTATTCGCAATAGCAAAGACGTGGAACTAACCCAAATGTCCATCAATGATAGGCTGGATTAAGAAAATGTGGCACATATATGCCATGGAATACTGTGCAGCCATAAAAAAGGATGCGTTCATATCCTTTGCAGGGGCATGGATGAAGCTGGAAACCATCATTCTCAGCAAACTATCACAAGGACAGAAAACCAAATACCACATGTTCTCACTCATAGGTGGGAATTGAACAATGAGATCACTTGGATAAAGGGCGGGGAACGTCATACACTGGGGCCTGTCAGGGGGTGGGGGGCTGGGGGAGGGATAGCATTAGGAGAAATACCTAATGTAAATGATGAGTTGATGGGTGCAGCAAACCAACATGGCACATGTATAGCTGTGTATCAAACCTTTACGTTGTGCACATGTACCCTAGAACTTAAAGTATAGTAATAAATAAAATCGAGGAAGAGAAAGTTAAAATAGCCCTCAGGAATAAACTGTAAACATAATGTTTTGTCTTCTCCATGTAGGTGTAAACTGTGTCTGATCCTCTTCCTTGAGTGAGATGGAAAAAAATTAATTTGCTGCATCAGTGGCCATATCCCAGGTAAGTGAGTCTACTACTTGGTTAAGCTCAAGATTATCCACAGTCATTTTCCAGGATGTATCGCTTCTTCAGGGACAGACTGGTGAATTACATAGAGATATATAGAAACTACTAACCCAATTAATGCCTTTAAGGTTGTACTACTACCTGCTATCCTACCTCCCCTGGGTGTGATACCATCCATGTTCGATTTACTATCTGGCCAATGCCACTTGGTCTTCTCTCTGACAGCTATTGTGACAAAGGCCTAGGACCCAAGATAGGGATTTAGCTAACTGCCAAGTATGTCGAATTCAATTATAAATTTGGAAACTGAAGAAGTGACCATCAGGTGAGTCTGTGGACCCAGTGGGCATAGTGTAAGCTGAAATTTGGCCAGAATTCCATTGTTACTTTACCTCCACATAAGCCTCCACTCTAACCAGAAGCCAGCACAGTTCAGGTCTCTGTGAATCAATGTCAACCTAGGCCTGTGTCCAGTGATCCCCAGAATATGTAAATAGTCCCCTTTCTCTATGTTCTGCTACTCTAGTAAAAGGGGGAAGGACTGGAGAAATAATGACAGTAGATACTTGCCATAGTATTGCAGTCTTTCTCCATGAAGACACTGCCAGCCTTTCGAGTAAGTTTCAGATTTGATAACTAGCACGCTTCCAGAAATTGAGCAAGAGATGGTGACTTTTTAATGGGGTAACTGTCCTTAGCCTCTTGCTCCTCCATTCCCGCTACTTTTTGAGGGCAGCCCAAGAATAGCATGACCATGGCTCAAAAGCTGAGGCAGACCTTGAAGGAGCTAGAAGCTCTCAGCTTACTACCATCCTTGCTGGTGGTGAGTCTTTTCTTAAAGGTGATCTGGGTGGTGCATCTCCATGCCTGCCACAAATTAAAGACACAGCTGTTGTCATAAATTATGTATGCTCCAGCAGTACATTAGGAGAAGCAGGGATAGGGTTTGATATGAATGAAAAGGCCAGATGGCCCAGGAATTCAAGAAAATGCTTCCAGAGATGTGCGGAAAGGAAGGACTAGAGCCAAGGGGTGGATGGGTGTGAGTGAGTCTCCTTGTTCTGGCTTATCATCTGATAAGGAAGATGGAGAGCCCTACTGTCCCTGAGGTATACAATCTGGAAATAATGCCAAGCCCAATGCTCCACTACCTTCTGGGTCTGGCAATGAGAACACTTGATCTCCAGGACTGCCCCAGGGAACAAGGGCAATGAGCAAATGGATAGTGAGCCATGCCAGACCCTTTCTGTGAGACTGTGAACCTTCTTCCAACATTTTCTCTCCCTTCCCCTCACTCCAGCACTTGGAATTCTCTAGACCTAAGTCTGGACACCAGCCCTGCCACTTGGGCCAATAGCTAAACCTCATGGGTACTGGGTTCCCTGGGTAGACTGAGGATATCAATGCAGGTCTTGGAAGATGCTGTGAGGATTAAATAAACAGTGCAAGTGGCTGTACCCAGACAGCCTGTTGCCTTCCAGATGGTCCATAAACCTTCCAGATGGTCCATAAATGTTGCCTACTGTCTGAGCAGCCGTTTGTACATGTCTCAGTCTGCTTGGGCCACCATAACAAAATACCTCTGATTGGGGGTCTTAAATGACAGGCATTTATGTTTTCATGGTTCTGGAGGCTGGGAAGTCCAAGATGAAGGTTCCAGCTGACTTGGTTTCTGGTGAGGGCGCTCTACCTGGCTCGTAGACAGCCGTCTTTTTGCGATGTCCTCACATGGTGGAGAGGGAAAGTGTGCTCTCTGATGTTTCCCTCCTCTTATAAAAACATGAATCCTGTCAAATTTGGGCTCCACCCTTATGACCTCCTTCAATCGTAATTACTTCTTTACCTCAAATACAGTGATAATGGGATTAGACTTTAACTTACTTTAACTTACATATTTTGTGAGAGGACACAATTTAGTCCATAGCAGTACCTTTCATTCAGTCCAGCACCAGCCTCCCACCTATGTCTTTATGAAGGGGCCAAGCCTTCTGTGAAGCTCAGAAAGTAAAAAATTGAGTAAACAACTGGAAGTTCCTACAAATCATCCAGTTGCATGGCTTCACTTGAATAAATTGTCTTTAAGCCAAAGGTTACCCAAATGTGTTCACTCAGGGATTCAGCAGGTAGGGAAAAGGAGGGGAAGACCTCTCAGAGGCTTATGTGTGTGAAAAACTAGGGGTCCTCTTGAGAAGAGTTCGCAATAGAGAAGCAAGAGCCGAGAGGCACAGGCGGATGGACTCAAGGAACCTTGATTCAAGATTCAGGGTAGATGGGCAGGGAGAAGGGGATTAGCTGGCGAGCATCCCTCAGCATCGGGGGGTGAGAGTAGGGGATTGTGGATGTATAATGACAGAAAAGGCTGAAGGAGGGGGCTTACCCTGTTTCTAAGACCCTGGTATCAAGTAGGAGCTTGGATTGTGGCTCCGGCACAGAGAGAGAACAGATGGGCTACAGGGCCAGTTTCTAACTTGGATTCAGTGTTAGCCCAAGGGACATCCTGGGCCACAAGACAACAGCCGAGCCTGCTGCCAGAAGGACATCTCTGCATCTGGTTTGCTTGGTGTCTTTGGGAGGTGCTAGCACAGGTCCCATCCCAGCAATGACTGTGAAAAGGTCCAGGGGTGAGTTCTTGGCTGAGACACTCCTGAGCATCCTGAAAGCTGGCTGGGCAGGTATGTGAAGGTGCACCACGTTTTCTAGTAGCAGCTGGGGCAAGCGAATACTATAATTTGCCTGTGACCCTATTCACGTCCCCAGGCTGCTGTGCCCTGAAGGGTGAGGGCATCAAGCACACCACAACCATCCTCTTTTCTGCACAGCTTTGGCCTAGACAGCCCCTGTGACGGCAGTGTTTCCATGGTGATTGTGTAAGGAATAGCTGTTCCTGGGATATTCTCCATATTTTATTTTCCTTTAGTGGAGTTGGTCAGATTAAGTCTGTTCCCCCAATGAGCATCGATTAATAAAAGCTAAATGCGGGACTCGAGCCCGTTTGCAGCATCTGCAGTAGCTGAGGACAGCGCCGTGATGTGACCAGCATCATTGAGTTTACCCAGGCAGATCGCCTCACTGCCTTTCCCAGGGACAGCCGGCCAGCTGCCAGGGAAGCCTGGGTGGTGATGGGCTGTTTTTACCACCTCTGTGGATTAAGCGGGATTAGATTAGGATTCTCTGTTGGCTCATGGATGTGTCTCTTTGTTACTGAACTGTGGGGGCTGTGGTGTTCATAAAATCGGAGTCATAGTTTCATAGATGAGTCAAGTGGCAGGCCACATGGGGTCAGCAGGCTCCAAGAGGAACCCTGAGGGAAGCGTCTCTCAGCTGCAATATCCTCGGGCCTTTCCTGCATCAGGCAGAGCCAGTCGAACTCTGGGAAGGCTCAGGCCCCGGAGGGGTCACTGTCATTGGCCTCCACCTCCCAGCCCCCATCACTGGACTTGACCTCCTTCCCTAGCGATTTAGTACACGTAATACTGTTCATCTTCATATTCTCAGGGTCCAGCACAGTGACTGGCACATACAAGACATTTGTGAAACATTTGTGGAATGCATGAACAATGAAAATAACACTTTGTTCTCAAAGCCCAATGTGGTCTCCACGATGAATAAATATATGAATAAATAAATAGACACATCCATTCTCTCATTCACCCATTGATGAACATTTATTTAGGGGATACATAATATTTGTACCTAACACAGTGCCTTGCAAATATAAAACACTCAATATCTTTTCAATTACATTGTGCCTGCCTGGCACTGGGAAAATCCAAATACTGCATGAAGCACAGTCCCCCTTTTGTGTCTGTGTCTGTAAATATTCTCCCCACTCTGATCTATCTACACACACACACACACACGGACACACACACACACACACAGACACACACACGTTTTTATTTTATTTTATTTTACTTCATTTTATTTTATTTTATTTTTTGGAGATGCAGTCTTGTTCTGTTGCCCAGGCTGGAGTGCAGTGGCAAGATCTTGGCTCATGCAACCTCTGCCTCTCGGGTTCAAGAGGTTCTCCTGCATCAGTCTACCTAGTAGCTGGGATTACAGACGTCTGGCACCACCCCTGGCTAATTTTTGTATTTTTAGTAGAGATGGGGTTTTGCCATGCTGGTCAGGCTGGTCTCAAACGCCTGACCTCAGGTGATCTGCCTGCCTCAGCCTCCCAAAGTACTGGGATTATGGATATGAGCCACCATGCCCGGCCCATATTTTGGAATCATTCCTTTCAATTGGGGTATGTCTCCTGAAAAAAAAAATCTTTCCAAAGAAGCAAATTTGAATTTAGAATTCAAATGCCTACCACGTGCCGACTTTGTCCTTGGAACAAGATATAGCTCCAAAAGACTTTGGTGGTTGTCTTGTCCCTGTGTGGTTACAGAAAGGTCAGGTTTGATTGAGGGAGTGAGATGCAATAATGGTCCAGAGAAGAAGGCCAGTATCCAGGAAGGACAGATGGGTGTTCCCTTCGCATACCTGCCCTGCAGGATGGCACAAAACCCCTGAACCCCCAGGAGGGATGGAAGGGAATGCATGACACGGGAAAACCACAGCAGTGTAGAAAGCTGGCACGTGCGTTGTCATTTCTTGCCAAACCCACACTCTGGCTCATGGCAAAGGGATTAGAACCAGTCCCCTTCCATGTGCCACTGTGCTCCTTTGGCCCGAGGAGCAGATGAGGAGTTGAAGATGGAAGAGAGCTCTGAGGCTTCAGGCTCCTATGACAGGAAGAACAGTGGGTCACATCACAGACATAGAGCAGTAAGGAGGATGGATGTTGGGGAGTTAGGGAGGGGAATTCCAGTTCTGTTTGGAACACAGTGAGTTTGGAGATACAACAGGAAGACAAGGGATGTATTGCAGGCTGGTGAAGGAGGGTCAGGGCTGGAGATGGGGGACCCCTCCAGAGTTGGAGACTGAAGCACCAGAGTGATGAAGGCATTCAGGAAAGAGGGTCAGTGTAGAAAAGGCATTGGGAGGAGCTGAGAGAATAAACACTCAGAACTCAGATGGCAGCCAGGCAGGTCAGAGTGTGGCAGTCATCCTGCTACTAGCTCTGTGTCCTTGGGTTCTCAGTCCTCAGTTTCCCTATCTGCAAAATCAGATAATGTGGGAAATCCCTTAGCACAGTACCTGGTGCATAGAAATTCATCAATTTTATCTGTCGTTATTAGGGGGCTAAGAAAGGAAGGAGAACAATTAAAAATATGGAGCCATATCGGAAAACCATAGTGTCAGTTACATTGACAGAATGTCTTTTGTAATTAAAAAAAAGAAAGAAAAAACTGCAACCTCTAGAGGTTTACCTGAATGGGTTTTACCACCAGCTCTGTCCTTGAAAGCATGCACAATTGAACAAGACCTCTCTCAAGCTCTGTTTCTCTCCTAGTAAATGAACGTGTTGGGCCTTTATTGTGACACGTAGCCAGCAGAAGAGGCAATAATCCAGCATTTCCAATCAATGTGTTTCCATCAGATACCTGGAGACCAACAATCTCCATGCACTTTGGAACTTAATGTTGATCCTACTGCCTCTTAAGTCCCCCTTTGGTCTCCAGGGCTGCCCAGGAGAGGTGCTCCCCACCATAGGGCACAGCTGCTGGGGCCACTGGAAGTGTCTTTAGATGTCAAACCAGTGGTTGGGCACAGCCACTAATTTAGGAATCCTGTGTCTCTCCATTCCAATTTAAATACATTATTAAAATTAAGAAGGGGGAAAAATCTCTTCATACCAGCCTTACACCCATCGGATATTATTTTACGATTTGCTCCACTGTTGAGTTCAAGCTCCCAAATGTCTTGGCTCTTGTAGCAAGGTCTATGTCAGGGCAACAGTGCCCTGTTCCATCAAGTTCTAGCCAAAGATGCCACTGGGAAATGGACTGAACAGCTTTGAGGACTCTTTCAATCCATATTATGGGCAATTTTCAGAGCTGGAGGCTGAAAAAAAAACCTGAAAGTACAGGAAGAATAAAATCAGATTTTAATTGAATTGCTGCAATGTACTAGTAAGGCTAGTTAAGCATATAATTAATTGTTGTAACCATAGCAACAAGATTAGCTGGAACTATTAGGGTGGGCACCAGGGGTTCAGTGAGAGACTCTTAAAAAGACAAGTGTTGGAAATTGCAGAAAATAATTCATTCTTCTCCTGTGGTTCTCCAGAGGGCCTCACACTCTTTAGCAACCCCAAATAAATCTATATAATAATATTTTCTTAGATTCATGCCGTTTCTTTTATCCCAAAAGGCCCTGGGGTGCTTTGCAAGCCATGAACATAAATATAGATCTGGAATAATGTATCGGGCCAGATTTTCCTAGCGCTTAAACAATTCTCTCGTGGTTTGTTCTGCACCTTTGGAAGCTCCATTACCTTCAGGATACATGCAATCAGTAATTTATTAAGCGGCATCCCCATAGGCGCAGGGCCTGAAAATTCTGGTAGGAAAAGAGACGGACTCCAGAGATAGTGCTTTTATTTATTTATACACTGTCATTCCAAAAAGGATTCAAGCAGCCTTGCAAAATACACAGAGCACATCAGGATAAAATAAATACATGAGGAAATCCAAGGCAGGGGCAAATAACAGTAAGAAGAAAACATGTAGCTCCATGGAAATGTTAGTATAGGAACTGCAGAGAACAAGGGCCTACAGAATAGCTGAAGGTGGGTGTAATTGCAGCTGTTCTTCCTGCTGGTCAAAAGGAGAGGAAAACGGAACCAGCTGCAGGCAAAAGACACTTGGTGCAGCAACTTTAGACTCTACCCTTCAGCATAATGAGTCTCAAGCCACCTCTCAATTAGAAGGAAGTCAAGGAGGGCCTTCTAAAGGTAGACTTCCATTCAGCTGCCAAATATGGATTGACCATCTATTTTGTTCTTGGCATCTCCCCTTATACCAGGCAAAATAATTCAGCTTTGATGCTTTCTGATATTCTGGCTAGATCTGTGGCTAAAATTTAGAGTTCAGAACAGAGGTACCAAAGTGATGTTCGCAGGACAGATACAGGGCAGAAATATGTTGCGTCTTGCCATTGTGGAAGATTTACATTCCAGTCCAGATTTGCACTTCTCTTGAAAACATAGAAACACCTGCAGTGCTGCATCCATCTTTCCACCATTGCTGAGCGGAGGCTGACCACTTGGCTGGGACAACTTCTCTCGGTTCATACTTTGCACTATGACATGCTCCCGGTAGCTGCTCCACTTTTTGTGACCTGCCTGGCTCCTTTAAGCATTTGAGTTTTTTTTTTTTTTTAAATCTCTGATCTAGAGTCATGTTCATATTGTTTATCTCTGTAGACTCTGTGATGAGAGATAGACAGCCAAAGGGTTTAGTGGTGAGTATTTCCAGGCTACTCTCTTCAGGCACCTTCTGTTAGGACACTACAGTCAAGGCCTTTGCTCCTTCTGTGCCTCGCAGGTGGATAATCCTCCCAACTCTTCTCTGCTTATCTAAATCTCATCTGTGACTAGGCTTAACTCAAGACTCCTTCCTGAAGCTTTCTCCAAGGTTTCTACCTCATTGATCTTTCTCCTGGGACTACACCTGAACTTTCAAAGGGAGTAGGTATTGATTAATAACAACAACAACAGCAACACCAACAAACACATCAATGAGCCAGCAGCAGTGGTACATGCCTGTAATCCCAGCACTTCAGGAGACTGAGGCAGGAGGATCACTTGAGGCTAGGAGTTTGAGACTAGCCTATCATGGCAACATAGCAAGATCCCATGTCTACAAAAAAACAAACAAACAAAAATAGCCAGAGGTGGTGGCATGCACCTGTAGTCCCAGCTCCTGGGAAGCCTGAGGCAGGAGGATCTCTTGAGCCTGAGAATTCAAGGTTACAGTAAGGTACGATTGCACCAGTGCACTCCAGGCTGGGTGACAAAGCAAGACCCTATCTCTCTCTAAAAAAAAAAAAAAAAATTAACCTTGCACCATTCACAAGGTGACCTGCCTGTGAATGTGTTTGCTGCTGCTCCTCTCCTACCTCCCCCTTTCAAAATCACCCTTCTCCCACATTACGGGAGATCGTCCACCCGTCATCCATGTAGAATCTTACCATGCTGCATGGATCCAGTATGGCAAACTCTCAGGGGCACCAAGCAAGGACAGCTGTAAACTGTGGGTGTTGACAAGCAAATGTCTGGGTAGCATCCTTTTGCAAGTAGTTTGAGTCCAGTTCCCTGATCTCAACAATAAAGAAGGATCTCATTGAGTTGTGAGCCGGTAGATCATTAAAACATTTTTTGAAAATGGATTACTCTGAATTTTGGTGTATGGTTTGAAGCTGAGATGGTGCCACTGCACTCCAGCCTGGCAACAGAGCAAGACTCCATCCGAAAGAAAAAGAGTGACACTGCTATGCTAGTACTCATTTCATTCCTATTTACTTACATATGTAAAGAACATTTACTCAGTAGGTAGATCTATCAAAGTAAAAAATAGTACTGATAGCTGATTCTTTTTTTTTTTTTTTTTTGATGGAGTCTCACTCTGTCACCCAGGCTGGAATGCAGTGTCATGATCCTGGCTGACTGCAACCTCTGCCTCCTAGGCTCAAGCAATTCTCCTGTCTCAGCCTCCCAAGCAGCTGGGATTACAGGTGTACGCCACCACACCTGGCTAATTTTTGTGTTTTTAGTAGAAACAGGGTTTTACCAAGTTGGCCAGGCTGGTTTCAAACTCCTGACCTCAAGTGATCTGCCTGCTAAAGCGCTGGGATTACAGGCATGAGCCACTGCGTCCTGTCCCTGAAAGCTAATTCTATCCCATTTTAGCAATATGTAAAACAAATTTAAAAACTTTATCTCATTAAATAGGCATTTCAATAAAATTTTATGAAGAATATATATTGTATACTATCAATAACAGTAATAAGTCAACCTAGAGAAATGAAATTATACCTAGTGAGTGGAATACAAATAAGAGTTCAAGTAGAAAGAATGAAATTTCTGTCTATTAAAAGAGGAAATTGTAGATTTTTAAAATGGATGATGGAAGGTTTAATCACCATGGTATCTAGATTCTATTAGATATATTTAAAATGAAGGATCAGCTTTATTTTTAAAAGTCAATAGTTACAATGTACCAAAAAAGCATATTCTCTGCAACTTTGTAAACTTAACCATGACACATTTTAGAAGTATATTTATTAATGTACCACTCAGTATGCAGATTTTAGAGTTCTTTGATAGGGAGTCCCCAAATAAACAGATTTTAAAAACACTGTTTTAGGAATTGTAGTTTCTCGTAGAAATTTAATTTTTCATCATATTGTTATGCACACTTGTGCCTTTGATTTATTATTTCCTGGCTTCACATCTGGCCTACACAGTTACTAAGAGTCTTTGAGGTCTATGAATTGCCAGTTACACGGTGTTTATCAAGATCTGCTCTGTGTTCAGAATAGTAGAGGGCCAAATATGGGATGCAGATTTTCCCATCGAAGAACATTTATTTTATTTAAGGAAAGATGAAAAATAAAAGCAAAACAGCAGTAAAGTCCATATTTAAAAGATAGGTGGACACCTTGTGTTTGAAGATCATTTAGCCTCTACTTTAGCTAGAGGAATGAACAAAAACCAGTAAATACAAAAATATTCTGACCAAACCAGATTGAACAGATAGACAAAAACCCATAGGTGAAAACATTAACAAGCAAAACCTTAAAGCTTTATTCAGAATTTATTTACTTACACATTAAAACAATATTAAGGAGTTGTTTCTCTGTTGTCACAATTAGGATAATATCAAAAGTGGAGAATTATAAAGGAGGTAAGAAATTAACACCTTCCCTCTGTAGGTGGTGTTATGGGCTGTATGCTTGCAGCCCCCAAAATGCATATAATGAAGCCCTACCCCGCAATGGAATGGTAAGAGGAGGTGGGTCCTTTAGAAGGTGATTAGGTTTGGATGAGTTTGTGAGGCTGGAGCCGCCATAATGAAATCAGTGTCTTTATAAGAGAAAGAGTAAAGCTCACTGTCTCCACCAGAGATCGCTCAAAAGACACTAGATCTGTCCATACATTGACCTTGGACTTCCTAGACCCCCGAATTAATAGAAAAAAATTTCTGTTGTTTAATCTGCCTGGCCTGTGGTATCTTGTCATAGCAGCTCCATCTGACTGAAACAAAACATGAAATGTCTTCTTAACATAGTGAAGGAGATGAATGCAGAAAAGACATGAAAGGCAGGTGTTTTGGCCTGCATGGTATAAGATTGTACACATTAGCATCGCTTAGAGTAGAGAAGAATTAATTATAATTAGTATTCATCAAAATAAATACACTAGATTTAATTTGCTTACCAAGGCAAGAAAGTGTAAAATAACTTTTAAAAGATTTCTCTTGAAATTTTTAAAATTTGAAATTAAATTTAGAATTAAAGATAGATTAGTTTTAACTTGAAAATTCTTGTAATGGAACTCCTCATTTCTGCATGACCAGCAGGCTCTGTTGCATGTGAATCAGAGGTAAACAATGTGGTTTGGACTAAAGGTTCTCTCTCCTCACCTGGCCCAGGCCTGCCCAAGCAGTCAGCTTTGCACCATCTTGCAAGGTAACTGGAAATCATGCATAGAAAGCAGCTTACTGCTGTAGAATGACTGAGTAAAGAAAGTGGGCTTCTCTTGACCCAACATGAGGTTATTTAGTTTGTGTTCACACAGAGGGAACCAGGCAGAAGCTGTGAGCTCAAAGCACAGTCTGCTGGCAGTTTGTGCCTTGATTCCTGTGACTGATAATGAGGTCAGTCCTCTAGCAATAGCCCAGGGGCAGACAAGATCATTTAGCTCAGAGGTTCAAAGCACAAGAGATTTTTCAGAGAGTCAAGGAAGTAGGGGGATGAGCAGCTCTGAAGTTTCATTTTTTTTAAAAAAATCACCTTTAAAAAGTGGTATATGTCAGGCACCTGGCATGGTGGCTTATGCCTATAATCCCAGCACTTTGGGAGGCTGAAGTGGGTAGATCACCTAAACTCAACAGTTTGAGACTAGCCTGGGCAAAATGGCAAAACCCTGACAACAAAAAATACAAAATTTGCCAGGCGTGGTGGCCTGCACTTGTAGTCCCAGCTACTCCAGAGGGCGAGGCAGGAGAACTGCTTGAACCTGGGAGGCAGAGGTTACAGTGAGCCGAGATCAGGCCACTGCACTCCAGCCTCAGTGGCAGAGTGAGACTCTGTCTTGGGAAAAAACACAAAACAAAACAAAACCGGTATATGTCACAATAGTTCATAACTTGAAGGTAAAAAAAAAATTTTTATATAATCTGATCATTAAAAATCAAGTAAAATTAGCAAAAATCATATGTAATGATAAACACTTGACATTTTGATGTGTGGCTCTTACCAGTCTTTTGTTTTCTTTATGTATATTATAACTACATAGCTACTTATGTATGCCTGTGTCTGCACGTGTGCATATTTGTGTGCATGCATGTGTATGCATGCGTGTTTGCACATGTGCCTGCATATTGTAAACTTTTTTTTGCTGTTGAGCAATGCATCATGAACATTGTTCTATGCCATTAAATATTCTTCCATGTCATAGCTTTGAGTGGTACATAGCATTACAGTGTAATTATGTATCGGGATTTACTTAACCCATCCCTTTTTACTGAACACTTGGTGGGTTCGTTTTTCGTTTTGTTTTGGTTTTATTGCTATGATAAACATCTTCATCATAAAAAAAGTATGCTAATGGATGAGTGGTAGTTTTATTCTTGTTCCTTCTCATGTCTCTCCAGACATTTGCAGAGTGAATTGTCTTTGATCATTTGTGGATTGAAGTTTCTTATTCTGGTGATCCCCAGAGGATGGCCTGTCCCATCCCTTCTTTTCTATTAGGGTTGGTGGTAAAGGGAGCTTGAGGAGAGTTAAGAAGTGAGACTGGAGAGAGCCCCAGGGGAAAGCATAGCACAGCTCTCAGGAACCCAATTGACAGCACAGCTGGGTAAGTTCAAAAACTCACATCATGTAGGAGGTCAAGACCTTTAACAGCGGGAGGGGGATTGAAAGTCCTAGAAATAGATACTGAAATTTTTTTAAATGAAGAAATTGAGAAGAGATGAAGGAACTTGATTGTAGAGTCCCAGGGGGTCTATTAACCCCTCACTCCACGACACAAAAAGATGCCCAAGAAGCTCCCATATCAATCCCAAAGGATGTCTAAATGTGCCTGAGCCAGAGCAGCCTGGAACCATGGTGAGTTCTGGGAAAGAAGCCTCGGGCAGGAAGGCAGAGAGGAAGATCTGCTGTGTTCCTGGCACTGGCATGGGAGTGCTCCCTTGATTTTTAATCACTGTAGCCCCATCTCCAGGTGTCAAGTAGGAGCCAGTATCAGAAGTGAGCTCTGTAACCTGCTACTTCTGAATTTTCCGTGGCATCCACAAGTCGTTGTTGCAGATGCTCACAGAAGCTACCCAGCCTGTGGGGAGATGATCAGTGTCTAATCCTCAAGTTATATGTGCTCTGCATGAACACGCCCACCTCTCTGGAAGAGAAATGTAGCAGGGTGGTGAGTGAGGAATCAGGCCTTTCTGGAAGCTTTGTGCCCTATACCAGTCCATGCAGTAGTATGTTGGTGCCATGGTTTGGAAGTTTGTCCCCTCCAAATCTTAGGTTGAAATTTGATCATCAGTGTTGGAGGTGAGGCCTAATGAGAGGCAGTTAGCTCTTGGGGGTGGATCCCTCATGAACAGCTTGGTGCCATTTCCACGGTGGTAAGTGAGTTCTCATTCTGTTAGTTCCCACAAGAGCTGGTTGTTGAAAGGAGCCTGGCACCTCCCTGCCCTGCCACCCCCCGCCCTGCCACCCCCCTGCCCTGCCACCTCCCCTTTCTTTCTCTTGTTTCCTCACCTGCCATGCGATCTCTGCACAGACGGTTCCCTTTTACCTTCCATTGTGAGTGGAAGCAGTCTGATGCTCTTACTAGATGCCCAAATTTGAACCTTCCAGCCAGCGTAATCGTGAGGTGAATAACTGTTTTCCTTATAAATTACCCAGCCTCAAGTATTTGTTTATAGTAACACTAAATGAATAAAGTTTGTAAATGTTTAACAATTGGAGGACAATAATTATCCTTCAATGCCCAACTTTCTTTTGGATATTTGCTCCAGTTCTCCCAGTATAAAGTAAGAGGACCACCCCCGATACTCCATAATACTGTGGAACTGTCTCTTTCCTTTACTGTATAATATAGAATTGTGATTATTTGCTTAAAGTCTGTTTCCCTTCCCAAGCTGTGAGTTCCTGGAAGGGAGGGCCCAACCACCTCTGTCTTCAGCCCTGGATGCAGTGTCTGGCACGTGGTCAGCGTCCATTCATATCTGTTAGATATATGTGAATACATGGATTAACCAAACTCTATGTTAACAAGAGAGACCAGTATATTCATAAGAACACTTTTAGCGTCAGGTTAGTAAAGATACTATTCAAAATGGCTTAAATAATAAGATGTTTATTATTTGACAAAAAATAGTTCAGAGGTGGGAACAGTTCCAGGGATGGATTCATTCAGCACCTCAGCAAAGTTCTCAAGGAGCCAGGTCCATTCCATCCTCCTTTTGTGCTATCCTTCACCTGTTTGCTTTTATGGAAAGGTAGCAAAAGAGTTGTGTATGACAGCAAAGAAGGTGCCAGCAGCTCCAGGCATCACATCTGTATATAACAATGTCCAAAGGCTAGAAGAGAGACCCTCTCTCTCTTTTTTTAACCTCCAAGTAATCTCCCTCAGAAACATTTCCCTCTTTCTTCCCAAATAGATTTCCCTTCACACGTTAACAAAATACAAATACAAGAATTGACTTGGACTAATTAAAATTTTCAGGGGTGGGGGGATGTCTGTCTGGTAGGCAACCAGTCAGTTGTCACATATACAGTCAATAAAGATAAGATATTGAACTAGCATCCACATGATCAAGCTGCATCCATCTCAGCTGTACAAGAATTGTTGAACATTAGTAAATTTCTTATGCAATTTGTGACACTAATTAATTGTAAGAAAGATATATAAATAAAATCATCTTAACTTTAAAAATCATGTGATAAAATTTAACACCTATTCATGTTAAAAAATATTTAGCAAATTTGATAAAAGGAAGCTACCAAGAACCTAGATCAAACATGTTTAATAAAAAATCCTTTAGATATCAGAAAAATGTGCCTAGAATCACTCTTAGTGTACGAAATTGTCCTATGGATCATAGCCAGGTATCACAAAAAAGTTATGTAAGAGCTTGAGAAAAAACCCACAAAGCTGTTATTATTATTATGACAATATGATAGTATTGTTATAATGACATTATTACCTACATAAAAACTCAAAAACACACTCCAGACAAATTATTTATATTAATGAGAGTTTAAAAATTTTGATGGAAATGAGATTAATGTTTACAAAAGCAGTCACAGTGATACATATTAGTAACAAACAAAAAATCCACCATTAAAAAGTGACCATTTATAATAGCAATAAAATATGTAAGGTTTCTAGAAATAAGTTTAAGAAGAGCTGGAAATTATATTTATGAAGAAAATATAAATAAGTACTGAAATTTATTCGATAAATAAAAATCAATGGTAGAGATAAACTATGTTTATAGATAGACTGAAAAATCACAAAAATTTTTATTCCTCCCAGATTAATCTAAAAGTCTAATGTGACCCTAATTGAAATATAAAGATGATGTAAAAATTGACAAGATGATTTTAAAACATGGAAAAGTATTAATAATTGCACTTTTTGAAGGCAATTTTGAAGACTAATGTAGAAAAACATGTTTTACCAGAAATCAAGAATTATTCTGAAGCCTGGTGAGGTGGCTCACACCTGTAATCCCAGCACTTTGGGAAGCCAAGGCGGGAGGATTGCTTGAGGCCAGAAGTTGTAGACAAGCCTGGTAAACACAGTGAGACCTCACTTTTACAAAAAATTTTAAAAAATTAGCCAGTGCATGACTCACATCTGTAATTCTTGCTACTTGGGAGGCTGAGGTGGGAGGATTGCTTGAGCCCAGGAGTTTGAGGCTGCACCACTCAAACTCTGGGCTGGAAGTGATTTCACTGCTGCACTCCAGCCTGGGTGACAGACGAGACCGCATCTAAAAAAAATTATTTTGAAACTATAGTAATTGGGCCACTGTGATTTGGATACAAGGCTAGATCTACAAACCAATGAAATAAATACATGACCCAGAAATTTACTCATAATTATACGAAACTTGATATCCGAGAGGGTTGTATTGTAAATCAGTGTTGAAAGGATGGTCTATTTAACAAATGATTTTGGAACAACTGGTTATCTATTATAAAAAAATTATCCATATCTCATGCTGTATGCAAATATCAATGCTATGGGGAATAAGAATCTAAAATATAAAAATAAAAACTTATTCTATAAAAATGTATAGGAAAATATCTTTGTGATCTTGGGGTAGGGGAGATGTTTTAAAAAAAGGGTATAAAGAGAACAAACATAAAGAAGATAAATTCAACTTGATTAATATTTTAAAATATGACTGTGCTTCAAGACATAGTAGAGAAAAAAGGAAAAGAAAATTATAGACATGGATAAGAGATTTGCAATACGTTTACATGCAGTATATAAAGGATAGCTAAAAATGGATAAGAAAAAGACCCAATAATCCCACTAGAGAAATAGAGAAATGATATAAACACATCATTTGCAGGAGGAAATACCCAAATGTTTCACGAAGACATTAAAAAAAACCCTCAACCTCATTATAATCAGAAAACACAAATTGAAAAGACAGTGAGACAATGATTCATACTAATCAGATTGGCAGAAATTGACTGAAAATACTAAGTGTTGGTGAGGATATAGAAAAACAGAAACTCAAACTTTTTAGGTTAGAAGGAAATTTTGTACAACCACTTTGTAAAGCAGTGGAGCCGTATCTCAAAGATGAAAATAAGCATGCCCTGTGACCCAGCAATTATATTTCTGAGAATATATGCTAGAGAAAATCTCACATATGCATCCAAGAAAACATATACGATAATGTATATATCATCTTTATTTATAATAGCAAAAACTTAGAAACAAATTAATATGGTGAGGCTTTGTGTCCCCACCCAAATCTCATCTTGAATTATAATTTTGCATGACCCCCATAATCCCCCCGTATCAGAGGAGACCAGGTGGAGGTAATTGAATCACGGGGGCAGTTCCTCCGTGCTGTTCTCATGATAGTGAGTTTTCATGAGATCTGACAGTTTTATAAGTGTTAGGTATTTCCTCCTGCATTCATTCTCCTCCTTGCTGCCTTGTGAAAAAGGTGTCTTGCTTCCCCTTCACCTTCTGCCATGATTGTAAGTTTCCTGAGGCCTCCCCAGCAGCGCTGAACTGTGAGTCAATTAAACCTCTTTCCTTTATAAATTACCCAGTCTAGGGCAGTTCTTTATAGTAGCATGAAAATGGACTATCACATAAATTAATGAATATTAACAAGAGAATGATGAAGTAAATTGAAGTATATTTGTGTATTACAATACTATACTGAGTGAAAATAAATGAACATCAACATAGATAATTTTTGCATGCATATTGTCGAGGGAAAAAAATTTTTGAAGAATACCTGTGAACAATGTCATTGATACACTGTTTATGTAATGTTTGAGTTGTACAAAAATAATACTCAATATTGTTTAGATATACAGACAAATGTGGTAAAAGCATAAAGACGTATAGATACGTTGGACACTCCCTAGGGGGATGGGATGGAAAAAAGTAGCACCTCAAGTGTACTTGTACAGCTTTATTTCTTAAGTTTGGAGATAGGTATCCCTGCATTTATAATATTATTTCCTCCATAGTTTTGTATGTCAGAAATATTTCACAATAGAATTTTCAAAAATAAAAAGAAAGAGGCAGCTATCTACTGACGCTTAAGGAGACCTAGTGAATCAGTGGGTTGGATGTCTTTTCTGTGATGTGTGTCATGTAGAAGCTGATGAGAAAAGCCTTTCCATGATCCTGAGAAGAAAGCGCATTCTATTGTCCTGTGCTATATGGAGTTTTCCTACAGATCCAAAGAAAGGTTGATCTTGACATTCAAAATTAACTCAAACTATGTGTTTTGGAATACATTAAAAAAAAAAACCGGCTGGGAACGGTGGCTCAGGCCTGTAATGCCAGCACTTTGGGAGGCCGAGGCGGGCAGATCACGAGGTCAGGAGATCGAGACCATCCTGGCTAACACGGTAAAACCCCATCTCTACTAAAAATACAAAAAATTAGCCGGGCATGGTGGCGGGTGCCTGTAGTCCCAGCTACTCGGGAGGCTGAGGCAGGAGAATGGCATGAACCCAGGAGGTGGAGCTTGCAGTGAGCCGAGATCCCACCACTGCACTCTAGCCTGGGTGACAGAGTGAGACTCCATCTCAAAAAAAAAAAAAAAAAAAAACAAGAAAAAAGTAAATGTTTCAGGAAAAAATCTGAAATACTTTTCCAAAGAAAATGACTGAGTCATGAGTCACCAAGTTCTGTCTGGATATATTAGGAAATTCAGGTCAAAGTCCTTCTCAAATGTTATTGCTAATTGTTCTCTATTAAGTGTGGTTCCTCTTCTTACTTCTTGAGTTTTTAAAATAATCTGATGGTATTTTTTTGTGGAGCATGAGTTTGCCTGTTTTAGCCCCAGCTGGTCTTTGCAATGAAACCCAAATAAGTAGTCTTAGAAAATGAGAAGCTTTTAGTCAGGGTGAGCCAATAGCTGCTTTTTGGAGGTCAGACTCCAACAAGACCCCAAATGCAAGCTTTGCTTAACCTCTTGGCTTTGGGGTTGGCAAAGAGGGTCTCTGAGAGCTAGCTAAAACTCAGAGAAGGGCTCCTCAGCCAGCCTTGAAGAGAGGACTGCTCCCCTAAGTGTGAGTGGAAGGATTGACTCTATCATTTATTACTGATGTGATCAGCAGTGAGTTACTTAGCCTGTTTGAACCTTTGATTCCTCATCTGAAAACCAGTGTATTTTGAAGATTAAATTAAGTAATCTCTGATCCATCCAGTGTATACGAGAGATGCTCACTGGCATCATTAGCCAGATTCAGACTACCAGACGCATTGGAACTGACTTTCTGAATATCCTCCAAGAATTGCAAAAATAATCATTTTACATTCAGTCCTTAAGGCATTAGTATAAATGAATTTCTAGGTTCACTGAAACATCTCTGATAAATAGAGGACAATTAATAAAAGAGAGGCTTCAACTGGAGCACTATTTTCATAGTGTGGTGTGCTAGTAGTTCATGAAGTGGTTTTCAATGGTGCAGTTTTATATGCTTATATTGACAGCATTAGACTTAGCTTTCTAGTTACCTTCTGGTGCAGAATGTCTGTGAAACATTCAGCCTGGCACATAGTATGTACTCAATAGGTAGTTGCTACTGTTTCTTAAGAAAAAAAACTTTTATTTTAGGTCCAGGCATACATGTGCAGGTTTGTATATAGGTAAATTGCATGTGGCAGGGGTTTGGTGTACAGATTATTTAACTACCCAGATAATAAGCATAATACCCAATAGATAGCTTTTTGGTCCTCACTCTCCTCCCATGCTGCACCCTCAAGTAGGTCCCAGTGTCTGTTCTTTTCTTTGTGTCCACATGTACTCAACGTTTAGCTCTCACTTCTAAGTGAGAACATTCAATATTTAGTTTCCTGTTCCTGTGTTAGTTTGCTCAGGGTAACAGCCTCCAGCTCCATCCATGCTGCTGCAAAGAACATGATCTCATTCTTTTTTATGGCTGTATAGTATTCCATGTTGTATGTGCACCATATTTTCTTTATCTAGTTGACTATTGATGGGCATTTAGGTTGGTTCCATGTCTTTGCTATTGTGAATAGCACTGCAGTGAACATTCATGTGCATGTGACTTTATGGTAGAATGATTAATATTCCTTTAGGTACATACCTAATAATGGGATTGCTGGGTCAAATGGTAGTTCTGTTTGAAGTTCTTTGAGAAATTGCCAGACTTCTTTTCACAATGGCTGAACTAATTTACTTTCCCACCAGCAGTGGATAAGAATTCCTATTTCTTCATAATCCAGTCAACATCTGTTATTTTTTGACTTTTTAATAATAGCCATTCTCACTGGCATGAGAGATTATATTATCTCTTTGTGGTTGTGAATTACATTTTTCTGATGATTAGTGATGTTGATCATTTTTTCATATGCTTTTTGGCCATGTGTATGTATTCTTCTGAAGTGTCTGTTCATGTCCTTTGCCCACTTTTTCATAGTGTTGTTTTCACTTGTAAATTTGTTTAGCTCCTTACGGATTCTGAAAATATATTAGACCTTTGTCACGTGCATAGTTTGCAAATATTTTCTCCCATTCTGTAGGTCGCCTGTTTACTCTGTTGACAATTTATTTGCTGTGCAGAAGCTCTTTAGTTTAATTAAGTCCCATTTGTTGATTTTTTTTTTTGCAATTGCTTTTGGCATCTTTATCACAAAATGTATGCCAGGTCCTATGTCCAGAATGGTATTGCCTAGGTTATCTTCCATGGTTTTCATAGTTTTAGATATTACGTTTCAGTCTTTAATCCATCTTGAGTTGATTTTGGTATATGGTGTGAGGAAGGGGTCCAGTTTCAATCTTCTGCATATGACTAGACAGTTATCCCAGCATCATTCATTGAATGGATGGCCCCTTCCCCATTGCTTATTTTTGTCAAGTTTGTCGAAGATCAGATGGTTGTAGGTGTGCAGCATGATTTCTGGGCTCTGTGTTCTGTTCCATTGGTCTATGTGTCTGTTTTGGTACCAGTACCATGATGATTTGGTTACTGTAGCCTTATAGTCTAGTTTGAAGTCGGGTAATGTGATGCTTCCAGCTGTGTTGTCTTTGCTTAGGATTGCCTTGGCTATTCTGGCTCTTTTTTGGTTCCATGTGATAAAATGGTTTTTTCTACTTTCGTGAAGAATGCCATTGGTAGTTTGATAGTAACAGCATTGAATCTGTAAATTACATTGGGCAATATGGCAATTTTAACAATATTAATTCTTCCTCTCTGTGAGCATGGAATGCTTTTTCATTTGTTTGTGTCAACTCTGGTTTCTTTGTGCAGTGTTTTGAAATTCTTGTTGTAGAGGTCTTTCACCTCCGTGGTTAGCTGTATTTCTGGGTATTTTATTCTTTTAATGGCTATTGTGAATGGGATTGTGTTCCTGGTTTGGCTCTCCACTTGGATGTTGTTGGTGTATAGGAATGTTACTGATTTTTGTAGTTATTTTGTATCCTGGCTACTGTTACTAGTACTTCTTTTCTCTAATCAACACTGCTGTTTTTTATGTTTTTATTTTACTTTTAAAAATGGAATGCTTTACACATTTTCATGTCAGCCTTGCACAGGGGCTGTGCTAATTTCTCTTACCATTCCAATATGTGCTGCTGAAGTTAGCACAACACTGCTTCTTATGGGTATATCATCACATCAAAAATACAAGAGTTCTGCAGTAGAGATCGGAGAATCAGTCCCACAGGGATGTGGAAGGGAAAGGGAAGAATGCAGGCAACAGTGCATTGAATCTATCACTTATTCCCCTCAACTTTCCAAGATCTGAGAAAAAAAACAATCTCCTTATAAAAAGGTGAATGTGGCAAAGTACAAAAGTCTGGATACCATGTCAGAAGGCCAGAGATGGAGACATGTCTCCTATGCGATATCCCAGGGAGGCTGGTCAGATTCTGTCATTTGTTCTCCTAGGGGAATCTATGAGGTCTCTAAGGTTCCTGGCTGGGTCCTCAAAGCGTACTTGTATATCCCAAATAGCCTTAGCCCTCTGCGTTGTATTTACTTGTAACTACATCACATTATTATGGTCATCTGCTACCTTCACATCAACAAATTCAAAGCCTCCTGATGTATCATGTAATCACTATGTACTATGCATTTTCAGCACAGGAATAATATTGTTCTCTTTAATTTCCTGGACTCAACAAAAGAATGACTCAGTCAGAAAGAAATTCCACTTTGCATATTGTTAAACAATGCCTCAGAGATTTTCCCAACAGAACAGAACAATGGAGTCTTGTCTCCTAAACACTGACATTCACCTGCTTCATTTCCTATAAAAACTAGGCCAGGCCCGGTGAAATGGGCTGGCCAATGTTGTAACAGCTGTAAGACCAGCTTCTCCACTGTGAGTCTACACAGTGCCTGGAGTCAGAGGAAGGGCGCTTAATTTAAATAACCTGTCCATCAAACTTTGATTCTAATTATTTTTCTAATTATGTTCTCTGTTGGTATATTCTGAGATCCAGAAACCACCTGTCTATGTACTTGCTTTTTTGAGAAATGCAAGAGCTTGCATTTATGTAAAAAAAAAAAAAGAGTAAGGACAATAACTCTCACATTTCAAAATTTACTTTCTAATACACAAAAATATTTTAGGGGAACTAAGGTAAAATTCTTTATCATATTGTAATGAGATTCTAAGATGACTCAACTCCCTTTAGTCTTTCTTAATGAGGAATCACAATGGTTTTTGAGAGACGGTCTACTTTTCTTAAGATGGCTGTGGAGCAGGAAGTTAGCTATGTAGGAAATAGGAAAAAGGGAGGGATAGGAATGTATTAGTGATTTCTGGCTACTGGACATATCCAGTTCTTGTTGATCATGCTTGCCCAGGTCGGGGGTTCTCCATCTGACACTTTATGCTTTTCCTCCAACTGTGGCCCAGCAGCTTAAGAATGAGGATCAAAATTTTGTATATGACTAATTCTCTTCTCTCAAGACTGTCATTTTCATTGTGTCTCTAATACATTTGCTGAAAGAAACTCCCAAAATACATTAAGTGGAAGGATGTTTATTGCAATTAAAATGTTCCCTGAGTCAGCAAAGTTAGTGGCCTGATTGTGCAGGCGTCAGGAGACTCTCCAGGACTCCCCAACATGTTCCTCATCAGCTTGCTTCACAGTGAACTCTGTCTGACCCTGTGACCTGGATGCAGCCCGCACAGGGGGCTCCGCTCTCTGGGTGAGGTCACATGCCAACCTAGAACCCTTGGCCTGAGAAACTCCTGCCATTTCTTTTTAGGTGTCTGCCTATCTAGAAGGGTACCATTTAGAATGACCCTGGGAAGCATGCCAGTCTCCTATGCGAGCATGCTGTATATTTCATCCCTTAGTTAGTAGGAAGCAATGAAGGGAGTTGGAATTTACTCTTAGCTAAACTCGAGGCAGCAGGGAAAGTCAGTACATGCCTCTTATCATCAAAAGCCCAAGTTTGGCATCACATGTGCCTGGGAGGGAATGAAAGATTAGTGGAACAGACCATCCCTATTGTTCCTTTTGCTGGGGTGTGCTATACTTCAAACACCAGGGGGACTTGTCACCATCATGGGCATTTAGAATGGCAGGTGGCAAGCTGGGCACGGTGGCTCACGCCTGTAATCCCAGCACTTTGGGAGGCTGAAGTGGGCGGATCACCTGAGGTCAGGAGTTCAAGACCAGCCTGGACAACATGGTGAAACCCCATCTCTACTAAAAATACAAAAATTAGCTAGACATAGTGGCACGTGCCTGTAATCCCAGCTATTTGGGAGGCTGAGGCAGGAGAATCGCTAGGATTCTCCAGAAGGTGGAGGTTGCAGTGAGCTGAGATCATGCCATTGCCCTCCAGCCTAGGCAACAGAGCAAGACTCTGTCTCAAAAAAAAAAAAAAAAAAAAAAAAAGGCAGATGGCAGCCTGTGTGTGTGTGACATACATTGACTTATAAACTTTTGTTTTTCCATACTTTTGTTTTTCCATACTTTTGTTTTATGATTAATTGCCTGTTAGGTATTTATTGTAGGTGTGATGCTGTAAAATATATACTTGGTCTTTGACCTGTTTTCTGACATACAACTTCTAAAATCATTAAAATCTCCAAGATAATGTCTATTTGTGTGCTAATGAGATGACT